>NC_141592.1:53008097-53608097 GCF_036417535.1 Chlamydotis macqueenii | reverse complement strand
TTTCAATAAAAAATTATCACTTGAATTTCCTATCAACTATAAGAATGAAAAATATGCTCAATGTTTCTCAACATTTTCATTTGTGAACTGGAACTATAAACAAAGTTCTTGCTTATGAAGTTTTCCAATTACAAAAAGGCCATCGGAGTGAAAATTAAGATGAAAGTAAATTAATTACAGTGTATCATCTGGTAAGCTGGATTCATTCAAATGAAAATTGCACAAGGACAGTCAACCACAAAGATACACATCTATGAAAAATATAAGGTGGTCAAAGTTTCAGAATTGTGCACTGTAATTTAGAAGATTGTATGACTGGAAAAAGTTTCACAGCTCATACTGGACAGGCAGCTCAGCTTCAGTTTCTCTCACAACACTGTGCCCAAAGGCCTAATACACTTCTTGGCTGTACTAATAGAACAGCTGTGATTAGCAGTAGGAAAGTAATTTTGAAATTGGAAATTTGTATTACTTCCTAACAATGAAGATAAACTCCACAGAGAAGTTTGCAGAACTAATGATAATTAATCATAAAAACAAGGTTTTATCAAGGAACCAGCATATTAACTACTGTATTTTTTCTGAGAAATATAAAAAGATGAACAGGTGAAACAACACCATTAGGTACACAGACTCTCCCACTGTTATGAACTGTCTTAATTTAAGAAGAAAGTTAAGACAAATTTGAAGTTAAAATAATATGGAAGCCTGTTTATATTTGTACTGCTATTGACTTGGAAACATACTAGTGTAATTTTTTATTGATGTGTACTTTTCTAGTACAATTTTTAACTTACTTGAATTTGTAATTTTTTGTTCATAATTTGATTTTATACATTTATACACTATTCCACCCCCTCAGTGCTACTAAAAGGGTAAGAGGGTTTAAAAAAGGGGATTCATGGAGGATACTTCCATTTGTGGCAGTTAAGCAACACGGTACAGATATGATGTGGAGGCTCAAGAAATCTCAACACCCAGCTTCTGGCAACTCATACAGTAAATCCATGGGAAAAGTCATGCCTTGTGTCGTAGTTCAGCCCCGATCGGGACCAGACTACGCAGTCTCTCTCTCACTTCCCCCACCCTCCGAGAGAATAGGGAGAAATAATATAAGGAAAACAGCTCGAGGTTTGAGATAAGGACAGGGAGAGATCCTTAAAGTTACCGTTACGGGCAAAACAAACTCAACTTGGGGAAAACCATTCATTTATTACTAAAACCAGCAGGATAATGAGACAGAGAACAAGATAACCTCCCTCCACCCCTCCCTCTTCCCAGGCTTAACATTATCTCTACCCCCCCCCCCCCCCACCGAGCGGCACAGGGGGGAAGAGGGAATGAGGGTCGTGGTCAGTTCATCACACGTTGTTTTACGCCGCTGCTTCCGCCTCGAGGGAAGAACTCCTCACATTCCTCCCCTGCTCCAGCATGGGGTCCCTTCCACGGGCCACAGTCCTTTGTGAAACTGCTCCGGCGTGGGTCATCTCTTCCACGGGGTGCAGTCCCTCCAGAATGGCTGCCCCAATGGGCCCTCCAGGGGCCACAGCCTCCTTCAGGCATCCACCTGCCCCAGTGTGGGGTCCTCCATGGGCTGCAGGTGGATCTCTGCTCCTCTGTGGACCTCCATGGACTGCAGGGGGACAGCCTGCTCCACCATGGTCATCACCACAGGCTGCAGGGGAACCTTGGCCAGGAGCAACATTACTCCTTCTCCTCCTCCTTCTTCACTGACCTTGGCGTCTGCAGCCGTTCCTCTCACAAGAAAAATTCTTCACAACAGGCAGGCAGATGCCTCTCAGGATCTCTTCACATCTCATCTCCTCTCCACTTCTTGCAGCCAGGCCGGGCTGAGTTGGGCCTAGACGGCTGCCCAGCAGGAGACCAGAGGGTGAGGCCTGCAAGGCCCACAAGGCTCACACCTCCCCCTCTCTGCCCCTGCTCAGCATCTTTACATCTTCTCTCTTTTTTTTTTTTTTTTCTGCCCCACTTCTTATAGAATGGAATCATAGAATCATAGAATGGTTAGGGTTGGAAGGGACCTTCAAAGGTCATCTAGTCCAACCCCCCTGCAAGGAGCAGGGACATCCCTGACTAGATCAGGTTGCTCAGAGCCTCATCCAGCCTGGCCTTGAACGTTTCCAGGGATGGGGCCTCCACCACCTTTCTGGGCAACCTGTATTCTTAAATATGTTATCACAGAGGCATTATCAGGGAACATTCTGCCACCAATTGGCTCATCCTGGCCAATAGTAGGTCTGCCCTAGGCCCAGCTGAGTCCACTAGACAAAGGGGGAACCACTTCTAGAAACTTCTTACAGAAGCTACCACCATAACTGTAGCCACTGCCACCCCCCCCCCCCCCCCAATAAAACCAGAACCAGTTTATAATTTTTCCCCAAGCACCTGTTATTTGTCACTGCTGGGAGACAAGACACTGGCCTAGACAGACCTTTGGTCTCATGTGCAATACTCCTTATTCACCTTAAACATGGATGCTCAAGTTGAACTCAATCAAAACCTTTATGTGAAGGCACCAGCTGGGCATGACATTGAGATAGGGATCCCAACATTTAGCAGAACACATAGGGTGTCTGCAATATTTAGCAGAACATGTAGCATGCCTGCAATATAGAAGTGCCTAAAAGGACTATTTGAAAAGAAAAAAAAAATAAAAGCAGAATTCACAGCTTTTCTGAACTGGGAAAAAAATGCATCTGTTGCCGCTGAAACAAAAAACAGACAAGTTGAGACTATACTTTTACAGTGAAACAAAGCTTACTTACATCAGTATTACAGGAGCGATACTGCTTCCTTTCTCCAAGACAATATTTGCCTCCACCTGAAGGCCTGGAAAAACATGTTTTATATGTTAGTATATGTATTAGCATAAACACAAGTTCATGTTATGTATTTGTGTATTAATAGTATAAATACAAGTCCAAGAGATATATTTATATATTATAACATAAATAATTTTTTACGTACATAGAAGTTTTAAGGTGAGATTTAAAAAGATTTTATTAACTAAGAATTGTAGCATTGACTTGAGTTGAAGCAGATACAAAACAGTACTGGGTACTTAAAAATCTTCACTCATGTAGTATTTGTCTAGTTTGCATAGATCTCAAGCAACACAGTTTAATTGTATTTTGAACATACTAAAAAGGCATTTTAATATTTGCTTGCTTTGTAAAACTAGAATGAGAAATGTGTAAACAACCTACATGATACTTTTTAAATATTCTCATATTATACTTGAAAATGTAACAAAATTAAGAAATACCATCTGCTAAATATTGGAGCCAGTAGCAAAGACTGCATTTTCTAGTTCAAGAATTTGATTTGAATTAAGCAGTATTAAATCTGAGGAAATTCCAGAGTACGCAGGTTTCTATTAGTGTGATTAAGACACTGGCTCTTAAATTCTCTAATTGTTTAAGAACCTTATCCATCTTCCACAGAGGTCAAATACTGAATTAACATCAACTTAAATGGAAGATTAATTAGACATCAGATCTTTGGCTCATATCTTAAAAGTAGAATGGAAAGAAATTGGTGTTTGTTTTATAATAAATAAATACAAGAATTTACAGTTAACTAAAAAGAAAATAAATACTATTTTTCACATTACAGATATTTAACCAGGCAACACTATCCTAGAAACTCAAGTTAATTAATGAACCAAAGGGAATTTTCCTAATGCAGACACACACAAAGGAAAATTTAAAAAAATATTGCATTTGTTTGCTGCACTGTTAAACATTTAAAATTTAATCATCTTTCAGCATACCAACTGATATACATGGTGACAGGAGTAGTTAAAATCTTAGGAAGTTACTCAGGCTCCAAGCAAACATTTCACTAGCATTTTTACATACTGTTGTGAAAAAATTAATGTATTTAATTTCTTATTCTCTCAGTAGCATAGTCTGAATTGTTATCAATGCATATGGATAATGTTTGCTCTTGAATTCATTCAATAAGTAGTGATACTCGCTAGATTTGATTGATAGTTATTGCTTATGATAGGAGATGAACAGACTACCTTAAACAGTAGTAATGGTGTTTGTCTTGCGGAGCACAGTGGAAAGCTGTAGTACAACTTAGCTTGCAAAACATGAGTACAAGCAACAAAGAACCAAAGTGCGCAGAAATGAGAAAATAAGGAGTGACAAAAGCCTCAGAATGGATTTTGATGAAATAAGCACAAAAGCTTAACGTTTTCAAGAAAAAGTGGTCTTAAACTAAACAGAGATTATTGGATATGACAAAAAACAAAGTATGGAGTAATAAAACCATCCTTCCGCTAACACCTATAGCTGTGATGAGGTAACCAGGACAGGGCAAGCAACAACAGAAAAAAGCAGCGAATCATTCAGCAAAGAACAGCAACGCAAATAAGTAAGCATTCCTCATCTGAGAAGCACCAGTGAGAGAGAGGAGCACTTACCTGACAGACCTTCTCTGGAACAGTGCTCAGGACATTGGTAAGTAGACAGATGAAAGGACCAGTACAGATACACACAACAGATCATGCTGTAGTCGGGAAGCTGGCCCCTCTTGAGAGAGAGTAGATGGACCAATAGGAAGTAGTGGCAGGGAGAGAAGTTGCTGAATTGTTTTAAGAGTCAGTGGGAAGTCACAACTAAGTGTTGGACATGATAGTGTATAAATGTATTGTATGCAACATAATACTAATTATGTTTTATATGCAATCAGTTGTATGCAAAATCTTGGAAATACTGTGTTGCTTTTTTAATAAGTAACTGGCAATAGTTACTTTATAACCTAGACAAGCATCAGAGATAATGTCTTAAGAAAGAAATCTAAGGTATAGTTTAAATATATTTTGCATGAACAGTAAGTTGCAGAAAGAAAACTGTTCTGGTTACTACTAAATAATATAAATACAGCTGTCTTTACAGTACATACATAACAGAGATGTTAAAAGTATGTCTAGTGAGCTGCTCCTGTTAAATTGTTTGTCTAGTATTCTGAAGACAAATGTTGGCAAACTAGCAAAACATTTTTACAGATAACATGTGTAACTACAGTTTTGAATAATTTCTATGTATATCTTTTTGTTGGCTCCGGCTTACTTTCGCTACTTACGCTGGACTGTCACAGTGTCTTATAGATGAGGAGACTCCTCCCCCGCAGGTCCTGCTGCACTCTCCCCATATTGACCATGAACTCCAGCCCCCATTTATGCTCTGGGGCCAAGTGCCAAAAGGTATGCACTCTCCTTGATAACACCACTGAAAGATTTCACAAAAAACCCACCAGATTAGCTTCCATGCTGACAGAGTTATCAGGACAGAAAAATACGACAGTCAGGCAATGACAATTATAGGCATTAACATTCTCTGTATAGATAACAAGACTAATATTTTACTTTTTCTAGCCATTTTTAGACATTGGTGAGGGTGTGTGTGATTTGTTGATTCTCTTCACCAAGTCTCGAATTATAGGTCTGTAACACACAGCAGAAATTAAAGCAAGCTTAAAATAAAGATTTTTTTTTTCTTCATACATCCTCAATGTTTCATATTAAAGGAACTGCAAATAGCTTACAGTCTTTTAAAAACTAAGATGCATTTCTAAGATTAGTTTAGTAAAACACCCTCTACTTCGGATTCATGTAGGGGCTTCATTATGCAAATAAAAAATTCCCCCCGATAGTATTTTTAATAAAGTATTCCCTTACATTTTAAAAAAAGAACATCTGGACTAGGCTACAATGGAAGAAGAATTTGTTGCAGTTTCATTTATACTAACCCTACAAAAATAGTAAAAGTAGTGCCAAGGCATTAGACACGATACAGAAAATTACGATATAAAAGTGATTGGCCATTTATTCAGGGACAGAATGAACACGTGTACTTTTTTGATGCGAACACTGAACCTCTGGAATATCATTGCTTACATCAGACGTACAAAATGACAGAGAACTCACACACTGACTAACTGTTAAAATAAATTTATCATTTCCTTAGTCAGAAATCTTTTTTAAACCATTCAGAAATAATCCTGGAGCCCATAGTTTGATCCACATTCTGGTGTCTATTGCATCACTGAGAATCTGGAGTAGCTCAATTAGATAAGCCTTTCTTGCTGTTATTGGCTTAGGCAACAGAGCAGAGCATGGCCTCAGATTTACTGTGACCTGAATCTGTACATTTCACTTCCAAAAGGTGGGCATCTGCTGTTTAACTCCCTTGAATTCCCATAACAGACACAATATTCACTCTCTCCAAAAAGAAACACAGACAACTTCTGTGTCCAAAATCAGCCATATGAATTTGACAAAAAGCACCGAGACATACACAGAAGACACGGACAGACAGACATATCTCAATTCACCCATAGCACTACTGGAAGAGTTGAGAGAAGGAGTTAAAGAAATTTTAGTGGATATGGCATTGACTAAGGTGATAAATAGTGCTTGAACCACTTGCTTAACGATTTGCTAAACCTTTCGTGGGGAGTCTTGCAATTCTTCATGAAAAGACAGTTCCTGGTAAGGACTAGGGGGCCTCCTTCAAGAACCAGCTAAAACCGACCCTGCAGCTTGAATAAAAGCCAAGGGATAACTGAGTTTGCGCAAGAACAAAAGGTTACTAGTGGTGACGAAGAGGAGTCACCTACCTTCATCCCCACGACCCCCGATGACCACCACCACTAGGCACTGCGCAAGTGCAGATGGGAGGAGTTTATGGAAATGACCCCTTGGGACTAATTTTAATACGAAGCAGGGATAGGTCATGCATATGTATAGGCGTATTGTGAAACTTCGTGTATGTGTAACACCTGATTGTATAAATTCAAAGTGAGTTGCCGCGTCAGGTGCGCACGGTTTTGGCGGGACTACCCTCCCCCCGTGCTGCCCAGCGCTGAATAAACATTCCTACTTTACAATCTTACAGATTGTGGAGTCCGTTTTCCGCATGTCAGAGTCAGAGTGACTTTATACTAATCAATACAGCAAAGCCAAGTTTTCTCTTTTCCTGAACCCCAAGGCTCACCTAAAGCCCCAGTCCTGGCAATGTTGGACATATATAAACAAGTAAATGCAGCTGCTCACAATGACCTGAATTACTCTGCATTTTTATGAAAGAAACTGAAAAGAGAATTTAACCTTCAGTCATTACTAAAAAAAAATGAATACGAGTTTGATATGAACAAGGATTGTACAGTGTGTTAGTCAAAGAAAATTAATAAAAATCCTTAATTTTTAATTAGAAATTTAATTTTCAATGAAAAAATACTTCTAGACTGTCAAGCATGTCAGAGTCTAAGTGGCAGCTCTCAGGAACATACATTAGAACAATGAATAATAAAACATGTAGCTTACCATGAGCAAATGCACCTAGATACAAAGTAGTTTTGCATATGAACACATGCTACCATTCAACATTAATAAGTGAAACTTGTAGCATTATTTTTCTAGCCACATTCATACTTGTTTCTTCTCAAAACATTTTATCCTCCTTTTTCCTCTGTATGTGCTGTATCTGTTTTAAAACAGCTGTTACAATCCAGCACATTTCTGTTTATAAATCTCATCTTCTATCAGTTAGAGAAACTGAAAACCAGCATTCACGTGTCTACAAAAAAAGCCATAAAACAAACTATTTTAAATCTCAAGATCAAAATGTATTGCCTTTTCCACCAGGTCTGGTTGGGAAAGAGTTTTCCTCATAATAGCCAGTATGGTGCTGTGTTTTAGGCTTGTGACCAGTGTAGATAATACACCAATGTTTTAGCTATTGCTGAACAGTGCTTGCACAGCATCAAGGCTTTCTCTGTTTCTCACTCTGCTACCCCAGTGAGTAGGCTGAGGATGGGTAAGAGGTTGGAAGGGGACACAGCAGGGACAGCTGACCTCAACTGACCAAAGGGATATTCCATACCTTATAACATCATGCTCAGCAATAAAACTGGGGGTGTTTCCAAAGTAGCCGTTGCTCAGAGACTAGCTGGGCATCAGGCTGTTGGTGGGAGGTGGCAAGTGATTGCCTTTGCATCTCTTGTTTGTTTTTTTCTTTCTTTTCCTTTAACTTACTAAGCTGTCTCTATCTCAACCCCTTAGTTTTTCTCACTTCTGCTGTTCTGATTCTCTCTTCCGTGTTTTGGGGGGTGGGGGGGTGGGGAATGAGCAAGTGACTGGGTAAGGGCTTAGCTGCCAGCCATGGTCAATCCACCACACCCTTCTTCAGAAAAAAAAAAACAACCAAGGATACAAGATTTTATGGAGTTGTACTGTGGAAAGGAAGGTTTACCCTTCTTGCAGTTCTAAATTTACAGCTCTGAGGTTTATGCCAATAAGCAATCATCTGGCAGAGGAACATACCCTTCATACGGAGCTTCTCTTAAATCTAGACTATCACTGAATATCTCCATAACACACAATGCAGTACACATACTGAACTACAATATTTTTAGCTAGTATAGATATAACCATATGGCACAGTGTATTGCAATGTCTCTGATGGTGCAATTACGACAGAGAATGAAGTATTTATGTGAATTACACATGAAGGATTAAATTTTTTTTCTTCTTATTATAGTGATAAATTAAGCAATTTTATTAACTAAAGACAATAATCCCCTTGCAGTATTCTATTAAAGAGGCCACAGGAATACATGATCAGGTATCTAATGCTAAAGTAAAAACCTAGAAAATAAGATGCTTTTAGGAGTTAAAATGTATGCTAATAATTTAAAATACATTATAAATATTACAAACATGTCAAAATCAAAAGTTAATAAGTGAAAGACACTCAAAGTTAAACCCCCAAACTCTATATTATTATGACTGCATACAATAGGCAGGTGCATTTCACCTGCCTTGTTTTTCCAAGATGTATAAAATCCTGGTGCTCTGTAATTGACTCTGTCAGTCAAACATTTCTTTCTTCCACATTCCCATATTCCCCTGTAAAAACCCCTTAAATGCTGGTTTTTCTTCTCTAGTGAAGTTAAATCTGAGGACTTACTGCTCACTTTGGTGTCTCTTAAATTATCTAGTGATAATTTATCTTTCACCAGAGGCCAGTGATGCATAGAATCTCTGTTAGAAGTAATGAAGATTCTGGTCATTTTGAATTACTCTAATGGGACTACAGATATATACTTCCTCCATGAATTATAGCAACCCCATCTGCTATAATGAGGTAAGGACTACGGAGTAACTAGTATACGAAGTAACAAGAGGAAGTGACAGCTATTGAAAAAAAACAACCCTTCATGAAAGATTGAGAACTGAAATGTTAATTCTTCTCTCCCACTGAAGAAGCAACTTTCAATTAGAAGGACAATGGTGACGCATTTGAATATACAAAATTTTGACCCTATGAATTAATGTGAGCAGACTGGGATTTTTCTTCTACAGATCATGAACAATAAAACAAAATATGACATTGTGGCACATTTGAGATCACTTCTGATATTAATTTTAGCTATTTAACAGAACTAAGATTTACAACAGTATGCATTTATAAAACTCATACAACAAGTACTGTAAAAGTGAGGAAAAATAATTTCATTTTTCATAGGAAAAAAAGATTAATTCAATTAAGGTTACCATCTCATATTTAACAATGAATTTTCCATCAGTGCTTCTACAATTATTTTGCAAGGAAACTTAGTGTCCAGTAATAACTTGAAATTAGATCACCACACAACCCAGCTATTTAAACTGTGCTTTCAGCACATTATGTTTTCAGTTTTTGCACATTTTCCCCTTGTTTAAATCTCTAGCATGGGTCTATACAATGATGCTAAAAAAATTACTTTTCTTATTACTTTAAATTCAAAGACAAAAATACACATTCCTATCAGTTTTGTCTGTTTTATATGTACCATTCTCTCAACAGAGTATTTTTAAATCTATTAGTTTACCTTCACAAACACACCTCCGGCTACACCCTCCTCACTGATATATTGAGCATGATGTCACATGGCATGGAATAGCCCTTTGGCTCATTTGGATAAGCTATCCCAGCTGTTGGCTAATTAGTAACTGTTCTGGTTTTGTTTAGTGAGGGGGGGCCTAAGGTGGTAGCTTCTGTAAGAAACTGCTAGGAGTTGCTCCCCTTTGTTCAGTGGACTCGGACGTGCCTAGAGTGGACCTGCTACTGGCCAAGGCCGAGCCAAATGGTAGCAGAATGTTCCCTGATAATGCCTCTGCGATAACGTATTTAAGAAGGGGAAAACAAGAAGAGAA
Organism: Chlamydotis macqueenii; assembly: GCF_036417535.1. Lineage (NCBI taxonomy): Eukaryota > Metazoa > Chordata > Aves > Otidiformes > Otididae > Chlamydotis > Chlamydotis macqueenii. The sequence goes on along the minus strand of NC_141592.1, from coordinate 53,597,866 downwards.
AAAAAAAAAGGAGAGAAGATGTGAAGCAGCTGAGTAGGGGCAGAGAGGGGGAGGTGTGAGCCTTGTGGGCCTTGCAGGCCTCACCCTCTGGCCTCTTGCTGGGCAGCTGACTGGGTCTGACTCAGCCCAGCCTGGCTGCAAGAAGTGGAGAGGAGATGAGATGTGAATGAGATGCAAAAAGATCCTGAGAGGCGTCTGCCAGCCTATAGAGAAGAATTTTTCTTGTGAGAGGAACAGCTGCAGATGCCAAGGTCAGTTTAAGAAGGAGGAAGAGAAGTAATGTGGCTCCTGGCCAAGATTCCCCTGCAGCCTGTGGTGAAGACCATGATGGAGCAGGTTGTCCCCCTGCAGTCCATGGAGGAGCAGAGATCCACCTGCAGCCCATGGAGGACCCCACACTGGGGCAGATGGATGCCTGAAGGAGGCTGTGGCCCATGGAGGGCCTGCTGGGGCAGCTGTTCTGGAGGGACTGTACCCTGTGGAAGAGATGACCTATACTGGAGCAGTTTCATGAAGGACTGTGGCCCATGGGAGGGACCCCACAATGGAGCAGGGGAGGAATGTGAGGAGTTCTTCCCCCGACAACGAAACAGTGGCGTAAAACAACGTGTGATGAACTGACCACGACCCCCATTCCCTCTTCCCCCCTGTGCTGCCTGGTGTGGGGGAAGGTAGTAGAGATAATGTTAAGCCTGGGAAGAGGGAGGGGTGAGGGGGAGGTTATCTTGTTCCCTGTCTCATTCTCCTGCTAGTTTTAGTAATAAATTAATAGTTTTCCCCAAGTCGAGTCTGTTTTGCCTGTGATGGTAACTTTAAGGATCTCTCCCTGTCCTTATCTCAAACCTCAGTCTGTTTTTCTTATATCATCTCCCCCTATTCTCTCAGAGGGTAGGGGGAGTGAGAGAGAGACTGCATAGGCTGGTCCATCGGGCTGAACTATGACAGTAACCTATCCCAGCTGTGTCCCCCAGCCACAGGGGCCACTAGCTCCAGTTCCTCTCCCAGCTCAGGTGAAAATTAACTCTATCCTAGCTGCAACCAGGACACAATACCACTTCTCCCATTTCCCTCTAAATCTAATGATAAAACAAGATACTGATGACTGGAAAAGATGTTTTGTAGAGATCAAACTGTTTAAAGTCTTTGGCAAATGGACGCAGCAATAGCATCTTAAAGCATCTTGACTTGTTCACTGTAGTCTCATGGTTTAAAAAAATATAAATTGAGGTAAACTCTTCATTGTTATTGACAAGGAGTGGTGGTTCCAAAATAAACCTAGACTTGATTTGAGAGTAGGGCTCCTAGCATTTTCTGTTACTGTAATAAAAGGTAACATTTTTGGTAAAATGCAAAAGTCTCTTTATTTTCATTGGCTAAGTCTAAGAACTCTATTATTTTTAAGTGACTCCTTCAATGAATTTCTTTAACATGGCTTACCAATATTTCCAAACTCAGCATGGAAAAGCCATCAGAATGACACTAGGTCATGGGTCCTGAAAGAAGCTGTCAGCAAGGAGTAATAAAATGTGACAGCTGCCTAAAAGCTTTAATTCTTTTTATTTAAACATCAGATTGCAAGTCAAAATGCAGTATAATATTTGTTGAAACTAGCCCAGCTTGCATGGCAAGAGTCAGAACAACAGATGACAGTAGTCATTGTTAGGAAAAAAAAAATCCAATCTGGAATGGTAAATCTTAAGAACAGATGCAGCAACTCTCAGACAGATACTGGAAATTGTTTAATCTAAGTTCAATTCACTTTGTAAAAACCTGCATAAAATGTATTATCTTGAAAAAAGGTATATGGTATTCACTTTTTTCCCCAGTACATATCCTGTAAATTAATAATTAAAATATTTTTCTCTCCTCTTCAAGATCTGTATAGATTTTGCCCTGTGATTGAGAAACACTCTTTCACATGGGCGCCAGCGACACAGCCAGGAGCAGCCTGAGAGGAATCAAGAGGGACTTCAGGGCCCTGGGAGCAACAGTCAAGGACTCTGGGACACAGGTGGTCTTCTCATCAATCCCCCTGGTTGAAGGGAAGGGGCCTGAAAGGGCCAGATGAATCTGGCAAGTCAACAAATGGTTACAGGACTGGTGCCACAGCCAGGGCTTTGGCTACTTAGACCATGGGACTTGCTTTGAGAAGCTTGGTCTAGTAGGGGTGGATGGGGTACACTTAACTGAGAAGGGGAAGAGCATCCTTGGCCAAAGGCTTGCCAGACTCATCAAGAGGGCTTTAAACAAGAGTTGGTGGGGGAGGGGGAGCACAGTCCAGCCCACCACTGTCAGCATGGCGCCAGTGCCAGCACCAAGTGCCCAGAAGCCAGGGAAGGATCGCAGGTAAGTGCGAGAGAACCTAAACTGTGGACCAAAAGAACTCCTATTGCTCCAGCCAGCAAGTCGGCTTCATCAGGGGCCCAGCTGAAGTGTCTCTATACCAATGCATGTAGCATGGGGAATAAACAGGAAGAGCTGGAGATGCGTGCACACAAGCAGGGCTACGACCTTGTTGGCATCACGGAGACGTGGTGGGATGACTCCTATGACTGGAGTGTTGGGATAGAGGGGTATAGGCTTTTTTAGGAAGGACAGGCAGGGGAGATGAGGAGGGGGTGTTGACCTCTATGTCAGCAACCAGCTGGAGTGCATGGAACTCCACATGGGGATGGAGGAGGAGCTGACAGAGAGCTTATGGGTCAGGATTAGAGAGAGGGCAGGGACAGGGGACATTATGGTGGGGGTGTGTTACAGGCCACCTGACCAGGAGGACAGAGTGGATGAGGCCCTCTACAGGCAGATAGGAGCAGCCTCGCAGTCACAAGCCCTGGTCCTCATGGGGGACTTGAACCACCCTGACATCTGCTGGAGGGACAACACGGCAGGGCACAAGCAGTCCAGCAGGTTCCTGGAATGCGTGGATGACAACTTCCTCCTGCAGGCAATAGAGGAGCCAACGAGAAGGGGTGCCATGCTCGACCTTGTGCTCACCAACAGGGAGGGGCTGGTGGGGGATGTGAAACTCAAGGGCAGCCTTGGCTGCAGTGACCACGACACAGTGGAGTTCAAGATGCTTAGGGCAGCAATGAAGGTACGCAGCAAGCTCTCTGCCCTGGACATCAGGAGGGCAGACTTTGGCCTCTTCAGGGATCTGATGGTCAAAGTGCCATGGGAGGCAGCCCTGGAGGAAAGAGGGGCCCAGGAAAGTTGGTCCATATTCAAGGAGCACCTCCTCCAAGCTCAGCAGAGGTGCATCCCAATGAAGAACAAGTCAGGCAAAAAGGCCAGGAGGCCCACGTGGATGAGCAAGGAGCTCCTAGACCAACAGAAAGTAAAGAAGGAAGCCTATAGAGGGCAGAAGCAAGGACAGATGCATCCGCGGGTCCTGAGGGAAATGGCAGATGAAGTTGCCAAGCCGCTGGCCATCGTATTTGAGAAGTTGTGGCAGTCTGGTGAGATCCCTGATGACTGGAACAGGGGTAACATAACCCCCATTTTTAAAAAGAGAAAAAGGGAAGACCCAGGGAACTACAGGCCGGTCAGCCTCACCTCTGTGCCTGGCAAGGTCATGGAGCAGATTCTCCTGGAAACCATGCTCAGGCACATGGAGAGCAAGGAGGTGGTTGATGACAGCCAACATGGCTTCACCAAGGGCAGATCGTGCCTGACCAATTTGGTGGCCTTCTATGATGGGGTGACAGCATTGGTGGACAAGGGACGAGCAACGGACATCATCTACCTGGACTTGTGCAAAGCTTTTGACACTGTCCCGCATTACATTCTTCTCTCTAAACTGGAGAGACATGGCTTTGATGGATGGACCACTCGGTGGATAAGGAGTTGGCTGGATAGTCACACTCAGAGAGTGGTGGTCAACGGCTCAATGTCCATGTGGAGACCGGTGACGACTGGTGTTCCTCAGGGGTCCGTGTTGAGCCCAGCCCTATTCAACATCTTTGTCGGCGACATGGACAGTGGGATAGAGTGCACCCTCAGCAAGTTTGCCAATGACACCAAGTTGTGTGGTGCCGTCAACATGCTGGAGGGGAGGGATGCCATCCAGAGGGACCTTGACAGGCTGGAGAGGTGAGCCTGTGCCAACCTCATGAAGTTCAACCAGGCCAAGTGTAAGGTCCTGCATGTGGGTCATGGCAATCTCAAGAACAAATACAGGCTGGGCGGAGAATGGATCAAGACCAGCCCTGAGGAGAGGGACTTGGGAGTGCTGGTAGATGAGAAGCTCAACATGAGCTTGCAGTGCGCCCTTGCGGCCCAGAAGGCCAACTGCATCCTGGGCTGCATCAAGAGGAGCGTGGCCAGCAGGTCGAGGGAGGTGATTCTGCCCCTCTGCTCTGCTCTGGTGAGACCCCGCCTGGAGTACTGTGTCCATTTCTGAAGCCCCCAACATAAGAAGGACATGGACCAGTTGGAGAGGGTTCAGAGGAGGGCCACGAAGATGATAAGAGGGCTGGAGCACCTTTCCTATGAGGCCAGGCTGAGAGAGTTGGGGCTGTTCAGCCTGGAGAAGAGGAGGCTCTGGGGAGACCTTATAGCGGTCTTCCAACACGTCAAGGGGGCCTACAAGAAAGATGGGGAGAGACAGCAGGGCCTGTTGCGATAGGACAAGGGGTAATGGTTTCAAAATAGAGGGAGGTAGATTTAGATTAGATATTAGGAAAATATTTTTTACAGTGAGGGTGGTAGAACACTGGAACAGGTTTCCCAGAGAGGTGGTGGAGGCCCCATCCCTGGAAACGTTCAAGGCCAGGCTGGATGAGGCTCTGAGCAACCTGACCTAGTCAGGGATGTCCCTGCTCCTTGCAGGGGGGTTGGACTAGATGACCTTTGAAGGTCCCTTGCAACCCAAACCATTCTATTATTCTATACAATTGTTCTTAATCTAAAACTCATTTTTGTAACTTTGTCTGAAACTACTGATATACATAGTGAACATTTTAAAATCAAAATTGAAATGTTCAGACAGATACAGTAGCACTAGGCTTATCTATTGCAACACTGACTTTCTGTAATTTTCTGTTAGGTAGGAAAGCTTATAAGACTGCACAGCAAAATCCTTTCTAGCTAAACAGTTATGGAAGGATAACTGATTATTAAAGGAATAAATCGAAGTCGAAATAGAATGGTCACTGGGAAATTTTAGAAAACCTTTTTTTTAAGGCAACTTTTTTTTTATGTGCTTGTATGATTTAGCTTATATCTGAAGGAATTAATTTTTTTTTATCTTCTAACAAAATAACAGAGTTGAGGCTCTATATCGATGTCACACATTTTCAGAGTCCATAACAAGTCTAGAGTTTAACAGTCTGTTGTGGTTTTGTTTAGTGAGGGGGGGGCCTAAGGTGGTAGCTTCTGTAGGAAACTGCTAGAAGTCGCTTCCCTTTGTTCAGTGGACTCAGCCGGGCCTAGGGCGGACCTGCTGCTGGCCAAGGCCGAGCCAATTGGTAGCAGAATGTTTCGTGATAATGTATTTAAGAAGGGGAAAACAGAAAAAAGAGAGAAGAGAAGATGTGAAGAAGCTGAGTGGGGGCAGAGGCGCAGAGGGGGAGGCGCAGGCCTCATGGGCCTTGCAGGCCTCATCCTCTGGCCTCTTGCCAGGCGGCCAACTGGGCCTGACTTGGCCCGGCCCGGCTGCAAGAAGTGGAGAGGAGATGAGCTGGATGATGTGAAGAGATTCTGAGAGGTGTCTGCCAGCCTGTTGTGAAGAACTTTTCTTGTGAGAGGAATGGCTGCAGATGCCAAGGTCAGTTCAGAAGGAGGGGGAGGAGTAATGCGGCTCCTGGCCAAGATTCCCCTGCAGCCTGTGGTGACGACCACGGCGGAGCAGGTTGTCCCCCTGCAGCCCATGGAGGTCCACAGAGGAGCAGAGATCCACTTGGAGCCTGTGAAGGACCCCACATCGGGGGAGGTGGATGCCTGAAGGTGGCTGTGGCCCATGGAGGGCCTGCTGGGACAGCTGTTCTAGAGGGACTGCACCCCGTGGAAGAGATGACCCACGCCGGAGCAGTTTCACGAAGGACTGTGGCCCGTGGGAGGGACCCCATGATGGAGCAGAGGAGGAATGTGAGGAGTTCTTCCCCCGACCATGAAGCAGTGGCGTAAAACAACGCGTGATGAACTGACTGCAACCCCCATTCCCTCTTCCCCCCTGTGCCGCTCGTGGGGGGAAGGTAGTAGAGATAAGAAGATAAGATAAGAGCTTGGGAAGAGGGAGGGGTGGGGGGAGGTTATCTTGTTCTCTGTCTCATTCTCCTGCTAGTTTTAGAAATAAATGAATAGTTTTCCCTAAGTCGAGTCTGTTTTGCCTGTAACGGTAACTTTAAGGATTTCTCCCTGTCCTTATCTCAAACCTCAAGCTGTTTTTCCTTATATTATCTCTCCCTATTCTCTCGGAGGGTGGGGGGAGTGAGAGAGAGACTGCGTAGTCTGGTCCCGATCGGGGCTGAACTACGACACAGTCCTTTATGGAAGAGTGCTATAAAATTTACTAAAGATAAAACTAATAGAGTTTTTACAGGAATTACTCAAAAATATACAGAGTATGTAACAGGATTTTTTTAAAATCCAGGCTATAGAATTTTCTAGCAAGGATAAATGTTTTATTAAATTACATAAATGAAATAATTGTTAATTAGCTTCTGTAGGACACTTCCATTAGGATCAAAATGTATTCTGAACTAATAACTCACTTTTAGAACTCTTATAGATGCTCATAAAAACTTTTATTTTTATAGTTCTTTCCACTTGTAGTCTTCAGAAAATAAATTATTTGTACTCACCCCCTTTTCAATGCTCCCTGTTTGGCAAAGAGTACCTTCAGCTGCTGGAATGCTGTTGGTAACACAGCGGTTACTTTTGCTGAGGCACCAAAGCTCTCTACATACTTCCTAGGGAAGAAAGCAGAAGTAAGTTGATCAGAATAACAGCCTAAAATTGCTTCCAGTCCTCATACACACACGTATATACAAATTTTTTTTTTTTAACAGAGACTATAAGAATTGGGCTGGAGAGATAAATCTATAGATTGTTGTGAAATAGTCTGCACTATATTTTACCTAAGAATATTCTGCCAAAACAAATCTGGAAGCATGAAATCGTAGATTATAAGTATTTTTTTTTCACATCTGTCCTGCAAGTCATGATTTACAGTTGTTGTTTTCTTGATCAGTGCTAATACTGGGCTTAGTATATTTTAGTGTTTTAAAAGTAGTCTTCAGATGTGCTGTAGTATCACCATTACTGTTGTTATCTGCCTCAAAATTCCATAGTAAAAGGATACTATTAATTTTGAAATATGAAACGAAAATATTTATTTTTGTTTCCTTTATTTTAAACCAAAAAGTTTCTGAGCTCCGACTACTTGCACTCATCTTCTGTAACACATGCTAAAACAGTGAACATGTATTTAGTACGAATTGAGCTATGTATTAAATATTTCCTTTAGGCTTTTTAAATTTGTAGCTGATATTTAAAAAATGATATAATCATAGAATGGTTAGGGTTGGAATGGACCTTCAAAGGTCATCTAGTTCAACCCCTCCTGCAAGGAGCAGGGACATCCCCTACTAGATCAGGTGGCTCAGAGCCTTGTCCAACCTGGCCTTGAACGTTTCCAGGGATGGGGCCTCCACCACCTCTCTGGGCAACCTGTTCCAGTGTTCCGCCACCCTCAGCATAAAAAAAAATTTCCTGATGTCTAATCTGAATCTACCTCCCTCTATTTTAAAACCATTACCCCTTGTCCTATCTCAAGAGGTCATACTGAAGAGTTTCTCCCTGTCTTTCCTATAAGCTCCCTTTAGGTACTGGAGGTCTCCCCGGAGCCTCCTCTTCTCCAGGCTGAACAGCCCCAACTCTCTCAGCCTGTCCTCATAGGAGAGGTGCTCCAGCCCTCTTATCATCTTCGTGGCCCTCCTCTGGACCCTCTCCAACTGGTCCATGTCCTTCTTATGTTGGGGGCTCCAGAGCTGAATGCAGTACTCCAGATGGGGTCTCACCAGGGCAGAGTAGAGGGGGAGAATCACCTCCCTCGACCTACTTGCCATGCTTTTTTTGATGTAGCCCAGGATGCCATGATTTAGCCTTTCCTATTTCCCTACGTTGTCAGTGTTAAACACAGTTTTTTCAAATAATCTTTTTTTCTACAATATTTTCTCATTTGATTTTGCACATTTGCTTATTTAAATTAAGCTAGTTCTGTTGACATTAGAGATTCATTGTTAAAACTATCTAAGGGTTGAAATTCATAATGTGGACATGATCCAAAGTTGGCTGAACAGTTTGGAAATCTTCATAGTCACTTCAGTTGCCTGTGAATTGAGCTATGTATGCAGAATGGAATCAGAAGTGTTTTGCTTTTATGGTAATTGATTCTTCATTATAATCTTTGTATTAATTTGTGACCTGTGTAAGAGTTCACAAATTGCTTATAGTTTTTTTCTATTTTTAAGTATTTTTGAAAATTTGAAAGATACTCAGATTTTTTAAATGATCTTATGATAGACATTTCTACTGCATTTTATTTAACAGCTGCTTGAAATAATATACTACAAATAATTCTTTTACAGATTCTGTGGCTGAAACTTGGTACAAAGAGCAAAAAGGAAAAGACAGTGTGAGTAAATAAAAGTTATTAGGTTCTCCCCCCAAAAATTAATTTTTTCTCTAAGGAAATGAATTAGTATCTGGCACCTAGGCTATCTGTCCTATACATCTCAACAGGAACAACTGTTGAGTTTTTACCCTAAGATTCATGTTTCTTGCATTGTATTGTGTATAGAAATGGATCTATTTATACATTATTCACTAGCAGCTGCAGTAACAGTTCAACAGTACAAGCTTTTCTTGAGTAATGCCAAATACTTTTCCAAGTTTAAAATCAACTGGTGTAATTCTTGCAGGATTGATATATACAGTGTATTTAGTTTCACGATTGGTAGAAGCAAGATATCTTTTTAAAAATCCATTAAAAACATACCATATTAGAATGGTGTGAAATTATGAGGAATGAATACTGATGATTTTTGGAGTTTCCATCCAATGTTTGACAATTAGGCCTAAGCTATTTCATTATATTGTTATGCACCAACTCTCATCTGGTGGGTGGCTGTATGAAAATTTGAGCAAGTCATGGAATAAATTGACATTCTTGAGCCTCTTTTTAGGAGAAATATTGCCACTTGTAAAAGCATACCTGCAGCCAGTGTAGACTATCTTACTTTTCAAATTAGAATTTTTCATTGAAGAAATGCAAATAGTATAAATATTTACTTACTTAAATCTCTGAATAAAACACTTGCTTTTGCCACTCAGCTAATAACATTTTTGGATTAAGATACGCATTCACAAATAAACATGTGGTTTAAAATATCAAATAGAACAGGGAAAGCACAGAAGATGTATCACAAAGATTCTTGAAAAATCTCTTTAACTAGATTACAAATTTCAGAACCATTAACTTGTTAAAATTAAACACTAAATCAAATTCATGTTAAAATCAACCATCAATCCAAGCTTCAATCCAGTATTGATTTGAAAGTGAAAACCTAAAATTGGTCCCTTCCAGAAACAGTATGAGGTGCTCCTATCATAATCCAGCTTTATATACTTTGCCATCTAATTTACTTGCTCATTTTGTTGAGCAAAGTTCATCTAATTTATTTGCTTATGTTCCATGTGTGGTTTATATTGTCAAATTGTAATTAAAACTGTGAGACTGTGACAATTCTACTTCTGACTCTGTGTTTATTTTGCATCTGATCAAGTTCAAATGTATAAATTATTAGCTGTGCTGACTTTGTGAAGTTTGGTTCAATGTTCTGAAAAGCCAAAAATTCAACTACATTAAGAAACAAAGATTTCAACCATTCCAATTAAGACAGAAACAAAAAATCAGATCTGGATAACAGTCTGGAATTTGAAAACATCTATATTTTAGGGTGATTTAAATCCAGAATTCTGGCTTGTGCTCCAGGGTTTACTTGCAGAATTTCACTTCCAATATGCCTGCACAAGTACATAATTAACATAAAAGGGGAAGTAATAATTAAAACATGTATTTCATTGCCAGGCTAACGTATCCACAAATAAAAGTATTTAACAATTTCCTTCCAATAGGAAATGCATTCTTTCTGTATACTCAGGCTTCTTTGTAGCACTAGACTTCTCCAAATTCATTGAACTAACACCTCTTAGACATTGTAATTCCAAAAAAATAATGAGTTAAACTGGGTGAATTAATGGATACAGCACTCCAAAACTATTTTAGTCATTCATCTGTTTGCAGGATGATTCTAAGCATGTCAGCTCACCTCCCTACTCCATAAAATTAGAAAAATAGTTTCCTTCTTCCTAAACTGCTTTGGGAGATAGAACAAAAAGCACTACATCGAAACTAGATATTATTACTGACATAGTCTGGTAGTCCTTATTCAGACCTTAATTTCAGCAGGAGTTTGCCTCAGTAAATCCCTAAAGACAAAACAAAAGTAATGTAAAATTACTGTGAGCTGTAGTTTGAGCAAAAACCTCTGCTTATATCAGAAATGAGTTCTGTCAGAGACAGACATACAATATCCCCAAATCAACAGAATATTTCATTATGAAAACACAGAGGTTTTATTAACTAAAATAACACAATGTATCAATTCGTAGAAATAATTTATATTAAAAACAAGAAATGAAATAATGTATTTTTGTAATTTATTTTAAAGGTGTTTATTTTCCCCTGCTGCTTTGCATTTAAAAGAGTAGAATTTGAATTACATTCTCCACCAGCCTGTACATGAAATGAAAAATAACATTAATAGTCATTTGAAAACAAATAAGATATCTAAAAAGAAGTGGAAAATCCATCTCTGCTCTTATTTCATTAAATTAAAATTGAATTATACCAGGTACTACTATGGATATATCTTCTTTATTTTCAGTTGATTTTGAAAAGTTAACAGAGAACTTATAAGGTGCATAAAGCTTTCTGTTCTCCAGCTCAACCCTACACGTGGTACTACCTTAGTTTCGTAGTTATTGATTTGAGATATTTCCTTATTACCACTGTCCTATCAGTAACATCTCTAAGCAGCTGTTTTTAATAATCCAGCCTTAAAAACATATGAGGAAGTGCCTTGGAAATGTCAGGCCCAAAATCACTAGTAGAAAGTATACTGCTTTTTTTCACACACTAACATGCACACATGCACGGACGTCCAACTCCCACCCCTCCTCACAAACATAAGGTGACTCTTTATGGTAGCCTTTTCTTCATTGGTGGACATAGGATGAAGCTAACACATCTTTTGCCAACATTAAATTTGTATGAATAATTTACTGAGACTAAGAGAAAGAAGCATAATCTGAAAATTCATCAATGACCTCAGAGTCAGTCTCCAAGTGTGTGGATGTAATAACCATTAATTTGTAAAGCAGACAAGTGAAAGTGTTTTAAAAATCCAGGAAACATAAGCTGAAGCTGAGGCCTTTCACAAGATCAAGACAAGATAGATGACAACCTGTAACGGTGTATCTTAGGGCTCCATGACTTCAGTTTGGAATTCAGATGCTTGTATTTGCAGTAAATTAAACAAAGCTGAACCCATCTAGAGAAAAAAAACAGCAAATCAAATAATCTTCCTTTTGCCTAAGTGTTATCAATGATGGAGCCTCTTTCTGTTGTGTCATGCAGAGTTACTCATAGGCATTTCAAACTATGTAACATCTAAGCATCCTATATCATAATCATAATGAATGGTAACAATACAGCACAATGAAAACTCAGTAATATGAGCAAATATCAAATTGCTGTGCTGTTCTTAATGTTTTCAACACTAATTAAAGCCTCTAACAAAAGTTAGCAGTTTGGCCTATAATTAAAAAAAAATTTAAAAGATGGGAAATACATTCACAATGCATATTACACTATGATAATTTGGGAATTTTATTTTTTAATATAAAATTTTAAAATGTTAATTAGAATTTTATGTTACTTCAGTATGTTTCATCTATAATATGCTGCACCTCTTGATGAGCATTTGTTAAAACAGAGCATAAAAATAACTAGTTTGAATTGTAACTTACAATTCCGATCTGAAAAGCATCACCCTAGAGTATTTTCAGCCTCATTGCTGAAATACTTAGGGCAACATGATTAAAACTAGAAGGCTGATTATAATTATGGGTGAACTTCAGAAGGTTCAAAGTTTAGTTCAGATAAGCACCCAAAAGTAACCATTTTAGTGCTCCACTACCAAATGCTCATTAAGTGCTGCAGCTGAAATCACAACATGCTGAAAGAATGTCAAATAGAATCTGAAGCTTAGGTCGTACATTCGTATTATGTTACCAGCGTTCTTTCCTAAATATTGGGTGCTTATGTGAACCTTATGGAAACTACAGAAGCCCCACAAGGTAAATCAATTCCAAGTAGCATCTTCCCTTTCAAATCCATGTAATCTATCCCATCTTTATTCCAACTATATTCCAGTATCTGGAATTTCATTATTGCTTCTAAAATCATCTAATGTATCCTCCTGCTTTGATCACTGGCTTCCTCTTGCACTTTTTAAACAACTTTCATAAGATCCAGGTACATTTGTGTTATGTCTATGTCTCTTATGAGAGACAGAAAAAGAGAGAGAGAAAGGGAAAGTGGGTTTGGAGACAAGAAGAAAGGGGACTATGGGAACTTGTTAAAAAAAGATACAAAAAAGGATTTTAAACCACGTTAGGATTCAGAAAGAGGAAAACTTCAGGGATTTCCCTTGGCTATACAACTCCTAATCTTACAAAAAAAGGGAACAAAATTCACTTTAAAAATAAAGTTGAAAGCATTTCAAATGTTCTTAATTATGAAATGAGCCTGTAAGTCCTTATACGAGAAAATCTCAAAATTTTAATAATTCTAAATGCAGAAGGCCTGCACAATAGTGATGAGAGTTTTTGCACTTGACAGGCAAGACCTTATGAAATACAAAACAATGGAAAGGTTGATAAAAAAGATAGAGTATAATACCAGGATCTTCAGTTCCTCTCTTTGCCTACACATACTTTTAACACCAATTTGTGAGCAACATAATATAAATAAATCTGATCAAACTACTTATGTTGCAATAAAGTTTAAAAATGTAAAATTTAAATTAATAGCCAAGTTATCTGCTGCTATAGATACCCTTTGTATAGCCTTATCCTTAGCAGTCTGAAGCCAGAATAATGTTAGTTAAAGATTCATATTTTAAACAATATGCCTTTGTCTGACCTGTCTAAAAGCAAGAAGCATAAAATGATAAAATGCTAGCTCCATCAGCAACCCGTGAAGAACTGCTTAGGTTTTGCCATACTACTAAAGAAACTAGGGGAAAGGTAATTCTGGCAGGGGAAACCACGACCACCAACTCATGGACCCTCTACCAAAATCTACCACCGACTCAAAAGAAGTAGGCAGAGTAACAGGACTGGGCATGCATACTAATTTACATGCTAGGTGAAGAGATTCTGACCAATCATTTAATAAAATAAAACTACATATGTACTAGATAGTTGAACATGTTAATGTTTTGTGTATAAATAAAATATAATTTGGAGCTTTAAAGTGTGCTGTCTTGGGACAGGCACCCATACCTCCACATGTATGCAATAAAAGGAAATACCTCCACTCTGTGTCGAGCGGATGATGGACCCAACTTTTGGGGCAACACTTATGCTCTGCTAACAAAAACCAAGTATAAAGTGACTTAACTATGGTATGAAGTATGAAACCAGGGGAAAAAAAAGTCACTTTTTAGTGAGTTACTAAGTACTATGTACAGATTCAATTGAATGCACAATCCTAGTCATAGTATGAATGAGTGAGGGAACTGGTAGTTCTGGTGCAAATATACACACCAGTGGCTTCTCTGCCTTTCCTTTTTGAACAAACAGCTTCCAGAATCTGCTTCCACCTTCCCATAACAGCCCTACATCAATCTAAATACCTCTTTATTTAACTGGAGTAAATCACATCGGTGTTTCATTAAAACAATGACAGTTTAATTTGATAACATTAATATTTGCATCATCTGATTATATGGATCAATTGTAATTAATGATATTTTGCCTGAAATTTCTTTTCTAAGAAGTATTGTAGACCTGTTGTGTATAGCAACTTGTTTACTCTCCTATATTTAAAAGTTAGCTGACCAGATGCTGTTTTGTTTTGCTCATTACTAATTCAGTTACACTATTCTGTCTCTGAACTGGCATGTGGGAAACTAGGAAGCAGTGAAAGTATGACAACTGCATGTCCTGTTTTTCTCCAGTTGACTCTTTCCCAGCAACTTTCTATTAATGGTAATTAACTTTATGGCCACTCCTCATAATTCATTAAAAGCTTCCTAGAGACAAATAGTGCAAGGGAGCTACTGAAGGCAGGAGGAGGACTCCTTATCCTGAGAATATATCTTCATTCTACCTGTTTATAAACACTAACTTCATAGCTTGAACTCTATCTGTCCTCCAAAACGCACTAACAAAATGTGAATAAAAACTGGTATTTGACTTTTAATCTATTTTTGTGGGCAAACTAACTGGAGAACTTAATTGTAAACATAAGACTATGACAAAGAAGCAAACTACCTGTAATCAGCTACAATGTATTATCTGATGTGTTAAACTCTAGTGTGAAATGTGAAGCTCAAGGGCAGCCTTGGCTGCAGTGACAATGAAATGTTGGAGTTCAAGATCCTTAGGGCAGCAAGGAGGGCGCACAAAAGGCTCACTAGCCTGGACTTCAGGAGAGCAGCAGTGATGTGCTGTGCAGAGTACCATGGGATGCAGCCCTAGAAGGAAGAAAGGCCCAAGAAACCAGTTAAATATTCAGTGATCAAATCCTCCAAGATCAGGAGCGATGCATCCCAACAAAGAGGAAGTTGGGCAAAAACACCAGGAGGCATGCATGGATGAACAAGGAGCTCCTGGACGAACTCAAACACAAAAAGGAAGCCTACAGAGGGTGGAAGCAAGGACAGGTAGCCTGGGAGGAATACAGAGAGGTTGTCCAAGCGGCCAGGGACCAGCTAAGGAAGGCTAAAGCCCTGACAGAATTGAATCTGGCCAGGGACGTCAAGGGCAACAAGAAAAGCTTCTATAGGTACATTGGGGATAAAAGGAAGACCAGGGAGAATGTGGGCCCTCTCCGGAAGGAAACAGGAGACCTGGTTCCCCAGGACATGGAGAAGGCTGAGGTACTCAATGACTTTTTGGCCTCAGTCTTCACTGGCAAGGGCTCTAGTCATACCGCCCAAGTCACAGAAGGCAAAGGACAGGGACTGGGAGAATGAAAAACTGCCCACTGTAGCAGAAGAGCAGGTTTGAGACCATCTAAGGAACCTGAAAGTGCACAAGTCCATGGGACCTGTTGAGATGCATCTGCGGGTCCTCAGGGAACTGGCAAATGAAGTTGCCAAGCCAAGCTACTGTCCATCATATTTGAGAAGACGTGGCAGTCTGGTGAAGTTCCCATTGACTGAAAAAGGGGAAACATAACCCCCATTTTCAAAAAGGGAAACAAGGAAGACCCAGGGAACTACAGACCAGTCAGTCTCACCTCTGTGCCTGGCAAGATCATGGAGCAAATCCTCCTGGAAACTATGCAAAGACACATGGGAAATAAGGAGGTGATTGGTGACAGCCAACATGGCTTCACTAAGGGAAAATTGTGCCTGAACAAATTTGGTGGCCTTCTACCATGGGGTTACAGCCTTGCTGGATAAGAGAAGACCAACTGACTGTTGGGGATTAAAATAAGTTTACTTATAGAATGTTAGAACTAATTGTGTTATTGTTTAGAGCTAAGCTAAATTAGAATCAAGTGTGGTTGAATTGTATCTCGCTTATAGCTTAGCATGAGTAGGCCTTGTTTAAAACCTAGCATAAGTGAATTTTAAATGAACTCTATTAAATAGCATGAATGGTAAGGAGAGGAGGTAACAAAGGATTACTCCACAGCCTAATCTACAAGATAAGGGGAACCAAACCCATGACTCAAGGAAAAAGACGGACTTTCAAATCAGGTAGCAGATAACGAATAAAGACCTTGATAACGGAGGGGCCCTGGAGACCAGCCCAAGCCAGGAGACAAGGAAATTAGTGACCAGCTGCAAACTTGGAAGAGGAGGAGATGGCCTGTCTAGAGATAAGGAGGGGACCCGATGAGGAGTGAGAAGACCTCAGCCCTGAAATACCACTGGACTGTCACATGGACAGTCCGTGAAGAGAGCATGGGGGTGGGAACTTAGATTGTGAAGGGTATAATTGCCCAGGGGTTTCTTTGTTCAGGGTCCCTTGCAGGAGGGGCCAAGCTCAAGCTGAATAAACTGACTCTGTGACAAAACCTAGGGTCTGAACTCTTCATTACAGTTGGGACTAAGTCTGCATCTAGCTACATCTAGGCTCCTTCCTGGGAAGAAGTTTGGGGGGGGGGGTACAGTCTGAATCCCATAACTCAATGGAAGGGTCTTCCCGGACTCTTCTTTAACACTGAAATAATCTACCCGCATGGCATCCTTCTCTCTAAATTGGATTTGATGGATGGATCGCTCAGTGGATAAGGAATGGGCTAATGGTCGCACTCAAAGAGTTGTGGTCAACGGCTCGATGTTCAAGTGAGAAGTGGCGTTCCTCAGGGGTCGATACTGGGACAGTGGGATTGAGCGTGTCCTCAGCAAGTTTGTTGACAGCACCAAGCTGTATGGTGCCGTCAACACGCTAGAGGGAAGGGATGCCATCCAGAGGGACCTTGACAGGCTGGAGAGGTGGGCCCGTGCAAACCTCATGCAGTTCAACTAGGCCAAGTGCAAGGTCCTGCATGTGGGTCAGGGCAATCCCAAACACAAATACAGGCTGGGCAGAGAATGGATTGACAGCAGCCCTGAGGAGAACAACTTGGGACTACTGGTGGACGAGAAGCTCAACATGAGCAGACAATGTGCGCTTGCAGCTAAGAAGGCCAACTGCATCCTGGGCTGCATCAAGAGGAGCGTGGCCAGCAGGTCGAGGGAGGTGATTCTCCCCCTCTACTCTGCCCTGGTGAGACCCCACCTGGAGTACTGTGTCCAGCTCTGGAGTCTTCAACATAAGAAGGACATGGACCAGCTGGAGCGAGTCAAGTCCAGAGGAGGGCCACGAAGATGATCAGAGGGCTAGAGCACCTCTCCTATGAGGACAGGCTGAGAGAGCTGGGGCTGTTCAGCCTGGAGAAGAGAAGGCTCTGGGGAGACCTTCTAGTGGTCTTCCAGTACCTAAAGGGGGCCTACAAGAAAGCTGGAGAGGGACTTCTGACGTGGGTTTTAAACTATAAAGAGGTAGATTTAGATTAGATATAAGGAAGAAATTCTTCACTATGAGGATGGTGAGACACTGGAACAGGTTGCCTAGAGAAGCTGTGAATGCCCCATCCCTGGAAGTGTTCAAGGTCAGGTTGGATGGGGCTTTGAGCAACTTGGTCTAGTGGTAGGTGTCCCTGCCCAGGGCAGCAGGGATGTTGGAACTAGATTATCTTTAAAGTCCCTTCCAACCCAAACCATTCTATGATTCTATGAAATACTAATGGATTGGCCCTGCTGATTTCAGTGAAGCCATTGTGTGAGGGTCCGTGTAGGGCCATTGTGGGAAATTACAAGCTGCACACAGCTGTGAGAACGTGACCTTGGAGAGGGGAGCTAGGAGGGTTGTTATTGAGCAGGATGTTGCTGCTATCCAGGAACCACTGTTAGCCAGCAGGGCACGTACTTGGCAGGCCTTGCTGCATGCGCTGGCCACGTGTGCATCAACACCTGGTCAGTACTCTTCCACTGAATCTGCTGAGGGTATAAACAGAGGTGGCTCAGAGTGGAGGGAGAGAGAAAGGACCCAGAGCACACTCTACGAACAACAGGGGACGCCGTGAGGGTGCTGCGCCTACCTCCCTTCTCTGCTCTGACCCTGCTGATCATCATCCTCCTGGTTGGTGGTGTCTCTTGCTTAGTTGGGTTGGTAAGACTCATAAAGGGAGAACAATACACTGGTAACTGCTTATGCTAGGAACTGTAACTGCTTATGCTGGTAACTGCTTCTGCAAGGCTATAATAGAGCAATAAATACTGTTGTGCTTTTAAATATCATATGTTGGGTGATCTTTGTGCATAGGAATCCTACGAACCAGTTACACCAATGCATTCTTCTCCATCTCTTTGGCAGCAGAATGCAGGCCAGTTTGCTTTCACTTGGAAGGTGGTCCAGTACACCTGGAATCAATTGTCCCAGGGGTGGAAACACATCCTCATCATTTGCCATGGATTCATCCAGACTGTACTGGAAAAGGGTGGAGCTCCAGAACACCTGCAATACATTGATGACATCATTGTATGGGGCAACACAGCAGCAGAAGTGTTTGAGAAAGGGGAGAAAATAATCCAAATCCTTCTGAAAGCTGGTTTCTCCATAAAACGAAGCAAGGTGAAGAGGCCTGCACAAGATATTCAGGTTTTAGGAGTAAAATGGCAAGATAGACGTCGTCACATTCCAATGGATGTGGTCAACAAAACAACAGCTATGGCTCCACCAACTAACAAAAAGGAAACACAAGCTTTCCTGGGCGTTGTGGGTTTCTGGAGAATGCATATTCCAAATTACAGTATGATTGTAAGCCCTCTCTATGAAGTGACCCCAAAAGAAGAACGATTTTAAATGGGGCCCTGAACAATGACAAGCCTTTGAACAAATTAAACAGGAGATTGTTCATGCAGTAGCCCTTGGGCCAGTCTGGACAGGAGAAGGTGTGAAAAACATCCTCTACACCTCAGCCAGGGAGAATGGCCCTACCTGGAGTCTTTGGCAGAGAACATCAGGGGAGACTCAAGGTCGACCCCTAGGCTTTTGGAGCCGGGGATACAGAAGATCTGAGGTCCGCTACACTCCAATTGAAAAAGAAATATTGGCAGCATATGAAGGAGTTTGAGCTGCTTTGGAAGTGGTTGGTACTGAAGCACAGCTCCTCCTGGCACCCCAACTGCCAGTGCTGGGCTAGATGTTCAAAGAAAGGGTCCCCTCTACACATCATGTCCTACAGGACAAGTTGCAGAAGCCACTGAAGGCCAAGGTGAATTGAGTCAGTTTGCAGAGGTGAAAGCCATCCAGCTGGCTTTAGACATTGCTGAACGGGAAAAATGGCCTGTGCTCTATCTCTACACTGACTCATGGATGGTGGCAGATGCTCTACGGGGGTGGTTAAACAATGGAAACAGAGCAACTGGCAGTGCAGAGGCAAGCTCATCTGGGCTGCTGCATTGTGGCAGGATATTGCTGCCCAGTTAGAGAGTCTGGTTGTAAAAGTACTTCATGTAGATGCCCACATACCCAAGAGTGGAGCCACTGAAGATCATCAAAACAACCAGCGGGTGGATCAGGCTGCTAAGATTAATGTTTCCCAAGTGGACCTAGACTGGGAACACAGAGGTGAACTATTTTTAGCTCGGTGGGCCCATGACACCTCAGACCATCAGGGAAGAGATGCAACATACAATCGAGGAGGGGTGGACTTGACCATGGCCACTATTGCACAGGTTATGCATGAATATGAAACATGTGCTGCAATTAAGCAAACCAAACGGTTAAAGCCTCTGTGGTATGGAGGATGACGGCTGAAATATAAATATGGAGAGGCCTGGCAGATTGATTACATCGCACTGCCACAAACTCGCCAAGGCAAGCGCCATGTGCTTACAATGGTGGAAGCCACCACTGGGTGGCTAGAGACATATCTCGTACCCTGTGCCATTGCCCAGAACACTCTCCTGGGCCTTGAGAAGCAAGTTCTCTTGTGACATGGCACTCCAGAAAGAATTGAGTCAGACAATGGGAATCATTTCCGAAACAACCTCATAGACACCTGGGCCAAAGAGCACAGCATTGAGTGGGTATATCACATCCCCTATCACACACCAGCCTCCAGGAAAATTTAAAGGTACAATGGACTGTTGAAAACTACACTGAAAGCAATGGGTGGTGGAACCTTCAAAAACTGGGATAAACATTTAGCAAAAGCCACCTGCTTAGTCAACACTTGAGGATACACCAATCGAGCTGGCTCTGCCCAGTCAGTATTTTTACGTACTGTAGATGGTGATAAAGTCCCTGTGGTGCATCTAAGGAATATGTTGGGGAAGACAGCCTGGGTTATTCCTCTCCTGGGCAAAGGCAAACCCACCTGCAGGATTGCTTTTGCTCAAGGACCTGGATGTACTTGGTGGGTGGTGCGGAAGGATGGGGAAGTCCGATGTGTACCTCAAGAAGTTTTGATTTTAGGTGAAAATAGCCAATAATTTCATCCATATATCATCATTTCTGTAGTTATTATATGTCCTATCAAAGGTATTGCAGCAAGAATCACCCTGATCGGTGAAGAAAACTTCGATGAAACCAAGCGAGATGCAGCAGTGATAGAACCAGAAGTGGCACCCGGCAACTTCCTCGAGATCAGCATCTTCAACTAGCAGACTATGGACGTGATACACCAGCCGCACCAGATGTACCAACTGCAAGCTCCACATGCAGCATGCAACAACCTCACACTGCATACCATCTCTCTTGCCTGAAAGACTGTTATGACAGATGGAGCCCAAAGTCATGGACTAAATGAACCCAATAGACTTTGGAGGGATGGCCCATAGATTGAGGGAATGATATATGTGTGTATATGTGTGTGTATATATATATATACACAAGTATGTTATGGTTTTATTTAGTGAGGGGGGAGCTACGGTGGTAGCTTCTGTAAGAAGGTTCTACAAGTAGTTCCCCACTTTGTCTAGTGGACTCAGCTGGGCCTAGGGTGAACTTGCTGCTGGCCAGGGCCAAGCCAATTGGCAGCAGAATGTTCTTTGATAAAGCCTCTGCGATAATGTATTTAAGAAGGGGAAAAACAAAAAAAAAAAAAAAAAAGGAAGAGAATATGTGAAGCAGCTGAGAAGGAGCAGAGAGGGGGAGGTGTGAGCCTTGTGGGCCTTGCAGGCCTCACCCTCTGGCCTCCCGCCAGGCAGCCAACTGGGCCTGACTCAGCCCGGCCCGGCTGCAAGAAGTGGAGAGGAGATGTGAAGAGAACCTGAGAGGCGTCTGCCTGCCTGTTGTGAAGAATTTTTATTGTGAGACGAACGGCTGCAGATGCCAAGGTCAGTGAAGGAGGAGGGGGAGGAGTAATGCAGCTCCTGATAGAGATTCCCCTGCAGCCTGTGGTGAAGACCATGGTGGAGTGGGTTGTCCCCCTGCAGCCCATGGAGGTCCACGGAGGAGCAGAGATCCACTTGGAGCCTGTGGAGGACCCCACACTGGGGCAGGTGGATGCCTGAAGGAGGCTGTGGCCTGTGGAGTGCCCACTGGGGCAGCTGTTCTGGAGGGACTGCACCCCGTGGAAGAGATGACCCACGCCAGAGCAGTTTCACAAAGGACTGTAGCCCATGGGTGGGACCCCACAATGGAGCAGGGGAGGAATGTGAGGAGTTCTTCCTCTGATGAGGAAGGAGCGGTGTAAAGTGACGTGATAAACTGACCGTGACCCCCATTCCCTCTTCCCCACTGTGCCGCTCAGTAGAGGGGAAGGTGGTAGCGATAATGTTAAGCTTGGGAAGAGGGAGGGGTGGGGGGAGGTTATCTTGTTCTCTGTCTCATTATCCTGCTTTGGTTTTAATAACAAACAAATAGTTTTCCCCAGGTTGAGTCTGTTTTGCCCATAATGGTAACTTTAAGGATTTCTCCCTGTCCTTATCTCAAACCTCGAGCCTTTTTCCTTATATTATCTCCCCCTATTCTCTTGGAGGGTGGGAGGAGTGAGAGAGAGACTGCATAGTCTGGTCCTGATCAGGGCTAAACTACAACAAAGCCTGACGTAGATGGCATGCAATTAGGGGTGGATACTGTCCCGATTTCGGCAGAGATGGAGTTAATTTTCCTCTCAGTAGCCAGTGTGCTTGGGATTTCATGTATGAAGAATGTTGATAAAAACACCCTGATGATATGAGTTGTTGTGAATGAGACCAAGGACACTGTCCTGCTTTCCAGTCTCGCTAATTTGCAGATGCAGGAAACTGGGAGAAAGACAGACAGAATAATTGACTCAAACTGGCCAAAGAGAGTATTCCATGCCATAAACGTCATGCTCAGTATATAAGTGGGGGTTGGCCAGGACTGGTATCGGCCTTCCTGGCATCCATCCCGCTCGCTCGTTCGCTCACTGGCATTGTTCCCTCTACCTTGCTGGCTCCCTTTTTGCTCCTTTGCTTGCTGCTCGGTGTTGTTTCCATGATCACTGCTCGGGACGGGCTGTATGGGTCATTGGGACATTGGGTGGTGAGAAATCGTGCATTGTTCATTTTGTATATATTAATATCCTTATATTCTGTTAGTATTGTTTTTTTCCTTTGCTATTTTAGTAAACTGTCTTCATCTCAACCCACAAGTTTTCCTTTCTTCCCGATCCTCTCCCCCATCCCACTGTGGAGGGGCAGGATGAGTGAGAAACTGTGTGGTGACGAGGGCTAAACCACAACAGCATAGAACAGAGTATTCAACTTAACTTTTCCTGGTATTTATATCTAGTTCCACTACTCAGTTGTAAAAACCCTTTCATATATGAATAGGTCTTTCTTCTGTGGATATTTTCTATCATCTGCACTATCAGCTTGCAAAGATTAATTTTTTTCCTTTCAAAATTGTCACTTGAAATCTTTACGATTGTAATCATCGTGATGGCATTTTCAGAGCATTATGACCATGGCAGACAATATTTTTAAGTGTAGACATTATTTTAAATGCATATAATTTCTTAAGAGTGGATATTACCAGAGTTCTACAATAACCTGTTACGTAAATATATACAGTCTAAATCCTATTATTATAATAATCCTATTATTAAAAATAGAGGATTTTTTTTCAGAAACATAAGTCACGCTCACACTGATGTCATACAATGCACTATATCAATTCAAAGGACTGGTAATCTCACATGAAGACTTAATTTCTTTTAACTATTGCCTCAATTAAGTGTCAACTTCTTTTTTGCAGGTATAAGGGAATCCAAATAAAAACTTTAAAACAAAAAGAAAACAGAACACAAAGCCAAGATTACCTACATCTTCATTACTTCCAATTGTTTGCATTTTAGAAACTAGTTTAAGAACAGAAGTGTACTTTGCAGCATGATCATCACAATGATTACATAGTTTAACAGTTTGAAGAGAGAAAGAAAAAAAACCAGAACACATACATGTAGAAAAGACAGGTTTTGCACATTATTAACTTTCCAGTTTAATTTAAAGTGCCGTATATCTCCAAAAGGCTGTACTATAAATCATGGATTAAATTACTGCAGATTTCCTTAATCTGATAATAAAGAGTGTATGTGGTGAGAATTTGTAAGAAAAAAAAAAGGGTATGCCTTAGACGTAGTGCACAGGTAACAGGGCCCTTAAAGAACAGTGGTGGGAAGTGGTGGGAGGAGGAACAATAAAGGCCAAAAGAAGTTTGATGACAGATCAGGAATAGAAGATCCAGTGAGTTAATCAGCCAACTACATACAGCTTTTAAATCCTTTGCACAAAGCGATCTGCCAAAGAGGCATCCCAAGAATAATATTGTATTTATCTCCCCAAGGATATTAAAAATGTACTTTCTTTGTAGCTATCCTTTAGAGAAGTTAATAGAGTAAATTCCATGATTACATTGTTTTATTTGAATAATCTAATAATTAAAATATTATTAAAACTATATATTTTTAAACCACTTGATATGTTTTCAAGGTTTATTTAATTTAGTCTCAGCTGATTATTTGATGACAAGCACAGCAGAATGCATCCTTTTACCATGTACTGTGGACTGCACGATTTTAAGTAATATTTATAAATTTATTGCATAATGGCCTAAGTGTGCAGGGTTTTATTTATACTATAAATTTCTTTACCTTAAATATTGCACACTGGTACTTGCAGCCAAAGCTTTGCTAGTACTTAGCTATTCAGTGTTCTATTCAGCTATCTAGCTTCATGTTCCTCTGTTCCCATAATCAATTATTCTTCATTTCAAAAAAAGATCTGAACAATGTGAGAAACAATAAACTCAATATCAGGAAAAAAAACCAAAACAACAAACCAACACCAGACTTGACAAATCAATACAAGTACAAAAGTAACTTCAAAATGTAGCTTTAAATTGAAAAGTTAAAGCCAGCACAATAGATGTAATGTTTCAAGATTAATACAACATTAATCTGATCTCATTTAACTGAAATCAGGGAAAATTCTGTAGTACACTTTACAAGGAGCAGGATCAAGTGTTCTGGGCTCTTTTTTTTTCCCCTAAAATTAAAGAATGCTTCTCCAGCTCATTGTTACCCACACATTTTGGTGTACAGTATACACAAATGACTCAAGCAAAAGATGCAGCATAAAGATTAAAATGTACCCTTTGCTTACATATGATGGCACCAAACAGTGTGCTATCAGAAATCTATAACCCACTACTGCAACTTAATAAAGATTTATGTTATAAAGGAATATATACAAATGACTAAGCAGAACAACTCAGCATAAGGATTAAGACTTCTTACCCCATATTTACATTGGCGGGATGTTACTCCATATTGGAAGCGACACTGTTCATCAGCATCATACACCTGACCTGGGGCCACAGCTGGATAAAGAAAGTCACGCTTGGGAGGCTCATTATCAAGGCAAGTACCACGGCCTGAACTGTTCAACATAAAGGATCAAAGGAATTAGGAATTCTACTGTTTGCAAATCACAGTAACAATATCGTGTATCTAGTTCTTACTTTTAACAGCACTGGGTGTGAAACAAATATGATTGCAATAAACAGTAAGATGGTACACCCATAGTAAAGATACAAAAATAATTAGAAGGAATTAAGAGATTAAAAAAATTTTCATCATTATTATTAACAAAAATGCTTATTTTAGATTATGAAATATATTTCATATATTATCCTTTTTAAAAGTACAATAATTTCTGAGCCACACAAGACTGATTTTCATTTTTGTTTTAAGATTCCTATTTGTTCTCACTGAAGAATAGCTATATTTGGTCATAGAATGAAAAATAAACAAATTAAGCAAATAAAAGAAATTAAATTTACAAATTTTAATGACTCTTCTGATCTTTCTAACAGCTAAGTACAATCTTATACATATGAGTAGCTCAATTGATTTATATAAAAGTACAACACATTTAAATTTCAACATGACTAAACGTTTATAGGATTAGGACCTTAACATGCATACTTTTATTCCATTTGAGTGAACAAAATAATTACAGTAATAAAAATTCCCCAGGATCTTCAAATTTACCTATACTTGGGTGAGTGACAAAATTTTTATGGATCCAAGGATCTTTTCTATTGTATTAATAATATTTAGTCTTTAAAAATTCACATTAGAACTAAGTTCATCATCTTTGAAAACTTTAATATTCTCTTCCTTTCACTGTTTTGTTTGGTGGGTTTGGTTTGGTTTTGGTTTTTTTTTTTCAAAATATGCCCATATTCAACCACAATATTTTAGTGTAGTGGAACAAATAACAAAAGAAAGGCAAAGTCAGAGTTCTTTTGTTTAGAAAACTTTGTAATTTGCTAAATAAAATTATACAGTTTTATTTAGTCAGTGTGCATAAAAGAGGATAGATGCTTTAATTTCACATGTGAATAAGTGAGGATTTTAAAAGAATTCTTATGCCAACACTTTAAATTTTCTTCCAACATTCCTATAAATTTTGCCAGGATTTATGGGGGTTTTTCCAAATCTTTTCCATGCACCCTGCCAAAGGAACATAATTTCCGAAGTTTATGTTCTACAATGTTTTTTTGAGATCTCCAATTTTCTATACTTTTTATTTGCACATAAAAAAGAGCAAAAAGCCCCCTTTAACCATACATTTAATGTTCTCATTTTAACTTTATTTTATTCATTTCTTTGAAATACTATAATAAACCCTTTGGAAAAACAAAGAAACAAATAAGTGCCAACCATTTAAGAAGAATGCAAACAGCAACTAAGGCAATAAGCAGGTAAATACAGAAAAAAAATTATGATATTCAGTTACTAATCCCAATGAATTTAATGTGATTCACCTGCACATAACATCCTCCTCCTCCAACTCAGTTGAAATCTACCTTTAAAATATCACATGTATGGTTCTGGCATAAAAAAATAATGTACTTGCCCCTTTATTCCAGTTTTAATTATTGCAAGCATATATATTTTCTAATAGCAGAAATTGGGAAACCATCCTACATTCTTTTGAATCTAAATATTTCAGTGCTGCATTTTGCATGTATGAAGAGTACATGTTAACAATTCCAACATGGAAATAACTCAAATACAATCTGATCTTTCTGTATTGTTTGTACCAAACTGCATATAGGAATTTTGCTTAAACAAGCCTTGGGAAGTTTAGCATTTGACGTCAGCTTGAGCTTATATTGCATATGATGGGAATATTTCCATAGATTCCAATAGTGTAGAGGTTGATCTATAAATTGTGATCCTTTAAACAGACAGCCAAGGGCACCGCATTTAAAAACTCTTATTACCTTGATGACTCTCTCCATAGGCATATGGACCCCTGAAAGGATTAGATTACAGAATCAGATCTAAATCTTTAAATGCATCGAACCTGTAAATTAAAGTCTATACCTACTCTACAAGACCTCTAATTGCAGAAATGTAAGTTAAAATCCTTGTACTAAATACAAAAATATGCCTGCTCTGCTCTAATGACAAGATTTTCACCATAAAGAAATGTTGTAGTAGTAAAAAAAAAGAAAATTGCTACTAAGCACTCATTCACTTACTAGCTACATTACATCACCATCTCTCAGACTGAAAATTTGTTTCTCTCTTGCCTTCTGCTTCAGTTCTATTATTTCTCTCAAGTATTTGAACAAAATTGACACATTTTGAAAAATTAGTGTGGAAATCTGATACTGTATTGTGTGAATTGAAGTATTTTAGAAAATAAATATGATGTGTTATAAAACACATTCATAAAACCAGAGACTTCCCATTGGTAATGAAGGGTCTCACCAAAGCTGGGCAAATTAATCTTCTGTTTTGAAGAATATAATGGATACTAGAGCATTCTCTGAAAGCTTAAAATCTCAGACATGCTATCACTGCTAACTGCTTGATCAATATAACAGCAACCAGGGATTAAACATTAGAATCTTTACAGACTGAACAATGCAATACAGAGGATCACCATCTCTGTGCAGATATCACTTTTATACTCAAGAAAAAGTAAAAACCTCTCAGAGCTTATGCTCATATTACAATATCTATTCCCAAATATCTCAGTGTCGTGGTTTAGCACTCAGCAACACACACAGTACAACATAACTCCTTCAACGGTTGAAAAAAATATCCCAGATTACTGGCACTGAAAAGAGGTTTTGAATGTTAAAGAACTGTCTCATTCATGGATGTGGACTATAATGCAAGCTATGATTAACAATCGTATAATTAATGTATTATAATGATTACACAAACTGCTTCTCTTTTTTTTTTAATTGGGTAGTCTTTTAAGAAAAACACAGACTTTTGAAGTTTGAGAAATCTACAATTGGGGAAAAAACCTTTTTATCTCATTATGTTAGCTTAAAAAAATCTCCTACTAAACTTTAAAGAAAAAAAGAGGAAAATTATAATCCAAAGTGCAGATCAATAGATAATATTGAATGTAAAATTTCTCCACTGATGTGTAGAGAGAGAGATGAAATTTTGATATTATTGACGTGACCTTATCTTACAAAACTAGTCATGGCTTGAATACTTTTAAAAAGTTAATTTAGATTTCTAGAGTACCAGGGGATTGGCCATTATGCCATGGACACGATATGAGGGGTATATAGAAGCATCCTATATTTATCTTGCATATCCACTTGTATGTCCAAGATTCTTGGCTAGATGATGCCTGTGCCCAGACACTGGAAAATTTTTGATAATGTCTACATGGCTTGCTTGGACTAAGGTAGTTTTGTTTCCTTTGCAGAGTTAAAAAGCTATAGTCTCGAGATCTAAATCCTGCTGTACGGCAATTCTAGAGACTCTCCAATAATTACCTGTGCTAGATCTTACTTATTCAAATAGTTTAAAGACTCTGGTTCTTCATTTCTCTTCAAAAGACAATCCTGCCTTTGAAAGACAGAGTTAGCCATCTGTCTTCTTGTAAAACTTTCGCCTATCTGATACTGACAAGCTTAAGAAACTATGGCCACGAGCAGGTTGAAAGGTTATGGGTGAGAATTAGAGACCGAGGCAACAAAGGGAACCTTGTGGTCGATGTTTACTACAGGTCACCTGATCAAGGGGATCCTATTGACGAAGCCTTCTTACTCCAGCTACAGGAGGCATCGCACTCACAGGCTCTCGTCCTGCTGGACGACTTCAACCACCCCGACATCTGCTGGAAAAGTGGCACGGCAAGCCGTAGGCAGTCCAGGAGACTCCTGGAGTGCACTGAGGATAACTTCTTAAGCCAGGTAATAGACAGCCCTACCAGAGGGAATACTGGACCTGATGGTCACCAACGCAAGTGAGCTAATTGGTGACGTCAAGACTGGAAGCAGCCTGGGCTGCAGTGAGCATGCACTGGTGGAGTTTGCAGTCCTGAGGGAAATGGGTCAGGCAAAGAGTCAAGTCAAGACCCTGAATTTGAGGAAAGCAAACTTGCAGCTCTTCAAGGAGTTAGTCAATAGGACCCCCTGGGAAACCGCCCTCACGGACAACAGAGCAGAACAGAGCTGGCAGATCTTTAAGGACGCCTTCCGTAGAGCACAAGAGTCCTCGATTCCCAGGTGTAAGAAAGCAGGCAAGAAAGGCAAGAGACTGGCATGGCTGAGTCAAGAACTGCTGGTCAAACTAAAGGCCAAGAAGGAAATGCAGAGATGGGGGAAGCAGGGACAGGTATCCTGGCAAGAGTATAGGGATGCTGCCCAGTTGGGTAGGGATGGGGTCAGGAAGGCCAAGGTGCGGCTGGAGCTGAGCTTGGCAAGGGACACAAAGAATAACAACCATAGAATCATAGAATTTTTAAGGTTGGAAAAAGACCTCCAAGATCATCAAGTCCAACCGTTAACCTACTAAACCATGTCCTGAAGGGCTTCTACAGGTATGTCAGCCAGAAAAGGAAGGACAAAGAAAGCGTATCTCTCCCCCGATGAACACGAATGGCAAACTGGTAACAACAAATGAGGAGAAGGCTGAGGTACTCAACAACTTTTTTGCCTCAGTCCTCACTGGTAACTCTTCTTCCCACACTTCTCAAGTGGATGGACCTCAGGGCAGGGACTACAGGAGCAAAGTCCCTCCTGCTGTAAGAGAAGATCAGGTTCGTGACCACCTCAGGAACCTGAATATACATAACTCTATGGGACCCGATGAGATGCATCCCAGAGTCCTGAGGGAACTGACTGATGTAGTTGCCAAGCCACTCTCCAAGATATTTGAAAAGTCATGGCAGTCAGGTGAAGTCCCTCTTAACTGGAAAAAGGAAAACATTGCACCCATTTTTAAAAAGGGTAAAACGGAGGATCCTGAGAACTACCGACCTGTCAGCCTCACCTTTGTGCCTGGGAAGATCATGGAACAGATCCTGCTAGAAGCTATGCTGAGGCACATGGAGGACAGGGAGGTGGTTCGAGACAGCCAGCATGGCTTCACCAAGGGCAAGTCCTGCCTGACAAACCTAGTGGTCTCCTATGATGGAGTGACTACATCAGTGGACAAAGGAAGAGCTACAGACATCATCTACCTGGACTTCTGTAAGGCCTTCAACACAATCCCCCACAGCATCCTTCCTTCTAAATTGGAGAGATATGGATTTGATGGGTGGACTGTTCAGTGGATGAGGAGTTGGTTGAATGGTCACATCCAGACGGTAGTGGTCAACGGCTCAATGTCCAGATGGAGGTCGGTGACAAATGGTGTCCCTCAAGGGTCCATACTGCCATCCAAAGGGACCTGGAGTAGTGGGCCCATGTGAACCTCATGAGGTTCAATAAGACCAAGTGCAAGGTCCTGCATGTGTGTCGGGGCAACCTCCAGTATCAATACAGGATGGGGGATGAAGGGATTGAGTGCAATCCTGCCAAGAAAGACTTGGGGATACTGGTGGGTGAAAAGCTGGACATGAGCCGGCAATGTGTGCTTGCAGCCCAGAAGGCCAACCACATCCTGGGCTGCATCAAAAGGAGTGTGGCCAGCAGATCGAGGGAGGTGATTCTGCCCCTCTACTCCGCTCTGGTGAGACCGCACCTGCAGTACTGCATCCAGCTCTGGAATCCTCAGTATAGGAAAGATATGGACCCGTTGAAGCGAGTCCAGAGGAGGGCCGCAAAGATGATCAGAGGGATGAAACATATCTCCTATGAAGAAAGGCTGAGAGAATTGGAGTTGTTCAGTCTGGAGAAGAGGAGGCTCCGGGGAGACCTTATTGTGGCCTTCCAGTACTTAAAGGGGGCCTATAAGAAAGATGGGGACAAACTTTTTCACTATAAGGACAATGGTTTTAAACTGAAAGAGGGTAGATATAGAGTAGACATAAGGAAAAAATTTTTTACATTTAAGATGATGAAGCTCTGGCACAGGTTTCCCAGAGAGGTGGTGGATGCCCCATCCCTGGAAACATTCAAGGTCAGGCTGAACGGGACTCTGAGCAACCTGATCTCATTCAAGTTGTCCCTGCTCACTGCAGGGTGGTTGAACTAGATGACCTTTAAAGGTCCCATCCAACCCTAACTGTTCTATGATTCTATGATATGTCATGCAAACTCAAGGCCTCTGGTTTCTGCTTGGGTATGTGCATTTCATCCCACCTTGCTCTTTCTTGTTAGATATAGCTAAATGAATCCTAAACTTCTCATACTCACTAAGCACAGAAACAAACAAACAAACAAACACACACTTGTCTTCCTTGTTTGTGGTCTAGTGGGTCCTGTCTCAGCTGTTCTCCTGTTTTTAAGGAAAAATTGAGAGAAAGGGGGCAAAGTCTAATCTATCCGGAATAAAAATCTGAGGACACAGATAACAGCATCTTGAGGGTTTGCCTCTGAAGCTCTAAATCAGAATCTTCCTTATCTGTTGCTAAGTTATGAAAAAGTATTAGAAAAAAATGGAATCATTTTTCCTGTCTGGATGTAAATTGTTCTGCTATTTGTAGTAGCAGTCAGGAAATTGCTACCACATGAAATTCACTATTTTTCTTTGCTTCTTGCTCACTGATCATTACCTGCAATAAAAATACCTCTGCTCTTAAAGCTTTTCTGCCTCAAGGAAAGGTATGAATGGGTAAAAAAGTAGTGATCTAGGCTTCTGACAGCTGTCCTTCAGGTACCTGTGTAACTCTGTATTAACAGTTTCCTGTTGTCATCGAAAAGATGACATGAAAATATAGCTAAAATATTATAAAAGATGATTTACTATTGGAGCTGCTATTTCTAGGTTTGTTTTTTTTTTTCACTCTAGTTCAAATATCACCTAGTATCTTCAGTAATTTTTTTTTATGAAATTCACAGATGGTAGTAATTAAAGTAGAGTTGCAAATACTGGTAATGTTAGAAAAGTATCTCAAAATCCCGAAGAAAATAGAACTACAGGAATAGATTCAGACTACTATTCTTACTTCATGCTAATATAAATACAATTTCAGTGGCATCCCGACACTTAAAAATGAAATTTAAGAGTTCAGAAGACAGCAACACAGAGAAGTAAGATGAGATAGAGTAGAACTGAAATATGAAAAAACAAACCCCCAGATACTACAAAAAAAATACTGAATTGCTGCAGTGGGCAAAGAAAAGGGAATTAATCCCCACAGTTGATGATGCTTTTGAACTCCCGACATGGGAAAAGATAGGAAAAGAGCTGTGGGATGAAATAAGTAAGGGATCAAAGGAGGCGAGCAAACTCTCCACCGTGTGGAGGCTAATTAACGAAACATTGATAAGCATGAAAGCCGAACGTTCAGTCGTCGCGTCTGCTTTTGCAGCCTTAACTCCAGCCGGCGGGTCCACCTCTGCTACTAGCATGCTGTTCTCGGGTCCAATGAGCCCTGCCGCCGCCCCGGCCCGTGCTGAGGGTGGGGGGGTTCGAGCCCCAGCAAGGACTCCAGGAAATGCAGCCACAGCCCCTATAACTATAGATATGTGGGCACCAGAGGGAAAAACTGCCAAAGGCTTTTCACCACCACCAGATGTACCACCGCCAGGCACCCTGCCATGCTGCGCCAGTGCAGGCTCAGAGTCACGAGCCTTTTCGCCGGCACCAACAGCTCCGGTTTATCCCCCGTTACCACCTTCTTCCCTGCCACCACGGCGTGAGGAAGAGGGGGATGAACACTCATCCGTCTTGAAGGATGCACAGCTGCAAGAGACGCTAAAAAGGCTGGAAGCCCTAGAGGTTCGCCTAGAAGCGTCGCTGGGAAACTTGTCAACTCCTTCGCCTGTGCCACATCGAGACCTGCCAGCATCCAACCTATTCGTTCCGAACGGAGCATCGGGTGAGATCAGTCTTTTTGCACCTTTGCAAGGGACGCCGGCGGGAGGGGCCGGGGTTTTGAATCCGATAGTGCAGTGGAAAGAGGTGATTCG
This sequence comes from Chlamydotis macqueenii, assembly GCF_036417535.1. Lineage (NCBI taxonomy): Eukaryota > Metazoa > Chordata > Aves > Otidiformes > Otididae > Chlamydotis > Chlamydotis macqueenii. Next base: position 53,565,193 of record NC_141592.1, on the reverse strand, counting down.
AGATGCTTTGATAGAAGGAGAGCCTTTGCCCATGGCATTTCCAGTTGTGACCAATAATACTGGGAGAAGTGTGTGGCAAGCATTAGACTGGAAAATATTGAAGGAAGCTAAAAGTACAGTGCAGTGCTAAAATCATCATATACTCAATCTGTGTTGCAGCATATTTTTTTGTCACACTTGTTAACTCCTTATGATACTATAATGATTGTCCAGATGCTTTTGCTACTGTCACAGCAGCTGCAGTTCTTTCAGCACTGGCAGACTGTTGGATACCTGGAGTACCAGGGGCACTTAGTGAACAATCCAGACTGAATGGAATTGTTATGTTTGTGAGCAGCAGGCCTCAAGGACATCACTGAAGCCGCTTGTGAGAAAGTACTGAAGCTGCCTGTAAGAAAGTACTGAAGCCACCTGTGAGAAAATAATGAGGCTGCCTGTGATAAAGTAATGCAGCTTCCTGTGAGAAAGTAAAGGAAGCAACCTTGAGAAGAAGGAAAACAGCTGGCATACGTGACTGGGGGCTGAACGTGACACAGGGTGCAGGTGGAGAGAGCCGTGCGCGTGAACAAAGAGACTTAACCAATCATATTTTAGCTAGGAGTGCGTGCGTGATATAGTTAACCAATTAGTAGAGAGCTTGCGCATGATACGGAATTAGAAGGGCTATATTAACCGGGATGTATCAACAATAAATTGGCATTTGCTTGATCATATTGGTTGTGAGCAGTGTCCGTGACTTCCGCGTCAACAGGTGGCGCCCGAACAGGGACCCTCAGATCGGTGTTGGACATCCCGACGGAACCGAAGAAGGAAAGAAGAAATGAGGGGGCGGAAGCCGGTCGAAGGCGAGTGCTGCCCCGGCACTCGGGAAGTCGCTATAGCGCAAAAAGGTACAAAAGGTACGGAGGGAATCTCGTCTTGGCCAGGCGAGCGGCCGGGGAGGAGATGGGGTCCACACTGACCAAAGAGGAGTCAGCAGTGGTTAAGCTCCTTCAACATATGCTCTCTATGAGAGGACTGAGTTATGACTCGGCCGTCCTAGAAGCTTTGCTGCAGTGGGCAAAGAAAAGGGAATTAATCTCCACAGTTGATGCTGCTTTTGAACTCCCGACATGGGAAAAGATAGGAAAAGAGCTGTGGGATGAAATAAGTAAAGGATCAAAGGATGCGAGCAAACTCTCCACCATGTGGAGGCTAATTAACAAAACATTGATAAGCATGAAAGCCGAACGTTCAGTTCCCACATCTGCTTTTGCGGCCTTAACTCCAGCCGACGGGTCCACCTCCGCTACTAGCATGCCGTTCTCGGGTTTAACGAGCCCTGCCGCCGCCCCGGCTGGTGCTGAGGGTGGGGGGGTTCGAGCCCCAGCAGGGACTCCAGGAAATGCAGCCACAGCCCCTATAACTATAGATATGTGGGCACCAGAGGGAAAAACTGCCAAAGGCTTTTCGCCACCACCAGATGTACCACCGCCAGGCACCCCGTCACACTGCACCAGCGCAGGCTCAGAGTCACGAGCCTTTTCGCCGGCGCCAGCAGCTCCGGTTTATCCCTCGTTACCACCTTCTTCCCTGCCACCACGGCGTGAGGAAGAGGGGGATGAACACTCATCCGTCTTGAAGGATGCACAGCTGCAAGAGACGCTAAAAAGGCTGGAAGCCCTAGAGGTTCACCTAGAAGCGTCGCTGGGAAACTTGTCAACTCCTTCGCCTGTGCCACATCGAGACCTGCCAGCGTCCAACCTATTCGTTCCGAACGGAGCATCGGGTGAGATCAGTCTTTTTGCACCTTTGCAAGGGACGCTGGCGGGAGGGGCTGGGGATTTGAATCCGATAGTGCAGTGGAAAGAGGTGATTCGAGATGCTTTGATAGAAGGAGAGCCTTTGCCCATGGCATTTCCAGTTGTGACCAATAATACTGGGAGAAGTGTGTGGCAGGCATTAGACTGGAAAATATTGAAGGAAGCTAAAAGTGCAGTTACTCAGTATGGGCTAAAATCATCATATACTCAATCTGTGTTGCAGCATAATTTTTTTGTCACAGTTGTTAACTCCTTATGATATTAGAATGATTGTCCAGATGCTTTTGCTACCGTCACAGCAGCTGCAGTTTTTTCAGCACTGGCAGACTGCTTGTGATAAGGCAACTGCAACTCCTCGACAACAGGGTGATCCATTATTCGGGGTGCAAACTCAAATGCTGACGGGAGCGGGACCCTACACACGATCTGATTGGCAAGCACAATTTGCTACCGAAGTGTTACAACTGGGCCAAGATTTGGCTTATAGAGCGCTTGCTAGGGTGCACGATGAAAAGTCCAGACCTGCCTTTACGTCAGTAAGGCAAGGTCCCACAGAACCATATGGGAAATTTATTGATCGGTTGCACACTGCAATTATGGCTCACCCTGATCTGGATGATGACATGAAAGCAAAGTTCTTAGATATGCTTGCCTTTAATAATGCTAATGAAAAAACTAAGAGAGCCCTTAGTGTGCTGCCAAAAGGATCTAGTACAGGGCAACTGCTGGAAGCTGCCGAGCGAATGTTAGAACAACAAAAGGCTCCAGTCATGGTTGCTGCTGTAGGTGCAGCAGTTAAACCGTTGATATCAATAAAGCGGCGCGTGATTAACTGTCTGTAACCCCCATTCCCTCTTCCCGCCCCCCCCGCCCCCCATCCCTGTCCCGCTCAGGGGGCAGGGGAGGGAGGTGGAGATGGTGTTAAGCCCGGGAAGAGGGAGGGGTGGGGGGAGGTTTTCTTGTTCCCTTTTTCCTTATCCTGCTTTGGTTTTAGTGATGGTCTGTTTTGCCTGTAGCGGTGGCTTTAAGGATCCCTCCCTATTCTTGTCTTAAACCTCGGGTTTTAGTTTTCTTTCCTCCTATATGCCCGGGGCCACGGCCGCCGCCAGGCGCCCCCACCCCCCCGCCCCTGACATGGTTAACAGATACTCCTGTCTGAGTCGAGCTTTGTATAAGTGGAAGGACCGTTCCCTCTTATAACATGGGGGAAGGGATACGCTCATGTCTTTACAGGAGCAGTAAACAAGTGGATCCCTGTCTGTATCATCTGCGGGTATTTCAGAACATGTTTGGTTGACCTGCCAGATACCGGTAGGACGGCAACTCTGTGTAAAACAGCAGCAGCCACGAGTGCTGAGTGCTAAAACTACAAAAGATGGAACTTTTTGGGATCAGTAGATGGACTTCTGTCTATTTTTTTTTAACTATTCAAGCGCTAATGTTTCTAGAGGGGTAATGACTGTAAATGCTTTAAGATCTATACATTGCAATGACACAGCATGGTGTAATCATGCGAGCACATATCAAAATCCAGACAGCATAAAAGACCTAAACGAAGTACACATAGCTTTGAATCTGATTGCCAAGATAATATAGAGTTTTGGAAACCAAGTGAAATTATTGGTGCTTCAATCTTTGCACCTGGTGTGGCAAGTGCCCAGGCGTTAACTACGCTAAATAAATTGGGCTGTTGGCTTGCTAAGCAAATAAATACAAGTGCATCGGCACTATCAACGCTGTTAACTGATGTAGATTCTATATACTGTGCTACTTTACAAAACAGAACCGCTGTTAGCCTACAGAGCACATACTTGACAGGCCTTGTTGCATGTGCTGGCCACACATGCAGCAACGTCTGGGCAGGCCTTGTTGTATGCACTGGCCATGCGTGCAGCAACACCTAGTCAGTACTCTTTCACTGAATCTGCTGAGGGTATAAACAGAGGTGGCTCGGAGCGGGGGAGAGAGGACGGACCCAGAGCACACTTTATTTACAACAGGGGACGCCCTGAAGGTGCTGTGCCTGCCTCGCTTCTCTGCTCTGACCCGGCTGATCATCATCCTCTTGCTCGGCGGTGTCTTTGGCGTAGTTGGGTTGGTAACAGAATAGATCAGCAATAGATTTTTTATTATTAGCACAAAATCATGATTGTCAGGATTTTGATGGGCTTTGCTGCATGAATCTGTCTGGTCATTCGGAATCTATTCACAAAAGTATTCAAAACTTGCAAAAAGGAGTACAAAAACAGCAACAAAGTGATGGTTTTGATATATTCAGAAATCTTTTGGTGACTTGATATAAGCTTGTTACTAATAGCTGTAGGATGCTTATTCATTCCTTTTATATATGTATTTTGATCTATATTCTGTGTCTTAAAATGTGTGCAGACTTTAATAGATAAAGCGTTGAAACAAGCCTCTTCTCATAAACAAAGAAGGGGGAGATGTGGTATTTCGCTGAGCCAGTATGGGATCAGTGAAAGCACACCGACCTTGGGGGAGGAATGCAATCATGCTCTCAGGAAGAAAGCCATGGAATGAGAAGGGAAGCTTTAAGATACAAAACATTGTTAGCAGAATTTATGGCTTGTTTCAACAGAGGCCTGCAGAAAACTAGTCATTGCTCTTGTGGATAAGAGAGTTACTGGAGTTGTTATATCTATAATAGTAGAAGAATGTTATAGTAGAAAATTACTAGAAGGTAGTGAAACTTAGTTTTGCTTCGTAATCATGAATATGTATAACGTGTGATCAGTAATTTTATTAACTAAGCTTGTGTGTGGCATAGCTGGGTGGTTGCTGTCCTTGGTTAAAATCGGAATTGTGATACTAGGCATCATACTAGGCATAATCATTAACATACCATGCTTGCAAAAAATGATTAACAACTCAATACAGACAATCTGGATAAAAAAAAACCCAACAAAACAAACAAACAAACAAACACAAAAACAAAAAAATCAAACCAAACCAAACCAAAACCAAAACCAAAACCAAAACCAAAACCAAAAAAACAAAACCCAAACAACCATGAACCGAGTTGATATTGTAGTAAAATAAGGTCAGGAGTACCAAAAAGGGCCATAGGAGGACCATGTTATTTTGGGAAATTGATAATGTTTGCTCCATCTATGAGAACATTACGGAATCATACTCGAGCAAGAAGATCGCTAGAAGTATTGACTCCCCATTGTGACAGCAATTTAACCCTGTTGGGGACAGCTGAGCGGATAGCATTATCTTTATTTGTTCCTTGGGCAGCAACTGCAAAAACTTTAGCTAACTTAAATAAATTGGCTTGTTGGGCACAAAAGCAAATGAATTTACCCTCTAGCATGTTATCAGGATTATTAGAAGACATGGATAGCATGCGTCATGATATTTTTGCAGAATCTAGCAGCCATTGATTTTTTGTTATTAGCGCATGGACATGGATGTGAAGATTTTGAAGGTATGTGTTGCATGAATGTTTCTGATCACTCTAAGTCGATACGCTATCAGTTGACAGAGTTACGACGCAACATGCATGCAATACAAGTGGAAAGCAGGTTAACAGACTGGTTGAAATCCTTGGGGGTCACAGGCTGGCTAAAAGATTTGATAGTTTATGGGTTGGTATTATTGACGGGTTTGCTGTTGACACTGATGATTTTGGGGTGTATTTTAAAATGCTTTGTGAAAGCTATGGAATGTATGATGAAACTGGGTCTGGATTGTTCAAAACAAAAAGGGGGATTTGTTGGATACCTGGAGTACCAGGGGCACTTAGTGAACAATCCAGACCGAATGGAATTGTTATGTTTGTGAGCAGCAGGCCTCAAGGACATCACTGAAGCTGCTTGTGAGAAAGTACTGAAGCTGCCTGTAAGAAATTGTAAGGTGACAGTCAGAATTACCAAGACGTGAAATAATCTCTCAGAAGAGATGGGAAAACCCTATTCTTTGTCATACTTAGAACTAGACCTGCTGGCGACGCTTCTTTTGATGCAGCCCAGAATGCAGTTGGCTTTCTGGGCTGCAAGTGCACATTGCTGGCTCACGTTGAGCTTCTCATCCACCAGCACTCCCAAGTCCTTCTCCTCAGGGCTGCTGTCAATCCATTCTCCGCCCAGCCTATATTTGTGCCTGGGACTGCCCTGACCCATGTGCAGGACCCTTGCACTTGGCCTGGTTGAACTTCATGAGATACAACCAGGCCTGCCTCTCCAGCCTGTCAAGGTCCCTCTGGACGGCATCCCTCCCCCTCCAGCATGTTGACCGCACCACAGACCTTGGTGTCATCAATGAACTTGCTGAGGCTGCCTTGGGGCAGCGAGGAAGTGATGCAGCAAGCTCTGCCCTGGACATCAGGAGGGCAGAATTTGGCCTCTTCAGGGATCTAATGGGCAAAGTGCCATGGGAGGCAGCCCTGGAGGGAAGAGGGGCCCAGGAAAGTTGGTCCATATTCAAGGAGCACCTCCTCCAAGCTCAGCAGCGATGCATCCCAATGAAGAGCAAGCCGGGCAAAAAGGCCAGGAGGCCCACGTGGATGAGCAAGGAGCTCCTAGACCAACTGAAAATAAAGAAGGAATCCTATAGAGGGTGGAAGCGGGGACAGGTAGCCTGGGAGGATTACAGAGGGGCTGTGAGAGCAGCCAGGGATCAGGTGAGGCAGGCTAAAGCCCTGACAGAATTAAATCTGGCCAGGGATGTAAAAAAAACCAACAAAGGCTTCTACAGGTATGTCGGAGACAAAAGGAGCTCCAGGGAGAATGTAGACCCCCTCCGGAAGGAAACGGGTGACCTGGTTACCCGGGACATGGAGAAGGCTGAGGTGCTCAATGACTTTTTTGCCTCAGTCTTCACCGATAAGGGCTCTTGTCTCACCACCCAAGCTGTGGAAGGCACAAGCAGGGACTGGGAGAATGAAGAACTGCCCACTGTAGCAGAAGAGCAGGTTCGGGAACATCTGAGGAACCTGAAGGTGCACAAGTCCATGGGACCCGATGAGATGCATCCACGGGTCCTGAGGGAACTGGCGGATGAAGTTGCCAAGCTGCTGGCCACTGTATTTGAGAAGTCGTGGCGGTCTGGTGAGGTCCCCGATGACTGGAAGAGGGGGAACATAACCCCCATTTCTAACAAGGGAAACAAGGAAGACCCGGGCAACTACAGGCCGGTCAGCCTCACCTCTGTGCCTGGCAAGGTCATGGAGCAGATTCTCCTGGAAACCATGCTAAGGCACATGGAGAGCAAGGAGGTGGTTGGTGACAGCCAACATGGCTTCACCAAGGGCAGATCGTGCCTGACCAATTTGGTGGCCTTCTATGATGGGATTACAGCATCAGCAGACAAGGGACAAGCAACTGACATCATCTACGTGGACTTGTGCAAAGCATTTGACACTGTCCTGCACGACATCCTTCTCTCTAAACTGGAGAGACATGGCTTTGATGGACGGAGGACTCGGTGGATAAGGAATTGGCTGGATGGCTGCACTCAGAGAGTGGTGGTCAACGGCTCAGTCAGGCTTGTTCAGCCTGGAGAAGAAAAGGCTCCAGGGAGACCTTATTGCAGCCTTTCAGAACTTAGAATCATAGAATCATAGAATGGTTAGGGTTGGAAGGGACCTTCAAAGGTCATCTAGTCCAACCCCCCTGCAAGGAGCAGGGACATCCCTGACTAGATCAGGTTGCTCAGAGCCTCATCCAGCCTGGCCTTGAACGTTTCCAGGGATGGGGCCTCCACCACCTTTCTGGGCAACCTGTTCCAGTGCTCTATAACTCTCATCGTAAAAAAAATTTTCCTAATTTCTAATCTAAATCTACCCCCCTCTATTTTAAAACCATTACCTCTCGTCCTATTGCAACAGGCCCTACTAAACAGCCTCTCCCCATCTTTCTTGTAGGCCCCCTTGAGGTACTGGAAGACCGCTATCAGGTCTCCCCGGAGCCTTCTCTTCTCCAGGCTGAACAGCCCCAACTCTCTCAGCCTGTCCTCATAGGAGAGGTGCTCCAGCCCTTTTATCATCTTCGTGGCCCTCCTCTGGACCTTCTCCAACTGGTCCATGTCCTTCTTGTGTTGGGGGCTCCAGAACTGGACACAGTACTCCAGGTGGGGTCTCACCAGGGCAGAGTAGAGGGGGAGAATCACCCCCCTCGACCCACTGGCCACGCTCCTCTTGAAGGGGGCTTATAAGAAAGATGGGGAGAAACTTTTCAGCAAGGCCTATTGGGAAAGGACAAGGGGTGGCATAGTTTAGCCCTGCTCAGGACCAAGCTATGCAGTCTCTCACTCACTCCCACCACCCTCCAAGGGAATAGGGAGAGATAATATAACAAAAAAGGCTCAAGGTTTGAGATAAGGACAGGGAGAGATCATTGAAGTTACCATTATGGGCAAAACAGACTCAACTTGGGGAAAACTATTTGTTTATTATTATTAATAAAATCAAAGTAGGATAATGAGAAAGAGAACAAGATAACTTCCCCCCACCCCTCCCTCTTCCCAGGCTTAACGTGATTTCAATTATCTCTACCTCCTTCCCCACCCCCAAGCGGCACAGGTCAGGAATAGGGAATGGGGGTTTTGGTCAGTCCTTGATGAACTGCTCAGGCATGGATCATTTTTCCACGGGGTGCAGTCCCTCAGGAACAGGCTGCCCCAGCGCGGGCCCTCCATGGGCCACAACCTCCTTCGGGCATATGCCTGCCCCAGTGTGGGGTCCTCCACGGGCTGCAGGTGGATCTCTGCTCCTCTGTGGGCCTCCATGGGCTGCAGGGGGAAAGCCTGCCTCACCATGGGCTGCACCATGGGCTGCAGGGGAATCTCTGTCAGGAGCAGCATTACTCCTCCCCCTCCTTCTTCACTGACCTCGGTGTCTGCAGCTGTTCCTCTCACAAAAAATTCTTCACAAGAGGCAGGCAGACGCCTCTCAGATTCTCTTCACATCTCCTCTCTTCACTTCTTGTGGTCAGGCTGGGCTGAGTTAGGCCCAGACAGCCATGGGGCACGAGGCCAGAGAGTGAGGTCCGCAAGGCCTATAAGGCTCATGCCTGCTCCTCTCTGCCTCTCGCTTCTGCTTCTTCACTTTTTCCTCTTCTTTTTATTTTTTTTTAATTTTATTTCCCCCCATCTTAAATATGTTATCACATAGGTGTTATTAGTGAACATTCTGACACCAATTAGCTCGGCCCTGGCCAGCGGTGGGTCCGCCCTAGACCCAGCCGAGTCCACCGGACAAAGGGGAAGCATCTTGAAGAAGTTGCCACCATAGCCCTCCACACTAAACAAAAGCAACACAAGGGGTAATGGTTTTAAACTAGAAGGAGATCTATTTAGATTAGACTTAAGGAAGACATTTTTTTATAATGAGGGTGGTGGAACACTGGACCAGGTTGCCCAGAGAGGTGGTGAATGCCCCATCCCTGGAAACATTCAAGGCCACGTTGGATGAGGCTCTGAGCAACCTGATCTAGTTGGGGATGTCCTGGCTCCTTGCAGGGGAGTTGGACTAGATGACCTTTAAAGGTCTCTTCCAAATTTAACCATTCTATGGTTCTGTATCCCACTGTCCATGTTGCTGACAAAGATATTAAACAGTGCCGAGCCCAATATCAACCCCTGAGTAACGCAACTCATCACTAGTCTCCACCTGGACATTGAGCCGTTGACCACCACTCTCTGAGTGTGACCATCCAGCCAATTCCTTATCCACCGAGTGATCCATCCATCAAACCCATGCCTCTCCAGTTTACAGAAAAGGATGTAATGCGGGACAGTGTCAAATGCCTTGCACAAGTCCAGGTTGATGATGTCCGTTGCTCGTCCCTTGTCCAGCGATGCCGTCACCCCATCATAGAAGGCCACCAAATTGGTCAGGCACGATCTGCCCTTAGTGAAGCCATGTTGGCTGTCACCAATCACCTCCTTAATTCCCATGTGTCTTTGCAGTTTCCAGGAGGATCTGCTCCATGATCTTGCCAGGCACAGAGGTGAGGCTGACTGGCCTGCAGTTCCCCAGGTCTTCCTTGTTCCCCTTTTTAAAAATGAGGGTTATGTTTCTCCTTTTTAGTCAGTAGGAACTTCACGAGACTGCCATGCCTTCTCAAATACGATGGATAGTGGCTTGGCAACTTCATCGGACAGTTCTCTCAAGACCCGCGGATGCATCTCATCAGGTCCCATGGACTTGTGCACCTTCAGGTTCCTCAGATGTTCCCGAACCTGCTCTTCTGCTACAGTGGGCAGTTCTTCATTCTCCCAGTCCCTGTCCTTTGCCTTCTGTGACTTGGATGGCTTGGCTAGAGCCCTCATCCATGAAGACTGCGGCAAAAAAGTCATCGAGTACCTTCGCCTTCTCCATGTCTCAGGTAACCAGGTCTCCCGTTTCCTCCCAGAGAGGGCCCACATTCTCCCTGGTCTTCCTTTTATCCCCAGTGTACCTATAGAAGCTTTACTTGTTGCCCTTGATGACCCTGGCCAGATTTAATTCTATCACGGCTTTAGCCTTCCTTACCTGACCCCTGGTCACTTGGACAACCTCTCTGTATCCCTCTCAGGCTACCTGTCCCCACTTCCACCCTCTGTAGGCTTCCTTTTTGATTTTGTGTTGGTCCAGAAGCTCCTTGTTCATCCATGCAGGCCTCCTGGCATTTTTGCCTGACCTCCTCTTTGTTGGGATGCATCAGTCCTGAGCTTGGAGGAGGTGATCCTTGAATATTAACCAGCTTTCCTGGGCCCCTCTTCCCTCCAGGGCTTTGTCCCATGGTACTCTGCCAAGCAGATCCCTGAAGAGGCCAATGTCTGCCCTCCTGAAGTCCAGGGCAGAGAGCTTGCTGCATGCCCTCCTCACTGCCCTAAGGATCTTGAACTCCACCATCTCATAGTCACTGCAGCCAAGGCTGCCCTTGAGTTTCACATCCCCCACCAGCCCCTCCCTGTTGGTGAGAACCAGGTCCAGCATAGCACCTCTCCTCCTTGGGTCCTCTGTCACTTGCAGGAGGAAGTTATGATCCACGCATTCCAGGAACCTCCTGGATTGCTTATGCCCTGCTGTGTTGTCCCTCCAACAGATGTCAGGGTGGTTGACGTCCTCCATGAGGGCCATGGCTTGTGAACATGAGGCTGCTCCTATCTGTCTATAGAGGGCCTCTTCCGCTTGGTCCTCCTGGTCAGGTTGTCTGTAGCAGACCTCCACTATAATCTCCCCTGTCCCTGCCCTCCCTTTAATCCTGACCCATAAGCTCTCTGTCAGCTCCTCCTCCATCCCCATGTGGAGTTCCATGCACTCCAGCTGGTCGTTGACATTGAGGGCGACACCCCCTCCTCATCTCTCCTGCCTGTCCTTCCTAAAGAGCCTATACCCCTCCATTCCAACACTCCAGTCATAGGAGCTATCCCTACCATGTCTCCATGATACATCCTATATACATGTAGGACGACTTGTTCAGTGTGCTTTAGTTTATACACTCATCTTAAACACTCCAGTACATAAAATTAGGTGGATGCATAGTTCAGTGGGGTGATACAAAATTCCTTAACCTGATACAGAAACTGAGAAATATTTCCCCCAAACAGCACCTAACACCAACATGAAACATCTGTCTCTGCCCGCTGACTCTATAGGGAGATCAAACATCTCTTCAGAACAATTCAGTCCTCCTGTAGTCCTCCTGTACGTTGTGTGGGAAGCTACATTTGAATGAATCCAAAGAAAATGTATTGGTCTGGATGGGTCCCTTCAAGTAAGATTCAGAATACAGCACCTTATTCTGAGGTTAGATCCCTGAAAGAGGAGAAAAAGCCCAGATTGTTCTTAGTAATCTAGTGGTTATATCACTTGACTGGTTCAAGTCCATCTCCTAAAACAGAGTGTCTGAGTTACTGAATAACCTTTATTTCTAAAAGGAACGATTAGAATTATGATATTGAACCTACCAACCAACTGCCATTTGCTCCCATAAAGCCTGTCTTACACACATTTTTTAAAATCCTGTTATTAGCATATTCTCAGTGAACTAATAATTCTGTGTCTTCCACAACTTAAAATACATCAAAAAGCTTCATTATGCATCACATATATCAATGTATACATCGATATGAGCACATTTTTGAGACTAACATATTTTGACTATTTTAATTTTTTCATACAGAAGTAAAATTTCAGGTAGCAATCTATTTCTGGATAAAAATCACCACAGAAGTATAGGTTAGTATAATTTTAAGGTATTAATATAAATATCTATGTCATCCTCTCCTATGATCTTTATATTCTCACTAAAGATACCAAAGAAAATTGATAGAAAAAAACCCCACAAGACTGCATTAAAAAATCAGGAGAATAAAATGTACAAGGAACAGGGGTAGAATCTACTTCCTTTCATTCGTTTCCCTCACATTATGCATGTATTAAAAAAAGACTTCCCATCATTCATTGACAAATTCAGCCCTTCTCTATTTCTCGCTCTCATATTAATTTATTAATAAAATATGATCAGCACTTTAAAATGTTTTGAATAGATTAAAAATGAGAACCGTAAGGTGAGGAATAGAGCATAAGCAGCTTCTGCCATTACCTAGGAAAAGGATTCTACAGTATAAAAGCCTTAAGTAACTTGCTATACTTCTGCCTGTTCATTCTAAAAATGTAAACCATCAGAACAGGTCACTGTCTCTACTGTTTATTCTGAAATGTGTTAGTTTTTCTAACAACTCATTATTTTTCTTGAGATTACTTACTCTAAAAAACTGGTGATGTAATCCCGACTGCAGGCTGACCAAGAGAAAGGGTTGGTGTTTGCTGTAATATGAGCTGCCATTAGCTTTGCTGCTTCATGACCTTTGGTCCCACAGGAATTTCCAATTCCATCATGATTCATACCAAAACTGCCCAAAAGAGGAGGAGAGAAACCATCCATTATTCTTCTGCAGCATCAGACATCTCTTAAAACTTAATGTGACTTTTACAGAAATCATGCTCGATCCTAAAAGAACATACTTAGTACTGAGAAGTCTAACTGGAGAATTAGGATCAGTTAAGTTCTGTTTAGTTTATTCAGATCTCAGAATACTGCACAACTATGTAACTTTTTTTTTCCACAGACTTTTAAAAGCATTTTGCTTATTTCCTAAAGCTTTTAAAGAAAATTTAACAATATTCTTGCAAGATAAATACAGAGCACTCAGTCCTTATTTAGGTATTGTACCTGGATAAGGAATAACCATTGTGGCACTGAAGCTTGGATTAGCAAACAGGGACAAAAAGGGAGTAAGCAATGATGCCGTAACAGTATAGGCACACAGTAGCTAATGAGAGTTAAAGCAGAGCGTGGGTTTTGCAATTCCCAGGGCCATGCTGTTTGTATGCTCCCTCTATATATACACTCACAGGGTGATTAGAGACTTTCTATTAGGGCTCTCCTTTGTCATGGAACTTCAGAGAGAAGACTAAAAATCAGCAGAAAATGCAGTAAGAAACCTCTAGGTGGCACTTGGCCAACAGAGATTTCCAGGCAACAAATTAATTTTCAGCAAAGATTATATGACTCCAGAAAACAAAATATGGCAAAAGAATCCTTATGCACTAGAAATCCTGTGCTACTGAAAGACACCCTTGGAGCTATAGATGGCCAACATCATCATCAAATCAAAACTAAAAGTTAACTAACAGAAAAAAAATCTATTTGAAAAGACTATAATTGTATGTATTAAAGAATCTTTTAATTAAAGTATTACTGTTATTCCTAAACAATCAACAACATGTATCTGACTGGCCTGACATAAATGAAGCACTGGAAGAGAATATGCAAAAAAAAAAAAAGACCTTTATAATAGTACGCACTTTTTTTTAAAACTCCATTTTCTTATTCTGTCTTTGATTAAGTAGACAATTTAGTTCATTAGACTACAACGTATTTCCTATTTTGTACACCTGCTTTTAATCAAGATACAACTGTCAAACTCGTCTGAATTTCAATTCATTACATCTTCTATAAATCAAGACAACTCTGACTTTTCAGAAGTTACCTTAGCCATGAGCTGTTTCTCCCTGCTCCCTCCATATGGCCCTCTATAGATTTATGTCACTGGTAAATTCTTTCCTTACTCAGTTTTATGGGCAATTCTCTGTTCTAAGACTAGTCCACTATGCTCATGTTTTGACATTTCAATTCCCACTCCTCTTATCTTACTTATTATTTTTCACTTAGCTATTTAGTTTCCAGATCTCACCTCACTCAATAGGACTGCAACAATGAGTAGCACAATGTCTTTCTATCGTAGCTTTGCCCCGCTCGGGACCAAACTATGCAGTCTCTCACTCAGTCCCCTCACCCTATGAGGGAATAGGGAGAGATAATATAAGAAAAAAGGCTCAAGGTTTGAGATAAGGACAGGGAGAGATCCTTAAAGTTACTGTTACAGGCAAAACAGACTCGACCTGGGGAAAACTATTCATTTATTATTATAAAGACCAAAGCAAGATAATGAGAAAAAGAAAAAAAAAACAAAGCTTCCCCCAACCCCTCCCTCTTCCCAGGCTGAACTTCATTTCCATTCTCTCTACCTCCTTCCCCCTTCCTCTGAGTGGCACATGGGGAATAGGGAATGGGGGTTATGGTCAGTTCATCACTTGTTGCTTTACGCCACTCCTTCCCCCTCAGGGGAAGGACTCCTCACATTCTTCCCCTGCTCCAGCATGGGGTCCCACCCACGGGCTGCAGTCCTTTGTGAACTGCTCCAGCATGGGTCATTTTTCCCATGGGGTGCAGTCCCTCAGCAACAGGCTGTCCCAGCGTGGGCCCTCCATGGGCCACAGCCTCCTTCAGGCATCCACCTGCTCCAACGTGGGGTCCTCCACAGGCTGCAGGTGGATCTCTGCTCCTCTGTGGGCCTCCATGGGCTGCAGGGGGACAGCCTGCTTCACTATGGGCTGCACCACAGGCTGCAGGGGAATTCTGGCCAGGAGTAGCATTATTCCTCCTCCTCTTTCTTCACTGACCTTGGTGTCTGCAGCCATTCCTCTCACAAGAAATTCTTCCCAATCAGCTCAGGCAGGCACCTCTCAGGTTCTCTTCACATCTCCTCTCTTCACTTCCTGCAGCCAGGCTAGGCCGAATCAGGCCCAGATGGCCACCTGGCGAGAGGCCAGAGGGTGAGGGCCTCAAGGCCCACAAGGCTCACGCCTCCCCCTCTCTGCCCCCCACTTCTGGTTCTTCACAACATCATCTTTTTTATTATTTTTCCCCTTCTTAAATATGTTATCGCAGAAACATTATCAGGGAACATTCTGCACCAATTGGCTTGGCCCTGGCCAGTGGTGGGTCCGCCCTAGGCCCGGCTGAGTCCGCTGGACAAACTGGAAACTTCTAGCAGCTTCTTCCAGAAGCTGTCACCATAGCCTCCTCCCTCACTAAACAACACTAACTCACTTGCTTTTAGAGACATATCCCTTTAAATGCAACCTGGACTTCCATTTTAATTCAACTAACTGTCCTGCATAGCATACATTGGGCAAGTTAGGCAACTCAAAAGGCATTCAAATGAAAAAGCACAAAGCAGAATACCCCCTAACTCAGCTGGTAGAGAAACACAAAATGGGACTGGATTTTAAGTCTTACACTTGTCTAAGCATAAGAGCATATTCAGGCTAGAAAATAGTTCCTTTCATCACTAAGGAGAGACAGTCAAACTTTGTCTGACAATGCACGGGATATACATTCAATTCTCAAACCTGCCATGAGAAATCACTGTTTGATTTTTGCTGACTAGAAATCTAAAGTATTTCTGCATGTCGTAGACTTCCCCATCCTCCTGCATTACCCACCAAGTACACCCAGGTCCTTGAGTAAAAGCAAACCCACAGATGGGTTTGCCTTTGCCCAAGGGAGAAATGACCCAGACTGTCTTCCCCAGTATATTCCTTACATGCACCACAGGGACTTTATCCCCTTCTACAGTATGTAAAAGTTCAGATTGGGCAGGGCCAGCTCGATTGGTGGACCCCCGAGTGTTGACTAGCCAAGTGGCTTTTGCTAAATGTTTATCCCAAGTTTTGAAGGTTCCACCACCCATTGCTTTCAGTGTAGTTTTCAGCAGTCCATTGTACCTTTCAATCTTTCCAGAGGCTGGTGCATGATAGGGGATGTGATATACCCACTCAATGCCATGCTCTTTGGCCCAAGTATCTATGAGGTTGTTTTGGAAATGGCTCCCGTTGTCTGACTCAATTATTTCTGGGGTGCCATGTCACCATAAGACTCACTTCTCAAGGCCCAGGATAGTGTTCTGGGCAGTGACATGGGGCACAAGATATGTTTCCAGCCATCTGGTAGTTGCTTCCACCACTGCAAGCACATAACGCTTGCCTTGACGAGTTTGTGGGAGTGTGATGTAATCAATCTGCCAGGCCTCCCCATATTTGTATTTCAGCCATCATCCACGATACCAAAGAGTCTTTAACAACTTGGCTTGCTTGATTGTAGCTCATGTTCCACATTCATGGATAACCTGTCATCATAGTTCAGTCCCAGTCGGGGCCAGACTACACAGTCTCTCTCTCACTCCCCCCACCCTCCGAGAGAATAGGGGGAGATGATATAAGAAAAACAGATCGAGGTTTGAGATAAGGACAGGGAGAAATCCTTAAAGTTACCGTCACGGGCAAAACAGACTCGACTTGGGGAAAACTATTCATTTATTTCTAAAACCAAAGCAGGATAATGAGACAGGGAACAAGATAACCTCCCCCCACCCCTCCCTCTTCCCAGGCTTAACATTATCTCTACCACCTTCCCCACCCCCAACTAAAAATAATTCACCCTTATGCTGCCAGTCCAGATCCACCCAAGCCACTTCAATTCTAGCAGCCTGATCCACTTGCTGGTTGTTTCAATGTTCTTCAGTGACTCAACTCTTGGGTACATGGGCATCTATGTGACATACTTACACAACCAGCTTCTCTAACCAGGCAGGAATATCTTGCCACAACGTGACAGCCAAGATGGGCTTGCCTCTACGCTGCCAGTTGCTCTGCTTCCACTGTTTTAACCACACCCATAGGCCATTTCCCACTATCCATGAATCAGTGTAGAGACAAAGTATTGGCCATTTTTCCCTTTTAGTGATGTCTAAAGCCAGAAGGATGGCTTTCACCTCTGCAAACTGACTCAATTCACCTTGGCCTTCAGTGGCTTCTGCGACTTGTCATGTATGACTCCACACAGCAGCTTTCCACTTTGGATGTTTTCCTACAGTACGACAGGATCCATTAGTGAATAGGGCATACTGCTTCTCATTTTCTGGGAGGTTGTTTTATGGTGGGGCCGCTTCAGCACGCATCACCTCTTCCTCTGGTAGCATTCCAAAATCTTTGCCTTCTGGCCAGTCTATGATCACTTCCCATATCCCTGGGCAACTGGGGTTTCCTATTTGAGCCTTCTGTGTGATCAGTGCAACCCACTTACTGCACATAGCTGTATCAGCTATATAAAGTGTAGAGGGGACTCTTCCTTTGAACACCCTGCCCAGCACTGGCAGTCAAGGAGCCAGGAGGAGCTGTGCTCAGATCGTCTATATCCCTGGCTCCAAAACCCAAGGGGTCAACCTCGAGTCTCCCCTGATGTTCTCTGCCAAAGACTCCAGGTAGGGCCATTCTCCCTGATGGCACCGTAGAACACATTTTTAACATCTCATCCTATCCAGCCCGGCCCAAGGGCTACCGCATGAACAATTTCCTGTTTAACTTGCTCAAAGGGTTGCTGTTGTTCAGGGGCCCATTTAAAAATCATTCCTCTTTCAGGTCACTTGATTCCATCAGAATATGACAATGTCCATCTTGCCATTTTACTCCTCAAAACTGGATCTCTTGTGCAGGCCCCTTGACTTTGCTTTGTTTTATGGCAAAACCAGCTCTCAGAAGGATTTGGATTATTTTCTCCCCTTTCTCAAAAACTCCTGATGCTGTGTTGCCCCATACAATGATGTCATCAATGTATTGCAGGTGTTTCGGTGCTTCACCCTTTTCCACTACAGACTGGCTCAGCCCATGGCAAATGGTGGGGCTGTGTTTCCACCCCTGGGGCAGTCGATTCCAGGTGTACTGGATGCCCCTCCAAGTGAAAGCAAACTGTGCCC
Source organism: Chlamydotis macqueenii (assembly GCF_036417535.1). NCBI lineage: Eukaryota > Metazoa > Chordata > Aves > Otidiformes > Otididae > Chlamydotis > Chlamydotis macqueenii. Next base: position 53,547,278 of record NC_141592.1, on the reverse strand, counting down.
TGATTCTGGTGCCAAAGGGATGGAGAAGAACGCATTGACAATACCAGTGGTGGCATACCACTTGGCTGCCTTTGACTCCAGTTCATACTGAAGTCCTAGCATGTCTGGCATGACAGCCCACAGTGATGAGGTAAACCTCATTCTGGCCACGCTAGTACACTGTTAACCTCCACTCTCCACTTGATTTACCGTCACAGGCAAAACAGACTCGACTTGGGGAAAACTATTCATTTATTTCTAAAATCAAAGCAGGACAATGAGACAGAGAACAAGATAGCCTCCCCCCTCCCCTCCCTCTTCCCAAGCTTAACATTATCTCTACTACCTTCCCCCTGCCACGAGCAGCACAGTGAAAAGAGGGAATGGGGGTTATGAGCAGTTCATCACACGTTGTTGTATGTCGCTGCTTCATAGTCAGGGGAAGAACTCCTCACATTCCTCCCCTGCTCCATTGTGGGGTCCCTCCCACGGGCCACAGTCCTTTGTTAAACTGCTCCGGTGTGGGTCATTTCTTCCACGGGGTGTAGGCCCTCCAGAATGGCTGCGACAGCGGGCCCTCCACAGGCCACAGCCTCCTTCAGGCCTCCACCTGCTCTGGCGTGGGGTCCTCCATGGGCTGCCCCCGCTCAGCTTCTTCACATCATCTCTTCTTTTTTTTTTCCCCTCTCATTTTCCCTTTCTTAAATACGTTATTGCAGAGGCATTATCATGAAACATTCTGCTACCAATTGGCTCGGCCTTGGCCGGCAGTGGGTCCCCCCTAGACCCAGCCAAGACGCTTAACAAAGGGGAGCGACTTCTAGCAGTTTCCTACAGAAGCTACCACCTTAGGCCTCCCCCTCACTAAACAAAATCAGAACACTTTGTCAATGCCCATTCCGTAGAAAGGGATCCCAGCTGCCTAGCTTCTCTGCCCTCTAATTCCAGGCTACTGGCCCCATTATCCCAGCACCAGAGCAGCCAGCTGACAATGTGCTCACCTGGACGACGGCTGAAATCTTTTCGCAGGTCTCACAGCTCGCTCAGGGATAGAGATTGGGTGCTTACAGTCTCATTTATTATTTCTTCCTCTGAGAAAGAGGAGCCCTTCTGCTGAGCTCTTCCTTGGTGTGAAGCAGGTAATTCTTCCTTTTCCTCCTCCTGTCCTCGTGATGGCCCTGCTTCAGAGTAGTCTGCCTCCTTGCTGACAAGGCAGTATGCTTCTTCCTCCTGTTCCCTCTTAGGAGAAGCTGCTTCTTCACTTACTAAATGAGCTGACTTCCGCTTCCAAGTTTTCTTCTTGTGTACAGGGGCAACTGATACCAGCAGAGCCTCATTCTCTGACTCAGCTGCAGTGCCTGTTGCTGGGGTTTGAGTAGCTACAGTGCTGGTCAGTCTGTTTTCCCCTCTCTTTCCCTTGAGGGTGCTGCATAACGTTAAGCAGTGTTTGGTAGATCCTAGCCAGGGCCCAGCACACTGCAGCAAGTCGTGCTTCTTTAGAGAAGCCACAGCATTTTTTTCTTCAAATATTCTGTCACTTCATCAGGGTACTTGAGTTGTTCAGGACTAAAATTCCAACCCATGGGAGGTGAAAAGTTCTCCAGATACCCACCCATATTCTCCCACATACCATGCCACACATGACTATCCCATCTCAGGGCAGATATCTGGAGGATATTCCTAAAGAGTGGCTTTGTAACCCTAATCAAGATATTCAAGAGACATAGCAATAACATCACCCTGGCTTGAATATCCCCCGGATATTCAAAGTTCTCAAAAACTGTTGTAACTACGCTGGATATAAAAGAGTGGGGGAAGTCATCTGCATATAGATAACAATTTATTTTTAAGGCCATTGATGTTACCGTATCACAAATTGATAATGCATAGTTTAACAAAATGGTAATACTCATCATTTTCCCTGAGGTGATAAACAGCACCACCAGGAACAAATAGCACATATAAGAGCGTAGATAACACAACCAACCATTGCAACATCACGTCCAGCAACTAAATTGATACAGTAAGCACGCATAGCAAGTTATTTTTCAAGCTACTCAAGTCAGATCTGTGGTTGTCTCATCCATTTGTGCCTCACATTGGGCACAAAAGTAACTGCCTTAGTTTAGCCCTGCAGTCTCTCACTCACTCCCCACCATCCTCTTGTGGAACATAGAGAACGATTGGTAAACAAAAGACAACAAAACTCATAGGTTGAGACGAAATAAAAAATAAATTTAAGAAAAATAACAGAAGATAACAAAACAGACATGGAAAACAAATATAATATCAGAAAATTCCTTTTACCACCCTCCTCACTTATATTCTGAGCATGATGTCACATGGGATGGAATAGTCCTTGGGCTCATTTGGGTAAACTACCCCAGCTATTGGCTAATTAGTAAACTATCCCAGCTGGGTGCCCCAGTCATAGTGGCCACCAGCTCCAGTTCCTCTCCCAGCTCAGGTAACAGTTAACTCTATCCTAGCCAGAACCAGGACACTGCAGCATCCTGAAAGTCAAGCACCATAAATCAAATTTCTAAATACGCTATTCTGAAGTCTGAAAGGCTCACTCAGAATTTTATCTGATTCACGGAAGTACTAAGAGTAATAAAAGGTTGTTCTCAGAACCATGCATAGAGAGAAACAATCATAAAACTGTAAGTCTAACACCATTCGTTATGCCCTCAATAAAGAAACACAGAGTTAAATCACGGTGTATGGCAGTCTTCAATGAAAACAGGTAGTTATGAGTCTCAACAGCACACAGCTTATCCACACCAAAACTGGATTATACAAATATCAAAACTATAATAAAAACTTACAAGCAGTAAGGAACGGAAGTCAAAAACATATTTTAAAAATTCCTTATAAATATTTAACAGAAAGTGTAACTGACCATAATAATCACACTCACACACAGATTAAGTGCTTTTCTGGATGCTATTCTTCAATCAAATGCAAGTTATTTGAATCAATATAAGAGTAAATGAGTTAAATTTAATACATTGCAATATACAGAAAGTCAGATTGGATGATCTAATGATTTCTCATCACTTCATAATTTAATGAATTACTAGAAACAAATAACAAGTTGAGCCATATTTCCAATCAAAGAATCTTACAAATCAAATTTCTGAGAAATTGTGAAGAATCTACCAGAATATATGTATTCCCATTACTGTTCTCTTGTGATTAAAAGAGAATTTTATTCCTCAATTGAACATTTTTTTAACAAAATCAGTATTCCACAGCAACTATATAATTAATAAAAACACAGTCTCTAAAAATGCAATCCTAGCATTCTAATTTGAGTGTTTTTTAGTGTATGTTATATATTCAGTACATACATGTAAATTAATGGTTCTATTTTTCATTTGAAAATTAAGCCAATTTGCTATTTCCCATGTACATTTGAAGAGAAAAGCAATCACTGTGGCACAGCCAAAGAAAAAAGGTTACAATGCTTTTTAAACTATTATTTTACTCACATATGCAAGTATCTTCTAGTACATTAATGAATAATATCCACTCAAAGAAGCAGAATGTCGTGAGAAAGTAGCAACTTGCTTGATTTACTCAGAGGCAGTCGCATTATCTGTGAATGAGGGGTGATGAGTGGATAGCAAAAAATTTATAAGCTGTCCTGGTTTCAGCAGGGATGGAGTTAACTTTTCCTCTCAGTAGCTGACATGTTTTGGATTTCATGTGTGAAGAATGTTGATAAATTACCCTGATGATACCAGTTGTTGTGAATGAGACCAAGGACACTGTCCTGCTTTCCAAGTCTCACTAATGTGCAGATGCAGGAAGCTGGGAGAAAGAAAGACAGAATAATTGACCCAAACTGGCCAAAGAGAGTATTCCATGCCACAAACGTCATGCTCAGTACATAAGTGGGGGATGGCCAGGGCAGGTATCTGCCTTCCTGTCATCCATCTCTCTCGTTTGCTGGCATCGTTCCCTCTACCTTGCTGGCTCCCTTTTCGCTCCTTTGCTTGCCCCTCGGTTTTGTTTCCATGATCGCTGCTCGGGACGGGCTGTATCAGTCATTGGGACATCGAGTGGTGAGAAAATGTACATTGTTCATTTTGTATATTTTAGTATCCTTATATTCTGTTATTATTGTAGTTTTCCTTTGCTATTCTAGTAAACTGTCTTCATCTCAACCCACAAGTTTTCCTTTCTTCCCAATTCTCTCCCCCATCCCACTGGGGAGGGGGAGGGTGAGTGCTAAACCGTGTGGTGACCAGGGCTAAACCACAGGAGTCTTTTTGGCACCCAACATGGGGCTCGAAGAGGCCCGGCTAGACCAGTCGGGAGATCATCAGACTTTAATCTGAGGATCCAGGATTTGAGCCCCTGGTCAGTCCCAAAGGGTTGAGATAAGGACAGGTTTGAACACAGTGTGTTGATAACAGATTTGTTACAAGCATTCAGTATGTCGGTTTGGTCATTGCTGGCCACAATGTTGTTTTATTTGCTCTCGGAGTCGTTTTTAGAGCTGTATTGGGCAGCACCCTACTTGCCGTATATGCTGTTTGTCTCTGTTTATGCACAGTTTATCAATTCTGTGTGTCAGATTAAATGTATTGTTCTGCTGTGCTATGTGGCACTGGCTGGTTTGGTGAGATCACTGGTAACAGGACCAGTTTTGTACTTGTATTCAAAGGTGGCGGGCAGTGTGCAGAGTAAGGAGACACTGGCAGCTCCACCCGGCTATTTCGGGAGCCATCTCGTGGGTGCTGTTTGGAATTATACCTCTTGTCTTGGTTTGGGAAGCCAGGCCGTGGGGGGGAAAGTCTGTTTACAGCTTCCCCTACTTAGCTAAGCTAGTTACAACAGCTTTTCAGAATTTTGAATACCCTTGGGGATACCCCAACCACTATCTTCATGTTGACAGCTTTCTTGCAGCTATCTCAGATCTTGATCTCAATATTGATTAAGTGTAAACAACTATTTAAGAACACTGCGGCTGCCACAACGCCAGCAGCGGGCACTACAGATACTCCAACCCTGGCAACAGACACTGTAGCTACTCCAACTCCTGCTGCAGATGCTGCAGTCACTTCAGCCCCCACGACAGGCACCACAGCTACCCCAGCCCCTGCTACGGGCACCGCAATTGCTTCAACCTCCACGCCAGGCACTGTGGCTACTCAAACCTTGGCAAGCAGTACCAAAGAAAAAAACAAAAAACCAACTCACGCCAGTATCAGTTGCCCCTGTACAGAAGAAATACACCAAAAAAACCAGTTCGCATAGTGAAAGACGATGATGAACCAGGGACATCTCAAGAACAGGGAGAGGCAGAAGGGGAGGTAGTCACACGATCCCTATCCCTGAGTGAGCTAAGAGATATGCAAAAAGATTTCAGCCATCATCAAGGTGAGCAACTTGTCACCTGGTTGCTCTGATGCTGGGACAGTGGGGCCAGTAGCCTGGAATTAGAAGGCAGGGAAGCCAGGCAGCTGGAATCCCTGTCTAGGGAAGCCACCATTGACAGGGCGATTGGAAGAGAGTCAGCAGCCTGCAGCCTCTGGAGACAACTCCTGTCAGGTGTGAGGGACAGGTATTTCTTTAAGGAAGATATTGTATGCCACCCAAGCAAGTGGACCACCATGGAGAGAGAAAAAAACTATCCAAGGGGTTTCAGAAACTTGAAGAGGATAGGTCTTACTCCCCATCTGCACGGACCAATATCTCAGCTATTAGAAGAAGACCTCGTCCTCCTCCTCCTTAAGGGAGACAGTACAAGCAGCAAGGTGACCTGTGGTTTACCTTGCGTGACCAAGGAGAGGATATGAGGAAGTGGGATGGAAAGCCTACCTCAGCCGTAGAGGCATGGGTACGTGAGTTGAGAGGTAAAACAATTGCAAAGGGAGGTTCTCCCAGGAAAACTGCTGCTCCAGTCTCCAGTGGGCAGTTCCCCAGACAGCGTAGAATGGCTGACCTCACCTCTGATCCTATGGAAGGGGCTTCTGATTCGTATTCACAAAAGGTGACTAGAAAATATTATAAACAGGACTAGAGGGGCCCTGCCTCCAGCCAGGCGGAGGAGAGGGACAACAGAGTTAATTGGACTGTATGGATTAAATGGCCTGGCACATCAGACCCACAGAAGTATAAGGCTCTAGTAGACACTGGTGCACAGTGTACCCTAATACCATCAAGCTATAACGGGGCAGAACCTATTTGTAATTCTGGAGTGACAGGAGGATCCCAACAGCTGACTGTATTGGAAGTCGAAATGAGTTTGACTGGGAATGAGTGGCAAAAGCACCACATAGTGACTGGCCCAGATGCTCCATGCATTCCTGGTATAGATTACCTGAGGAGCGGGTATTTCAAAGACTCAAAACTGCACCGGTGAGCTTTTGGTATAGCCACTGTGGAGATGGAGGAAAATAAACAACTGTCTACCTTTCCCAAGCTCTCAAAGGACCCTTCTGTTGTGGGGATGCTGAAGGTTGAAGAACAACAGGTACCAATCGCTACCACCATGGTGCACCAGCGGCAATATTGTACCAACCGAGACTCCATAATCCTCATCCTCAAGCTGATTCATCAACTGGAGAGCTAAGGAGTGATCATAAAAACTTGCTCACCCTTTAACAGTCCCATATGGCCAGTGAGAAAATCTAGTAGAGAGTGGAGACTAACAGTGGACTATCATGGCCTGAATGAGGTTACGCTACTACTGAGTGCTGCCATGCCAGACATGCTAGGACTTCAGTATGAACTGGAGTCAAAGGCAGCCAAGTGGTATGCCACCATTGACATCGCCAATGCGTTCTTCTCCATCCCTTTGGCAGCAGAATGCAGGCCACAGTTTGCTTTCACTTGGAGGGGTGTCTAGTACACCTGGAATTGACTGCCCCAGGGGTGGAAACACAGCCCCACCATTTGCCATGGGCTGAGCCAGTCTGTAGTGGAAAAGGGTGGAGCTCCAGAACACCTGCAATACATTGATGACATCATTGTATGGGGCAACACAGCAGCAGAAGTGTTTGAGAAAGGGGAGAGTAATCCAAATCCTTCTCAAAGCCGGTTTTGCCATAAAACAAAGCAAAGTCAAGGGGCCTGCACAAGAGATCCAGTTTTTAGGAGTAAAATGGCAAGATGGACATCATCACATTCCAATGGATGTGGTCAACAAAATAACAGCTATGGCTCCACCAACTAACAAAAAGGAAACACATGCTTTCTTAGGCGTTGTCGGCTTTTAGAGAATGCATATTCCAAATTAGAGTATGATTGTAAGCCCTCTCTATGAAGTGACCCCAAAAGAAGAACGATTTTAAATGGGGCCCTGAACAATGACAAGCCTTTGAACAAATTAAACAGGAGATTGTTCATGCAGTAGCCCTTGGGCCAGTCTGGACAGGAGAAGGTGTGAAAAACTTCCTCTACACCTCAGCCAGGGAGAATGGCCCTACCTGGAGTCTTTGGCAGAGAACATCAGGGGAAACCTGTGGTCGACCCCTAGGGTTTTGTAGCCAGGGATATAGAGGATCCGAGGCCATTATATTCCAACTGAAAAAGAAATACTGGCAGCATATGAAGGAGTTTGAGCTGCTTCAGAAGTGGTTGGTACAGAAGCACAGCTCATCCTGGCACCCCGACTGCCAGTGCTGGGCTGGATATTTAAAGGGAATATCCCTCTGCACATCATGCAACTGATGCTATGTGGAGTAAATGGGTTGCACTGTGCACACAGCAGGCTCAAACGGGAAACCCCAATCGCCCAGAAAACTTAGAAGTAATCAGATTGGTCAGAAGGCAAAGATTTTGGAATGCCACCAGAGGACTTGTGCTGAAGAGCCCGCATTGTATAATAATTTACCAGAAAATGAGAAGCGATATGCCCTCTTCACCGATTGGTCCTGTGGTATTGTAGGAAAACACCGGAAGTGGAAAGCTGCTGTGTGGAGTCCTACACGATGAGTGGCAGAAGCCACTGAAGGCCAAGGTGAATCGAGTCAGTTTGCAGAGGTGAAAGCCATCCAGCTGCCTTTAGACATTGCTGAAAGGGAAAAATAGCCTGTACTCTGTCTCTACACTGACTCATGGATGGTGGCAAACGCTCTACGGGGGTGGTTAAAGCAATGGAAACAGAGCAACTGGCAGCGCAGAGGCAAGCCCATCTGGGCTGCTGCATTGTAGCAAGATATTATGCCCGATTAGAGAGTCTGGTTGTAAAAGTACTTCATGTAGATGCTCACGTACCCAAGAGTGGAGCCACTGAAGATCATCAAAACAACCAGCCAACCAGCAGGTGGATCAAGCTGCTAAGATTAAAGTTTCCCAAGTGGACCTAGACTGGCAACATAGGGGTGAACTATTTTTAGCTGGGTGGGCTCATGACACCTCAGGCCATCAAGGAAGAGATGCAACATACAAATGGGCTTGTGATTGAGGAGGGTACTTGACCATGGACACTATTGCACAGGTTATCCATGAATGTGGAACATGCACCACAATTAAGCAAGCCAAGCTGTTAAAGCCTCTGTGGTATGGAGGACGACGGCTGAAGTATAAATATGGAGAGGCCTGGCAGATTGATTACATCACGCTCCCATAAACCCACCAAGGTAAGAACCATGTGCTTACAATGGTGGAAGCAACCACTGGATGGCTAGAGACATATTCTGTACCACATGCCACCACTTGAAACACTATCCTGGGCCTTTTACTGAAGGTATTGTTGTGGTTTAACCCCAGCTGGCAACTAAGCACCACACAGCTGCTCACTCACTCCCTGCCACAATGACATGAGGGAGAGAATTAGAAGGGTAAAAGTGAGAAAACTCATGGGTTGAGTTAAAGACTGTTTTATAAGTAAAGCAAAAGCCATGCACACAAACAAAGCAAAACAAGGAATTCATTCACTACTTCCCATTGGCATGCAGATGTTCAACCATCCCCAGGAAAGCAGGGCTCCATCATGCATTATGGTTGTTTGGGAAAACAAACACCATAACTCCAAACATCCCCTCCTTCCTTCTTCTTCCTTCAGCTTTATCTACATAGTATGTTCATTTAAGACCATGCTTGCAGTGCAACTTTCTTTAATCACTGTGCATCGCATACAATCTAATGAATATGATTTATACTTTTATTTCAAAACAGAATTTGACATGTCATGCAAGATACAGGAGGAAGTGAAAGCCTCAAACAGCTGAGGTTTCAGATTTTTAAAGGATCTTACTTATAAGAAGCCAAAAGAAATGGATTGAAGAAAACACAGATGGTAAAAAAAATAATAATCCTGTGTTCACAGGATATACACTGGCAATATTGTTTTTCTCCAATTCTAATTGAAGTCTAAGCTTTTCAAATCAACTATTGTGATCATGCCAGCGTCACATGATAAAATAGCTGTATATATTTAAATTATTTTCATGTATCTGTGAAATAATCTGCATAAAAGATGTAGTTGTATGACATACTGTCGTAGTTCAGCCCCGATCCGGATCAGACTACGCAATCTCTCTCTCACTCCCCCCCACCCTCCAAGAGAATAGGGAGAGATAATATAAGAAAAAAGGCTCGAGGTTTGAGATAAGGACAGGGAGAAATCCTTAAAGTTACCATTAAGGGAAAAAGGCAAAGGGGAGCGACTTCTAGCAGTTTCCTACAGCAGCTACCACCTTAGGCCTCCTCTCACTAAACAAAACCACAACACATACATAGAATGAAGATGTGGTATCGTAGGGTTTTTTTGTTAAACATGTGACTTAAATTCACAGCAAGGTCACATATTACTATAAGAGATGTTATTAACAAGAATTCCAGATCTATGAGTGATTTGGAGGAGCTCTTTCCTCAACAGCGGAAATATATTTTCCTTTATTCTATCTTTTTTAACTCATGCAAGTAAAGAAGGAAGGAAATGAAGATGATGAGAATTACATGTGTTTTAATTTTTTTTTAATCTTATACGATTGCTTCTGTATTCTAGAACAGTGCAACTACAGTGTTTTTTTCATACATAATATAAATGAGATCATACTTGCCAAATTATTATCTTACATGATAGGTGGGCTGGAAATAAGTGTTTACTTCCAACTGCTACTTTTGTTCAGCAGATTGATAGCTTCCATTTCAGTCTGCATTGGAACTTTTAGCAGTTGCATAAGCTAATAATTGGAAAAACATGTCATCCATAACTCAGTGTTGGTCAACCCATGTAAACAAAGAAGGAAACTTCTTGATAATAGAAGGTGCCTAGTATTTTTAGAGTCATCACAACATACTAACAATGCTGTCTTTTGAAGGAAGACCTGAAATATTTCCAGACCAAACTCTACTCAGATTTTATCAGTCTCATAACATCATGCTCTTTAAAATGATATGCTAGTGCTTAAAATGTAACAAGTGATGCTATGACTGTTTTATCTGTTTCATGCTTGAGTAAAAGATGACTATAAGTGTATGAATATTGAAAACAGAATCAATATTTTAATTAAAATAGTTGGAATTATATGTAAGACAAAATAACAAAAAGCAAAAAAATTACCTTTTAACTGCTTTTGTTTCATAAAGAAAGAGGGGAGGGGATTTTCAAAGCCAAATATTTTAACATATGAAACAGAGTACGAAGGTTGTGAGCCAAATCTCAAAAGGAATGATTAAACTGGAATCTGAAATCAAAGGGTAAACAATGAGTCTTCAGTACTAAAGTTAAAGCCCTTGGAAATATATACTAAATAAAATGTCCTCCCATTCATGAATGCTATATACAGAAACACAGAGCACCAGAATAGAGATGGTACAGCCATGCAGGAAAAATAATCATAGAATCATAGAATGGTTATTAAACTAATATTGAAAAGGTAATACATTAAAATGTGGTGTTTTTTTTTCTTTTTTAAACTCACTCACTTGTGACCAATCTCGTGTGCAATGGTAAAAGCTGAACCTAGGCCAATGTCTTCATTAATGCTGCAGCTCCTTTCAGGCTCACACATTCCAGCCACAGAGGCCAAGCCTGAATAAACAAAAGGAGACAAAAAGGTCATGCCAAGGTGTTTCAGTCTTAAAAGCCCTCGTTATAAATGCCTGGATTCTTTTTAATAACCTCTATGCACAGAAGGAACAGTTGGCAAAAGGTTAACTTTCTAGTCATTTGCAAAAATCACTGGGGGGAATTTCACTTTGCCAGCTAGACATTTTTTCAACTACAGTCAGTGCTGGCAAATGTAGATTTATAAGTTTTACTTCTGGTAACTTGGGACCACCTAGTTACTTGAGCCAGGAGAGGGAATTCAAGAAAGCATTTCTATTTTAACATTCTTGAGCCTGAAGAAAGCAAAATGTATCCACATTATTTTTCCAAATAAATGTTTAAGTTTAGTGGGTTCATAAACACATACAAGCAACTTTTTTAGCTATGAAAAGCCCCACATGGTACATTTAAAAAAATTATAAAAGCAAAACTGAGTGCATTCATGAAGAAAGAGGAGACATGTTAATAATAAACATTCATTTAACAATTGAAGTATTTTCCATTTGTCATCCATCATGTTCTTGAATTAAAACCGTACTGTATTACAAGTGCTTTTAAAAACTTCCTTTAGAGAGAAAGTTTTTCCTTATTTTATACATTCTTCAGTAACAGATATCACACAACATACTGCAGACATAATTTGCTGCCACTAGAGAAAGCTCTAAACATCAGATTTACTTAATGTATTCCTCCCTAGGATTTCTTACCTAAAAAAAGGCATTAATTCTTTCTTTAAGGAAATTACCTGCTCAGTTCACTACACTATAACAAAATAATGACTGGAAAAAGTGCTAGTTCAAATTATTCTGTTTGGACTAGCAGAAGCAAGTAATGACAAGTGCTTCCTGGCTGTGTCCACATTAGCAAGTAATTTGGAGCCATAGGAGTTGGTCATCAGAGTGAAGCACTGATAGTGAGACTCCTAACATATCTTTGAATGAGAGTTGGACATTCTACTTTGGACTAGTTTAATCCTATAGGCGAAATATATTCACTACATATGTGGTTCAAAGTTTACAAAAGGAAAAAATAGTTCAGCATATCATGAGAATACAGCCCATATAGTGATTTAGACCTTAACGTCTCCTGTAGACACATATGGAGAATCGGGGAGAATGTGTTCTGACTCAATTTAATCAAAAAAATCTAGTTTGCACATACAAAAACTACTCTGAAAACCAAACTGGCATAAACAAAAGGTGACAACGTGTGCCTGTAGAATTTGCATCAAAACAGTAATACTGCTCTAAATCAAATCACCGACGTAGACATTCCCACTGAGGACATGATGAAAGACCAGAAGAACAACTATCCATAAGAGAAAATCTGTAAACTGTTTGCAGCATGCACCTATAGAAAATAAAATAATTACAGTTCATCTGCCTAAACTATGCTATTCTAATTGAGTAGGGTATTCTGAAGAACAACATGGCAATACATACATAACAACTGATATGTTCCCTTGCAAAGTTCACAACATTTGTAACAAAAGGGACAGGTGAGGCAGGAGTGGTGGAGTGGTGGCCCTCTACATCAAGAAATGGATAGAGTGTGAAGAGCTGTCTCTGAAGAATAGCCACGAGCAGGTTGAAAGGTTATGGGTGAGAATTAGAGACCGAGGCAACAAAGGGAACCTTGTGGTCGATGTTTACTACAGGTCACCTGATCAAGGGGATCCTATTGACGAAGCCTTCTTACTCCAGCTACAGGAGGCATCGCACTCACAGGCTCTCGTCCTGCTGGACGACTTCAACCACCCCGACATCTGCTGGAAAAGTGGCACGGCAAGCCGTAGGCAGTCCAGGAGACTCCTGGAGTGCACTGAGGATAACTTCTTAAGCCAGGTAATAGACAGCCCTACCAGAGGGAATACTGGACCTGATGGTCACCAACGCAAGTGAGCTAATTGGTGACGTCAAGACTGGAAGCAGCCTGGGCTGCAGTGAGCATGCACTGGTGGAGTTTGCAGTCCTGAGGGAAATGGGTCAGGCAAAGAGTCAAGTCAAGACCCTGAATTTGAGGAAAGCAAACTTGCAGCTCTTCAAGGAGTTAGTCAATAGGACCCCCTGGGAAACCGCCCTCACGGACAACAGAGCAGAACAGAGCTGGCAGATCTTTAAGGACGCCTTCCGTAGAGCACAAGAGTCCTCGATTCCCAGGTGTAAGAAAGCAGGCAAGAAAGGCAAGAGACTGGCATGGCTGAGTCAAGAACTGCTGGTCAAACTAAAGGCCAAGAAGGAAATGCAGAGATGGGGGAAGCAGGGACAGGTATCCTGGCAAGAGTATAGGGATGCTGCCCAGTTGGGTAGGGATGGGGTCAGGAAGGCCAAGGTGCGGCTGGAGCTGAGCTTGGCAAGGGACACAAAGAATAACAACCATAGAATCATAGAATTTTTAAGGTTGGAAAAAGACCTCCAAGATCATCAAGTCCAACCGTTAACCTACTAAACCATGTCCTGAAGGGCTTCTACAGGTATGTCAGCCAGAAAAGGAAGGACAAAGAAAGCGTATCTCTCCCCCGATGAACACGAATGGCAAACTGGTAACAACAAATGAGGAGAAGGCTGAGGTACTCAACAACTTTTTTGCCTCAGTCCTCACTGGTAACTCTTCTTCCCACACTTCTCAAGTGGATGGACCTCAGGGCAGGGACTACAGGAGCAAAGTCCCTCCTGCTGTAAGAGAAGATCAGGTTCGTGACCACCTCAGGAACCTGAATATACATAACTCTATGGGACCCGATGAGATGCATCCCAGAGTCCTGAGGGAACTGACTGATGTAGTTGCCAAGCCACTCTCCAAGATATTTGAAAAGTCATGGCAGTCAGGTGAAGTCCCTCTTAACTGGAAAAAGGAAAACATTGCACCCATTTTTAAAAAGGGTAAAACGGAGGATCCTGAGAACTACCGACCTGTCAGCCTCACCTTTGTGCCTGGGAAGATCATGGAACAGATCCTGCTAGAAGCTATGCTGAGGCACATGGAGGACAGGGAGGTGGTTCGAGACAGCCAGCATGGCTTCACCAAGGGCAAGTCCTGCCTGACAAACCTAGTGGTCTCCTATGATGGAGTGACTACATCAGTGGACAAAGGAAGAGCTACAGATATCATCTACCTGGACTTCTGTAAGGCCTTCAACACAATCCCCCACAGCATCCTTCCTTCTAAATTGGAGAGATATGGATTTGATGGGTGGACTGTTCAGTGGATGAGGAGTTGGTTGAATGGTCACATCCAGACGGTAGTGGTCAACGGCTCAATGTCCAGATGGAGGTCGGTGACAAATGGTGTCCCTCAAGGGTCCATACTGCCATCCAAAGGGACCTGGAGTAGTGGGCCCATGTGAACCTCATGAGGTTCAATAAGACCAAGTGCAAGGTCCTGCATGTGTGTCGGGGCAACCTCCAGTATCAATACAGGATGGGGGATGAAGGGATTGAGTGCAATCCTGCCAAGAAAGACTTGGGGATACTGGTGGGTGAAAAGCTGGACATGAGCCGGCAATGTGTGCTTGCAGCCCAGAAGGCCAACCACATCCTGGGCTGCATCAAAAGGAGTGTGGCCAGCAGATCGAGGGAGGTGATTCTGCCCCTCTACTCCGCTCTGGTGAGACCGCACCTGCAGTACTGCATCCAGCTCTGGAATCCTCAGTATAGGAAAGATATGGACCCGTTGAAGCGAGTCCAGAGGAGGGCCGCAAAGATGATCAGAGGGATGAAACATATCTCCTATGAAGAAAGGCTGAGAGAATTGGAGTTGTTCAGTCTGGAGAAGAGGAGGCTCCGGGGAGACCTTATTGTGGCCTTCCAGTACTTAAAGGGGGCCTATAAGAAAGATGGGGACAAACTTTTTCACTATAAGGACAATGGTTTTAAACTGAAAGAGGGTAGATATAGAGTAGACATAAGGAAAAAATTTTTTACATTTAAGATGATGAAGCTCTGGCACAGGTTTCCCAGAGAGGTGGTGGATGCCCCATCCCTGGAAACATTCAAGGTCAGGCTGAACGGGACTCTGAGCAACCTGATCTCATTCAAGTTGTCCCTGCTCACTGCAGGGTGGTTGAACTAGATGACCTTTAAAGGTCCCATCCAACCCTAACTGTTCTATGATTCTATGATATGTCATGCAAACTCAAGGCCTCTGGTTTCTGCTTGGGTATGTGCATTTCATCCCACCTTGCTCTTTCTTGTTAGATATAGCTAAATGAATCCTAAACTTCTCATACTCACTAAGCACAGAAACAAACAAACAAACAAACACACACTTGTCTTCCTTGTTTGTGGTCTAGTGGGTCCTGTCTCAGCTGTTCTCCTGTTTTTAAGGAAAAATTGAGAGAAAGGGGGCAAAGTCTAATCTATCCGGAATAAAAATCTGAGGACACAGATAACAGCATCTTGAGGGTTTGCCTCTGAAGCTCTAAATCAGAATCTTCCTTATCTGTTGCTAAGTTATGAAAAAGTATTAGAAAAAAATGGAATCATTTTTCCTGTCTGGATGTAAATTGTTCTGCTATTTGTAGTAGCAGTCAGGAAATTGCTACCACATGAAATTCACTATTTTTCTTTGCTTCTTGCTCACTGATCATTACCTGCAACAAAAATACCTCTGCTCTTAAAGCTTTTCTGCCTCAAGGAAAGGTATGAATGGGTAAAAAAGTAGTGATCTAGGCTTCTGACAGCTGTCCTTCAGGTACCTGTGTAACTCTGTATTAACAGTTTCCTGTTGTCATCGAAAAGATGACATGAAAATATAGCTAAAATATTATAAAAGATGATTTACTATTGGAGCTGCTATTTCTAGGTTTGTTTTTTTTTTTCACTCTAGTTCAAATATCACCTAGTATCTTCAGTAATTTTTTTTTATGAAATTCACAGATGGTAGTAATTAAAGTAGAGTTGCAAATACTGGTAATGTTAGAAAAGTATCTCAAAATCCCGAAGAAAATAGAACTACAGGAATAGATTCAGACTACTATTCTTACTTCATGCTAATATAAATACAATTTCAGTGGCATCCCGACACTTAAAAATGAAATTTAAGAGTTCAGAAGACAGCAACACAGAGAAGTAAGATGAGATAGAGTAGAACTGAAATATGAAAAAACAAACCCCCAGATACTACAAAAAAAATACTGAATTGCTGCAGTGGGCAAAGAAAAGGGAATTAATCCCCACAGTTGATGATGCTTTTGAACTCCCGACATGGGAAAAGATAGGAAAAGAGCTGTGGGATGAAATAAGTAAGGGATCAAAGGAGGCGAGCAAACTCTCCACCGTGTGGAGGCTAATTAACGAAACATTGATAAGCATGAAAGCCGAACGTTCAGTTCCCACATCTGCTTTTGCAGCCTTAACTCCAGCCGGCGGGTCCACCTCTGCTACTAGCATGCTGTTCTCGGGTCCAATGAGCCCTGCCGCCGCCCCGGCCCGTGCTGAGGGTGGGGGGGTTCGAGCCCCAGCAAGGACTCCAGGAAATGCAGCCACAGCCCCTATAACTATAGATATGTGGGCACCAGAGGGAAAAACTGCCAAAGGCTTTTCACCACCACCAGATGTACCACCGCCAGGCACCCCGCCACACTGCGCCAGTGCAGGCTCAGAGTCACGAGCCTTTTCGCCGGCACCAACAGCTCCGGTTTATCCCCCGTTACCACCTTCTTCCCTGCCACCACGGCGTGAGGAAGAGGGGGATGAACACTCATCCGTCTTGAAGGATGCACAGCTGCAAGAGACGCTAAAAAGGCTGGAAGCCCTAGAGGTTCGCCTAGAAGCGTCGCTGGGAAACTTGTCAACTCCTTCGCCTGTGCCACATCGAGACCTGCCAGCATCCAACCTATTCGTTCCGAACGGAGCATCGGGTGAGATCAGTCTTTTTGCACCTTTGCAAGGGACGCCGGCGGGAGGGGCCGGGGTTTTGAATCCGATAGTGCAGTGGAAAGAGGTGATTCGAGATGCTTTGATAGAAGGAGAGCCTTTGCCCATGGCATTTCCAGTTGTGACCAATAATACTGGGAGAAGTGTGTGGCAAGCATTAGACTGGAAAATATTGAAGGAAGCTAAAAGTACAGTGCAGTGCTAAAATCATCATATACTCAATCTGTGTTGCAGCATATTTTTTTGTCACACTTGTTAACTCCTTATGATACTATAATGATTGTCCAGATGCTTTTGCTACTGTCACAGCAGCTGCAGTTCTTTCAGCACTGGCAGACTGTTGGATACCTGGAGTACCAGGGGCACTTAGTGAACAATCCAGACTGAATGGAATTGTTATGTTTGTGAGCAGCAGGCCTCAAGGACATCACTGAAGCCGCTTGTGAGAAAGTACTGAAGCTGCCTGTAAGAAAGTACTGAAGCCACCTGTGAGAAAGTACTGAAGCCACCTGTGAGAAAATAATGAGGCTGCCTGTGAGAAAGTAATGAAGCTGCCTGTGAGAAAGTAAACGAAGCAACCTTGAGAAGAAGGAAAACAGCTGGCATACGTGACTGGGGGCTGAACGTGACACAGGGTGCAGGTGGAGAGAGCCGTGCGCGTGAACAAAGAGACTTAACGAATCATATTTTAGCTAGGAGTGCGTGCATGATATAGTTAACCAATTAGTAGAGAGCTTGCGCATGATACGGAATTAGAAGGGCTATATTAACCGGGATGTATCAACAATAAATTGGCATTTGCTTGATCATATTGGTTGTGAGCAGTGTCCGTGACTTCCGCGTCAACAGGTGGCGCCCGAACAGGGACCCTCAGATCGGTGTTGGACATCCCGACGGAACCGAAGAAGGAAAGAAGAAATGAGGGGGCGGAAGCCGGTCGAAGGCGAGTGCTGCCCCAGCACTCGGGAAGTCGCTATAGCGCAAAAAGGTACAAAAGGTACGGAGGGAATCTCGTCTTGGCCAGGCGAGCGGCCGGGGAGGAGATGGGGTCCACACTGACCAAAGAGGAGTCAGCAGTGGTTAAGCTCCTCCAACATATGCTCTCTATGAGAGGACTGAGTTATGACTTGGCCGTCCTAGAAGCTTTGCTGCAGTGGGCAAAGAAAAGGGAATTAATCTCCACAGTTGATGCTGCTTTTGAACTCCCGCCATGGGAAAAGATAGGAAAAGAGCTGTGGGATGAAATAAGTAAAGGATCAAAGGAGGCGAGCAAACTCTCCACCATGTGGAGGCTAATTAATGAAACATTGATAAGCATGAAAGCCAAACGTTCAGTTCCCACATCTGCTTTTGCGGCCTTAACTCCAGCCGGCAGGTCCACCTCCGCTACTAGCATGCCGTTCTCGGGTTTAACGAGCCCTGCCGCCGCCCCGGCTCGTGCTGAGGGTGGGGGGGTTCGAGCCCCAGCAGGGACTCCAGGAAATGCAGCCACAGCCCCTATAACTATAGATATGTGGGCACCAGAGGGAAAAACTGCCAAAGGCTTTTCACCACCATCAGATGTACCACCGCCAGGCACCCCGCCACGCTGCGCCAGTGCAGGCTCAGTCACGAGCCTTTTCGCCGGCGCCAGCAGCTCCGGTTTATCCCCCGTTACCACCTTCTTCCCTGCCACCACGGCGTGAGGAAGAGGGGGATGAACACTCATCCGTCTTGAAGGATGCACAGCTGCAAGAGACGCTAAAAAGGCTGGAAGCCCTAGAGGTTCGCCTAGAAGCGTCGCTGGGAAACTTGTCAACTCCTTCGCCTGTGCCACATCGAGACCTGCCAGCGTCCAACCTATTCGTTCCGAACGGAGCATCGGGTGAGATCAGTCTTTTTGCACCTTTGCAAGGGACGCTGGCAGGAGGGGCTGGGGATTTGAATCCGATAGTGCAGTGGAAAGAGGTGATTCGAGATGCTTTGATAGAAGGAGAGCCTTTGCCCATGGCATTTCCAGTTGTGACTGATAATACTGGGAGAAGTGTGTGGCAAGCATTAGACTGGAAAATATTGAAGGAAGCTAAAAGTGCAGTTACTCAGTATGGGCTAAAATCATCATATACTCAATCTGTGTTGCAGCATAATTTTTTTGTCACAGTTGTTAACTCCTTATGATATTAGAATGATTGTCCAGATGCTTTTGCTACCGTCACAGCAGCTGCAGTTTTTTCAGCACTGGCAGACTGCTTGTGATAAGGCAACTGCAACTCCTCGACAACAGGGTGATCCATTATTCGGGGTGCAAACTCAAATGCTGATGGGAGCGGGACCCTACACACGATCTGATTGGCAAGCGTAATTTGCTATTGAAGTGTTACATCTGGGCCAAGATTTGGCTTATAGAGCGCTTGCTAGGGTGCACGATGAAAAGTCCGGACCTGCCTTTACGTCAGTAAGGCAAGGTCCCACAGAACCATATGGGAAATTTATTGATCGGTTGCACACCGCAATTATGGCTCACCCTGATCTGGATGATGACATGAAAGCAAAGTTTTTAGATATGCTTGCCTTTAATAATGCTAATGAAAAAACTAAGAGAGCCCTTAGTGTGCTGCCAAAAGGATCTAGTACAGGGCAACTGCTGGAAGCTGCCGAGCGAATGTTAGAACAAGAAAAGGCTCCAGTCATGGTTGCTGCTGTAGGTGCAGCAGTTAAACCGTTGATATCAATAAAGCGGTGCGTGATTAACTGTCTGTAACCCCCATTCCCTCTTCCCGCCCCCCATCCCTGTCCCGCTCAGGGGGCAGGGGAGGGAGGTGGAGATGGTGTTAAGCCCGGGAAGAGGGAGGGTTGGGGGGAGGTTTTCTTGTTCCTTTTTTCATTATCCTGCTTTGGTTTTAGTGATGGTCTGTTTTGCTTGTAGCGGTGGCTTTAAGGATCCCTCCCTATTCTTGTCTTAAACCTCGGGTTTTAGTTTTCTTTCCTCCTATATGCCCGGGGCCACAGCCGCCGCCAGGCGCCCCCACCCCCCTGCCCCTGACATGGTTAACAGATACTCCTGTCTGAGTCGAGCTTTGTATAAGTGGAAGGACCATACCCTCTTATAACATGGGGGAAGGGATACGCTTATGTCTTTACAGGAGCAGTAAACAAGTGGATCCCTGTCTGTATCATCTGCGGGTATTTCAGAACATGTTTGGTTGACCTGCCAGATACCGGTAGGACGGCAACTCTGTGTAAAACAGCAGCAGCCACGAGTGCTGAGTGCTAAAACTACAAAAGATGGACCTTTTTGGGATCAGTAAAGATGGACTTCTGTCTATTTTTTAACTATTCAAGAACTAATGTTTGTAGAGGGGTAATGATTGTAAATTCTTTAAGATCTATACATTGCAACGACACAGCTTGACGTAATCATGCGAGCACATATCAAAATCCAGACAGCATAAAAGACCTAAACGAAGTACACATAGCTTTGAATCTGATTGCCAAGATAATACAGAGTTTTGGAAACTAAGTAAAATTATTGGTGCTTCAGTCTTTACACCTGGTGTGGCAAGTGCCTAGGCATTAACTATGCTAAATAAATTGGACTGTTGGCTTGCTAAGCAAATAAATATAACTTCATTGGCACTATCAATGCTGTTAACTGATGTAGATTCTATATACTATGCTACTTTACAAAACAGAACCGCTGTTAGCCTGCAGAGCACATATTTTGACAGGCCTTGTTGTATGTGCTGGCCACGCATGCAGCAACACCTAGTCAGTACTCTTTCACTGAATCTGCTGAGGCTATAAACAGAGGTGGCTCGGAGCGGAGGGGAGAGGACGAACCCAGAGCACACTCTATGAACAACAGGGGACGCCCTGAAGGTGCTGCGCCTGCCTCCCTTCTCTGCTCTGACCCGGCTGATCATCATCCTCTTGCTCAGCGGTGTCTTTCGCATAGTTGGGTTAGTAACAGAATAGATCAGCAATAGATTTTTTTCTTTTATTATTAGCACAAAATCATGATTGTCAGGATTTTGATGGGCTTTGCTGCATGAATCTGTCTGATCATTTGGAATCTATTCACAAAAGTATTCAAAACTTGCAAAAAGGAGTACAAAAACAGCAACAAAGTGATGGTTTTGATATATTCCGAAATCTTTTGGTGACTTGATATAAGCTTGTTACTAATAGTTGTAGGATGCTTATTCATTCCTTTTATATATGTATTTTGATCTATATTCTGTGTCTTAAAATGTGTGCAGACTTTAACAGATAAAGCGTTGAAACAAGCCTCTTCTCATAAACAAAGAAGGGGGAGATGTGGTATTTCGCTGAGCCAGTATGGGATCAGTGAAAGCACACCGACCTTGGGGGAGGAATGCAATCATGCTCTCAGGAAGAAAGCCATGGAATGAGAAGGGAAGCTTTAAGATACAAAACATTGTTAGCAGAATTTATGGCTTGTTTCAACAGAGGCCTGCAGAAAACTAGTCATTGCTCTTGTAGATAAGAAAGTTACTGGAGCTGTTATATCTATAATAGTAGAAGAATGTTATAGTAGAAAATTACTAGAAGGTAGTGAAACTTAGTTTTGCTTCGTAATCATGAATATGTATAACGTGTGATCAGTAATTTTATTAACTAAGCTTGTGTGTGGCATAACTGGGTGGTTGCTGTCCTTGGTTAAAATCGGAATTGTGATACTAGGCATCATACTAGGCATAATCATTAACATACCATGCTTGCAAAAAATGATTAACAACTCAATACAGACAATCTGGATAAAAAAAAAAAAAAACAAAAAAACAAAAAAACAAAAAAACAAAAACAAACAAACAAACAAAAAACAAAAAAAAACCCCCCAAACAACCATGAACCTAGTTGATATTGTAGTAAAATAAGGTCAGGAGTACCAAAAAGGGCCATAGGAGGACCATGTTATTTTGGAAAATTGATAGTGTTTGCTCCACCTATGAGAACATTACGGAATCATACTCGGGCAAGAAGGTCACTAAAAGTATTGACTCCCCATTGTGACAGCAATTTAACCCTGTTGGGGACAGCTGAGCGGATAGCATTATCTTTATTTGTTCCTTGGGCAGCAACTGCAAAAACTTTAGCTAACTTAAATAAATTAGCTTGTTGGGCACAAAAGCAAATGAATTTACCCTCTAGCATGTTATCAGGATTATTAGAAGACATGGATAGCATGCGTCATGATATTTTTGCAGAATCTAGCAGCCATTGATTTTTTGTTATTAGCGCATGGACATGGATGTGAGGATTTTGAAGGTATGTGTTGCATGAATGTTTCTGATCACTCTAAGTCGATACGCTATCAGTTGGCAGAGTTACGACGCAACATGCATGCAATACAAGTGGAAAGCAGGTTAACAGATTGGTTGAAATCCTTGGGGGTCACAGGCTGGCTAAAAGATTTGATATTTTATGGGTTGGTATTATTGACGGGTTTGCTGTTGACACTGATGATTTTGGGGTATATTTTAAAATGCTTTGTGAAAGCTATGGAACGTATGATGAAAGTGGGTCTGGATTGTTCAAAACAAAAAGGGGGATTTGTTGGATACCTGGAGTACCAGGGGCACTTAGTGAACAATCCAGACCAAATGGAATTGTTATGTTTGTGAGCAGCAGGCCTCAAGGACATCACTGAAGCCGCTTGTGAGAAAGTACTGAAGCTGCCTGTAAGAAAGTACTGAAGCCACCTGTGAGAAAATAATGAGGCCGCCTGTGATAAAGTAATGAAGCTTCCTGTGAGAAAGTAAATGAAGCAACCTTGAGAAGAAGGAAAACAGCTGGCATACGTGACTGGGGGCTGAACGTGACACAGGGTGCAGGTGGAGAGAGCCATGCGCGTGAACAAAGAGACTTAACGAATCATTTTTTAGCTAGGAGCGTGTGCATGATATAGTTAACCAATTAGTAGAGAGCTTGCGCATGATACGGAATTAGAAGGGCTATATTAACCGGGATGTATCAACAATAAATTGGCATTTGCTTGATCATATTGGTCGTCAGCAGTGTCCGTGACTTCCGCGTCAACAGCAGACTGCTTGTGATAGGGCAGCTGCATCGCCTCGACAACAGGGTGATCCATTATTCGGGGTGCAAACTCAAATGCTGACGGGAGCGGGACCCTACACACGATCTGATTGGCAAGCACAATTTGCTACCGAAGTGTTACAACTGGGCCAAGATTTGGCTTATAGAGCGCTTGCTAGGGTGTACGATGAAAAGTCCGGACCTGCCTTTACGTCAGTAAGGCAAGGTCCCACAGAACCATATGGGAAATTTATTGATCGGTTGCACACTGCAATTATGGCTCACCCTGATCTGGATGATGACATGAAAGCAAAGTTCTTAGATATGCTTGCCTTTAATAATGCTAAAGAAAAAAAAACTAAGAGAGCCCTTAGTGTGCTGCCAAAAGGATCTAGTACAGGGCAACTGCTGGAAGCTGCCGAGCGAATGTTAGAAGAACAAAAGGCTCCAGTCATGGTTGCTGCTGTAGGTGCAGCAGTTAAACCGTTGATATCAATAAAGCGGTGCGTGATTACCTATAACCCCCATTCCCTCTTCCCGCCCCCCATCCCTGTCCCGCTCAGGGGGCAGGGGAGGGAGGTGGAGATGGTGTTAAGCCCGGGAAGAGGGAGGGGTGGGGGGAGGTTTTCTTGTTCCCTTTTTCCTTATCCTGCTTTGGTTTTAGTGATGGTCTGTTTTGCCTGTAGCGGTGGCTTTAAGGATCCCTCCCTATTCTTGTCTTAAACCTCGGGTTTTAGTTTTCTTTCCTCTTATATGCTTGGGGCCACGGCTGCCGCCAGGCGCCCCCACCCCCCCGCCCCTGACATGGTTAACAGATACTCCTGTCTGAGTCAAGTTTTGTATAAGTGGAAGGACCGTTCCCTCTTATAACATGGGGGAAGGGATACGCTTATGTCTTTACAGGAGCAGTAAACAAGTGGATCCCTGTCTGTATCATCTGCAGGTATTTCAGAACATGTTTGGTTGACCTGCCAGATACCGGTAGGACAGCAACTCTGTGTAAAACAGCAGCAGCCACGAGTGCTGAGTGCTAAAACTACAAAAGATGGAACTTTTGGGGATCAGTAGATGGACTTCTGTCTATTTTTTTTAACTATTCAAGAGCTAATGTTTCTAGAGGGGTAATGACTGTAAATGCTTTAAGACCTATACATTGCAACGATACAGCATGGTGTAATCACGCGAGCACATATCAAAATCCAGACAGCATAAAAGACCTAAACGAAGTACACATAGCTTTGAATCTGATTGCCAAGATAATATAGAGTTTTGGAAACCAAGTGAAATTATTGGTGCTTCAATCTTTGCACCTGGTGTGGCAAGTGCCCAGGCGTTAACTACGCTAAATAAATTGGGCTGTTGGCTTGTTAAGCAAATAAATACAACTGCATCGGCACTATCAACGCTGTTAACTGATGTAGATTCTATATACTGTGCTACTTTACAAAACAGAACCGCTGTTAGCCTACAGAGCACATACTTGACAGGCCTTGTTGTATGTGCTGGCCACACATGCAGCAACGTCTGGGCAGGCCTTGTTGTATGCACTGGCCATGCGTGCAGCAACACCTAGTCAGTACTCTTTCACTGAATCTGCTGAGGGTATAAACAGAGGTGGCTCGGAGCGAAGGGGAGAGAGGACGGACCCAGAGCACACTTTATTTACAACAGGGGACGCCCTGAAGGTGCTGTGCCTGCCTCGCTTCTCTGCTCTGACCCGGCTGATCATCATCCTCTTGCTCAGCGGTGTCTTTGGCATAGTTGGGTTGGTAACAGAATAGATCAGCAATAGATTTTTTATTATTAGCACAAAATCATGATTGTCAGGATTTTGATGGGCTTTGCTGCATGAATCTGTCTGGTCATTCGGAATCTATTCACAAAAGTATTCAAAACTTGCAAAAAGGAGTACAAAAACAGCAACAAAGTGATGGTTTTGATATATTCCGAAATCTTCTGGTGACTTGATATAAGCTTGTTACTAATAGCTGTAGGATGCTTATTCATTCCTTTTATATATGTATTTTGATCTATATTCTGTGTCTTAAAATGTGTGCAGACTTTAATAGATAAAGCGTTGAAACAAGCCTCTTCTCATAAACAAAGAAGGGGGAGATGTGGTATTTCGCTGAGCCAGTATGGGATCAGTGAAAGCACACTGACCTTGGGGGAGGAATGCAATCATGCCCTCAGGAAGAAAGCCATGGAATGAGAAGGGAAGCTTTAAGATACAAAACATTGTTAGCAGAATTTATGGCTTGTTTCAACAGAGGCCTGCAGAAAACTAGTCATTGCTCTTGTAGATAAGAGAGTTACTGGAGTTGTTATATCTATAATAGTAGAAAAATGTTATAGTAGAAAATTACTAGAAGGTAGTGAAACTTAGTTTTGCTTCGTAATCATGAATATGTATAACGTGTGATCAGTAATTTTATTAACTAAGCTTGTGTGTGGCATAGCTGGGTGGTTGCTGTCCTTGGTTAAAATCGGAATTGTGATACTAGGCATCATACTAGGCATAATCATTAACATACCATGCTTGCAAAAAATGATTAACAACTCAATACAGACAATCTGGATAAAAAAAAACCCAACAAAACAAACAAACAAACAAACACAAAAACAAAAAAATCAAACCAAACCAAACCAAAACCAAAACCAAAACCAAAACCAAAACCAAAAAAACAAAACCCAAACAACCATGAACCGAGTTGATATTGTAGTAAAATAAGGTCAGGAGTACCAAAAAGGGCCATAGGAGGACCATGTTATTTTGGGAAATTGATAATGTTTGCTCCATCTATGAGAACATTACGGAATCATACTCGAGCAAGAAGGTCACTAAAAGTATTGACTCCCCATTGTGACAGCAATTTAACCCTGTTGGGGACAGCTGAGCGGATAGCATTATCTTTATTTGTTCCTTGGGCAGCAACTGCAAAAACTTTAGCTAACTTAAATAAATTAGCTTGTTGGGCACAAAAGCAAATGAATTTAACCTCTAGCATGTTATCAGGATTATTAGAAGACATGGATAGTATGCGTCATGACATTTTTGCAGAATCTAGCAGCCATTGATTTTTTGTTATTAGCGCATGGACATGGATATGAAGATTTTGAAGGTATGTGTTGCATGAATGTTTCTGATCACTCTAAGTCGATACGCTATCAGTTGGCAGAGTTACAACGCAACATGCATGCAATACAAGTGGAAAGCAGGTTAACAGACTGGTTGAAATCCTTGGGGGTCACAGGCTGGCTAAAAGATTTGATAGTTTATGGGTTGGTATTATTGATGGGTTTGCTGTTGACACTGATGATTTTGGGGTGTATTTTAAAATGCTTTGTGAAAGCTATGGAACTTATGATGAAACTGGGTCTGGATTGTTCAAAACAAAAAGGGGGATTTGTTGGATACCTGGAGTACCAGGGGCACTTAGTGAACAATCCAGACCGAATGGAATTGTTATGTTTGTGAGCAGCAGGCCTCAAGGACATCACTGAAGCTGCTTGTGAGAAAGTACTGAAGCTGCCTGTAAGAAATTGTAAGGTGACAGTCAGAATTACCAAGACGTGAAATAATCTCTCAGAAGAGATGGGAAAACCCTATTCTTTGTCATACTTAGAACTAGACCTGCTGGCGACGCTTCTTTTGATGCAGCCCAGAATGCAGTTGGCTTTCTGGGCTGCAAGTGCACATTGCTGGCTCACGTTGAGCTTCTCATCCACCAGCACTCCTAAGTCCTTCTCCTCAGGGCTGCTGTCAATCCATTCTCCGCCCAGCCTATATTTGTGCCTGGGACTGCCCTGACCCATGTGCAGGACCCTTGCACTTGGCCTGGTTGAACTTCATGAGATACAACCAGGCCTGCCTCTCCAGCCTGTCAAGGTCCCTCTGGACGGCATCCCTCCCCCTCCAGCATGTTGACCGCACCACAGACCTTGGTGTCATCAATGAACTTGCTGAGGCTGCCTCGGGGCAGCGAGGAAGTGATGCAGCAAGCTCTGCCCTGGACATCAGGAGGGCAGAATTTGGCCTCTTCAGGGATCTAATGGGCAAAGTGCCATGGGAGGCAGCCCTGGAGGGAAGAGGGGCCCAGGAAAGTTGGTCCATATTCAAGGAGCACCTCCTCCAAGCTCAGCAGCGATGCATCCCAATGAAGAGCAAGCCGGGCAAAAAGGCCAGGAGGCCCACGTGGATGAGCAAGGAGCTCCTAGACCAACTGAAAATAAAGAAGGAATCCTATAGAGGGTGGAAGCGGGGACAGGTAGCCTGGGAGGATTACAGAGGGGCTGTGAGAGCAGCCAGGGATCAGGTGAGGCAGGCTAAAGCCCTGACAGAATTAAATCTGGCCAGGGATGTAAAAAAAACCAACAAAGGCTTCTACAGGTATGTCGGAGACAAAAGGAGCTCCAGGGAGAATGTAGACCCCCTCCGGAAGGAAACGGGTGACCTGGTTACCCGGGACATGGAGAAGGCTGAGGTGCTCAATGACTTTTTTGCCTCAGTCTTCACCGATAAGGGCTCTTGTCTCACCACCCAAGCTGTGGAAGGCACAAGCAGGGACTGGGAGAATGAAGAACTGCCCACTGTAGCAGAAGAGCAGGTTCGGGAACATCTGAGGAACCTGAAGGTGCACAAGTCCATGGGACCCGATGAGATGCATCCACGGGTCCTGAGGGAACTGGCGGATGAAGTTGCCAAGCTGCTGGCCACTGTATTTGAGAAGTCGTGGTGGTCTGGTGAGGTCCCCGATGACTGGAAGAGGGGGAACATAACCCCCATTTCTAACAAGGGAAACAAGGAAGACCCGGGCAACTACAGGCCGGTCAGCCTCACCTCTGTGCCTGGCAAGGTCATGGAGCAGATTCTCCTGGAAACCATGCTAAGGCACATGGAGAGCAAGGAGGTGGTTGGTGACAGCCAACATGGCTTCACCAAGGGCAGATCGTGCCTGACCAATTTGGTGGCCTTCTATGATGGGATTACAGCATCAGCAGACAAGGGACAAGCAACTGACATCATCTACGTGGACTTGTGCAAAGCATTTGACACTGTCCTGCACGACATCCTTCTCTCTAAACTGGAGAGACATGGCTTTGATGGACGGAGGACTCGGTGGATAAGGAATTGGCTGGATGGCTGCACTCAGAGAGTGGTGGTCAACGGCTCAGTCAGGCTTGTTCAGCCTGGAGAAGAAAAGGCTCCAGGGAGACCTTATTGCAGCCTTTCAGAACTTAGAATCATAGAATCATAGAATGGTTAGGGTTGGAAGGGACCTTCAAAGGTCATCTAGTCCAACCCCCCTGCAAGAAGCAGGGACATCCCTGACTAGATCAGGTTGCTCAGAGCCTCATCCAGCCTGGCCTTGAACGTTTCCAGGGATGGGGCCTCCACCACCTTTCTGGGCAACCTGTTCCAGTGCTCTATAACTCTCATCGTAAAAAAAATTTTCCTAATTTCTAATCTAAATCTACCCCCCTCTATTTTAAAACCATTACCTCTCGTCCTATTGCAACAGGCCCTACTAAACAGCCTCTCCCCATCTTTCTTGTAGGCCCCCTTGAGGTACTGGAAGACCGCTATCAGGTCTCCCCGGAGCCTTCTCTTCTCCAGGCTGAACAGCCCCAACTCTCTCAGCCTGTCCTCATAGGAGAGGTGCTCCAGTCCTTTTATCATCTTCGTGGCCCTCCTCTGGACCTTCTCCAACTGGTCCATGTCCTTCTTGTGTTGGGGGCTCCAGAACTGGACACAGTACTCCAGGTGGGGTCTCACCAGGGCAGAGTAGAGGGGGAGAATCACCTCCCTCGACCCGCTGGCCACGCTCCTCTTGAAGGGGGCTTATAAGAAAGATGGGGAGAAACTTTTCAGCAAGGCCTATTGGGAAAGGACAAGGGGTGGCATAGTTTAGCCCTGCTCAGGACCAAGCTATGCAGTCTCTCACTCACTCCCACCACCCTCCAAGGGAATAGGGAGAGATAATATAACAAAAAAGGCTCAAGGTTTGAGATAAGGACAGGGAGAGATCATTGAAGTTACCATTATGGGCAAAACAGACTCAACTTGGGGAAAACTATTTGTTTATTATTATTAATAAAATCAAAGTAGGATAATGAGAAAGAGAACAAGATAACTTCCCCCCACCCCTCCCTCTTCCCAGGCTTAACGTGATTTCAATTATCTCTACCTCCTTCCCCACCCCCAAGCGGCACAGGTCAGGAATAGGGAATGGGGGTTTTGGTCAGTCCTTGATGAACTGCTCAGGCATGGATCATTTTTCCACGGGGTGCAGTCCCTCAGGAACAGGCTGCCCCAGCGCGGGCCCTCCATGGGCCACAACCTCCTTCGGGCATATGCCTGCCCCAGTGTGGGGTCCTCCACGGGCTGCAGGTGGATCTCTGCTCCTCTGTGGGCCTCCATGGGCTGCAGGGGGAAAGCCTGCCTCACCATGGGCTGCACCATGGGCTGCAGGGGAATCTCTGTCAGGAGCAGCATTACTCCTCCCCCTCCTTCTTCACTGACCTCGGTGTCTGCAGCTGTTCCTCTCACAAAAAATTCTTCACAAGAGGCAGGCAGACGCCTCTCAGATTCTCTTCACATCTCCTCTCTTCACTTCTTGTGGTCAGGCTGGGCTGAGTTAGGCCCAGACAGCCATGGGGCACGAGGCCAGAGAGTGAGGTCCGCAAGGCCTATAAGGCTCATGCCTGCTCCTCTCTGCCTCTCGCTTCTGCTTCTTCACTTTTTCCTCTTCTTTTTATTTTTTTTTAATTTTATTTCCCCCCATCTTAAATATGTTATCACATAGGTGTTATTAGTGAACATTCTGACACCAATTAGCTCGGCCCTGGCCAGCGGTGGGTCCGCCCTAGACCCAGCCGAGTCCACCGGACAAAGGGGAAGCATCTTGAAGAAGTTGCCACCATAGCCCTCCACACTAAACAAAAGCAACACAAGGGGTAATGGTTTTAAACTAGAAGGAGATCTATTTAGATTAGACTTAAGGAAGACATTTTTTTATAATGAGGGTGGTGGAACACTGGACCAGGTTGCCCAGAGAGGTGGTGAATGCCCCATCCCTGGAAACATTCAAGGCCACGTTGGATGAGGCTCTGAGCAACCTGATCTAGTTGGGGATGTCCTGGCTCCTTGCAGGGGAGTTGGACTAGATGACCTTTAAAGGTCTCTTCCAAATTTAACCATTCTATGGTTCTGTATCCCACTGTCCATGTTGCTGACAAAGATATTAAACAGTGCCGAGCCCAATATCAACCCCTGAGTAACGCAACTCATCACTAGTCTCCACCTGGACATTGAGCCGTTGACCACCACTCTCTGAGTGTGACCATCCAGCCAATTCCTTATCCACCGAGTGATCCATCCATCAAACCCATGCCTCTCCAGTTTACAGAAAAGGATGTAATGCGGGACAGTGTCAAATGCCTTGCACAAGTCCAGGTTGATGATGTCCGTTGCTCGTCCCTTGTCCAGCGATGCCGTCACCCCATCATAGAAGGCCACCAAATTGGTCAGGCACGATCTGCCCTTAGTGAAGCCATGTTGGCTGTCACCAATCACCTCCTTAATTCCCATGTGTCTTTGCAGTTTCCAGGAGGATCTGCTCCATGATCTTGCCAGGCACAGAGGTGAGGCTGACTGGCCTGCAGTTCCCCAGGTCTTCCTTGTTCCCCTTTTTAAAAATGAGGGTTATGTTTCTCCTTTTTAGTCAGTAGGAACTTCACGAGACTGCCATGCCTTCTCAAATACGATGGATAGTGGCTTGGCAACTTCATCGGACAGTTCTCTCAAGACCCGCGGATGCATCTCATCAGGTCCCATGGACTTGTGCACCTTCAGGTTCCTCAGATGTTCCCGAACCTGCTCTTCTGCTACAGTGGGCAGTTCTTCATTCTCCCAGTCCCTGTCCTTTGCCTTCTGTGACTTGGATGGCTTGGCTAGAGCCCTCATCCATGAAGACTGCGGCAAAAAAGTCATCGAGTACCTTCGCCTTCTCCATGTCTCAGGTAACCAGGTCTCCCGTTTCCTCCCAGAGAGGGCCCACATTCTCCCTGGTCTTCCTTTTATCCCCAGTGTACCTATAGAAGCTTTACTTGTTGCCCTTGATGACCCTGGCCAGATTTAATTCTATCACGGCTTTAGCCTTCCTTACCTGACCCCTGGTCACTTGGACAACCTCTCTGTATCCCTCTCAGGCTACCTGTCCCCACTTCCACCCTCTGTAGGCTTCCTTTTTGATTTTGTGTTGGTCCAGAAGCTCCTTGTTCATCCATGCAGGCCTCCTGGCATTTTTGCCTGACCTCCTCTTTGTTGGGATGCATCAGTCCTGAGCTTGGAGGAGGTGATCCTTGAATATTAACCAGCTTTCCTGGGCCCCTCTTCCCTCCAGGGCTTTGTCCCATGGTACTCTGCCAAGCAGATCCCTGAAGAGGCCAATGTCTGCCCTCCTGAAGTCCAGGGCAGAGAGCTTGCTGCATGCCCTCCTCACTGCCCTAAGGATCTTGAACTCCACCATCTCATAGTCACTGCAGCCAAGGCTGCCCTTGAGTTTCACATCCCCCACCAGCCCCTCCCTGTTGGTGAGAACCAGGTCCAGCATAGCACCTCTCCTCCTTGGGTCCTCTGTCACTTGCAGGAGGAAGTTATGATCCACGCATTCCAGGAACCTCCTGGATTGCTTATGCCCTGCTGTGTTGTCCCTCCAACAGATGTCAGGGTGGTTGACGTCCTCCATGAGGGCCATGGCTTGTGAACATGAGGCTGCTCCTATCTGTCTATAGAGGGCCTCTTCCGCTTGGTCCTCCTGGTCAGGTTGTCTGTAGCAGACCTCCACTATAATCTCCCCTGTCCCTGCCCTCCCTTTAATCCTGACCCATAAGCTCTCTGTCAGCTCCTCCTCCATCCCCATGTGGAGTTCCATGCACTCCAGCTGGTCGTTGACATTGAGGGCGACACCCCCTCCTCATCTCTCCTGCCTGTCCTTCCTAAAGAGCCTATACCCCTCCATTCCAACACTCCAGTCATAGGAGCTATCCCTACCATGTCTCCATGATACATCCTATATACATGTAGGACGACTTGTTCAGTGTGCTTTAGTTTATACACTCATCTTAAACACTCCAGTACATAAAATTAGGTGGATGCATAGTTCAGTGGGGTGATACAAAATTCCTTAACCTGATACAGAAACTGAGAAATATTTCCCCCAAACAGCACCTAACACCAACATGAAACATCTGTCTCTGCCCGCTGACTCTATAGGGAGATCAAACATCTCTTCAGAACAATTCAGTCCTCCTGTAGTCCTCCTGTACGTTGTGTGGGAAGCTACATTTGAATGAATCCAAAGAAAATGTATTGGTCTGGATGGGTCCCTTCAAGTAAGATTCAGAATACAGCACCTTATTCTGAGGTTAGATCCCTGAAAGAGGAGAAAAAGCCCAGATTGTTCTTAGTAATCTAGTGGTTATATCACTTGACTGGTTCAAGTCCATCTCCTAAAACAGAGTGTCTGAGTTACTGAATAACCTTTATTTCTAAAAGGAACGATTAGAATTATGATATTGAACCTACCAACCAACTGCCATTTGCTCCCATAAAGCCTGTCTTACACACATTTTTTAAAATCCTGTTATTAGCATATTCTCAGTGAACTAATAATTCTGTGTCTTCCACAACTTAAAATACATCAAAAAGCTTCATTATGCATCACATATATCAATGTATACATCGATATGAGCACATTTTTGAGACTAACATATTTTGACTATTTTAATTTTTTCATACAGAAGTAAAATTTCAGGTAGCAATCTATTTCTGGATAAAAATCACCACAGAAGTATAGGTTAGTATAATTTTAAGGTATTAATATAAATATCTATGTCATCCTCTCCTATGATCTTTATATTCTCACTAAAGATACCAAAGAAAATTGATAGAAAAAAACCCCACAAGACTGCATTAAAAAATCAGGAGAATAAAATGTACAAGGAACAGGGGTAGAATCTACTTCCTTTCATTCGTTTCCCTCACATTATGCATGTATTAAAAAAAGACTTCCCATCATTCATTGACAAATTCAGCCCTTCTCTATTTCTCGCTCTCATATTAATTTATTAATAAAATATGATCAGCACTTTAAAATGTTTTGAATAGATTAAAAATGAGAACCGTAAGGTGAGGAATAGAGCATAAGCAGCTTCTGCCATTACCTAGGAAAAGGATTCTACAGTATAAAAGCCTTAAGTAACTTGCTATACTTCTGCCTGTTCATTCTAAAAATGAACCTGGCCAGCGGTGGGTCCACCCTAGACCCAGCCGAGTCCACCGGACAAAGGGGAAGCATCTTGAAGAAGTTGCCACCATAGCCCTCCACACTAAACAAAAGCAACACAAGGGGTAATGGTTTTAAACTAGAAGGAGATCTATTTAGATTAGACTTAAGGAAGACATTTTTTTATAATGAGGGTGGTGGAACACTGGACCAGGTTGCCCAGAGAGGTGGTGAATGCCCCATCCCTGGAAACATTCAAGGCCACGTTGGATGAGGCTCTGAGCAACCTGATCTAGTTGGGGATGTCCTGGCTCCTTGCAGGGGAGTTGGACTAGATGACCTTTGAAGGTCCCTTCTAACTCAAACCATTAAGTCTCAGTGACCTCCAGTAACTGAAGTTAATCATATATTTACGGTGTTTGTGAACAAAAGTCTCAGGTCTTAAAATGTCAGGTGGCATCCACCACTTCTCCGGGCAAGCTGTGCCAGAGCTTCATCATCCCACCTGTAAAAAAATTTCTTCTTTATGTCTACTCTAAATCTCTTTTAGTTTAAAACCATTATCCCTTGTCCTATCTCTACAGCCCCTGTT
Source organism: Chlamydotis macqueenii (assembly GCF_036417535.1). NCBI lineage: Eukaryota > Metazoa > Chordata > Aves > Otidiformes > Otididae > Chlamydotis > Chlamydotis macqueenii. The sequence goes on along the minus strand of NC_141592.1, from coordinate 53,513,489 downwards.
AAAAAGCCAGCCCCCATCTTTCTTATAGGCCCCCTTTACACTCTGAAAGGCTGCAATAAGGTCTCCCTGGAGCCTTCTCTTCTCCAGGCTGAACAACCCCCTGAACAAACCTTACTCTCTCAGCCAGTCCTCATAGGAGAGGTGCTCCAGCCCTCTGATCATTTTTGTGGCCCTCCAATAGGTCCACATTCTTCTGATGTTGGGGGCTCCAGAGCTGGATGCAATACTCCATGTGGGGTCTCACAAGAGAAGAGTAGAGGGGCAGAAGCACCTCCCTGGACCTGCTGGCAACACTCCTTTTGATGCAGCCCAGGATACGATTGGCCTTCTTGGCTGCGAGTGCACATTGCCGGCTCATGTCCAGCTTTTCAACCACCGGTACCCCAAGTACTTGTCTGCAGGGCTGCTCTCAATCCCTTCATCCCCCCATCCTGTATTGATACTGGAGGTTGCCCCGACCCATGCAGGACCTTGCACTTGGTCTTATTGAACCTCCTGGGGTTCACTACTCTAAGCTTGTCCAGGTCCCTTTGGATGACATCACTTCCCTCAGACTTGTCGATGATACCACTCAGCTTGGTGTCATCTGCAAACTTTCTGAGAGTGCATTTGATCCCACTGTCTATGTCATTGATCAAGATAGTGGAGTACTGGTCCTAGTACAGACCCTTGAGGGACACCACTTGTCACCGACCTCCATCTGGACATTGAGCCGTTGACCACTACCGTCTGGATGTGACCATTCAACCAACTCCTCATCCACTGAACAGTCCACCCATCAAATCCATATCTCTCCAATTTAGAAGGAAGGATGCTGTGGGGGATTGTGTTGAAGGCCTTACAGAAGTCCAGGTAGATGACGTCTGTAGCTCTTCCTTTGTCCACTGATGTAGTCACTCCATCATAGGAGACCACTAGGTTTGTCAGGCAGGACTTGCCCTTGGTGAAGCCATGCTGGCTGTCTCGAACCACCTCCCTGTCCTCCATGTGCCTCAGCATAGCTTCTAGCAGGATCTGTTCCATGATCTTCCCAGGCACAAAGGTGAGGCTGACAGGTCGGTAGTTCTCAGGATCCTCCGTTTTACCCTTTTTAAAATATATGCTTAAGTGCCTTGCAAAAGAGGGTCCCAGGGCCTTATCTCTTATGCCATTTAATGCCTATAATTCAAATGAAGTGTCATGGTCCAGTTGCCAAGAGTCTCCTAATAGCTAGTTGAAACTGATACCATATGTAATATTTAAAAAAAAAAAAAAAAAAAAGAGTATATCCCCTATTATGCTGGATTCAAGTGAAGCAGTATTTGCCTTTATGCCAAAGTCTGATACAGTAAGAAATAGTACAATAATGATCTGTGTTAAAAGTATCACATATAAATATCAAATAGTTTATTGGTGAATGTACACCCTTCAAAACTTTCTTCTTTTAAGACTAGAATTGCAAAGACAATTCTATGATATCAGTATAGACAGTCTCTTCAATTTTGTCTCTTCCAACACAGATATCAAAAGAAAATCAATTACATTTAGAAATTAATCATTTTCTGCCTTTTATTAAAACATGCTGTGAATATTGTTTATATTTACAGTAGGCAAAATTCTGATATCTTTCCCCATGTAAACTACTTCCCTGTGCCAAGCATCATGCTGACTTGAGTAAATAAATTTATGAGCTCTGATTATGAGAAAAGTAATAATTTTAATTCAGTTCAGATTATTAAATCTTTATTTCTGAGAAAGAGGCTCATATGAAAGGATCCAAATTGAAAAAAAAACAAACAAAAAACATATATATATACTCTCTGAATAATGGTTTTTTTGCATAGATTAAAGCACTACTAAACGTAACAACTATAGTATATTAGTAAATAACTTTTGCTGACAATTTTAGGTACGGAGAGAATGATAGTTCTCCATCCTGTACTCAGGGTTGCTTGTGTTTCTCCATTGTCAAAGTACTATTTTTAGGAGGTCAATATTACTGTAATTTATATCAATGTTTTATTTTTCTCTAAGTCTGTAAAAGTAAGTGTGAAGTTGTACTCCTTGTGTACAACAGAACAACAGTGTAAATGTCAAAGTCTGTTTCTTTTGTAGGGTGGTTTTTTTGAGTTTGTGGTTTTTGTTGGTTTTGGTGGGCATTTTTGTTGTGGTGGGTTTTTTTGTTTATACTTTCTTAAGGTCTTTTATTTGTATTTTTTTTAACTGATCATGGAGACAGGCTAAATAGAAATAAACAGTAAGTCCTCTCCTCTAATTATTGCTTGGTAAATTTGAGTAATCTGCTAGATTTTATCAGCATTACAGTTGCCAGAGAAGAAAAGCCCATCAGCAGCTCACTTAATTTATACTTCTAGCAATCTATCAAAGCATTAAACCATGTAGGTTACCCTTTATTATTCAAGTTTACAAAAATGCAAAATTCTAAAAGCATAAGCTTAAAAAGATCTAATCATCCAATAAATGAATAGCCAAGTATAAAGCAAGAAACAAATAGCAAATACAAACTGAAATTTCTCTTTATAATCTTACCCAGTGTTCCACACGGCTTGTTTTTGTAAGTGCAGATATCATATCTGTTAAGGAGAAAAAAAGTAGATAAAATATGTCAGAGAATCACATTTGTAAGATATTTTGTATATTTGTCACATATCTGTATCATAGTTCAAGTTGTCAGACTGCTATCGGCTTAATTATATGCAGCCAGCTGGTGTTGGCATTTTCTACACTCTGGTGTAAACCACAAGCTGCAGTACACTCACAGCAACTGGACGCAGGCCAGTGGGACACCTATCAGTGAAGAAAAAAAAAAAAAAAAAGTTAAATGTGGGTCTTTGCAGTCACTGGCTCTGTAAAGCAGTCTACCATGCTGTTACAAAGTTATAGCAGCATGTCTATGGGCTGCTACTAATTCTAAACACTTACAGTCTCATACTTATCAACTAAACAATATTACTTGTAATACCTACTATTAAAACTTTGATTCTAATTAAAAATTATAACTCTCAATTATTACACCAAAAATAATTAAAAAAAATCTTATGAACTGCCATTATTGTTCCCTTCTCATTATCTTCTAGTGATTATATGTCTTAAGAGTACACTGTAACAAGCTAAAATGAAAAACATATTTTTGCCAAAAGCGAAATAATGTCTTTAAAGGAAAATGTTCATCATTTTAGACATGATCCATCAAATACAGAAGCTCAATGAGTTTCTGTGTAGTTAACATGTAAGTATCTGGAGCTGAAAATGGAATTAAATGTTTTCTGCAGTATAGCTAATAATACCAGCAGTGGTCACGCAGCAGTCAATTCATTAATTACACCTTCATATTTTGAATATGCAATCCTATGATATGGCTAGTGATATGAGAACACTCTTACGATGCCTTTGATTTTAGAGGATTTATACTGATTTCCTTGCAGCATGTTTCAGAATAATTGCCGTTATTTTGAATGGTGAGTGAAAACAAAGATGAAAAGATACCATCTTTATGCTTTATTTTTTTAACCCAAATATTTACTAATTTCAGGTCACCAGACATTTCTGTAACATATATATATATAACATATATATCTGTAACATATATATATTCTGTAACATATTTCTGTAACATAATAACATATAAGGACTGTTTTCAAATGAGTTATCACATAGGGGTTTGAACATGAGATATATACTTTTCAGTGCTAACAGAGTTAAGGTCTGTCTGTAATCCAAATCCATAGACAAAATAATAAAGCTTAAAATTTGGAATGAATCCAGTAAACCCTCTGCATGTAGACAGCTGTGAACATATGGAATTCCTCTGATTTTTAAAGGTACTGGGTGTGGAGTAGTTTGTGGGATTAAGCTTTAATTTTGAACTCAAATGTTCACATCCATTGATCTCACCAAGGTGGTTCAAACTCTGCCATTCTATATGCACAAAAGCTCTCACTGATTTCTCACTTGCTGTTTGGAGAGGGGGAGATAATCAAATCAGCATTCTTATATAAATTGTGTTGGAATATAATTAGGTTTTGTATGTCACAAAGCTATAAGACAACACAGATACAAATATTTTTTTTTTACTGAACATTTCCTGCCTTTTACATATTTAAGGAAACAAACTTCTTATTTCTGCATTTAGGACAGAGTCTAAACCTATCCTTACTGAAGTTCCTACAAAATTATTCCTCAAAGAAAGCAGACAGGGCTCAGGCTTATTTAGTGAGAAAACCCAAATTTGCCTGAATACCTTTAAAATGTAGTTTAGAACTCAACACAAGGAACTCTGTGCAATACACAGGACATATTGGTCGTCTTTTTTTTTAATATAGAGTACTAATAGGAAAAAACCAATAAAATCATACATTCTTATAAAATGGATGTTTAAGAAGAAAGTAATTTCCACCAAACTCTAGTAAAATGTCGTCACTGATTTCAGTGGAGCTGAAAATTTGCCCTTATGGCCTGAATCTGCTTACTCTCATACAGGTATGAATCTTAAGTTATTCCTCACATTCAGTTCAGTTTCACAAGGAACTGTGATAGGAGAGAGTGATATGAATTAAATCTCTTTTTTCTGTTACATTTTTGAAAAACAAAGACCATGGTATCCTTCTGTTTGTGCTGGGTAGCGAGTATTCTTCATTACGCATAGGCTAGTATTTGTAAGAAAATGTGATGATAATGAAACTTAAATTAGACAATAAAACTAAGGAAAATATAATTTTATTTTGCAATATACTAACTATTTTTGCAAGAACATACCAAGATAGTAATGGTATTCTAATTATGGCTTCATTAAGTATTCAAATTTGATAGGCAATAACGATTTACTGTAAGGAGCATTCATACACTCTATTATTCCTTGCTTTAATAGGAAAAAATCTCTAAGCTTTCAATGTCAAATGACTGACTTTACCTACATCATATTCAAGCTCTTTTTTTCTCTTTTTTTTCTCCCCTTTCATATGAATGGTTTCTGCTTGTGATTTGTTTGAAATATATATTTTTGAAATATAATTTTTGTGTACTGAACTGTTCAATTCCATCATTTGCTTCTCTATATGATTTAACCAAATCAGCCTAACTTGTCTTTTTTGATTTTGACTCCACTTCCTCTAACTTTATTTTGAATTTCCAAGGAATCCATTTTACCCACAGATGTTGGGTTCCAAAATGCAGGAGACTACAAGCCAATACTTGCCAGATAGTAGCTTAAAGTCAAGAAACCCCTGAAATGACAAATCATCCAGATTATCCATTAGATTAGACATGTCTAATTGCTGTTTAAAAAAACAAAACAGCAAAAAAACCAAACCCAAAACCAGAAAAACACCACACCTCACAAAAAACCAACTATCACCACCAAAAAAATAAACCAACAGTGAAGATGGGTCATAGTTGTCACCAGGACCTTAGTAAATACATCAGGGACCACAGGCAACAAAAAGTTAAATTCTCAAACCAACAACGATCTCAACCAACTGGCTACTGAAGAGCCATATCAGACAGGTAGGCAATGCATGATGGATGTACAGCTGTCACCGACAGCTCCAACTGAAACATCAGCCAGAAGGAAACTGCAGAGATAGACTATTACCAAGTTAACAGGATGGACAAGAATTGGAGTAGTAATAGCCTCCTGTTGTGTCATGAATCAAACAGGAAATGTTAGTGTGCCCCTCCAAGGGCTCTGCAAAAGGAAAAACTTCTAGTCTTTTTTGCCAGGATATGAGCATGCCCCATGCTAAAATATACATGTAGGTATATCTATACCACTGAATTAAACAGTGAAAGGGATCACTCCTGAACACTGAAATTCTATTATCTGTATTATCAAACTGTTTTAAAAGTCCATCAAATTGTTTATTAAAAAAAAAAAAAAGTCCCTTGCACAGATTTGGCCCATGACAACAAATAATCTCAAAGAATTCCCAGGAAAAGTTCAGAAGGTGGGCACATACAATTATCAACAGGTAAAACATATGCAGCTACTCTGTTCTGGAGAAGTCAGCTTATTAATGTAAACACAAGAAGTTCTGTGCCAGTGTTCCTCAGTGCAATAAAACAGTCAGGCATGTTTGTTTAATTTATTAGCATAGATGTAAGCTATAGACTATCTCTTGAATAAGCCTCATTTATCTACAGTTCTGACTTGCAAAAAAACCCTTTTCTTTGCAAATCTGATGAGTAGTACGATCCCGATCACTTGAGTAGGACACTTAAGTCAAATATATAAGAAAGATGGCTTCTCTATAAATACTGTAATCACTGTTCGATCTTGTCAGATAACTTATTTGCAGCTACAGCCAATCCAGATGCCTTACGGGAAGACAGATGTTTCTCTCCCATCTAGCTGTACATTTAGGGAAGGGAGAGAGGATTTTTCCTGATCTCTACAATCTGTCAGCTTGCAGGCCTAATGCATGTAGCTGTGCAACTATGAAGTTCACACAAAGTTCTATGTAAGAAAGTATGTTCCCTCTATTAAAAAATACAGACAGACACACAAATTCACAGATTTGAAGGCTAGAAAGCATCACAATGATTCAATCATGTCTCCACCCACTCCTAGCATAAAAAGGTAAGTAACTTATTCTAGAAGCTACATAGGATAAAAAGTTGTTCCTTAAAAGTTATTTAATCTCACATTAAGAGTTTTTCTCAACATAAGAATTTGAGAACATCTGTACTAGGTTATCTGGTTCATCTGCCTTTCCCCTCAACAGCAGTCATTTGTGAGTGCTTACAGGGATAACAGGACAGCAGATTGATACCTTCCCCGATACAACCTCCCAGCTCTGTGGCTTAGGGAACTTCAGAGGCAGAGTTTGCATCTTAGTATTTAATTGATTTTTCTTCTAATCTTTTCAGCACTTAGTTAATTCCTCTTCAATCTAAAATAAATTAATTTCAGTGTCCATCTAGGGGATGTTATTATGCTTTATCAGCAAAGTTGAGTCCCTCTGTCCCAGTAGAGATCTCTTTCATGTTGAAGTAATTTTTTTTTAATTTTCTCTTAAATCAGATGAATAAATTGAACTTTGTCAATGTAACACCGCTACAGTGTGGCCTTTCTGCTGCCTTCCTTTGAGTTCTAGGTCTTTTTAAACTTTCTGAAGTGTATTTGTATTACAATTCAAAAACTTGTTCTAATAGTGGTATTAACAGTAGTAGATACAAAGGCAAAATGAATGACCTCTTCTAACATGATAATTTGTATTTATACATTCAAAGATAACGTTGCTCTTTTCACCAGTATGGTTATGTGAAATTGCCCATTAAAGGAAAAGAATCTCTATAAAGCACTGTTATTACCAGCTATGTGTTACTGGAAATATTCACTGTGCCAGAAAGAAGGACTATCTGCATCAAATACACTGAGATAGCAATATACCTGTAACAGGATTGGAAACATACACGAATACTAGCATTGATACACTTTAAATACTTTAACTAATCAACAGAAATAAAATATATGTTGTGGGTTATTCAAGTATGATAAATGAAGAAAGCATAAAAACTCTTCTTAGAAATGCAAACTGTTAAAAACTAGTATGAAACACAAGCTCCTTATAAATATATAAATCTACTATAAAAACCACCTGAAAGCTACCTCTCCAATATACCTGAGTAATATTTCAGATAGATATAGACAGAAATAACCAAAGTTTCTGAAGGAATATTTTTTTTAATTAAAGAGTTTAGGAAACAACAACAACAACAAAAAAAAAATCACAGCAAATTGCTGAGGAAAAAACGACCAAGATGGCTGGAATATAAACGTCAACGTACATGAACGTAAAGAAATTCAGTCTAGACAAAGCCAACAAATAGGCACATCTCAACATAAAGCTCTTGATAACTTTGAGATGGTTGAATATATCCTTCATATATATAATACTACAGGATTTGCCAATTAATCTACTTTAAAACATTGTCAGAAAACAAAATAAAGCCTAAGAACCGGTTCTATCCTGACTAAGAGGAAACAGAGCTAACTACTACAAATTATTAGGAGTTCATTTTTAGAAAACATTTCCAAATATATTATCCCTGAAAGGAAGGTTTTATTTTTCACTTGTTTGAAACCAAAACTTACTTTTTGACACTTGCTTTTTATTATCATATGCTTTAACAATAAGCTATTCAAATAAGGACTATCCATTTCATGCATCCCTGCTCAATGATAAACATAATTGGTTCATTAGAATTTGATCTTTTTTACTATTTTTTTTTATTCTTCATGCTATGCAACATGATTTATGTAGGCACTCAATCATATATATCTTCTATCTGAATAAATGTTAAAGGGTCAGTCCAAAAAAAAAAAAAAACCAAAACAAAACTATTTTAAAAAATTAAGTTAACCTAGTTCTAAAACCTAGAACTACAAATTGAACTACTGCTAAATCAAATAAATCTCAGACTTCCCTTAATGGAATAAAAAACCTCAAACTATCTGACAATTCCAACTTCTATTACTAAATTATGGAAAATAAAAATGAAAAAACATTCAGTAGCTTGTAGTTTCACCATATTTTTGCATATATATACTTGGCTACAATTTTTAAAAAGTGGTTATTTTGCAAGTGCGGACAATGTCACTAATGCTAGAGAATTGTGTGGAAAAAATAGTTATAAAACAAATACTGACTTTTGGTCCATTTTTATAAAAAGATTTTATAATAATTTTTCAATAGTTCACCACTTTTAAGATAATTTGGTCATTCATTACATTTGCACAGGTTACAAATAGCAGTACTCTTTATAACACAATAATTTTTTATGTCTTTCTAAAAGTTTTACTACAGCATATGCTTATCCTTACAGAAAGTGGTACACCACAACAGCATTCTGCATTAAAATAAAGTACACATCTTATATGGTTTCTTCCTCAGAAACTTCAAACCAAAAAGAGATATTTAAACCAAGGAAGGAAAAGCATAATATACATATTACACGTCACTCAATAGAAATAGCTTTTTCTATTATTAGTTTTCTATGTCTTAAAAACTGCCACAGACAATCTAAGTCTGGCTCTATTAGACTTTTTTCAGATACTTAACTTGGGTGGATAAATGAAATTGAGTTATAGCTAGAAAAACTATGACTGCTATAAGTTCTAATTCTCCAAATTTATATAAAAAAATATTTTAAATAATTGCACTGTAGATGAAACATTTAAATATTCAAATGCAGTCAGAATAGTAAAAATAAATTCTGTTCTGAAATATTTTTTTTAATGCTGTCTTTGTCTTCATCAATTTTGGCAATGTAACATTAGGATAGTAGTTTGTCGTAGTTCAGCCCTGATCAGGACCAGACTACGCAGTCTGTCTCTCGCTCCCCCCACCCTCCGAGAGAATAGGAGGAGAATGAGACAGGGAACAAGATAACCTCCCCCCACCCCTCCCTCTTCCCGGGCTTAACATTATCTCTACTACCTTCCCCTCCCGAGCGGCACGGGGAGGGGAAAAGGGAATGGGGGTCGCGGTCAGTTCATCACACGTTGTTTTATGCCGCTGTATCATCGTTGGGGGAAGAACTCCTCGCATTCCTCCTCTGCTCCAGCGTGGGGTCCCTCCCACGGGCCACAGTCCTTCGTGAAACTGCTCCGGCGTGGGTCATCTCTTCCACGGGGTGCAGTCCCTCTAGAACAGCTGTCCCAGCGGGCCCTCCACGGGCCACAGCCTCCTTCAGGCCTCCACCTGCTCTGGCGTGGGGTCCTCCACGAGCTGCAGGTGGATCTCTGCCCCTCCGTGGGCCTCCATGGGCTGCAGGGGGACAACCCGCTCCACCATGGTCTTCACCACGAGTTGCAGAGGAATCTTGGCCAGGAGCCATATTACTCCTCCCCCTCCTTCTTCACTGACCTTGGCATCTGCAGCCGTTCCTCACAACAGGCTGGCAGACGTCTCTCAGGATCCTTTTTACATCTTATTCACTTCTCATCTCCTCTCCACTTCTTGCAGCCGGGCCGGGCCGAGTTGGGCCCAGTCGGCTGCCCGGCGAGAGGCCAGAGGGTGAGGCCTGCAAGGCCCATGAGGCTCGCGCCTCCCCCTCTCTGCCCCCCGCTCAGCTGCGTCACATCTTCTCCTCCTCTTTTTCCTGTTTTCCCCTACTTAAATACGTTATCGCAGAGGTGTTATCACGGGACATTCTGCTACCAATTGGCTTGGCCTTGGCCAGCAGCGGGTCCGCCCTAGGCCCGGCCGAGTCCACTGAACAAAGGGGAGCGACTTCTAGCAGTTTCCTACAGAAGCTACCACCTTAGGCCCCCCCTCACTAACAAAACCAGAACATAGTTGCAAATTTACAATAATCAGTAGTAGTATCGGTGCATTTAGGACATATGTACAAAGCTGATTTTGAGATTATGATTAAATAAAAGATTCTCTCAACACAAATTCCACCCCTAGAGTGTCTAAAAACTTTAATTAATTAAAAATATATCAACAGAGAGGTTTTTCTTCAACACTATATTGATGTGTCACGTGAGCATATAGTAGAGCTATTGCAAAAGACAGTAATTACATGAAAATAGAGTACTTCATAGATGCGTTTGTAAACACAAATAGTTCTAAACACAAGATGAAGAACCTGAGACTGTTCTCAGCTTGAGACACACCCTAGGCCATGATACCCTATTTCAAATCACTGTTAAAAAGTAATCATTCAAAAAAATGGAGGACTAGTTTTAAAGTCTTGAAGTTTAAAGGAATACATTTAGACTTTTTAGTCATTTTCTGCTTTCTAAGACTATCTGTATTTATGTACATTTTTGGCAATTTTCAGAGTTTACTCTACAGTCATCCAGACTAAAATCTTCCTTTTCCAGTGTAAGCCATGATATACCAACATGTCCTTACCACCTACAGCAAATAAAATGCTAAGAGAATAAAATAATGGAAAGTACAGAATAACAAGTGCTACAAATTGTTATATCATGATCTAGTTAAGTATCCAAGACAGAATCCTACAGAAGCTTAACAGGACAATGTCAGTATTCTGCTAATGTATAAAAAAATACTCTAATAGCACCAATACTGATGACTGGTTCAGATATGACACTTATCACTGAGCAGTCTTTATTCCTTTAAAAGTACTATTTCATGGATTAAAATTAGATAGCGTAAAAATACAAACAATTCCTTGCTATCCACTGACATATTGTTAACATAATTTGAAACTCTGGAAAATACAGAATACTTCCCTTCCCTGTGGTGTTCTTCTAATCAGAACCTTTCTGCAGACCATACATGACTACATAGAAAGTATTAGCTCAACCTCAATATCACAAAAGCAAATAAACATTCTACAAACTCATTAGACTATTTTAGTTCACAATGTACACTCTACAATTACTCTAGAGGCAGCTTTATAAGCAAACTCCAGCACTAAAGAAACAGCCAGGCACTTGCAGTTCCAAAGCCTGTCCCCTTGCAGGCTTTGGACTAGCAGTGTCACTTCACGCTCTGCCTTGATTTCTCCATCATTAGCATTTATTTCTTCATTTTTTCTATTCTGTATCCAAAATGTACCAGCTTGCTGCTTTAACTCATTCCTCCCCTCCTCCTTTGTGATCCTCAGTGAACATAAGTTCCAGAGCTCTCTCTCCACAGCTTTAAGATTACCAAAGACTGATTGATGGCTCAAACTATCATCAACTAGCTTCTACAAATAGGCCTATCCTACTATAAAAATAATTTTCAGGGATATCAACATAGCAGTCACAGCACCATCAATAGGCACAGCCTAGACTAGCTACTCAAAGATCCATCTTGCTTCTTCCCATTTTTAAACCCTGCACCAAGTTCTGTGCTTCTCCAATTAGTGTCAGCACCCAAGCTAGTTAGAGGTTTGAGTATGTATTCAGTATATTGAAATCACTTTACTGATAGCAGTACAGATACCATAAGACATCATAGAGAAAGAGCTTCAGGCCTTCTAGCAATTTTAGCCACCTTTAATGTGACATATAACAGCTAGAGAGGTAATGACCTACAGTATTATACAAAAAATAACATCATACAGTTCAAATTATTGGCTATTTTCACCTAAAATCAGATCTCCCTGAGGTACACACTGGACTCCCCAATCATCCCTGCATAACCCACCAAGTAGACCCCAGGGCCTTGAGCAAAAACAATCCCATGCATGGGTTTGCCTTTGCCCAGGGGAGGAATAACCCAGACTGTCTTCCCCAATATATTCCTTACATGCACCACAGGGATTTTATCCCCTTCTACAGTACGTAGAAGTTTTGATTGGGCAGGGCCAGCTCGATTGATAGATCCCCGAGTGTTGACTAAGCAGGTGGCTTTGGCTAAATGTGTATCCCAATGTTTGAAGGTCCCACCATCCATTGCTCTCAGTGTAGTTTTCAGCAGTCCATTGTACCGTTCAATCTTTCCAGAGGCTGGTGCATGATAGGGGATGTGATATACCCACTCAATGCCATGCTCTTTTTCCCAGGTGTCTATGAGGTTGTTTCACAAATGAGTCCCATTGTCTGATTCAATTCTTTCTGGGGTGCCATGTCATCATAAGACTCACTTCTCAAGGCCCAGGATAGTGTTCCAGGCAGTGGCATGTTTCCAGCTGTCCAGTATACGCCAAAGAGGCTTCAGCCGCTTGGCTTGCTTACTTGCAGTGCATATTTCACATTCATGGATAACCTGTGCAATAGTGTCCATGGTCAAGTCCACCCCTCGATCACGAGCCCATTTGTATGTCACATCTCTTCCTTGATGGCCTGAGGTGTCATGGGCCCACCGAGCTAAAAATAATTCATCCTTATGCTGCCAGTCCAGATCCACCCAAGCCACTTCAATTCTAGCAGCTTGGTCCACTTGCTGGTTGTTTCAATGTTCTTCGGTGACTCAACTCTTGGGTACGTTGGCATCTACGTGACGTACTTTTACAAGCAGATTCTCTAACCAGGCAGCAATATCTTTCCACAATGCAGCAGCCCAGATGGGCTTGCCTCTGTGCTGCCAGTTGCTCTGCTTCCACTGTTTTAACCACTCCCATAGGGCATTTGCCACCATCCATGACTCAGTGAAGAGATATAGCACAGGCCATTTTTCCCTTTCAGCGATGTTTAAAGCCAGCTGGATGGCTTTCACCTCTGCAAATTGACTCTATTCACCTTGGCCTTCAGCAGCTTCTGCAACTCATCACGTAGGACTCCACACAGCAGCTTTCCACTTCTGATGTTTTCCTACAACACCACAGGACCCATCAGTGAAGAGGGCATACTGCTTCTCATTTTCTGGGAGGCTGTTATATGGTGGGGCCTCTTCAGCACAAGTCACCTCTTCCTCTGGTGGCATTCCAAACCTTGGAATTTCTGGAATTTTCTGGCCAGTCTATGATCACGTCTAAGACTCCTGAGCAACTGGGGTTTCCTATTCAAGCCCGCTGTATGATCAGCACGACTCACTTACTCCATGTAGCACCAGTTGCATGATGGGTAGAGAGGACCCTCCTTTTGAACATCCAGCCCAGCACTGGCAGTCAAGGAGCCAAGAGGAGCTGTGCTTCTATACCAACGCTTCCAAAGCAGCTCGAACGTCTTCATATGCTACCAATATTACTTTTTTTTTGTTGAAATACAGCAGGCCTCAGAACCTCTATATCCCTGGCTCTGAAAGCCTAGGGGTCAACCTTGAGTCTCCCCTGGTGCTTTCTGCCAGAGACTCCAGGTAGGGCCATTCTCCCTGGCTGCGGAATAGAGCACATTTTTTAACTCTTGCCCTGCCCATGGCTACCGCATGAACCATCTCCTGTTTAATTTGTTCAAAAGCTTCCTGTTGCTCAGGGCCCCATTTGAAATCATTCCTCTTTCGAGTCACTTCATAGAGAGGGCTTACAATCATACTGTAATTTTGGATATCTGTTCTCCAGAAACCCAAAACACCCAGGAAAGCTTGCATTTCCTTTTTGTTAGTTGGTGGAACCATAGCTGTTATTTTGTTGACCACATCCATTGGAATGTGACGACGTCCATCTTGCCATTTTACTCGTAAAAACTGAATCTCTTGTGCAGGCCACCTGACCTTGCTTTGTTTTATGGCAAAACTGACTTTCAGAAGGATTTGGATTATTTTCTCCCCTTTTTCAAAAAGTTCTGATGCTCTATTGCCCCATACGATGATGTCATCAATGTACTGCAAGTGTTCTGGAGCTCCACCCTTTTCCAGTGCAGCCTGGATCAGCCCATGGCAGACGGTGGGGCTGTGTTTCCACCCCTGGGGCAGTCGATTCCAGGTGTACTGAACACCCCTCCAAGTGAATGCAAACTGTGGCCTGCATTCTGCTGCCAATGGGATGGAGGACAATGCATTGGCGATATCAATGGTGGCATACCACTTGGCTGCCTTGGACTCCAGTTCATACTGAAGTTCTAGCATGTCTGGCATGGCAGCACTCAGTGGTGGTGTTACCTCATTCAGGCCATGATAGTCCACTGTTAACCTCCACTCTCCACTTGATTTTCTCACTGGCCATATAGAACTGTCAAAAGGTGAGTGGGACTTGCTGATCACTCCCTGGCTCTCCAGTTGAAGAATCAACTTATGGATGGGGATCAGGGAGTCTCAATCAGTGTGATATTGCTGTTGGGGCACAGTGATGGTAGCAATTGGCACCTGTTTTTCTTCAACCCTCAGCAACCCCACAACAGAAGGATCCTCTGACAGACCAGGCAAGGTGGACAACTGCACAATTTCCTCCATCTCCAAAGCACCTACACCAAAAGCCCACCAATACCCTTTTGGGTCCTTGAAATATCCCCTTCTGAGGTAATCTATACCAAGAAGGCATGGAGCATCTGGGCCAGTCACTATGGGGTGCTTTTGCCACTCATTCCCTGTCAGGCTCACTTCAGCCTCCAATAGAGACAGCTGTTGGGATCCTCCTGTCACTCCAGAAATACAAATGGGTTCTGCCCCTTTATATCTTGATGGTATTAGGGTACACTGTGCACCAGTGCCCACTAGAGCTTTATACTCTTGTGGGTCTGACGTGCCAGGCCATCGGATCCACACAGTCCCATCAACTCTGTTATCCCTCTCCTCCACCTGGCTGGAGGCAGGGCCTTTCTGATCCTGGCCACACGATTCATTGGTCATTTCTTGTAAATATGCATTAGAAGTCCCTTTGAGAGGGTCATAAGTAAGGCTATTCCTTCTACTCTGCCTATTGGAGACTGGAGCAGCAATTTTCCGGGGAGGACTTCTATTTGCAATGGTTTTTCCACGCAACTCACGTACCCGTGTCTCTATGGCCAAGGTAGGTTTACCATTCCACTTTCACATGTCCTCTCCTTGGTCACGCAAGGTAAACCACAGGGTACCTTGCCACGTGTACCATCTCTCTTGAGCAGGGAAACGTTTACTCCTAATAGCTGAAATACTGGCCCGTACCCATGGGGAACGGGACATAGCCTCTTTGAGTTGCTGGAACTCCCAGGACAGTTTCTCCATAGCCAAGACACAGGCCTGTAGAGAGGAAGACAGACTTTTTCATACTGCCAGAGTTGGCCAGCCAGTTCATCCATTGGTTGTTTCTCTTCATCGTTCCAGGTCATAACTGCCAATGAGTTGGCATAGGACTATGGTGCGCTTTGAACAAACTTCCACCACATTTGTCATGTGCACCTGACTTCATCTGGATCCTTAGGTAACTGCTCATTGTCCAGATCATCTTAAATGACCTCCAGCACAGCTAATTCCCTCAGGTACTGGATACCCCTCTCCATGGTGGCCCACTTGCCTGGGTGACACATTACATCCTCCTTGAAAGGATACCTCTCCTTCACACCTGACAGGAGTCATCTCCAGAGGCTGAGGGCTTGTGTCCCTTTTCCAACTGCTTTGTCAATGCCCATTCCCTAGAAAGGGATCCCAGTTGCCTAGCTTCTCTGCCCTCTAATTCCAGGCTACTGGCCCCATTATCCCAGCACCAGAGCAGCCAGCTGACAATGTGCTCACCTGGACGATGGCTGAAATCTTTTCGCAGGTCTCACAGCTCGCTCAGGGATAGAGATTGGGTGCTTACAGTCTCATTTATTATTTCTTCCTCTGAGAAAGAGGAGCCCTTCTGCTGAGCTCTTCCTTGGTGTGAAGCAGGTAATTCTTCCTTTTCCTCCTCCTGTCCTCGTGATGGCCCTGCTTCAGAGTAGTCTGCCTCCTTGCTGACAAGGCAGTATGCTTCTTCCTCCTGTTCCCTCTTAGGAGAAGCTGCTTCTTCACTTACTAAATGAGCTGACTTCCGCTTCCAAGTTTTCTTCTTGTGTACAGGGGCAACTGATACCAGCAGAGCCTCATTCTCTGACTCAGCTGCAGTGCCTGTTGCTGGGGTTTGAGTAGCTACAGTGCTGGTCAGTCTGTTTTCCCCTCTCTTTCCCTTGAGGGTGCTGCATAACGTTAAGCAGTGTTTGGTAGATCCTAGCCAGGGCCCAGCACACTGCAGCAAGTCGTGCTTCTTTAGAGAAGCCACAGCATTTTTTTCTTCAAATATTCTGTCACTTCATCAGGGTACTTGAGTTGTTCAGGACTAAAATTCCAACCCATGGGAGGTGAAAAGTTCTCCAGATACCCACCCATATTCTCCCACATACCATGCCACACATGACTATCCCATCTCAGGGCAGATATCTGGAGGATATTCCTAAAGAGTGGCTTTGTAACCCTAATCAAGATATTCAAGAGACATAGCAATAACATCACCCTGGCTTGAATATCCCCCGGATATTCAAAGTTCTCAAAAACTGTTGTAACTACGCTGGATATAAAAGAGTGGGGGAAGTCATCTGCATATAGATAACAATTTATTTTTAAGGCCATTGATGTTACCATATCACAAATTGATAATGCATAGTTTAACAAAATGGTAATACTCATCATTTTCCCTGAGGTGATAAACAGCACCACTGGGAACACATAGTACATATAGGAGTGTAGATAACACAACAACACAACCAACCACTGCAACATTGTGACCAGCAACTAATAACCAATACAATAAGTGTGCAAAACAAATTTTGTTTAAAGCCACTCAAGTCAGATCTGTGGTTGTCTCATCCATTTGTTCCCCGCATTGGGTGCCAATATAACTGTTGTAGTTTAGCCTCACTCAGGACCAGACAACGCAGCCTCTCACTCACTCACTCCCTCCATCCTCCAGTGGGACAGGAGAAGAATTGGTAAAAAAAGAAGGCAAAACTTGTGGGTTGAAATGAAAAATAAAAATAAAGAAAAAACAATCTTCTAATCAAAGAAATTTAGAAACAATTCTGACATAAAATGATATTGTGAAGATTCACTACTGTGATGTGTCCTTAAAACTTAGTGACTGCTGGTGCAATTTTGCAAGTCAAATTATAAGCAACAACATACAGGGCAATGAGGTGACATCATCCAAGGGCTCCCCTCACTGAGTCTAATGTTTTCTTTTGTTAGTTACTACATTTCTGGAATTTACCTTTCTAAGTATGTATGATAATATGTGTTAAAATAAAGCATGCACATCCCTACTCATTTTACAATTTGTTGGACTTACAAAAAAAACCCGTGATGTTTATATATAATACACAAAACCTAAATATAAAAAGCTTATTTAGCATAAAAATATTTTTCATACAGAAAGAGTATTTTCCTGTCTGTGATAAATAGTTGAAATTGGTCATGACCATTCTTCAAGTCTAATTCAACAGCACTTATAACTGAAAGCCACTTCTCTCTTGCTATATAATAGTTACAAGATGCAAGAGAGGCAAAGCATGTGAAATATTCAGAACAAAGGATCTACACATATGTTCTGGTTTTGTTAGTGAGGAGGGGCCTAAGGTGGTAGCTTCTGTAGGAAACTGCTAGAAGTCGCTCCCCTTTGTTCAGTGGACTCGGCCGGGCCTAGGGCGGACCTGCTGCTGGCCAAGGCCAAGCCAATTGGTAGCAGAATGTCCCGTGATAACGCCTCTGTGATAACGTATTTAAGTAGGGGAAAACAGGAAAAAAAGGAGGAGAAGATGTGAAGCAGCTGAGCAGGGGGCAGAGAGGGGGAGGCACGAGCCTCATGGGCCTTGCAGGCCTCACCCTCTGGCCTCCCGCTGGGCAGCCGACTGGGCCCAACTTGGCCCGGCCTGGCTGCAAGAGTTGGAGAGGAGATGAGAAGTGAATAAGATGTAAAAAGGATCCTGAGAGGCATCTGCCAGCCTGTTGTGAGGAACGGCTGCAGACGCCAAGGTCAGTGAAGAAGGAGGGGGAGGAGTAACGCGGCTCCTGGCCAAGATTCCCCTGCAACTCGTGGTGAAGACCATGGTGGAGCGGGTTGTCCCCCTGCAGCCCATGGAGGCCCACGGAGGGGCAGAGATCCACCTGCAGCTCGTGGAGGACCCCACGCCAGAGCAGGTGGAGGCCTGAAGGAGGCTGTGGCCCATGGAGGGCCTGCTGGGACAGCTGTTCTAGAGGGACTGCACCCCGTGGAAGAGATGACCCACGCTGGAGCAGTTCCACAAAGGACTGTGGCCCGTGGGAGGGACCCCACAACGGAGCAGAGGAGGAATGCGAGGAGTTCTTCCCCTGACGATGATACAGCGGCGTAAAACAACACGTGATGAACTGACTGCAACCCCCATTCCCTTTTTCCCCCCCCGTGCCGCTCGGGAGGGGAAGGTAGTAGAGATAATGTTAAGCATGGGAAGAGGGAGGGGTGGGGGGAGGTTATCTTGTTCCCTGTCTCATTCTCCTGCTAGTTTTAGAAATAAATGAATAGTTTTCCCCAAGTCGAGTCTGTTTTGCCCGTGACGGTAACTTTAAGGATTTTCTCCCTGTCCTTATCTCAAACCTTGAGCTGTTTTTCTTATATCATCTCCTCCTATTCTCTTGGAGGGTGGGGGGAGCGAGAAACAGACTGTGTAGGCTGGTCCTGATCGGGGCTGAACTACGACAACATAGTACTGTGCCAAAGCATTAAATATTAGAATACCTATCATTATTGACAAACTAACGTTTTGACTCACTAAATCATACAAAATTGCTTGAATAAAAGTATTGCCCATTAAAGAAGTGAGCAGACATTACTCAAACCAAGACAACTACACGTAATTTGAAAAAAAAAATTCATTTAAATTATTTATTAACTTTATTAGCTTGAGGTACCACTACCAAATGTATCAGCAGTGGTAAGCCCTAGCCATGTACATTCAACAGCTTTGGGTTATCTCCGCTTACTACTTTGATATAGTTTTGAGATACTATAAATAGCGGTACGTATATCAGAGTTTAAACTAGGAGTGTCTAGAATTTTGCATATCTGCATGCGTGAAAGACTACTGACCGATGGTCTGAAAAATATATTTGATTATGCAGCATTAAGAGAGAAGGGGGGGTATTATTCACACTGTTTATTATGTTGTAATTACTGGTCTTTATTGGCTTAGCCAGTAGAAATACAGCTAGTAAAGGCCAAATCATCAGAAGTACAAAGAGTTTCAAACTGAATTGCCAGAATTATTCTTTCCTGTCTTTCAGAATTAACTACACAGAAGTAGACTGGGCATTGGTATGACTTTTTTTAATAGAGTATTCCAATCTGACTTACAAGTAGTAAGTAAATTTTATACAAGCAAGTAAATTTTATAGCTTCCCTCTCTTTTTCCTCCAGTAGGAAAAATGATTCTGGTATCAGCATTTCAAACAACCTGAGAAAATAGTTGTTCTTAGTGTTAATAAAAGTATAACACAGCTGAGATTCTCCACTCCATTTCTTGAGACACTCAAATTTGCTGAGTAAGCAAAATTTTGTATTCTTACCCCTTCTACCTGGGCTTGCCATTTAATTAATAACAGAGCTGCATATATGACATGATACACTGTTAGTTGCAGAAGCCATCCTTTCTTGCATAAATTTGTGTGACCTTGACTTTTCCAATATCAGATATGACTGTTGCTTCAGATTCTGCATTATAGTCTTCATGCTTTGATTAGTCTAGCTCTCTAGTTAAACAATCTTCCTTTGAGATTTAAAAAAAAAAAAAAACCAACCAACTAAACAAAAAACCTTCATCATTCTCTCTGAGATACAGTTTTTCATTAGTCCCTAACACCTCCAATAACTGATGGTAATGAGCTTCAGAACTTTCCTCCTCTTAATTACTTTGATTTACACAGTATTTATTTTACCATCTCTGGGCTACACCCATTCTCTGCAGACATATCTACCCCCTCAGAATGCTCTGCAGTAGAGATCCTCAACAGAGAGCAGAGTGTCAAGTTTACAAATCCACAGGACACAAATGGTACTTTGATCCATCAGCAGCCTCGCCAAATTCGGGGGTAAGTTTGTGCTCTCTCAGCAGAGGTTACTGCACCATGTACAGTGCCATGCATATACAGCTAACCTCTGTCTCACCTTGAACAGACACGTAGACAGCCAGCTTGCATCACCCCTCATAGATCCATCCACTTTAGGCTGGAATGGCCAGAGTGCTTTGGCATCTTGGCATCCATGGTGCAGACATCCTTCAGGGTGCTGCTTGTGGGGTGTACCAAGTTGTTTCTGTTGGTTGCTTAGGTTTAATCAGACTAGTTAACAGTCTAGAACCCCACATTTTGGAGCAGTTATCAAACTACTCTGATTTACATCATTCTTCCTCCAATTTTCTAGGTATTGTATCACTTCCTATTTTTGCCCACCTCTTCAACTACAATACTGACAGCCCTAACAGGCTTTCACAGTGCAGCAATCTATCTTCAGCTTCCTCCTCAGCTCTATCACAGCTCTTTTCCACCTTAAGTAGCTCTACTTAATGACAACCTATAAGATCCGTTAAACATCAGCAATGAGACAACCAAATCAATTACACGCAATATGAAAATTGTAAGAAAAAGCTAACTGTTTAAGGCTATTGTTTTAGTTCCATATTTTCTTCAGAACAAAAGTAGCATTATATAATGTCTCGGAAGCGGTCACAGAATTTCTACTATAAATTTAAAGAGTTTTCAAAGCACATATGGAACTTCAGATATTGATCTAAATACACTCAGCTATCCAACCAATGCAATTGAGATTCCTCAGGCAATTAACCCCCTCACTTCTCAGCAAGTGAAAATATTTAATACATAAAACTACACCTGAAGAATAAAATAATATTACCCCCCGAAAACTGT
Organism: Chlamydotis macqueenii; assembly: GCF_036417535.1. Taxonomy (NCBI): domain Eukaryota; kingdom Metazoa; phylum Chordata; class Aves; order Otidiformes; family Otididae; genus Chlamydotis; species Chlamydotis macqueenii. Next base: position 53,492,322 of record NC_141592.1, on the reverse strand, counting down.
CTATTGTCAGATTTTAATTGAACAATTTTCTTTAAATTCCTGCTCCTTGAGAATGTATAACTCTTCCCCCCCCAATTTATATAATTTATATCAATTCAATTTAATATGACCTCTGGGTTTCACCAATATCAGAGCGGTGCAAAACAGCCTTAGTATCCCAGAGGCTCAGGCTGAAAGTGCATTACGTAGGCTATAGCAAGTGAATCAATGGAAAGAGAACAAAGAGGTATGTGAAGAATCATTAAGATAGAGACAGATGAAGAACAAAAGAAAAAAGTTTCAAAAAAGCATAAAAAAAGAAAAGGCTGTTACATTTGCTGAATATATTCCCATTTGGAATATTCCCATGTGCTATAGTTTCACCTGACGATAATAAGTCAATGTGGCAGCAACAGAACAAAAATAAACAATGGTAGGAAGAACTGGAATATTGTGCATGACAGAGCAAATAAACAGAAGTCTTGCTAGTCATTAAACATGTTTACAGTTTCATACATAATTCTTCACAGTTGGCCAGACCACCATTCCTTCACATGCTGTTGAAAAATAATTGGTTTGACCAGAAATTTACTTCATGTTATAAAGACTATGAAACACACCTTTAGAAAACTGTCAGTTAATAATTGAGAATGCAACACAGGTGGTAATTTAATTCTCAATATATCACATGTAAACAAATGCGACTTCTTATTTTCTTCATCAAATTTCTTATTCAGTAAAATGTTTTGTTTTGAGTTTAAAGCAAAATTTTATCTGTTGTTTAAACAGATCTGATTTCAGAATCTACTTTAATACCAATTAACCAAGCACACATGATTAGGCCAGCATGGCAATTACAAAATATTCAAGTATGGAATTTTAACTTTAGGTTTTTATTTTACCTCTACCATCCAGTTCTTTCAGAATCTTAATAGCCTTTTAAGCTACATTTCATCACACATTAAAAAAGTGAAACTGAACAGCTACAACTGCAGACATGAACTACAAGGTATCTCTATACTTGGGACAATTCTGTAATATCCTCTGTCCTGCCTACTCACACCTGCTCTTTGACTGGAAAGTTTCCAGACATGTCCTTTCAAGTGTCATTTCTTTGCTGTAAATTCACTAATAAAGCAAGCAAAAATAAAGAAATAATCTCTAAGTAGTGCTAATCACTTCGGAAAGTGCTTTTAACACCCTGAATATACTTTAAAATTAGTTAGGAAATGATCTATCTCCACGCATAACTGATTTTTATAAAAGCAGTGTATTTAATATAGAAAGGGGTGCAAGTTCAGATAAAATACCATTCCCAGTTGAAAAATGGTTAAGACACTCATGCACCTAACTTCATTAATCCACATTTTAAAGCTGTAAAATATTTCAAAAAGTTATTGAGTAGCATAGAACAAACAGTACTTACTTTAGGTTTTATATGACTATTTGCATAATTAAAATGAACAAGCTATGAACTCAAATTAAAATCTTATCCAAATCCTACAGAAATAATGGGCATGCTGCCATTGACTTCAAAGCATAATCAACCATGTCCTTTGTTAGGAGAGATTTGTGTAAACTAGCAGTAACTGAATACTGAATACTAAAATTAAATGGATACGATGTTGCCACTAAGAGAATTAATTTACAACCTGTGTCTTAATTAAAAGTACATGCTTTTAATGTAATCTTATACAGCAATCTAATAAAACGTAGCTATAAAATTGAGCTAGAGAGTCCAGACTGTCGTAGTTCAGCCCAGATCCAGACCAGACTACGCAGTCTCTCTCTCACTCCCCCCACCCTCTGAGAGAATAGGGGGAGATGATATAAGAAAAAACGGCTCGAGGTTTGAGATAAGGACGGGGAGAAATCCTTAAAGTTACTGTCACGGGCAAAACAAACTCAACTTAGGGAAAAGTATTCATTTATTTCTAAAACTAGCAGGAGAATGAGACAGAGAACAAGATAAACCTCCCCCCACCCCTCCCTCTTCCCAGGATTAACATTATCTCTACTACCTTCCCCCCCCCGAGCGGCACAGGGGGAAGAGGGAATGGGGGTTGCGGTCAGTTCATCATGCGTTGTTTTACGCCACTGCTTCATGGTCGGGGGAAGAACTCCTCACATTCCTCCTCTGCTCCATTGTGGGGTCCCTCCCACGGGCCACAGTCCTTTGTGGAACTGCTCCGGCGTGGGTCATCTCTTCCACGGGGTGCAGTCCCTCTAGAACAGCTGTCCCAGCAGGCCCTCCATGGGCCACAGCCTCCTTCAGGCCTCCACCTCCCCCAGTGTGGGGTCCTCCATGGGCTGCAGGTGGATCTCTGCCCCTCCGTGGACCTCCATGGGCTGCAGGGGGACAACCTGCTCCACCATGGTCATCACCACAGGCTGCAGGGGAATCTTGGCCAGGAGCCACATTACTCCTCCCCCTCCTTCTTCACTGACCTTGGCATCTGCAGCTGCTCCTCTCACAAGAAAAAATCTTCACAACAGGCAGGAAGACGCCTTTCAGGATCTTTTCACATCTCCTCTCCTCTCCACTTCTTGCAGCCAGGCTGGGCCGAGTTGGGCCCAGTCGGTCCCCCAGCAGGAGGTCAGAAGGTAAGGCCTGCAAGGCCCACAAGGCTTGCGCCTCCCCCTCTCTGCCCCCACTCAGCTGTTTCACATCTTCTCTCCTCTCTTTTTCTGTTTTCCCCTTCTTAAATACGTTATCGCAGAGGTGTTATCATGGAACATTCTGCTACCAATCGGCTTGGCCTTGGCCAGCAGCAGGTCCGCCCTAGGCCTGGCCGAGTCCACTGAACAAAGGGGAGCGACTTCTAGCAGTTTCCTACAGAAGCTACCACCGTAGCCCCTCCTCACTAAACAAAACCAGAACACAGGCTTATGTTTAAAATGTGAAAGAAACATGAAAATGTAGTATATATTCATATGTGGTGAGAGACAGAATTTATGCAACAGATAGCACACAAAATCCAGAGCTGGTGAAAATCCAGGGTAGAAATTGGCCTATTGGCCTAATATGTTTTTCTGGATTGTTAAGAATGAGGAGCGCAGATACTCACTTGCAAATGTATTATTCTGCCAGTTCACTGTAAGTTGTGAAAACAATAACAGCCCTGATATTGTACTTGGGGGGGGGGGGGGGGGGAAGACTGCTAGGATTCTATTCAGACTAAGAAAAATTAAAAATGGTATATTTTTAAACAAGTCAATGTTCTTTAAAAAAAAAAGGAGGGGGGGCAAAACATGATATTTCAAACTGCTAGAAAGCCCTTTCTCAGACATCTGGCCAAGCAATAACTGAGTGTTCTAGCAGATATCCAAAACTATTACAATCTCCTGGAAAAACTATGATTTGAATAGTTTTATGACCATTTGTGCTACTCAGAAGGTAAATGCCTGGAGGGGGGGGAAATAGAGCATACAAAAGTATTTTTCACTGACATTTTTTTCTTCTGTAATAAGTCTAGTGTGTAAAATGAAAAGTTTTATTTGTAAACTACAGTAGGCATTAATATACTATTACTATCAACAGAAAATGTATTTTGATATTTTATGTATTTATCTTAATGCATTTTTAATTACTGAAGGCTTCATTGCCTCATTTAGAGAAAGCCTTTAACTGGGGGCAGTAAAGAGTTGCACTGCCCACGTTGCATGCTGGTAGATATTCTCAAGTTTCACGGTTGAGGAAATCTTTAGGTGTGAGACCAGTTCCACTCAGTGCATTTGTTACTCAGTGAGCAAATTTTAAGAGGTGTGTGGTATTACATTCAAAGTTTCTGTCTTAAACTGAGATAGGAGAGTGTTATTTGTCTTTTTATTCAATATAAAGTATTTCAATCCATATAACAAAAAATTAAAAAAAGAAAACAGTTTTCAGACTTGAAGTCTCCAAGTTGGAGCATAAATGTCTGAGCTTTACTACATGACACCAGTCACTTCTGGATTTGGAATTAAGTAAAACACATTTTGAACACATTTTGCCTATCTGGAACGGATTAGGCAAATTCTGGGTATACCTAATACCTTTTCTATCCTTCCACCCTCAGAGTCAAACTTTATGAACTAAATCAGAATATACATCTTCTAACAAACCAACTGTAAACTTAGATTCAACTAATGGCATCACAAATTAAAAGGAACAGAATTTTAAGTTATTAGAAAACATTTCACTCACACAATGTGCTTGTTAATTTCCTGCAAATCACCTGCTGTTTGACGTTTACCATGCAATAAGCAGTTTTTCAGATTCACATTCTAGCTACTTTATTGTTCCATGTGAGTTCCCTCAAATCCCACAGAGTTTATTTGATTCCCTTCAGCTACAAAATCTAGGAGTAAATTTTAAACATATAATTTACACTAACCTCCTCCTCTCCAAAACCTAAAGAAATTCACACCCAAGAATGTAAACCTCAATTACATTTCAAGTCTTATTCTGTTAATGTGGGGTGGGGGAACAAAAAACCCACCCAACATGTGTATAACTATCACATAAAGATAAACTATGTAATAAACTAACTGATTTTATTAATTTCCAACTATCTCACAGTTTTCTATATTGCCTGTGTTATCTGATTTAATTTTCTACCATCAATCCACAGCCTACAGCCACTCAGCTCAGAAAAAGGCATACAGAAAACCAATGAGGGAAATTTCTCCACTGAAATCTTTGTATATGCTTTTTTTCCCTACTGAACATGCAGGGCTTGCAATCTTGGAACATGGCTTGAGACCTGCATGTATCTAAAACAAATAATCTACGCAGAGATTCTATATTGCTGTAATGGCTCACAGTTGTTATGCTGTATATGTCAGTAACAGCTTCTCTTTTTGTGAATCTTAAGGTCCAGTCATTCCAAAGATTATTCCTTAGGATAGTGAAGACCTACAAAATGTTTTTGACACAAGAATACAAGTACTGTGATACTGGCTCTATATCTAAGTCAATATACTGACTCTGTCAGTAGCAGGTATCTAAAAAGAAGTATAAGGAACATGTCATGTACAGAAACCCTGGTACAAATTGTATTGGGTTTGTGTGGCAAGGCTTTGGTAGAAGGGGGTCTACAGAGGTGGCTTCTATGAGAAGCTGCCAGAAGCTTCCCCTATGTCCGATAGAGCCAATGCCAGCTGGCTCCAAGATGGACCCGCCGCTGGCCAAGGCTGAGCCAATCAGCGACGGTGGTAGCACCTCTGTGATAATCATAGAATCATAGAATGGTTAGGGTTGGAAGGGATCTTCAAAGGTCATCTAGTCCAACCTCCCTGCAAGGAGCAGGGACATCCCCAACTAGATCATGTTGCTCAGAGCCCAGTCCAACCTGGCCTTGAATGTTTCCAGGGATGTGGCATCCACCACCTCTCTGGGCAACCTGTTCCATAACAGGTTTGAAACATAACTATGTTCCATAACATATTTATGAAGAGGGGAAAAAAAGCTGCACAACAGCAATTGCAGCCAGAGAGAGGAGTGAGAATATGTGAGAGGAACAACTCTGCAGACACCAAGGTCAGTGAAGAAGGAGGGAGGAATAGGTGCTCCAGGCACTGGAGCAGATTCCCCTGCAGCCTGTTGTGAAGACCATGGTGAGGCAGGCTGTTCCCCTGCAGCCCATGGAGGTCCACTGTTGAGCAGATATTCACCCTGCAGCCTGTGGAGGACCCCACGCTGGGGCAGGTGGATGTGCCCTGAAGGAGGCTGTGATACCGTAGGAAGCCCATGCTGGAGCAGGCTCCTGACAGGACTTGTGATCCCATGGAGAGAGAAACCCACACTGGAGCAGGTTTGCTGGCAGGACTTGTGACCCCGTGGAGCACCAATGCTGGAGCAGTCTGTTTCTGAAGGACTGCATGCCCTGGAAGTGACCCACACTGGAGCAGTTCGTGAAGAACTGCAGCCCATGGGAAGGACCCATGTTGGAGAAGTTCATTGAGGACTGACTCCTGTGGGAAGGATCCCATGCTGGAGCAGGGGAAGAGTGTGAGGAGTCCTCCCTCTGAGGAGGAAGGAGTGCCAGAGACAATGTGTGATGAACTGACTGCAACCCCCATTCCCTGTCCCCCTGTGCCGCTTGAGGGGAGGAGGTAGAGAAAATCTGGAGTAAAGTTGAGCCCAGGAAGAAGGGAGGAGTGAGGGGAAGGTGTTTTAAGATTTAGTTTTTATTCCTCATTATCCTACTCTGATTTGATTGGCAATAAATTAAATTATTTTTTCCCCAAGTCGAGTCTGTTTTGCCCATGGCTGTAATTGGAGAGTGATCTCTCCTTGTCCTTATCTTGACCCATGAGCCTTTCATTATATTTTCTCTCCCCTGTCCAGCTGAGGAGGGGGAGTGGTAGAGCAGCTTTGGTGGGCACCTGGTGTCCAGCCAGGGTCAACCCACCACACAAATATTCCTATTAGGCAAAGCACCATGCAAACAAGATCAAATATCTTACTTTCTTCAATCTGCTGTAGCAGAGTCCTAGTACATTTCAAGTTAGTTTGTGGGTTTGGTGTTTTTTTTGCCCCAAATACATAATTTAAAATATGCAGATACATTTGCACTTATTTCCCTTCAATTCCCTGAGAATAAAGAGGCATGGGGAATTTAGTGTTATTATTTTGAAAGCAGGCTCCTTGCGTGTTAAATATCTGCAGAGGCAGAAATTAAGGGTGTTGTCATTTAACCCTAGTCAGCAACCAAGCACCACACAGCTGCTCGCTCACTCTCCCCCTCCCCAGGGTTATGGGGGAGAGAATCAGGAATAAAGGAAAACTCATGGGTTGAGATAAAGACAGTTTACTAGGACAGCAAAGGAAGATAAAATACTACTACTACTATATATGTAATGATAATAATAACAACAATAATAGAATATACAAAATGAACAATGCAATTTCTCACCACCCAATGATCGATACAGCCCATCCTCAGCAATCAGTAACCAAGAGCAATCTTGGAACAATCCTGAGAGACAGAGAAAGAGCAAGAGAGTTGCCCCTCGGCCAACCTCCCTTATATACTGAGCATGATTGTCTATGGTATAGAATACTCTCTTTGGCCAGTTTGAGTCAGCTTTACTGGCTATACCCTCCCAGCTTCTTGCACCTGCACATTAGCAAAACCTGGGAAGCGGAGAAAGTCCTTGATCTCTTAGCAACAACTAATAACATCAGTGTATTATCAACACTTTTCACATGCTAAATCCCATACTAAATCCAAAACACAGCAGCTACTGGGAAGAAAATTAGCTCCATCCCAGCCAAAACCAGGACAGGGCAACAGATACATCTCAGCTTTTCAAAACTCTGAGGAATAGCCTTACACACGTGGTCTCCAGAACACTAAGTCAACGGACAATCTTATCATTTTTTGCACAAAATTAACTAAGGAAAAATAGCCTGCTATGAGGGGCTTAAATTCACTGTAAGGAACTCCAGCAGAACAATTTGAAAGGCTGCATAACAAACAAGGGTGAAAACCACTTAATGTATTTAGAGTCAAGGAAGAAAGAAGCAAACAGATACAACTGACATCAGAATTACTTCTTGAAATCAGAGCCTTTCTCATTAATGGAGAAAGAAACTGCAGGATGAAGATCGGAGACAGGGCTTCATAGGAACAGAAACACTTTGGGTGTTTAGATTTATTGGACCAGGCTATGAAATTGTCCTAACAGAGCAACATGAGAGTGCCTTGTATAGAAAAGAAATCTTTGCAACAAGTTAAGTGCAGAAAGTGGAAAAGTGCCTCAGAAAAGTAGTATAACAATTTGGACTTGCAGGAGGAAAGGAATGTGCAGTCTCCTGGCTGGCCCTACACCACTACCAAATGTCTTAACTAGTACAGAACCTGATGGGGAACTGTTACTTGTTATTTCAGAATAAAAATATATTACTAACCTATAAGCAACTGACATGCAAAAGGTCAACTGTGCCAATAAAATACATTTCCTTTTAGGACTGCTATTGGGACAATGCAACTTCCAAATCAGCCTCAGCTGCCTAAAACCCAATAATGTTGTTAAAAAAAAAAAGACATGAGTGGGGTCAGCTGTACATAGGTATGCAAAAATGAAACAAGAAACCTTTTGCCCCTCTTAAGGATCTACAGCAATGCCTAGGATTGCTGTAGGATCTACAACATTGCAGTTCTTTAGATTATGAATCACAAGATTTACAAAGATTTACAAGAGTTTAGGATTGCTGCCACATACATATACCTTCTGCCCCATTAGAAAAACTGGCAGCACTGGCCCGCACTGGGGATGCATCTCTCAGACAAATGAGAGAGTATAGCTTGCCCATGAGGACACACAAATGAGGGAATGACTAACTGAAGCACTGAGAAGTTAATGCTGTACATATACAATAAACATAAACCAGTCCTGTAAAATTTCTCTCCTTTAAAGATTTGAAAAATCCACAAATTGTGTAATAATGCTAATGCCTCCCATATGGGCTTCAGCAATGTTGCTAAACACATGTTGCATATTAATACCATTTGCATACATACTGGATTTAATGCTAACAGCAGTCATACCACACTGGTTCGCAATACACTTACTGAATGACAAATATACTGGTACCTGGCAAAAATGCAAGAGTCTGTATTAACAGAAAGCTCAATCAGAGTCTCACAAAAATTAACATGTACAAGCTCATTTAAAATCCAGAGAAATGGAAGAATTATACCATCTGTGGTACAGAACATTTTTACTGACACTGGTCTAACCTACAAATTGATGTGTATTTGGCTCAGTCAATAAAACATCTTATGGCCCTGATTCCTTATTCAAGCAAATAAAGATTCCTCCAACAACAGAATACATCAGTTCAGTGGGGGTGCCAAATAGATTGTTGCTAAAGCACTAAATGACTCTTAAAACTAACTCAAGCAGACTCCAATACAAATAAACCATTCCCATACTTCAAGGTATTTAATTAATTAATTTCAGAAGCTGTAACTACATAGGTGTATCTCTAACAGTGTACCAGAGGGGGGAGAAAAAAATAAAAGTAGGTTTAAAGCCTCAAAAAAAAAGTTTTATGAAAAACATTTCCAGAAAGTTTTTTGAATAGTTTGGAATCAGTTATGTTCTTATACAAAGCACTGTAGCTGCATGTGGTGGCGTAGCCCTTGTCACCACACAGTTTCTACCTCACTCTCCCCCTTCCCAGTGGGATGGGGGAGAGAAATTGGGAAGAAAGGAAAACTCGTGGGTTGAGATGAAAACAGTTTACTAGAATAGCAAAGGAAAACTACAATAATAACAGAATATAAGGATATTAATATATACAAAATGAACAATACACGATTTATCACCACCCGATATCCCAGTGACCGATACAGCCCGTCCCGAGCAGCGATCATGGAAACAACACCGAGCAGTAAGCAAAGGAGCCAAAGCGAGCCAGCAAGGTAGCGGTAACAATGCCAGTGAGCAAGAGAGATGGAAAAAAAAAAAAAGGAAAAAAATAGATGCAAAGGATGCCCTCTCCCATGGGCAACCCCCACTTATATACTGAGCATGACATTGATGGCATAGAATACTCTCTTTGGACAGTTTGGGTCAATTATTCTATCTGTCTCTCTCCCAGCTTCCTGCATCTGCACATTAGTGAGACCCAGAAAGCCGGACAATGTCCTTGGTCTCATTGGCAACAACTCATATCATCAGAGTGTTTTATCAATATTCTTCACACATGAAATCCAAAACACACCAGCTACTGAGATGAAAATTAACTCCATCCCTGCTGAAACCAGACAGTGTCCACCCCTTATTCCATACCATTTACGTAATCCTTATACATATACACACACAGATATCATTCCCTCAATCTATGAGCTATCCCTCCAAAGTGTTTGTTGAGTTCATTTAGTCCATGACTTTGGGCCCCATCTGTGATAGCAGTCTCTCAGGGCAGGACAGATGGTATGTAGTGTGAGGTTGTTATATACTGCATCTGCAGCTCGCAGCTGGTACCTCTGGTGTGGCTGGTATATCACGTCCATGGTCTGCAAGTTGAAGATGTTGATCTCAAGGAAGTTGTTGGGTGCCAGTTCTGGTTTCATCACTGCTGCACGTCGCTTGGTTTCATCTAAGTTCATTCTTCACTGATCAGGGTGATTCTTGCTGCAATACCTTGGATAGGACATAAAAGAACTACAGAAATTATGATATATAGTTCAAATTATTGGCTGTTTTCACCTAAAATCAGATCTCCTCGAGGTACACATCGGACTTCCCCATCCTCCCGCATCACTCACCAGTACATCCAGGTCCGTGAGCAAAAGGACCCATGCATGGGTTTGCTTTTGCCCAGGGGAGGAATAACCCAGACTGTTTTCCCCAACATATTCCTTACATGCACCACAGGGATTTTATCCCCTTGTACAGTATGTAAAAGTTTAGATTGGGCAGGGCGAGCTCGATTGATGGATCCCCGAGTGTTGACTAACCAGGTGGCTTTTGATAAATATCTATCCCAATTTTGAAGGTTCCACCAGCCATTGCTCTCAGTGTAGTTTTCAACAGTCCATTGTACCTTTCAATCTTTCCAGAGGCTGGTGCATGATAGGGGATGTGATATACCCACTCAATGCCGTGCTCTTTTTCCCAGGTGTCTATGAGGTTGTTTCAGAAATGAGTCCCATTGTCTGCCTCAAGCCTTTCTGGGGTGCCATGCCACCAGAGAACTTGCTTCTCAAGGCCCAGGACAGTGTTTCAGGCGGTGGCATGAGGTACAGAATACGGTCTCTGGCCACCCAGTGGTTGCTTCCACCACTGTAAGGACATGGCACTTGCCTTGGAAGGTTTCTGGGAGTGTGATGTAATCAATCTGCCAGGCCTCTCCATATTTGTATTTTAACCACTGTCCTCCATACCAAAGAGACTTTAACAGCTTGGCTTGCTTAATTGCGGTGCATGTTTCAAATTCGTGGATAATCTGTGCAATAGTGTCCATGGTCAAGTCCACCCCTCGATCACGAGCCCATTTGTATGTTGCATCTCTTCCTTGATGGCCTGAGGTGTCATGAGCCCACCCAGCTAAAAATAGTTCACCCCTGTGTTGCCAGTCTAGGTCCACTTGGGAAACTTTAATCTTAGCAGCCTGATCCACCCGCTGGTTGTTTTGATGATCTTCAGTGGCTCCACTCTTGGGTACGTGGGCATCTACATGACATACTTTTACAACCACACTCTCTAACTGGGCAGCAATATCCTGCCACAATGTGGCAGCCCAGATGGGCTTGCCTCTGCGCTGCCAGTTGCTCTGCTTCCATTGCTTTAACCACCCCCACAGAGCGTTTGCCACCATCCATGAGTCAGTGTAGAGATAGAGCTTTGGCCATTTTCCCCTTTCAGCGATGTCTAAAGGCAGCTGGATGGCTTTCACCTCTGCAAACTGACTCGATTCACCTTGGCCTTCAGTGGCTTCTGCAACTCGTCGTGTAGGACTCCACACAGCAGCTTTCCACTTCCGATTCCTACAATACCATAGGACCCATCAGTGAAGAGGGCATATCTCTTCTCATTTTCTGGGAGGTTGTTATACGGTGGGGCCTCTTCAGCATGTGTCACCTCTTCCTCTGGTGGCATTCCAAAATCTTTGCCTTCTGGCCAGTCTGTGATTACTTTAAGATCCCTGTGAGACTAGGGTTTCCTATTTGGGCTCGCTGTGTGATCAGTGCAACCCACTTACTCCACATAGCATCAGTTGCATGATGTGTAGAGGGGACCTTCCCTTTGAACATTCAGCCCAGCACTGGCAGGCAAGGTGCCAGGAGGAGCTGCGATTCAGTACCAACCACTTCCAAAGCAGCTCAAACTCCTTCATATGCTGACAATATTTCTTTTTCAGTTGGAGTACCGCAGGCCTCAGAGCCTCTGTATCCCCATCTCCAAAATTCTAGGGGACGACCTCGAGTCTCCCCTGATGTTCTCTGCCAAAGACTCCAGGTAGGGCCATTCTCCCCAGCTACAGTGTAGAGCATCTTTTAAACATCTTCTCCTTTCCAGACTGGCCCAACGGCTACTGCATGAACAATCTCCTGTTTAATTTGTTCAAAGGCTTGCTGTTGCTCAGGGCCTGATTTAAAATTGTTCCTCTTTCAGGTCACTTCATAGAGAGGGCTTACAATCATACTGTAATGTGGAATATGCATTCTCCAGAAACCCACATTGTCCAAGAAGGCTTGTGTTTCCTTTCTGTTAGTTGGTGGAGCCATAGCTGTTATTTTGTTGACTAGATCCATTGGAATGTGATGACATCCATCTTGCCATTTTATGCCTAAAAACTGAATCTCTTGTTCAGGCCCATTATCTTTGCTTCATGGGCTTTAAGAAGGATTTTGATTATTTCCTCCCCTTTCTCAAACACTTCTGCTGCTGTGTTGCCCCATACAATGATGTCATCCATGTATTGTAGGTGTTCTAGAGCTCCACCCTTTTCCACTACAGTCTGGATCAGCCCATGGCTCATATCATCAGGGTGTTTTATCAACATTCTTCACGCACAAAATCCAAAACACACTGGCTACTGAGAGGAAAATTAACTCCATCCCTGCTAAAACCAGGATGCTGCATCAAAGAGATCTTGATGCCTTTGTCAAGAACGGTGGATTTGGTTTCCATTTAAAAAAAAAAAAAAAAACATAAAACAAACTCTTTATATGTGATGCTACCAACAGGAAAGGACATTGTCGTAGCTCAGCCCCGATCGGGACCAGACTACGCAGTCTCTCTCTCGCTCCCCCCACCCTCCGAGAGAATAGGGGGAGATGATATAAGGAAAACGGCTCGAGGTTTGAGATAAGGACAGGGAGAAATCCTTAAAGTTACCGTCACGGGCAAAACAGACTCGACTTGGGGAAAACTATTCATTTATTTCTAAAACTAGCAGGAGAATGAGACAGGGAACAAGATAACCTCCCCCCACCCCTCCCTCTTCCCGGGCTTAACATTATCTCTACTACCTTCCCCTCCCAAGCGGCACGGGGGGGGGGAAAGGGAATGGGGGTCACGGTCAGTTCATCACGCGTTGTTTTACGCTCCTGTATCATCGTCGGGGGAAGAACTCCTCGCATTCCTCCTCTGCTCCAGCGTGGGGTCCCTCCCACAGGCCACAGTCCTTCGTGAAACTGCTCCAGCGTGGGTTGTTTCTTCCACGGGGTGCAGTCCCTCCAGAACAGCTGTCCCAGCGGGCCCTCCACGGGCCACAGCCTCCTTCAGGCCTCCACCTCCCCCAGTGTGGGGTCCTCCATGGGCTGCAGGTGGATCTCTGCCCCTCCGTGGACCTCCATGGGCTGCAGGGGGACAACCCGCTCCACCATGGTCTTCACCACGAGTTGCAGAGGAATCTTGGCCAGGAGCCGCGTTACTCCTCCCCCTCCTTCTGAACTGACCTTGGCGTCTGCAGCCGTTCCTCACAACAGGCTGGCAGACGCCTCTCAGGATCCTTTTTACATCTTATTCACTTCTCATCTCCTCTCCGCTTCTTGCAGCCAGGCAGGGCCGAGTTGGGCCCAGTCGGCTGCCCGGCGGGAGGCCAGAGGGTGAGGCCTGCAAGGCCCATGAGGCTCGCGCCTCCCCCTCTCTGCCCCCTGCTCAGCTGCTTCACATCTCTTCTGTTTTTTTTTCTGTTTTCCCCTACTTAAATACATTATCGCAGAGGCGTTATCACGGGACATTCTGCTACCAATTGGCTTGGCCTTGGCCAGCAGCGGGTCCGCCCTAGGCCCGGCCGAGTCCACTAAACAAAGGGGAGTGACTTCTAGCAGTTTCCTACAGAAGCTACCACCTTAGGCCCCCCCTCACTTACAAAACCAGAACAGACATTTCATGTAATGACTTTTGAGAAGTACTGTCTCTTTAAGTGAGTGAAGTTTCAAATGTTTCTCCATTTAAAACATTTGTATCTCAAGGACCAAGTTCTGCCCCTTTGGAGTTCCATACTCACATCTCAACTTCCACTTTAATCTGTCTTCCCTATGGGCTGTTTGGTACACCTTTTACTTGGTCTACTGTCACGCTAGGAGGCAAATGAACAGCTCAGGATTTTCCCACCTAGCAGGAAAAGACTCCATTGCTGCAAGGTTTATACAGTCAGTCACATATGTCATTTGGAAAAACAGGTATTTAGTACCTGGACAAAACAAACTAACCATCTGGAGCTACAGAAAAAAAAATGTAGAACTCTTAGGGTGTAAAAGAAGACAAAATAAAAAGAAAAAAGACAGACATTTTTCACTTTTATCATCCTCTCCACCCTTGCTACAAAGCGTAACTCAGAATACAACCCTCTGGCCCTTACCATTCTGTGCAGGTGCACAGGATAAGCAATGTTGTGTTCATAATATATATGCTTGCAAGTTAACCAAGGCATTGCTCGGGAATTTCATGATCTAAAAGTGCCAGGAACCCAAAATTACATACCGTTTCAACAATTTCCTTACTTTATGATCTTTAAGATCAAGAGAAGGAAGCAATTGATTGAAATGGAAGGGAAGCTGAGTTAACTGTTCTTCAAAAATAAGAAACTATCATAGCATACATTTTTTAAGGTAAACTATGTAGACTATCTTTCTTAGAGAGTTTTTGAAGAAACAAAAAAGTCAGCAGGCTGCCAAAAATACAATACCACACTACATACACAAAACCCCCCCCAAAAAAACACAAACCCAGCAAACAAGCAAGAACTCACTTCAAAAAGGCAAATAGCTACTTCTAAGTTGCAGGTGGGATGCACAAAGGAGAATATACAGAGACTCTCAAAACTTACACTGAGTCCTAAAACAATAAATCGGAGAACCTGACACTAATTTTGCTAAAAAATGAGATTATCATATTAGTGATGCAGGACTACAGGAACCAAATATAAAGACTAATTTTTTGTCTATTGAAAGACTTGAGATAAGAGAATCATACAAGGTTTTACACCTTCTTTTTTTTAAAATACGAAAGAATTTTAAGGATCCACTAGGTTTATCTAAAGTCAAAGTCACTTCATGGAAAAAAGAAGACACTGTCAAAACAGCATGACATTATCAATCAAATTCATAAGTAAAGTCTGTCACGTATTTTACTGTCACTCACTCCCAAGAACCCAATTTAGACAATTACGGGATAAAATATTAAAGTCTAAGACATAAATATAGTATCAAACAGAAAAAATCTAGGTGAAATTCCAAAGAGGGAACTCTGCACAAAAAAACCCAGCTGTCATTGTTTTAGAATCTTAATTCAATCACAGTCTTATCTTGAAATAACATTAAGCACTTAACTTGATTTAAGACTTGGAAAATATGAACAAAAGTTCTGAAGTAAATGAATAAAAGAAAGCAAAGTCACAATAACACTCAAAAAACTATTATCAGTGTTCTGGGTAATTGCTATTCGCGTCATCCGATATCCCAAGACTCTGTAATAAGCACCCTGTATGAGGCCTGCTACTCACCCTTGTGTTAATTTCACAAGAAGGTATCTAATTCTCACCCATTTCAGGGACACTCAGAAGCTCCCCAATGAAACTGAAGGAAGATGCTTCTGCTGTCAACATCATCAGGAAACGATCCTGCTAATTATAATTTTTATGCCTACAGCATAAAATCTGGCAGCATTGAAGTTGTTAAATCATTCCTAATACTCACCACAGCGAGTTGAAAATGCACATTATTTTTGTTACCATATTTGTGCAAGCAATATCATAGTTCCATCACAACAATTTTGCTCTACAGATTGAGAATCAGGCTCTTAGTTGGACCAGTCTCTTATCTGCCTTATTTTTTATTATCAGCTAAGAAGTTTTCTGCAATTCCCTACCCACCTAGTAAAATAAGTGCTCTGCAGAATGTGAGGTGCATGCAGGACCATGACAGAGAAGTCTGCACACCAGGCACATGGAACATAGGTAGGCTCCTGTCCAAAGACCAGTGGCTTAGCAGGCATGGTAACATAATCTCCATAGGACTTAGTAGGCACACTTTCACGCCAGTGAGGCTACCTGGTTTTAGGATACAGCTACTTTAGATTACAAAATCTGTCTAGGTTGGTCAAGCAGACACTCTTAGGAAATCTGCACCCATAATACTGGTTTATTTTTCTTCCAGATCAGAGCATGTGATCTTTGAAAGTATCATGGAGGAAAGCCATCTGTTTCTAAGAAAAGCTGGGGTGCTGTCCTCATTTGCATGGACAAGAGGAAATGGCCTCAACTTGCGGCAGGGGAGGTTTAGGTTGTATATTAGGAAAAATTTCTTTACTGAAAGAGTGGTCAGGCACTGGAACAGGCTGCCCAAAGAAGTGGTGGAATCACCATCCCTGGAGGTGTTCAAAAAACATGTAGGCGTGGCACTCCAGTACATGGTTTAGTAGGCATGGTGGTGTTAGGTTGATGATCTTGGAGGTCTTTTCCAACCTTAAAGATTCTATGATTCTATGATTCTGTGGATGAAGATAATGACTCCTTTTCTTAAAAACTTTGTCCCACATTTCAGATAAAGACTGTTATAGTTGCAAACCTAAGTACTCAGCTAGAACTAGGTAATATTTAAAAATCAATCAATTACTGAAAAATCTGGTTTTGATCAATGCAGAACTATATTCAGAATGGTGAACTGAAGCTTTCCTACTTTCCATAAAATAGTAATATACACAATGATCAAAAATTACTAAATTAGTAATTTAGGTTACACTCCAACACTTTAGGAGTTTAAAGCACAGTAGCTACATCCTTCTCTTTTACATATAATGCATTAACTCTGGTTCATCAGGTGAGATATCCAAAACAGAATGAAAACAAGCATGTTACCATTTCAGTAAGTAATTTAGAATTATTTGAAATTAATGTATTTACATGTTTATATTAATACAAATTTTACTTTACTCATTCAAACCCCCCCCCAAAAAAAAAGAAAAATCAATTTTTCATATATATGCTGATACATTTTATTAGTAAGAGCCAGGATAGCTAGCAGTTTCAGTAAAAGTCTGATTGATTCATTCAAACTGATTAGTGTAGCATTTTGGATTATTTTTAGAAATTGCAATTATTAAAGTAAATAAATGTATACAAGCATTCTATCGTGAAAGCATATATAACTGAACTTAAAAGTTCAGCAATGCTTTATAAAGGTAGGTATTACTAGCCTGCTGATGCTACATTGAGGCACTTCGTTAATTTAAAATATAGGTATATACTTAAAAGTGTAAACTTCTTAGAAATAAACTTGAAAGTTAATTCTTATGTCCCTTTTTAAAAGATAGCATATACAAGTCCTAAAGAAACTCTACAGCATACTTATATAATTACTAAGCCCCCATAATGAAGAACAAACTAAGCCCTTAATATTTACTATTTCTTGCTGAAAAACTTAATTTTCAAGAGGTATTATTCATGTTCTCTGGAATCTTGCTCCTTTTGCAGTTAAAGACCTGCAAGTTAGCATTGACTTAAGCCTTCATCTGGAACACGGAACTGTTCATAACTATGCTGGGAACATCCTACCAGAATAGGGAAGTCAGTACAGAATATTCAGTAATAAAATACAGTAAAGTACAACAGTGAAAGAAAATAAACAACTGTGCTTTGCAGTGCCAGAATAACACTAAGAAAACATCAAGTTATTCAGCCATAACAGTAAAAATGTAGTGTTGCCAATGCAGCTTACACATACATACTGGGGAGCTTCGACTGACACACCCATACCCACCTATGGGTTATACTTTTTCACTCACTGTCTAAAGCCAGTAAAAGCTTGATGTGTAGCACAGCTGTAAAGATGTATTTAATTTCACATGTGAGCAGCCCTAGTGAAGGAACTACCTCTGTGCCTGGCAAGGTCATGGAGCAGATTCTCCTGGAAACCATGCTAAGGCACATGGAGAGCAAGGAGGTGGTTGGTGACAGCCAACATGGCTTCACTGAGGGCAAATAGTGCCTGACCAATTTGGTGGCCTTCTATGATGGGGTGACAGCATTGGTGGACAAGGGATGAGCAACGGATATCATCTACCTGGACTTGTGCAAGGCATTTGACATTGTCCCACACGACATCCTTCTCTCTAAACTAGAGAGACATGGGTTTGATGGACGGACCACTCGGTGGATAAGGAGTTGGCTGGTTGGTCGCACTCAGAGAGTGGTGGTCAACGGCTCCATGTCCATGTGGAGACCAGTCACGAGGGGCGTTCCTCAGGGGCCGGTATTGGGATCGGCCCTGTTCAACATCTTTGTTGGCAACATGGACAGTGGGATAGAGCGCACCCTCAGCAAGTTCGCCGATGATGCCAAGCTGTGCGGTGCCGTCAACACGATGGAGGGGAGGGATGCCATCCAGAGGGACCTTGACAGGCTGGAGAGGTGGGCCTGTGCAAACCTCATGAAGTTCAACCAGGCCAAGTGCAAGGTCCTGCACATGGGTCGGGGCAATCCCAAGCACAAATACAGGGGTAATGGTTTTAAAATAGGAGGTAGATTCAGACTAGACATAAGGAAAACATTTTTTACAATGAAGGTGGTAGAACACTGGAAAAGGTTGCCCAGAGAGGTGGTGGATGCCCCATCCCTGGAAACATTCAAGGCCACGTTGGATGAGGCCCTGAGCAGCCTGATCTACTCGAAGATGTCCCTGCTCCTTGCAGGGGGGTTGGACTAGATGACCTTTAAAGGTCCCTTCCAACTCTAAATATTCTATGATTCTATGATTGTATGCAAAAAAATTGAGCATAAACAAAGGCCTTAGGTGAGGAGGACTCAAGATCTTAGAATGTAACTGTATTTTATTTTTTATTTCATTCAATTTTTTTTAAATATTACAGACTTTTTAAATAAATAAAAACTTTCTGGACTATAACTGCTCTCTAAATTACTTTGGCATTTAATAATTCTAATTGTTATTATGTAGTATTAATGACCACCCATAACAATTCTATTTGAAATATGAATGTAAAAATACATGCAAGAGATTCATTAGCTTTTCCTTCCTCTCCAAAAAAATATTGTTCATTATACAAAAACCAAAACAAACAAAAACCACCCAGCCCCCAAAAACTCAGCCACTATTACACCTTTTATGCAAAATTACAGGAAAGATCAATTATTATAATCACTATTTTAAAAATTTATGTATTGAACACAATGATTTCACAAATAGGTCACATACAGAGAAGTAGAGAATTTGTCCTGGAAAACAGAAATTATAATACAAAGATCCAAATCCAAATTATTGCTGCTGCATCTGCTGCTATTTAAACAAAATAGAAAAGAATAAATATTGTCCTTAAACAATGAGGAAACTGATCTCCTAAGAAAGTACAGTTGCCTACTCATAACTGCAGAGGACAAACAGAAATATGTTTACCAGGATTGCAAGATTACAGCACAAGCTTTGTTGAATCTATCACAGTAAGGGTGGAATAGAAGCAAACAAATACACAGGCTTTGAAACTACCTATTAAAACTGACAGTTCTCATCTTAACGAAGCATAATAAATCAAAACAGCTACAAAGCAGATTCTCACATTGCCTGAATCTGTAAGAACCTGTTGTTTCAGTAGGAAAATACTATTACAGTAGTTGAGGTTCTAGCTTGAAATTCTTATAAAAAACCATTATATATGGTTAACAAAACATTTCCCACACTTATATTATCAATAATCTTATGAATTATTTTCAGTTATAAAGGTATAAAAATGTTCAACAGGATCCATCTGTTCTACTGGCATACTTTTTTAAAGTTAAAATAACAGCAGAAGCAAGTAATTTGTAGACCTTACTTTTCCAAATTCTTCATCTATAGTTTAATAGTTCGATATATTTAAGACAAGCCATCTATTATTTTTCCTCCTCTTAAGATTATCTACGAATTATATTACTTTAAAACTAGTCTATATATATTAAAAATAAAAAAGCTACAGAAATAAAATAAAATAAACACAATACTTTTAATGACCATACCTAGTAATAAGAACCGCATTATCATGGTGGGCAATCCCATTTTCTGGAATGGTGTTTCCATCACTTTGGTGGTAGAGAATGGATTTCTGCCATTTACAGAAGCTATCAAGGGACTTGTCTGCATGGTGGTTTATCTCCAAGTTTGGCTGCAATACAACATGCATACCAGAAGTGTTCCAAACAAATTACTAAGGTCAGTCGGTAAGCCTTTTGAAGACTAAAATGGGACTACAATTAGAAGCAGTGGTTTCTAGGAATAAACTCTTCTTGACAAATTTTATCTCTTAAATCTGACCTCAAGTTCATCTGAACAGGCATTCTTTCTGCTTCAACTTTAGTAATTATTATGTCAATTTTAAAAAATCAGAATATCAAAATATAGACCTAAAAATAATACTGATATCTCCAAAGGTGTATTAATAATCGCCTGAAGAACAGATATTTTGATATGATACGTGAGGAACATTCCTTTGAACTGTTTTATCTTGATTAAAGTAATGAAAGATTACAAGATAGATTTGTAATGAGATGTAGCCATTTCAAGCAACAATGAAATTAAACCTATATTACACATTAGCGTAACTTGTATTTCAGGGATATAAAATTTAAGTGCAACAGCTCTTACCTGATCTTCAGTGAGGACAATTAAACGTGTCACTATAATATTCACAACGTTTCCTAGACTGGAATCACGATAAAGTTTGGCAACCTGACCTCCAGAAAATAAGAAAAGGCACTAAGTCAGACAAGAAACACTACTTATTTCCTAAATGGTTAAAAATTAACCTATTTTCCTGATCAGTGTAATTTCATAATGTTAATTATCATTATCACATGAATAGAGAGTTATTTTTGGATCAACAAATGACCATTTAGTTAAAAAAAATAAAGTTCTTCAGTCATACTTTTCAGTCAAAATCATTTATACCTTGTTTTAAAATCCATGCAGCATAAGGAGCGTTAAGACTGTCGACTTAAACAGAATAAAACTGTATAACGTAAATGTAATGATATGAATGTAAAATCAAAGACAAACAATTTAAAAGTGATCACAGCATATTTCTTGACAGAAACAGTACTGCATTTTTCCCACAATGCTAACATTTTCCATATTTCAACTATTAATTCCTGCAAGTTGATACACATTTTAAGGCATTATTCATGCCAGTAAAGAAATACTTTACAGTTGCTTTATTATTTCAGAACATGCATATTCATATGAACACAGAGAGGGATGAAACTTACAATATTCATCACACTCAAAACGTAGTGCTCAATGTCTTTGCGACCATGGTATCCCACCATCATTTTGTCTGCTACTACCAGCGTTTCCACAAACCGTTCAAGGCTTACTGATCTCTTCTGTCGACTATGACTACTTAATGTGTCATTGACTGGAAGTGAAATTGGAAAAGCAGATGCATCACTCATCCACCAAGGTTTACCGCTTCTTGTGAGGTCTAGGAACCAAAATAATTAAACACTTCAGAGGAGTCATTAGTAAAACTAATTCAAATGCAGCTGGTTTATGTTGAGATTATGATCTTCAAGCTTCTAAAACTAAGTCTTTCTTGAGGCAAAGGAAAATTAAATTTATTGTCTAAATTTTATTTTTAAATACCTTACCTAATGGAAAAACAACTTTGAGTTCTAATATTCTCAACTCTCCTTAACCTGACTTAGGATAATAAATTATCACCTCTTAACAGATCTGATTCTGCACATCTATGTTAATACTAAAGATTAGTTATAGTTAAACACAAGCACATTTTAGAATTTTAAGGATAAGAATAAGACAGGTATAATATTTGGAAAAAAAAAACCTGGAAATCAAAAATTCAAAATTAAGGTAAAAGGTATCAAAATATACTAAGGAATTAAATGCGCTGATAAGCACCAAAAAAGCTTTTTCGTCTCCTGTGAAACTCTGGAATTATTAAGCAATTATGCTTACATGCCTAATAGTTTTTGGGACAAATAAATTACTTCTATCTTAAGAAAGCTATCAGATTATATTTTATCTACCTGTCCTGGCTCTGGCTAGGATAGAGTTAATTTTCACCTGAGCTGGGAGGAGAACTGGAGCTGGTGGCCCCTGTGGCTGGGGGACACAGCTGGGATAAGTTACCAATTAGCCAACAGCTGGGGTAAGTTTACTGAAATTGGCCAAAGGGCTCTTCCATCCCATGGGACATCGTGCTCAGTATATCAGTGAGGAGGGTGGTAAGAGGTAGGTTTTGCTACTTGAGAAGGAGCTGGGTATCAGGATCCACTGTGAGCTCTTGTACTGTAAATTATAAACTTAAGTGTATTCTGTTTTTGTTTTCCATATCTGTTTTCTTTTCCTCTGTTGTTTTCTTAAATTTTTCTTATTTTAACCCAGGAGTGGGAGGAGTGAGTGAGCGAGCAACTGTGCGGTATTTTAGCTGCTGAGTGGGGCTAAACCATGATACTACCTCATGAATTAACTATAATAGGAAGTTTAAAATAGCTGACATGGGATAATTTCTATAGTTATTTTTAACACTAATTTTAATTTAAATATGTTCATTATTTTACTTGTTTCATGAAACATACAGAAAAAATACTTTTTGTATGTAGCAGATTGATTGTTAAAAAATCCAAACAGCTGTAATTATCAGCAAAACCAAACACTATAAACCTATTTTACATTTGAAATTCTGTTCTCAGGGCAAATTTGAACCCACCCTTCCCTGCAAAATTGACATTTTTGTGTGTATTAAGTATCCCTTTTCCACAAAGGACCATTATGAAAAAACAATGCTTTATGCAATTCAACTAAGAACACTATTTTCAGAGGAAAGTAACTACACCACAAGAATGTATGTTCAGGTCAAAATCAGGAAAACAAAGCTGCTGCATTCCTACTGTTAGTGTTGTAACATAATTGTTACAGCAAACACTGTGGACTCAAAAGGTACAAATTTTATAAAAGCTGAAAAACAAACAAAAAAACCCTGGTAGTTGACAAAATGCCAGTAATGAAATTATCCTCGTTCTGCAATGGGTATAAGATTACAGCCATTCTAAAAAATAATATCAAGTATTAAAGCCTGTTGAAGATTCTATAATCTATACCAAGCTTTTTCCTTTTTTTTTTAATCTCTATTCTAGGAAATTCAAAGTTCCTTTAATTGCTCAAAGATTTTAATCTCACAAATAGTTATTTAGGAATGTCTGGAACTTTCTCTGACAACCTCTGTAGTAATGTTTTAAAAAAATCTGCTGTTCATTGCAATTTGGCAAATGATGTCTGAGAGTTTCTGATGCTCTTAGAGTGCTAAGAGTACTTTAGAAATGCAATACTGCTTCAACATTCATTCATAACTTTTCAAATATGCAAAATCTACTCTAAATGTTTTAAAACTTATGAGTTCATGCAGAAATTTTTCAGAGGAAAAAAGATAAGATCATTTTGGAATCATCTTGATAGTGTTTTTCAAAGGTCTCAGAAGGCTTCACAAAAACATTTCTCCTTTTCTTATCAGATGAGAAGCTTAGGCTGGTCATAAAGTAATGGGAAAGCTGAAAACAATTCTGAGTACTTAGGCTCATGCTCCAGGATCATGCTTGTTCTGGTTTTGTTTAGTGAGGCAGGCCCCAGGTGGTAGCTTCTGTAGGAAACTGCTAGAAGTCGCTCCCCTTTGTTCAGTGGACTCGGCCGGGCCTAGGGCGGATCTGCTGCTGGCCAAGCCAAGTGGTAGCAGAATGTTCTGTGATAATGCCTCTGAGATAACATATTTAAGAAGGGGAAAATGGGGGGGGGGGGAGAAGAGAATATGTGAAGCAGCTGAGCAGGGGCAGAGAAGGGGAGGTGTGAGCCTTGTGGGCCTTGCAGGCCCTCAACCTCTAGCCTTCTGCTGGGCGGCTGACTGGGCCCAACTTGGCCTGGCCTGGCTGCAAGAAGTGGAGAGGAGATGAGAAGTGAATAAGATGTAAAAAAGATCCTGAGAGGCGTCTGCCAGTCTGTTGTGAGGAACGACTGCAGACGCCAAGGTCAGTGAAGAAGGAGGGGGAGGAGTAATGCTGCTCCTGGCCAAGATTCCCCTGCAGCCTGTGGTGAAGACCATGGTGGAGCAGGCTGTCCCCCTGCAGCCTGTGGAGGGGCAGAGATCCACCTGCAGCCTGTGGAGGACCCCACACTGGGGCAGGTGGAGGCCTGAAGGAGGCTGTGGCCTGTGGAGGGCCCACTGGGGCAGCTGTTCTAGAGGGACTGCACCCTGTGGAAGAGATGACCCACGCTGGAGCAGTTTCACGAAGGACTGTGGCCCGTGGAAGGGACCCCACGCTGGAGCAGAGGAGGAATGTGAGGAGTCCTTCCTCTGATGAGGAAGGAGTGGTGTAAAGCAATGTGTGATGAACTGACCATAAACCCCCATTCCCTCTTCCCCCCTGTGCCACTTGGTGTGGGGGAAGGTAGTAGAGATAATGTTAAGCCCGGGAAGAGGGAGGGGTAGGGGAGGTTATCTTGTTCCCTGTCTCATTATCCTGCTAGTTTTAGAAATAAATGAATAGTTTTCCCCAGGTCGAGTCTGTTTTGCCCGTAATGGTAACTTTAAGGATTTCTCCCTGTCCTTATCTCAAACCTTGAGTCATTTTTCCTTATATTATCTCCCCCTATTCTCTCGGAGGGTGAGGGGAGTGAGAGAGACTGTGTAGTCTGGTCCCGATCAGGGCTGAACTATGACAATGCTGATGCTGTTTTACTTTAAAAACACTAAATAATGCTGACAGTTTTCTTAAAAAAGCTAAAACATGTCAGTAAGTTTGCAATGTATTTAACAGAAGTAGTTCTGTGATAAGTTATGTCATTTTTCCACCATATTCCTAGATTTAAAAAAACCTTAAACTTGCATTAACATTGAATATAACTATCAGAAAGTAAAAGAAAGCAACAATGGTAAAGTCACACAAACACTAATTAACCCCAAAGTAACAATTACAACAGCAGGAAATCAGGTTTTAAATTGCAACTGAAAAGAAATCCAAATGTATATAGACATGGAGTTCACAACTATGGTACCCAATTTTTCCTAAGTCAGTCCTCTGGAGATCCTAGATGGGGATGAAAGGTGAAGAGAGAGAGGAGAGCACATAAACACAAATAGATCTCAACACAATGGAAAACTACTTATTTTGAAGTGCTGCTTTTTCTTACTATTTTAATAACAATGTATATACAAGCATTTTTTTTCATTTTAGATACACTGACTCTAAAGTCCAGCACAAATAAAACCACTACATACAGCAACAGGTAGTAGAGCCATCCGTAAATAATCTGCCACTTCTCAGCTTTCATATGTCAATTTTTGTTGTTTCTCAGTCCCATCCAAACAGTCTGTAACAAGGGTTAGGGTTTTTTTTGTTTTGTTTTGAGAGGGTTATTTAAGTTCTTGCAACTCCAAAGCAGGTAAAGTAATTTTATACTTCCAACAAAACAGAATTTCAACTCTAGGCACAAATACAAGCATACAGCTTTTCAGTAGAAAAGCATATTTCTTAAAATGGTGCAAATGTAAAAATAATGGATCATAATTAAAATTATTTTGCAACCTTAATGTAGTGCATGCTATTAGGCATCAGGTAAAATAAGCATTTCAATAAACTATGCAGTCAAACAAGGATATCACAAAAAGCAGTCCATATTATAAGAAATTTGTCGCAAAATGGAGAATTTTAACATGCTGTGCCTAAATATTTACTTTAATATTAAAAGTATAAGCTATAAACCAAATTCCATTTGGCATCCCAGTTGTACCTGCCTACTCCATGGCTTAGAGACATCCTTTCTTTGGAAAACCACCATCCCTAACCATTCTATGATGTTACTGTTTTGCACAGAATATAAATGAATAAAATCTAACTCTTCTAGAGGCTGATCTCACAAAGCATTCTACAAGATAACCCAGTGGCCTCAAATCCCATTGAAGCAATTGGAATTTGAAGGTGCTCAACTTCTTAACAAGACCTTAATGATTTCAGCTATATTTCATAAAACATAGTAAACTTGATGACAATATATATACAAAATATTAACATTTTTAAAAAATTATGTCTAACTGCTTGAAATCTAATTTAGTTATGAAAGCCAGCCACAACTCTATCCCATATTCTTATCTGAACCTAAACTATATGTTAAATAGGGAAATATTTTTATCTCTACCTCTCCAATTCTTCTCTTGTATTTGCCACTGTAATTCTACTGTCTACTATGAAGTAGTTCATCACTTGCTCATATCAATCAATTCTGATCATCCTTTCTCCAAGCTCCCTACCCCACTTTCTGTCAATTATTGCCATTTCTCAGAAGGGTAAAAAATTACACTCCCCTTGTCTCTATTCAACACTTCAAAATCCTGACCACTTCCCTGACACAGAACAGGTACATGATAAATTTAGGCCTAGATTACAGTAGGAGAAACTTGCCAGACCGTGAACAGTGGCACAGCTACACAAGCAGGTTCCTCTCAGCACGTTGTACTGGCAAAAGTGTTCTGAAGGTGGAGCTAAAAAATCAGTCTCCCAAACAAAACAAATTATATACTGGTAAAAACGCAGTCTAAACTGTATTTAGACTTTTAAAAATAAATAAATAAAAATCAATAACAAAATAGGAGTGTTTAAAATTTCCAAAAACAGTCAAATGCCCCAAAGATGTACTCTGCCAGCAAAAAGTTATTACCGTAAACCTGACTTCAGTCCTAGAGTCTAAAAGCTGAGGAACTGAAAATTAATATTTGATTTTACTTTTTAAATATTCTGAGGATGCTCTGGATGCCATGTCACTTTGGGATAAAAGCTGAAACAGCACTCAGAATATGAGTTTAAAAGCTTTTGGTACCCAGGAGGAGAGCATTAAAATAGCACATCATCTGGAAAAGTAAGACCTTGCAGTTATGAGGGAGAGCAAAGTTTTTCAGAAATTTTCATACAGTGGAAGTAGTACACAGAACAACAGAAAAAGGAGAAACTGAGATGAATGAGCATGAGAGTAGTCTTAGGCTTGAAAAAAACAGTGCTTTTGTATTTCAATAATTAAGGGCTTCAGGATTTGACAGATGTGAAAGCTCAGGAAATGCACAGGAGCTTCCAAGAATAAAGGCAGCATCAAATATGCAAAGAAATAAACGTTAAAGATTACTGCACATTTCACAAAAAAAATGCATGCAAGATATGTAGCTCTGATCAACCCATGATCCATATGACAGATACCACTAGAACAGTTGGATGCAATGTGATCCAACTAGCTGCCACTGCTTCGTCCTCACTTGGAGGAGAGTGACTTCCTAAGTATTAATCTAAAAGATAACATCTGACAGAGGCCAATACATTTTCTTTTTCTATTATAATGGTAAAAATAGCATTGTCCTACATTTTATGATCCTTCCACTTATTTCAAGAGGCTCAAGTGACAGCATTCCCTACAGAATGAAAGAAAAAGATGGATGCTTTGCAGATGTCTGTCAAAAAAATGCATAAATTGGAGCATCCACATAAATTAGTACTCTTATTTTACTATCAGTTGGCAGACAATAGTAGTTAGGAGACTTTTTTGCAGTCATTAGAAGCACGTAGATGGAATAACACTTCCAAACTTACATACATAAAGTTTGACATTGACTACAAGTAGAGTCAAAACACAGTTAACTGAACCGTTCAGGAAAAACACTCTCCCAAGCATGGGCCTTTGTACACAATCTGCACTGTATGTTTAGTCAGCTGGTGCAGTAAAAGTTACAACCTCCAAAAGAAACTGAAATAAGTTACATCAATGAACAGTAATATTGTTTTATTTTAAGATTAGTATTTGTCAGCCTGTCCTGTGTACTGAATCTTACAGAATACAACTGTTCAGGACTGAACTTTTAAGAACAAGCTATTTCTGAGATATAAACAAACAACAAGGTTGGAACATTTTTCTGTTATGTAAAAACCCATTATTTTAGTGCTCTAAAATAATATTAGATTTACTCCAAGCTGTCTTAAAGAAATGGGTTTTCATCTTCAGTTTAAGCAAGTGAAAATCACGTCCAAGAGTACTTCAAAATTGTTTTTGGGGAAGTTAAAACTGCTTTACGAGGAAAATGTCTCAATCAAAACTATATAATCCTTCCTGTAAGGCACTTGTAAATCACATCTCAACTACCATGGAATAATGTTAACCTACTGAACCAAAAGCCAGTATCAAAACACCATAAACCTCCATAAATGAGAAAGATCTGGACTCCAGTTGCAAATATATTACTAATCATAATACTAACACATGTTTAATACACATCTAATTTCCTCAAATGAGATGGAACACTTACTAAACATTGAGCTGTAATACTTAGTAACTCAATCACGCTTTCCAGTTGGGGAACAAAGTACATTTATAGCACATTTTGAGGAGGCCTGTACTCTCCATTACCACTGTATACAACACAAGAATAAAACAAGACTTACTCCCAGTATCTTAGTTTTTGAAAAGACATTACACTCTTGATCTGAATCCAAAAAAAAGCAAAACTACTTTTCAACAGTAGTCAATGCATCACCCAAAAGGAGGATTCCTATTGCTACATTCTCCACTGTACCTTATATATGAACCAAGCAATATATTTTAAAATAATTCTTAATTTATATTTTTTAAAAGGAATGACACTCATACTCACTTACCTGAGACTCCACAGTGACTATGATCATAGAGATGTCGCTGGTACATGGCAGATTTTTTGTATATAACATGAGGATGACCATTCTCATAATTTAAGTTACTGGAAATTTTTGTTATATTCCTTAAAGGCTCAATAAAATACTCTTCATCTGCTGTAGCAATGACTCCATGCTTAAAGGAGAAAAGAAGAAAAAAAGAACTTGCGAAAGACAATATAAAACTCCTATTAAAAAGCTTAATTGTAAATAATATTTCATAGAATCATAGAATGGTTAGAGTTGGAAGGGACCTTCAAAGGTAATCTAGTCCAACCCCCCTGCAAGGAGCAGGGACATCCCTGACTAGATCAGGTTGCTCAGAGCCTCATCCAGCCTGGCCTTGAATGTTTCCAGGGATGGGGCTTCCAGCACCTCTCAGGGCAAACCTGATTTGATTATCATTTATTTATGTGAAGAAATCCACAACTATAAACCCACACAGAAAACAATCTATGGGCCAGCTCTCCTCCACTGACTTTAGTGGGAGCAGAAGTAAGTGCCGATAAGCAACACAATGAGAAAATAATTAAAATATCATTGCCCTATTTCTGGAGTTCTTTCCTATCATTTTTGGTAGATGTGGTAAGAAAGCAAGATATATTCTTGGTATATGACAAACAATCTGTTCACAGAGATGTTCCAAAATTATGTGATTCCTGCCCATTAAAAGTGATGCCAAGCCAAAATGGCCTTGCCCAAAAGGTGAGCCCAATATCCCTCTGTGATGTCATGCCAGTAGATGCTTAATGCCACATACTGCATCAAAGAAAAACTGCATGAAGGATTAATTCTAGAAAATATATTTGGGGAAACCATTCAGCATTTTACATCCAAATGCTTAATTCCAAAACTGAGCTAGTTATTAAAATCAAATTATTAGTATTAACTTAGGCTACACTATCTACGAAGCATTTATTTCTTAAAAGGTCTCGCCACAAATCTTTGGCAAATCCAAGTTGTTGCAGACTGTGTACTAGACCTCATTCTCCGTAACAAATGAACATATTTTTTTCCTCGTACTGCAGTGCAGAATAGTAGATATTCTGTTCTCATAACTTTCACATTTGTGAACTCATCTTCTTCCAAACAGGAAGTGGTTTACAGAAGAAAGGGGAGATTTCAAGCCAACTTTGCAGTCTCCTGAACCTTCAGCAATTAAAAATGAACTTCAGCAGATAATCCAGTTTTGTGATCCCTTCAGCTATAAAAATATTGGGGAATAAGCCCAGACAGACTCCTACACCTATATTTGCTGAAAAAAAATTTCTGGTATCTGTATCTAGAAAACTCTGAATGTATAAACTTTTTGCACCAGGAAAAAGAACTACAAATCAGGTGGGAGACTGAAATGAACTTCTGCATTCATATCCTGATTTGATGAATCATAAATTTCTACCACATCTTTGATGTGTAAACAAGTACTATGCATGAGCATTTTGCTAAAGATTTGTGTTTGGGGTTTGTGGTTTTTTGTTTGGTTGTTTTTTGGGTTTTTTTTGTTTGTTTGGGTTTTTTTCCTCCCCTCCTCTGATGATTAGCCATTAAGACCACTTGCTCCATATTTGCTCTAAATATCCCAAAGCTGTTTCTGAGATCAGGGATTGCCATTGTACTCTTGGTCAAAGCTCTCCTCCTGCTGCTGTTTTGTACATCAACCGCCTGCTGTTCTTCACTCCTGGAATAACCATATTTCAGTAGAATCACAGAATCATTTAGGTTGGAAAAGACCCTTAAGATCATTCAGTCCAACTCTTAACCTAACACTGCCAAGTCCACCATTACCTCCAGGGATGGTGAATCAACCACTTCCCTGGGCAGCCTGTGCTTGATAACCCTTTTGGTAAAGAAATTTTTCCTAATATCCAATCTAAACCTCCCCTGGCACAACAAAGAGGCTGTTTTGTCTGATCCTATCACTTGTTACTTGGGAAAGAGAGACATAGAATCAATACTAACATAGTAAAAACACACAATTTAAAAATTAAAAAGCCTGTATATGACTTATGAAAGAACAATATTTTCCAAATATAACCCCATTATATAGTTTGAAAATATATGTATGAACACATTTCAGCTTTCAATTATACATTCCTTACATAGTGACTATAACAGTAAGTGTTCCTCTCCAGTGGTATTTTTCATTATGAACTCAATTATTTACTCAAGAAGGTAACACCAGGGTCTGTATTCACCTGGAAGATGCAGTACCAAATGTCTCTCACAATGCTTTCTTGTTACTTAGAATCTAAGATTTTACTAGAAAACAAATCATTTACTGGTACACTGCTGCTTAAATAGTCTTGAAAATACAAACCTAATTGTAACTCGGTTTGCCAGATGTGCAGAAAGAGTCTTGACAGTCTAATCTGTCATCCAGACCAGATGTCAGACATCTGGGTTCAAGCAAATCCTGAGCCATTATAAGTTCTATTATTATGTTCCCACAGGAAAAAAGAGTTCTGCAGAGTGGTTCTGGCCAACACCATCAGGCTGTCTGCTTCATGCCAAGCCTGAGGAGACAGAGTTATCATCCAAACTGTGGCCCTGTCTCTGCAACAGAGGGGCCTTAATCTAAAGGTTACTCCAGGGCATACATCCTTCATGTCTGTACTCGAGTCCAGTCAGGTTAACAAGTCTAAGCATGAATAAGGCACTGAGATACAGAAACTGATAGTTTTAAGCAGTGAGATTACCTCATTGGGAGGAAATCAAGTCAGATGCCATAAACAACACTTAATTAATAAAATCATAGAATCATTTAGGTTGGAAAAGACCTCCAAGATCATCAAGTCCAACCGTAAACTTAACACTGACAAGTCCACCACTAAACCATGTCCCTAAGCACCACGTCTACATGTCTTTTAAATACCTCCAGGGATGGTGACTTCACCACTTCCCTGGGCAGCCTGTTCCAGTGCCTGACCACTCTTTCAGTAAAGAAATGTTTCCTAATATTCAATCTAAATCTCCCCTGATGCAACTTGAGGGCATTTCCTCTTGTCCTATCGCTAGTTACTTGGGGGAAGAGACCAACACCCGCCTCCCTACAACCTCCTTTCAGATAGTTGGAGAGAGCAATGAGGTCTCCCCTCAGCCTCCTCTTCTCCAGACTAAACAATCCCAGTTCCCTCAGCTGCTTCTCATAAGACTTGTGTTCCAGGCCCCTCACCAGCTTCATTGCCCTTCTCTGGATGCACTCCAGCAACTCAACCTCCTTCTTGTACTGAGGGGCCCAAAACTGAACACAGTACTCGAGGTGCGGCCTCACCAGTGCCGAGTACAGGGGCATGATCACTTCCCTACTCCTGCTGGCCACACTATTCCTGATGCAAGCCAGGATGCTGTTGGCCTTCTTGGCCACCTGGGCACACTGCTGGCTCATGTTCAGCTGGCTGTCTACCAGCACCCCCAGGTCCTTTTCCGCTAGGCAGCTTTCCAGCCACTCTTCCCCAAGCCTGTAGCATTGCATGGGGTTGTTGTGACCCAAGTGCAGGACCTGGCACATGGCCTTGTTGAACCTCTTACAATTGACCTCGGCCCATCGATCCAGCCTGTCCAGATCCCTCTACAGAGCCTTTCCATCCTCAAGCAGATCGACACTCCCACCCAACTTGGAGTCGTCTGCAAACTGACTGAGGGTGCACTCGATCTACTCATCCAGATCATTGACAAAGACATTAAACAGAACTGGCCCCAATACTGAGCCCTGGGGAATATTGTGACCAGCCGCCAACTGGATTAAACTCCATTCACCACAAATCTTTGGGCTTGGCCATCCAGCTGGTTTTTTACCCAGCGAAGAGTACACCTGTCCAAGCCATGAGCACCCGGTTTCTCCAGGAGAATGCTGTGAGAAACAGTGTCAAAGGCTTTACTAAAGTCCAGGTAAACAACATCCACAGCCTTTTCCTCATCCACTAAGTGGGTCACCTTGTCATAGGACTTTCCCTGCATATGCCCTTCACATAAGCCCTGCATATATATACCATTTTAAACCTAACATATATTAATTTT
Organism: Chlamydotis macqueenii; assembly: GCF_036417535.1. Classification (NCBI taxonomy): domain Eukaryota; kingdom Metazoa; phylum Chordata; class Aves; order Otidiformes; family Otididae; genus Chlamydotis; species Chlamydotis macqueenii. Next base: position 53,459,660 of record NC_141592.1, on the reverse strand, counting down.
GCTTGCAAAGAATACTGTTCTTCCAGTATTAAACTGATGCAAGTGGTCTTGTTGAATCAAAGTGAATGATATTTTAGAAGCTGTCGTACTTCAGCTCCGATCGGGACCAGACTACGCAGTCTCTCTCTCACTTCCCCCACCCTCCGAGAGAATAGGGGGAGATGATATAAGAAAAACAGCTCGAGGTTTGAGATAAGGACAGGGAGAAATCCTTAAAGTTACCATTACGGGCAAAACAGACTCGACTTGGGGAAAAACACTCATTTATTTCTAAAACTAGCAGGAGAATGAGACAGGGAACAAGATAACCTCCCCCCACCCCTCCCTCTTCCCGGGCTTAACATTATCTCTACTACCTTCCCCTCCCAAGCGGCACGGGGGGAGAAGAGGGAATGGGGGTCGTGGTCAGTTCATCACGCGTTGTTTTACGCCGCCGTATCATCGTTGGGGGAAGAACTCCTCGCATTCCTCCTCTGCTCCAGCGTGGGGTCCCTCCCACGGGCCATAGTCCTCCGTGAAACTGCTCCGGCGTGGGTCATCTCTTCCACGGGGTGCAGTCCCTCCAGAACAGCTGTCCCAGCGGGCCCTCCACGGGCCACAGCCTCCTTCAGGCCTCCACCTCCCCCAGTGTGGGGTCCTCCACGGGCTGCAGGTGGATCTCTGCCCCTCCGTGGACCTCCATGGGCTGCAGGGGGACAACCTGCTGCACCGTGGTCTTCACCACGAGTTGCAGAGGAATCTTGGCCAGGAGCCGCGTTACTCCTCCCCCTCCTTCTGAACTGACCTTGGCGTCTGCAGCCGTTCCTCACAACAGGCTGGCAGACGCCTCTCAGGATCCTTTTTACATCTTATTCACTTCAACTTCTCATCTCCTCTCCACTTCTTACAGCCAGGCAGGGCCGAGTTAGGCCCAGTCGGCCGCCCAGCGGGAGGCCAGAGGGTGAGGCCTGCAAGGCCCACAAGGCTCGCGCCTCCCCCTCTCTGCCCCCCACTCAGCTGCTTCACATCTTCTCCCCTTTTTTTCTGTTTTCCCCTACTTAAATACGTTATCGCAGAGGCGTTATCACGGGACATTCTGCTACCAATTGGCTCGGCCTTGGCCAGCAGCGGGTCTGCCCTAGGCCCGGCCGAGTCCACTGAACAAAGGGGAGCAACTTCTAGCAGTTTCCTACAGAAGCTACCACCTTGGGCCCCCCCTTACTAACAAAACCAGAACAAAGCACTCCAAATTCTGTACTTAAGAAATACCTATTTCAGGAACAACCACCATTTATTTTAATTAGGAGTTTAGAAAATTCATATGGCTAGAGATGCTCTCATTGTATATGCATTCAGCAATGCCTGATTAATAGTGGGAAATATGCTATTATATCCGAATCGACTTTCTAAAACACACTTTTGGCTTACCTACTGTTTGAGCACAACACAGTTTCAGTTGCAAAAGGAGACTGAAATAATCCCTTTTTGAAGCATTAAAAGGAATTAGCTTTTTTTTTTACTTTTGCCATTGTATTTGAACTTAAACAGTTTGTACTTTAAACTTCTGCTCCAAAGCATAACAAATATCATTAAGACATAAGAATGACCAGCAAAAGGTTTTGACAAAATACCATGAATTTAAGAAACAAGCTGAATGCCCCAAGAAGCAACATTACCAAGATTATTATCTAAAACAGGTTGTTTGAGGTCCTGCGTTATCCAGTCCCACTACAGACTGTCAACTCCTGCTAACACATATAAGGTCTGGATCCAGCAGTTTGACATGCTCAGACAAATCTGTGAATCCACATCGACTTCCCTTGAACTTGTAAAAAGGAATCTTTTTGTGTCAGGCTGTCTACCTGGGACCTTACCCTACATCAGAGATGGGGGATGTCCATCAGTAACAGAAGCAAATTGAAATATGGAGGACAAGTAAGTGCCTTTTCCACACAGTACTACTGTTTTCCAATTTCTCCCTGCCTCAAAGCATAAAGTCTAGAAAGGTTCATCTATTTTTAATATAAAGCAGTAGTAATGGAAACTTCTGAAAATGTGTCAGTCTTGTTCAGTATATTTACAGTTGGCTCTACACTTCAGTGTGGTTTTATGACTGAGGAAACAGACTGCATTAGCTTAGCGTGTTCTCAAAGATTAAAAAAAATAATGATCTGGCCTGGGACAGTACATCATGTAATCTGACAAGACATCTTAAAACTAGGACAAGGATAGCTTATTTATAATTTTCTGAATACTAAGTCTATACTGCAAATACATATTAGTAGCAAAGAGAACTCCAAAGACACCAATCTAGAATACTAAATCTCTTTCAATATCTTTTCTGATCTTCATAAGTTATTTTATAAATTATACATTATTTTATATACAATTCAAAAATACCATACTATATGTAGTTTATTATCTATAAAATTAGATACATTCTTTATGGTAGAATCAGCTTTCAAATGAGATAATTTAAGAATATGAATAATTTATATACATATGAATTTAGGAATACATGAAACAAACATGAAGTCTTCAAGCAAAATAATTCTTCCTTTAACCACGTAAGGTCATGCTTTAGCCAAAGTCTACTTAGCCCAGCAGATGGAAACTGATGGAATGAAACTTCAGTAAGTAGCAGCCTGTAATTCTGGGGCACTTGGTAATGACAAATAGAGGGAGAGGCTGAAACAGGATATAGTGACAGGGAAATGAACTCACTGCTGGTCACTTATTATAACAAAACTGAGAGAAAGCCCTTCTTGCACTAACACTCATCTCAGATACTACAAGTGTTCTTCAAAGTCATACACTTATGTTAATTAAACCATGGCTTCGCCTGCCCACCCTGAATAACTAAACAGAATAACTCAAAACATTCACTAAAGGGAAGAAATCTGGCAACAGTGAAGTCTAACAGGACAACTGGTATAAATGGAATGCTTAAATTTTGCTTGTGAGCGACACTCATACTAAAGGCTACTACTTGTTTTAGAGTTACTGACAACGTAAAATGACAGGCTCTGGGACAGATGTTGATCAAGGACTATGCAGAATATGACTGGCAATCTCTTACAGACCAACAATCAGACTGGAAAATAAGACTGTCTCAAGCACGACATATTCTGAACTGTCACTAATTCTAAAACAAGTAATAGTGTCTTCAATATTCACTGCCAATTGCTTTATTAAATGTGTTCTAACCAGTAGCTATATAACAAAATATTTGTCAGTAGGAATCATCATTTTAAAATAACTCTGTAATGGATTTATCTGAATGGAGTGGTAACTCCTTTACTGGAAGGCCCTACCAATGCTGTATGACAGAGGAATTTCTGTACAGTAGAGGATGATATTGAGTACAGCTTACCACTGCACCCCTTTGCAGGATCCCTGCCTCTCTGAGAAAGAGCCTTGTGTCACCCCTGCTGCTACTTCCGGAGCATGACAAGAGCCTTGCATACTTGTGACTCAGCTTTTCTAGGAGATGCAGTGGACACCTGACACTTGCAGTGCCAAGTAAGAGGCATGACCAACAAGAACGCAAAAGTGCCAGTCATAGTGTGTCCAGAGAACTGAGGCTGCCTTAATCCAGACCAGGAATACCTGGAAGAAATACAGAAGAGCTGACAACAGCTAAAAGCACCAAAGATGACTAACTGGGAAGCACTCCACACTAAAGTTAACTTACAGGCTAAGTTAATGTACTGACACCTTGAATCACAGAAAACAGCTTCACTCCAGCAAAACAGCGAGGTTGAGGGCAGAGGTAAAACATGCATCAATAGGAATGCTAAAAGTCACCTCAGGGCCTGAGGCACAGAAGCAAAAACTTCATTTAGAAGTGACACCTACCATGCTGCTAAATTATTTGAAGAAAACAAGAGCACCATGAGGGATGAGAGATGGGGAAAGCTGATAGGAAAACATGGACTTTGTCCTGCTTCATCTCACTCTTGTTTTCCTAACATGGAAGGAAAATAAGAATCGGCTAAGGCAAGAGTAGGCATTCTTGGCTCACTCCTTGGCCAAGGTCAGAGAAGAACCGAAATAGGAGCACTGTGCTTCAACCAGCAGAAGCTCTGAAGATATAGAGGTATGCAGCCTCTTTTAAAGAAGTGAGTCCTGAAAGTGGGGATTTGCTCTCCATAGTATTTTTAGTCAAAAAGAACCCTAAAGCAAAATTATCTAGTATATTAAAGAGCTTAAATAACTGTGACAAAAATGTTATTACATAGGAACCGCAAAACCAAAGTCAAAATTGTACTACATTCAGACCTATCAGCTGCAAGTCTGCATTAACCAAACTGTGATACCACACACAACGGAACACCATTTTAACTACATTTCTTCAAAAGTGTCACTTAGCCCTGGAAATACCCATTACAATGTTTTTCCTCAAGAGTACTCCAAAATGTTAACCTAGACTGTATCAGGGACATAACAAATAGCTGGATATAATGACTCCTATCTAGGTCTGAAGCAGCAGGCTCTTGTTTGTAAATAACATCCCAACATGCATTATTCAATAGCACTTCCATGGATAAATAGGAATTAGTTTAGCAAGTCTCTGTAATATTTTTTTTCCTTTAGCAATTAGTTAGATCTGTCTACTCCTAACAAGAAGATTGACCAGTGTTCTACTATAATTAAAACCAGAAGGAATAACCACAATATATACATATATTTTTACTAGAGAAATTACTAGGCTCTTGATTTAGTATTTTCTAGTCATGCTCCTCTATTTTAGTATTTTGTTACTCAGTAGTTTGGTTTTTAATTTTTTGCATTTGTTTTCTAATTTCTGTTGAGAATAAAAGCAGTTTTTTCCCATGCAAGTACTACTGTCGTGATCAACAGTAAAAGAAGAGATGAGAATAAGAAAGATGAGAATTTCTAATCCTACTTTTAAATGAAACTGTTTATGATTTGTAAACAAAATATTTATTTTAAAGGTAAATAATTACTTTAGGATGCTGGTACTTGCAAAGGATATATGACTTCTACACCAAGCAATTCCTCTTCTCTGTTATTTACTCAAAGTTTCTAAACTCAAATTCACAAAAACAACGAGTGGGTGTTCAGTTCAATCAATGTCTCTCTGGAGAGATTCAGCATCCTAAAGGACCCACTGTTTTCCTCCCCCGCCTTGAGTTTGTAACATTTTTATAACCTGTAATGATCTCAGCACAGACTTAATCTTGCAGTACTAGTACAGGCACTGTAAACACTGAAAATGTTGCCCGCTAAAGGACTAAAGAATTGGGTCTTAGTAGAATCATAGAATAGTTTGGGTTGGAAAGGACCTTAAAGATCGTCTAGTTCCAACCTCCCTGCTGCCCTGGGCAGGGACACCTACCACTAGATCAGGTTGCTCAAAGCCCCATCCAACCTGGCCTTGAACACTTCCAGGGAGGGGGCATCCACAGCTTCTCTGGGCAACCTGTTCCATTGCCTCACCACTCTCACAGCAAATAATTTCTTCCTTATATCTAATCTAAATATACTCTCTTTCAGTTTAAAGCCATTACCCCTTGTCCTATCACTGCATGCCCTCGTCAAAAGTCCCTCTCCAGCTTTCTTGTAGGCCCCCTTTAGGTACTGGAAGACCACTATCAGGTCTCCCTGGAGCCTCCTCTTCTCCAGACTGAACAGCCCCAACTCTCTCAGCCTGTCCTCATAGGAGAGGTGCTCCAGCCCTCTGATCATCTTCATGGCCCTCCTCTGGACTCGCTCCAACAGGTCCACATCCTTCTTACATTGGGGGTCCCAAAGCTGAATGCAGTACTCCAGGTGGGGTCTCACCAGAGCAGAGTAGAGAGGGAGAATCCCCTCCCTTGACCTGCTGATCACGCTTCTTTTGATGCAGCCTAGCATACAGTTGGCTTTCTGGGCTTTTAGTAGATACAAATTATCTTGGAAAAAACTTTTCCCCAGGACCCAGACCAGCTTTTAGGTTTTTTTTGCACTTGCTTGCTTCTCACAGGGACTCAAAAAAACTAAAAGATATGCCAATTAAGTAGTTCTTCTGTAATTTAAAAAGGGACAAGCACACTATTATACTAGAACATGTAACATGCACTTACCAGACCATTGCAGTTGCTTAAGGCCACTTTAGTTGTACTGTGTTGGTCTTGCAAATATCCTGTGTAATGACAGTGGTCTAAAAAATCGTGCTTCCATTGAGGTCCATCTTTCCCCCAGTATTCTACTGTAAAATGTCTAGACACCAAATCTGTGTTGAGAGTCAGGTTTAAATGAAAGTGCTTGCCATAGGCAGAAAGTTTAAAAAATAATTTAGATGCTGCCAGTTCTTGGTCATAAGGGTCTGTACTCCTCCTCCTTCTTGAAGGTTTAGCATTTTTCACAGTAAAGCTTAGGAAGGCTCCATTTTGATCAACCCTTATTGGGATTGTTAGTTGGTAGTGTTCAAGGTAAGACAGGAATTCCTCTTTGTAATCACAAGGTAAACAATCCAGGGAGTGGGCATAGAAGAGAAGAAAATATAACAGGAAACAACAAGTAGTAGTATAAACATAAACCATATTTGGCTAAATCTCATCACCCTCATGAGTAAAAATCCTTCAGGTAAATGCAAAATGGAGAGTTTTACTAAATAAAAGAAAATGTTCTTTTCTTTATTTCTAAGTCAAGAAAACTTGTTCAGTTTCCTATTAATCTGATGTCACTGGAAATACAAAAGTTTTTAATTACATATCATTTTCCTATTTACCCAAAATATGTAAACATTTGGGACTAAATTCTACCTAAGGAAGATGTATTCTTCCCAGTGATACCATTCAAAGACAAAAATTACTAAACCCTCCTGCAAGAATAAAACCAGAAGTAATTAAAAGTATTACATTGTAAAAACATGCAAACTGCTCTTAATTTAATTAAAAACCTAAATGTCAATGGATCAAAGTAAAATTAGATCTTTACTTCCTAGTTTAAAAACACATTAATGATGTTATAGCAAGTCTCTAAACTATTATCAAGTACATTTTACTAGATTGAATTTGCAAGGCTTTCCTACAGTTAAAAGTAGACAAAAACAAATTAAAACAACAATTTAATCAGATTTGCTGTATTTAAATGTCCATGACAATGAATCATGATAAAACTAGGAGCAGAGTCCATATGATCTCATGAATTACATAAATGTGGTTTAGAAAATATTACCCAAATGCAATGCAAAAATCAGTGCTTCTTGTCAGCTACAGAGGTCAGACCCCTACCTTGAGAACTATATGAAAGCCTGTTGTCACTGTGAAATTCCGATGAAACCATGACTAGGGTCAAAATCCATGTCCACATCTTCAAAAAAATTTCCATAATTTAGAAAAATAAAAAGCTGCTTTTTTTTTACCCCTCCTTGGAGGGCTACCTGTGTGCTATAGAGTTAACTCCACTCCAGAATCGCACCATAACAGGTATATGTATTTTATACTACTTCCAAATTAATTATTGGATGTTTCACTTGTTGACAGGTATTCTTTTCCAACAACCTGTATTTTCTTCTATATCTGCAGTCATTTTCTTAATTCGAAATAAGTATTTGTAAGATTCCTTAAGATATCAGTAAAACATTAGACTGGACAGTTAACTGAACTTGCTCCATTTCTTTTCCTGAAAAACAAAAGAAAAAGAGTCAAGGCAAATTCTTTCTATTAAAACAGATCTATACTGCAAAACACTAAGCCATCATAGTGAACTACGCAATATAACATTTTGAAATAATATTCAACCATTATCACTATCATGGTCCACGGTCACAACCTTATAAAAAACCATAAATTACCATTAACCTTGAACTACTAGTTCCATACAACATAAGATGCACATATCTGCTTTATGTTAAATAGGCCCAAGACTTCATAAAATTAAGGTTTCTTGTTCTCAAATACTGTGTTCAGACTTGTTCCAGCTATAATCGATGCTATGCACTCATTGATTTCAGCAGTGAATAACTAGACCCAATACACTGGTAGACAAAGGAAGAACCTGGGAAAGAATCCAGAGTACAGTTATCTGATCTTTCTACAGCATGTATTTTGTTATTTACCAAAGAAAAATTTTCTGTATTTGAAACTATTAATCATACACATTCTAAGTTTTCAAATATTTGTTGTATACATATTAACTACAATGTGATGTAGCAGAATATATTTTTATTTTAATTTTGCAGGTCATGGGATTGAGCAAATAGCATGTTACTCCCCCTCCCCCCACCCTTTCTTTTTTTCATTTAAAACACTATTGCAGTAATACTAGAAAGCAGTTTTAGCTGTGGCCAGGGATTAAATGGAAGGTCTATGCAGCCAACTAACAGTCCAGTATAATGGGATATGAAACCATGCATTGTGTCAGCTGGTACTAATCAGTCCTCTTAAGCACTCTCAGCATGCCTGTGCATACAGCAAACTCTGCAGAGGCAGACAATGGAGAAATAGAACACCTGAGAAGGGAAAACTGTTTAAAAATATTTTTCCAAAAGCATACATAGTCATTTATACATGCACCAGATAAATTTGCCTTTCTAAAATTCTGGGAATAATTTACAACATTAATTCAGACAGGTAATATCCCTGTAGCCAGTGGATTATTTGTAAAGGTTAAAGAATCATAGCATGTCATCTCAAGAAGAAATCAACATCATGCAAATCCTATTTACTAACATCACAGTGAATATTAGGAAACTTCTTAGCCAATGTGAAATGCACTTCTCCTACGAAGATAGGCTGAGAGAGTTGGGGTTGTTCAGCCTGGAGAAAGCTCTGGGGGCCTTCCAGTAACTAAAGGGGGCCTACAAGAAAGCTGGTAAGGGACTTCTGACAAGAGCATGTAGTGATAGCACAAGGGGTAATGGCTTTAAACTGAGAGTAGGTTTAGATTAGACATAAGGAAGAAATTCTTCACTATGAGAGTGGTGAGGCACTGGAACAGGTTGCCCAGAGAAGCTGTGGATGCCCCCTCCCTGGAAGTGTTCAAGGCCAGGTTGGATGGGGCTTTGAGCAACTTGGTCTAGTGGAAGGTGTCCCTGCACAGGGCAGGGGGAGTGGAACTAATGATCTTTTTATATCCCTCCATTTGGAATGGAGGGATATAGGCTCTTTAGGAAGGACAGGCAGGAGAGATGAGGAGGGGGTGTCGCCCTCTATGTCAACGACCAGCTGGAGTGCATGGAACTCCACATGGGGATTGAGGAGGAGCTGACAGAGAGCTTATGGGTCAGGATTAGAGGGAGGGCAGGGACAGGGGAAATTACGGTGGGGGTGTGCTACAGGCTGCCTGGCCAGGAGGACAGAGCGGATGAGGCCCTCTACAGGCAGATAGGAGCAGCCTCATGGTCACAAGCCCTGGTCCTCATGGGGGACTTGAACCACCCTGACATCTCTTGGAGAGACAACACAGCAGGGCACGAGCAATTCAGGAGGTTTCTGGAATGCGTGGATCATAACTTCCTCCTGCAAGTGACACAGGAGCCAAGGAGGAGAGGTGCTATGCTGGACCTTGTTCTCACCAACAGGGAGGGGCTGATGAGGAATGAGGTGCTCCAGGGCAGCCTTGGCTGCAGTGACCATGAGATGGTGGAGTTCAAGATCCTTAGAGCAGCAAGGAGGGCGTGCAGCAAGAGCTCTGCCCTGGACTTCAGGAGAGCAGACTTTAGACTGTTCAGGGATCTGCTTGGCAGAGTACCATGGGATACAGCCCTGGAGGGAAGAGGGGCCCAGGAAGGCTGGTTAATATTCAAGGATTACCTCCTCCAAGCTCAGGAGCCATGCATCCCTGTGAGGGACTGACAGAGTTAATGTGTTGATGTCTCCAACACTGTTGTTGGGCAGGGTGTGGTTTGCATAGGGACAGTAGGAGTCAGGTAACACAAGACCCAGAGGGTGTATCTCCTCCCTGAGAGACCAGGCTATCAGCCCCTTTATGCTCTCCAAGTTTTCAAAGTTAATTTGTTCCTTGTTAATGATAAATAAAGTGTTAAATTGATCCTTTGGTGTTGTTTCACCCTCATTTAGTCTGAGGGAATCACAAACCTGCTATGGCCCTGGATCATAATAATCCCAACAAAGAAGTCCGGCCAAAACACCATGAGGCCTGCATGGATAAGCAAGGAGCTCCTGGACCAACTCAAACACAAAAAAAAAAAGAGGCCTACAGAGGGTGAAGGCAAGGACAGGTAGCCTGGGAGGAATACAAAGAGATTATCTGAGCAGCCAGGCATCAGGTTAGGAAGGCTAAAGCCCTGAGAGAATTAAATCTGGCCAGGGACGACAAGGACAAAAAAAGTTTCTTTAGGTACATCAGGGATAAAAGACCGACCAGGGAAAATGTGGGCCCTCTCTGGAAGGAAACAGGTGGCCTGGTTACCTGGGACATGGAGAAGGCTGAGGTGCTTAATGACTTTTTTGCCTCAGTCTTCAACAATGAGGGCTCTTGTCTCACCACCCAAGCTGTGGAAGGCAAAAGCAGGGACTGGGAGAATGAGGAACTGCCCACTGTAGCAGAAGAGCAGGCTCGAAAACATCTAAGGAACCTGCAGGTGCACAAGTCCATGGGACCTGGCGGATGAAGTTGCCAAGCCGCTGACCATTGTATTTGAGAAGTCGTGGCAGTCTGATGAGATTCCCACTGACTGGAAAAGAGGAAACATAACTCCCATTTTTAAAAAGGGAAACAAGGAAGACCCAGGGAACTACAGGCTGGTCAGTCTCACCTCTGTGCCTGGCAAGGTCATGGAGCAGATTCTCCTGGAAACCATGCTAAGGCACATGGAGAGCAAGGAGGTGGTTGGTGACAGCCAACATGGCTTCAACTAAGGGCAAATCATGCCTGACGAATTTGATGGCCTTCTATGATGGGGTTACAGCATCAGTGGAGAAGGGACAATCAACTGACATCATCTACGTGGACTAGTGCAAGGCATTTGACGCTGTCCCGCACTGATACAGGGAATTAACTGTCTGCTAAATATTGCTTGATTTAGGAGACTGTCTCCTAGAGAATGCCTAACAATCCCGTTTGCCTTGAAACTCACTTAAGCTTATCAGGGACTGGTATGTGTCAAGAAACTGGTATTTGTCAAGGACTAATATGTCTAGCAAAGGACAGAATGTTAGTTCCACCACAAATTCGGTCAGAAGTCAGGAAACTGCTGAAATCCCCAAGCGAAAGGAGAGCATGGGTGAATGACTAAAGTTCATCTAGAGGAAGATAAGACCCCTGAAGACCACCAGAGACAGATCTGAAATGTTAATGCAAGTGTTTTTTTTAATAACCCCGCCTCACTTATGCATATGTATGTCTGTATTGTGCAATCCTATGAATATGTATACCTGCACCGTATAAATTTTTGGTAAAATGTGCTGTCGGTGTGCGTGCTTTTGGAGGAGCGATCCCCCACGCACCCGGCGCCGAATAAACATGCCTGCTTTATAACTCTTTCCAAGTTGTAGAGTTTGATCCGCACGTCAATTTGGCGACCCAGATGGGACCCTCTCTGCTCGACCGCAGGACCGGCTGAGAGGGGGACGTCTTTGGCGCGCCCTGAGCCTTCCTCGGAAGAATTCCCTCCCTTGCCCGATCACTGCGGGAGTAGACAAGGAACATCAGCGGACCAGGGGATACCTGTAAGTCGTGAGGAGACATCCTACGTGAGGGAAAGGAGCTGTTGCTCACCCCTGGGTAGTCCGGACTGCGGGGACTTTGCGGGAATCCCTGAGGGCAGTACGTGGGTCCCTGTAGTGATGTGAGTGCTTCTCACTGGAGTGTGGGAGCCCTGTGTGGGATAGCTATTGTCCATCCGTTGTAACCCATGGGAACTGGAATTTATATCATTGCGGCTATAATTGATTTATGATAGTCGTTACAAGCTGTATACTTAAGAAGTTTTTGTGTCTGGTACTGCGGGTTGTGGGATAAGTGTTTTATTGTATTGTTAATGTTTTATGTTGCTGTCTGAAGTAAGCTGGGTGAGTGTTTGAGTGAGTGAGACGCAGTCTGACTGCGGAGCGAGTGTGGAGTCCTGATCCGCAGTTCCGTGTTCTCCGCGAGGAGAGCGGCCGGAGACCGAGGAAGCATATGACAGATTTTGAGACCCTGTTAGTCGAACCGATGGTTAACCCTTTATTGTCCTGTACACGTGCATCAGGATTTTTCATGCAACCCAATATATGTTTTTGAATGCTTTGGTTGTAAGAAGAACATTGAGGTACTGTTTGGGGATGATTTTTGTGTGGTGAATGTCAAGGGAACCGGTCTGACTGGGATAGGATCAAGCGTTCAGACGAGCTTGGTGGAAACTTAAAAGGGCGTAAGGAATCAGTAAGAATGCCACTGGTATATGGGAGGAAGTGTAGAGCAGAGTAGTGCCGGGTTTATTTGGTGTGGAGCACGGACGAGTGCCTGCCCGCTGTTGCTTGTTTGTTCGCGCTAAGTGTTTGAAGTGTCATAAGTACGTTATTTCTTTTAACAGAAGACAGGAAATTCATCTCGACAATTGTCTTGAATTGAGCTGCATTCGCTGTGGGGTGAGTACGCCCTTGTATCTTTGGCCTTGGATAAGGTATTGTTGTTGTCAATTTAATGAGGTTGTATTCTTTGGCTGAAGAATAAGCAGAGTGTCTGTTACGGGAGGCAAACAAAGCGGCGGAGCAGTGAAAAGGAGCCCTCTGGGCTGCATTTTAGCTCACTGGAAGGAGATAGGAGAGCCGCAGGGGGAAATGTGAACAAAAAGACTTGAATAAAATATTGCAATCAGTGGTGGCCTTTGTATAAATTAGATGATGACAAGAAATGGCCCATTAACAGAACATTGAATTATAATACCTTGTTGCAATTGATGTTGTTTTTGAGGAGAGAAGGGAAATGGGATGAGGTCTCGTATGCGGACATGTTTTTCACCCTCCGGAATCATCTCGAGTATCAAACGGACTGTGAATTAGCACCCCCACAGGACCCAATGGTGATGGCTTTGGAGAAGGAAAATAAGAAAGAGAGAAAAGGAAAGAGGTGTTGCTCAGCATGCAGCATAAGGCAGAGATGTACAGAGTTGGGGAAAATAAGGGGTCCCGGGATGGGAGACGTGCCAGAGCATTATAAACCACTTGTAGGAGCACAACAAGGAGGAAATGAAGGTTCCGATTCGGAAAACCCTCCAGATAGTCCAGTATCCTCTCGCACTCGAAGTAAGAAAGAACAGATAGTGGTGCAGGCACCCCTCAGGGAGGGGGTGGGGCCAGAGGGAGGCGACACACTCCTCTGGACCCAGGGTCGGAAATAGGAGTACAGCAGTTAGTGTCTCTATTTATAGGACAGTCGGCAAGTGATATTCGGAGGAAGTTGCAGAAATTAAGACCGACAGAGAGCAGAAATTTGGATAATCTATTAGATTAATCATAGAATCATAGAATCATAGAATGGTTAGAGTTGGAAGGGACCTTCAAAGGTCATCTAGTCCAAACCCCCTGCAAGGAGCAGGGACATCCCTGACTAGATCCGGTTGCTCAGAGCCTCATCCAACCTGGCCTTGAATGTTTCCAGGGATGGGGAATCCACCACCTCTCTGGGCAACCTGTTCCAGTGTTCTATAACTCGCATCGTAAAAAATTTTTTCCTAATATCCAATCTAAATCTACCTCCCTCTATTTTAAAACCATTACCCTTCGTCCTACCACAAAAGGCCCTACTGAACAGTCTCTCCCCATCTTTCTTGTAGGCCCCCTTGAGGTACTGGAAGACCGCTATCAGGTCTCCCCGGAGCCTCCTCTTCTCCAGGCTGAACAGCCCCAACTCTCTCAGCCTGTCCTCATAGGAGAGGTGCTCCAGCCCTCTGATCATCTTCGTGGCCCTCCTCTGGACCCTGTCCAACTGGTCCATGTCCTTCTTATGTTGGGGGCTCCAGAGATGGATGCAGTACTCCAGATGCGGTCTCACGAGAGCAGAGTAGAGGGGGAGAATCACCTCCCTTGACCTGCTGGCCACGCTCCTCTTGATGCAGTCCAAGATGCAGTTTGCCTTCTGGGCTGCAAGTGCACATTGCCTGCTCATGTTGAGCTTCTCATCCACCATCATTCCCAAGTCCTTTTCCTCAGGGCTGCTCTCAATCCATTCTCCATCCAGCCTATATTTGTGCCTGGGATTGCCACAACCCATCTGCAGGACCTTGCACTTGGCCTGGTTGAACTTCATGAGGTTGCACGGGCCCATCTCTCCAGCCTGTCATGAAGCTGGAGAAGAGGAGGATCGGAGGAAGGAGAAATGGATGCTGGTAGCGGCATTACAAGAGAGTAAGGGATCTAGAGGTGTGGGACCTGGGAGACCTTTGGAAAAGGACCAGTGTGCGTGGTGTAAACAAATGGGACATTGGAAAAATGAATGTCCAAAGAGAAAAGGGAAAGGAAGGATACAGGCCCATGCCAAAGAAGATTGACGGGGACCTGGGGAATCTACCCTAGCAGATCCACTGGTTATACTGAAGCTAGGGAAACAACAACAGAATATGGAATTTCTAGTTGATACAGGGTGTCCTGGTTTTGGCAGGGATAGAGTTAATTTTCCTCTCAGTAGCTGGTGTGTTTTGGATTTTGTGAGTGGAGAATGTTGATAAAACACCCTGATGATACCAGTTGTTGTGAATGAGACCAAGGACGCTGTCTGGCTTTCCAAGTCTTGTTAACATGCTGTTCTGGTTTTGTTAGTGGGGGGGGGGGCCTAAGGTGGTAGCTTCTGTAGGAAACTGCTAGAAGTTGCTCCCCTTTGTTCAGTGGACTCGGCCAGGCCTAGGGCGGACCCACTGCTGGCTAAGGCTGAGCCAATTGGTAGCAGAATGTCCCGTGATAACGCCTCTGCGATAACGTATTTAAGTAGGGGAAAACAGGAAAAGAAGAAAGGAGATGTGAAGCAGCTGAGTGGGGGGCAGAGAGGGGGAGGCGCGAGCCTTGTGGGCCTTGCAGGCCTCACCCTCTGGCCTCCCACCGGGCAGCAGACTGGGCCTAACTCGGCCCGGCCTGGCTGTAAGAAGTGGAGAGGAGATGAGAAGTGAATAAGATGTAAAAAGGATCCTGAGAGGCGTCTGCCAGCCTGTTGTGAGGAACGGCTGCAGACGCCAAGGTCAGTGAAGAAGGAGGGGGAGGAGTAATATGGCTCCTGGCCAAGATTCCTCTGCAACTCGTGGTGAAGACCATGGTGGAGCGGGTTGTCTCCCTGCAGCCCATGGAGGTCCATGGAGGAGCAGAGATCCACCTGCAGCCCATGGAGGACCCCACGCCGGAGCAGGTGGAGGCCTGAAGGAGGCTGTGGCCCATGGAGGGCCCACTGGGACAGCTGTTCTAGAGGGACTGCACCCCGTGGAAGAGATGACCCACGCCGGAGTAGTTTCACGAAGGACTGTGGCCCGTGGGAGGGACCCCACACTGGAGCAGAGGAGGAATGCGAGGAGTTCGACCCCCATTCCCTTCCCCCCCCCCCCCCCCCCCCGTTCCACTCGGGAGGGGAAGGTAGTAGAGATAATGTTAAGCCCGGGAAGAGGGAGGGGTGGGGGGAGGTTATCTTGTTCCCTGTCTCATTCTCCTGCTAATTTTAGAAATAAATGAATAGTTTTCCCCAAGTCGAGTCTGTTTTGCCTGTAACGGTAACTTTAAGGATTTCTCCCCATCCTTATCTCAAACCTTGAGCCGTTTTTCCTTATATCATCTCCTCCTATTCTCTCGGAGGGTGGGGGGAGCGAGAGAGAGACTGCGTAGTCTGGTCCCCATCGGGTCTGAACTATGACAGTTATTTTGGCGCCCAACGTGGGGCCCGAGGAATTTGAGATAAGGATTGAGTTTAATTGGGAGCAGTAACAGGCAAAACAGGGATTGAACTCGATAAAAGAGTGAAATGATTATGGGGAATTTATGTTCTGATTGTGGTGAAGGGATAAGTGGTGAATTGTTTGTTAATTGTCTACCCACTGTCGGTGTTGTGAGGATATTATTTTGATTTTGGTGCGGGGAATTCTTTTTTTCTTCTGTTGATGTGTGTGTATTTTACTTATAATTTTTAAATACGTAATTCGCAGAGGCGAGGGGTGGAGGTGGAGGTTCCATGCAGATGCAGGAAGCTGGGAGAAAGACAGACAGAATAATTGACCCAAACTGGCCAAAGAGAGTATTCCATGCCATAAATGTCATGCTCAGTATATAAGTGGGGGCTGGCTAAGGCGGATATCTGCCTTCTCGGCATCCATCTTTCTCCCTCATTTGCTGGCATCATTCCCTCTACCTTCCTGGCTCCCTTTTGCTCCTTTGCTTGCCACTCGGTTTTGTTTCCGTGATCGCTGCTCCGGACAGGCTGTATCGGTCATTGGGACATCGGGTGGTGAGAAAACACATATTGTTCACTTTGTATATTTTAATATCCTTATATTCTGTTTTCTATTTTAATATCCTATATTCTGTAGTTTTCCCTTTTTATTTTAGTAAATTGTCTTCATATCAACCCCCTTCCTTCCCAATTCTCTCCCCCATCCCGCAGGGGAGGGGGAGGGTGAGCGAGAAACTGTGTGGTAATTCAGGCTAAACCATCACACCGGGGCAACTTTTTGGGTTTTAAACCAAGCTTTAACACCTATGGATGATGACTTTGTAATGGTAAGGGGAGCTACTGGCCAAAGTGAGAAGGCGTACTTTTTGAAACCTCTTAAATTTAAATTGGGAATACACAAATTCTTATATATGCCTAACTCGCCAAAACCCCTATTAGGGCGAGACCTATTGGTACAGCTAAAAGCGGAAATAAAATTTGAAACAGGAAAAGTGGAACTCCGAGTGGGAGATGACCAGCTAATTGAACTTTTGAGTCTGGCCCTCATAGATATGGATATTCCTGTTAGCTCAGGAATACCTGAGGAAGTCCAGAACCAAGTATATCCGGGGGTATGGGCCGCAGAAATACCAGGAAAAGAGAAAAATGCCTCCCCAGTAGTAGTCAGACTCAAACCAGGGGCGTGGCCTGTAAGAATCAGGCAACATTCCCTCAGGACAGAGGATAGGGAAGGAATCCAACCAATAATCAGCCGGTTTATCAAACATGGGCTTTTAACAGAGTGTGAGTCCGAATATAACACTCCCATTCTACCAGTCAAAAAGTCGGATGGTAGTTACTGAATAGTACAAGATCTCAGAGCTATTAATAGAATTGTTGAAGATCTGCATCCTGTCGTAGCAAACCCATACACATTATTAACTAAATTGGCACTTGAATTGGCCTGGTTTACCGTATTGGACCTGAAAGATGCCTTCTTTTGCCTACCCTTCAGCCCAGAGAGCCAGTTGCTGTTTGCATTTGAATGGGAAAACCCCGATTCTGGAAGAAGGACACAATTAACATGGACTGTGTTACCACAGGGGTTTAAGAATAGCCCCACTCTTTTCAGAAACCAATTAGCCAGAGACTTGGAACAGTGGGAGCAACCACATGGAAATGGAGTAATATTACAGTATGTAGATGATCTATTGATAGCCACTGAGACGAAAGAACTATGTATAATATGGACAGTCAGTCTGCTAAATTTCCTTGGACTTAATGGCTATCGAGTCTCTCCACAGAAAGCACAAGTGGCTCAGCGGCAGGTGACTTACCTCGGATACAAGATAACTGCTGGCCAAAGGACCCTAGGAACAGCAAGAAAGGAGGCCATCTGTCAGACTCCTCGACCACAGACAGCTAGAGAACTCCACACGTTCTTAGGAATGACGGGATGGTGTCGCCTATGGATATATAACTATGGACTCTTGGTAAGGCCACTCTATGAACTGTTGAAATCTAATCCAAAAGACCTCACCTGGAATGAGGAGAGGCAGAAAAAGCATTCCAGCAACTGAAAAGGAAGCTAATGGATGCCCCTGCCTTGGGGTTACCAGATACTACTAAGCCATTCTGGCTGTTCTCTCACGAGAAGCAGGGAATAGCCCTGGGAATCCTAGCCCAAAACTTGGGGCCGTATAGAAGGGAGTGGCGTACTTCTCCAAACAACTTGATGAAGTAAGTAAAGGTTGGCCTAGCTGCCTAAGGGCGACAGCAGCATTGGTGTTAAACATCCAAGAAGCACGTAAATTGGCATTAGGCCAAAAGATGACAGTGTTGATATCTCATACTGTATCCACAGTATTAGAGATAAAAGGGGGGCACTGGCTCTCACCACAAAGGTTCCTTAAATACCAGGCCGTTCTGGTGGAACAGGGTGATGTGGAAATAGTGGTTACTAACATTGTCAACCCAGCAGCTTTCCTCAGCGGAACCACGGGAGAACCACTATCGCATGACTGCCTGGAAACGATTGAAGCAGTCTATTCCAGCCGACCGGCCCTGAAAGAGGAGCCACTGGAAGATGCTGAAGACTCCTGGTACACAGATGGAAGCAGCTTTGTTCAACAAGGCATCCGCAAAGCAGGGTATGCGGTAACCGCTATGGATCAGGTAATAGAATCTGCAGCCCTTGCCCCAAATACCTCGGCACAAAAGGCAGAAATAGTAGCTTTAACCTGAGTGTTGGAACTAGCTAAAGACAGGAAGATTAATGTCTGGATGGACTCCAAATACACTTTTGGGGTAGTCCATGCCCATGGGGTGATATGGAAAGAAAGGGGACTCCTATCCACCCAAGGGAAACATATAAAACATGCTGAAGAAATTCTTAGGCTCCTGGAAGCAGTGCAGCTACCCGAAAAAGTGGCTATCATGCATTGCAAGGCTCATCAGAAAGGAAGTACCGCTCAAGAATTGGACAATGCTATGGCAGATCGGGAAGCCAAAAGAGCGGCTGAGAGGGTAAATTAGAGGTGCAGTCTTTGGTCCCAGACGGTAAAATACAAATTGATTGTGAACCCAAGTATTCCAAAGAGGATCGAAAATCAGTTGAAGATTTAGGTGGAGAAATAGAGAAGGGTAGGTGGGCAAAGACTCCACGAGGCAGAATAATAATTCCATTTGCATTATTGTGGGCCGTAGTTATGGCAGAACACAGAAAATCCCATTGGGGAGCTGAAGCATTGTATAAATACTTGAGTCAGCGTATAGCTGCCCGGAACCTCTACGCTACTGTTAAACAAGTGACACAGCAGTGTGAAATATGTTTGCAGAATAATCCTAAGAAAAGGCCTAAAGCCCAACTCGGACAAATAGGGAAAGGAAACTATCCGGGGCAGCAATGGGAAATTGATTTCTCAGAACTCCCAAGAAAAGGGGGGTGCCAATATCTGTTGGTCCTAACGGACACCTTTTCAGGCTGGGCAGAAGCATTCCCTTGCCGAACCAATAAAGCTACAGAGGTAACTAAAGCATTACTAGAAGAAATTGTACTGAGATTCGGGATTCCTGCAACAATCTCCTCAGATAGAGGACCACATTTTATTGTAAAAATTGTTATAATGAATTAATTGTAGATGCATTAGACGTAGTTCAAACTAATGTTTCTAAAGCACTCAGTTGTATCCAGCTCCAATTATGGATACAATCAAGCAGCTACAATCATCAGGGAAGGAGAGGACGGAATCCCGCCAAGAGAAATCTGAAAGGTAATTTGGGATAATGCAGCTGCATTTGAAAGGAAATTCCAATTGTGGTGGCACTTAGTTAATTTTACCTTTGACCCTACTAGCAGCACAGCCACAGCTTTTGTACTAACTATATCTAAAGCCTTGGTGTGTACAATATATACCCGATTGTTGCATTAGGATTAAATCACCATGGAACTGTACTTTATCCCTTAGAACATAGGGTATGGGCTATGAAAAATGGGAAAAAAATGACAAATTATTGATGTTATTGATGTCAAGGCCTGTGCTGTGCGAGACCAGCAGGGATTTATTTGTGAAGGTAATACCATAAAAGCACAGGATATTTGTCCTGACACAGAACAAAATGTTCAGCACTTTGAGATACACCCCAATGAGACCCTAGAAACCACTGTAATTTACAAGGGTATGGGATGTATTTGCTTGAAAACTCTGTGTGATTCTGTACAAGTTGATGACCTAATAGTGGACACGAGTAACCATTCAAATATTTGCATCTGTAATTTTGTTAGTCTCACAGGATGTGATTTTAATTATATTGCTCCTGTCATTACCTATCAGTTGATACAATCTAGTCATGAATTGATTCAAGATTGGCAGCCCACCCCTATTGGAATGAATCTTGCTCTGGTAAGGGAACTTCTGCATCGTGAGAATTTAAAGAGGTTGATAAAGCAAGTCCAGGAAAGTGGCTGAAAGACTTTAATTACTATCCAACATGGTGCAGAAAGAATACACCAAATAATGGAACGAGTGAGGTCAGACAGAGAGCACTGTTGGTGGGACGTGTTCATGGGTTATTCCCCATCTGCTACCAAGATCTTAAACATACTGACCCACCCGACATTGATCTTACTGATAGTCATGGCAATGTTAACGGTAGTAAATCTTATCTTTCGGTATAAACTGAAGAAGCTTGCTGAACAAATATGGGCCTTAAAAACGGTAATGAAATATAATGAACCACTTTTAACAGCAAAAGAATTTGCTTAGAAGAAAGAAAAGGGGGGAATTGATACAGGGAATTAACTGTCTGCTAGATATTGCTTGATTTAAGAGACTGTCTGCTAGAGAATGCCTAACAATCCTGTTTGCCTTGAAACTCACTTAAGCTTATCAGGGACTGGTATGTGTCAAGAAACTGGTATTTGTCAAGGACTAATATGTCTAGCAAAGGACAGAATGTTAGCTCCACCACAAATTCGGTCAGAAGTCGGGAAACTGCTGAAATCCCCAAGCGAAAGGAGAGCATGGGTGAATGACTAAAGTTCATCTAGAGGAAGATAAGACCCCTGAAGACCACCAGAGACAGATCTGAAATGCTAACACAAGTGTTTTTTTTAATAACCCCGCCTCACTTATGCATATGTATGTCTGTATTGTGCAATCCTATGAATATGTATACCTGCACCGTATAAATTTTTGGAAAAATGTGCTGTCGGTGTGCGTGCTTTTGGAGGAGCGATCCCCCACGCACCCGGCGCCGAATAAACATGCCTGCTTTATAACTCTCTCCGAGTTGTAGAGTTTGATCCGCGCGTCAGCACAACATCCTTCTCTCTAAACCGGAGAGACATGGATTTGATGGACAGACCACTCAGTGGATAAGGAATTGGCTGGATAGTTGCACTCAGAGAGCTGCAGTCAACGACTTGACATCCAAGTGGAGACCAGTGACGAGTTGCATTCCTCAGGGGTTGGTATTGGGACTGATCCTGTTTAACATCTTTGTTGGTGACATGGACAGTGGGATAGAGTGCACACTCAGCAAGTTCGCCGATGACACCAAGCTGTGTGGCGCCATTGACACACTGGAGGGAAGGAATGCCATCCAGAGAGACCTGGACATGCTGGAGAGGTGGGCCTGTGTGAACCTCATGAAGCTCAACCAGGCCAAGTGCAAGGTCCTGCACGTGGGTCAGGGAAATCCCAGGCACAAATACAGGCTGGGCAGAGAATGGATTGCAAGCAGTACTAGTGGACGAGAAGCTCAACATGAGCAGGCAATGCATGCTTGCAGCCCAGAAAGCCAACATTAAGATCTCCATCAACTACATACAGTACCTAAGGTGCTAGGTAGCTCAGAATACTGAAAGTAAACTACAGTGTCCGTGACTTATGGCTTAGACAGATGTACTCTTTGCTGAGTAAAAAACTGTCTGGGTGGCCGAGCCCAGAGAGTTGTGGTGAACGGAATTAAATCCAGTTGGTGGCCGGTCACAAGCGACGTTCCCCAGGGCTCAGTGCTGGGGCCAGTTCTGTTTAATATCTCTATCAGTGATCTGGATGAGGGGATTGAATGCTCCCTCAGTCAGTTTGCAGATGACGCCAAGGTGGGTGGGAGTGTCGATCTGCTTGCTTGAGCGTAGGAAGGCTCTGCAGAGGGATCCGGACAGGCTGGACCAATGGGCTAAAGCCAATTGTATGTTGTGCAACAAGGCCAAGTGCCAGGTCCTGCACTTGGGTCACAACAACCCCATGCCACGCAACAGGCTTGGGGAAGAGTGGCTGGAAAGCTGCCCAGAGGAAAGGGACCTGGGGGTGCTGGTAGACAGCCGGCTGAACATGAGCCAGCAGTGTGCCCAGGGGGCCAACAGTATCCTGGTTTGCATCAGGAACAGCGTGGCCAGCACGAGTAGGGAAGTGATTGTGCCCCTGTACTCGGCACTGGTGAGGCCGCACCTCGAGTACTGTGTTCAGTTTTGGGCCCCTCAGTACAAGAAGGAGGTTGAGTTGCTGGAGTGCATCCAGAGAAGGGCAATGAAGCTGGTGAGGGGCCTGGAACACAAGTCTTATGAGAAGCAGCTGAGGGAACTGGGATTGTTTAGTCTGGAGAAGAGGAGGCTGAGGGGAGACCTCATTGCTCTCTCCAACTATCTGAAAGGAGGTTGTAGGGAGGCGGGTGTTGGTCTCTTCCCCCAAGTAACTAGTGATAGGACAAGAGAAAATGGCCTCAAGTTGCATCAGAGGAGGTTTAGATTGGATATTAGGAAACATTTCTTTACTGAAAGAGTGGTCAGGCACTGGAACAGGCTGCCCAAGGAAGTGGTGAAGTCACCATCCCTGGAGGTGTTCAAAAAGCATGTAGACATGGCACTTCAGGACATGGTTTAGTAGGCATGGTGGTGTGTTGGTGGTTGGACTTGATGGTTTTAGAGGTCTTTTCCAACGTTAATGATTCTATGATTATTTAGACACCACTGACTCATGATAAGCCTTGGTCAACAGCATACATTTCACCGGTGTCTAAGTATCTTTTCAGGGGTCTGTGCAAAACAGCCTCCCTCATTATAAGCTTCACACAAGAAAAATCTCCTGTCACATCAAGCTTGCTGTAAGTTTCAGAAGAATTTTTAGCCTCCTTTCCAGAAGTACTATATCCAGGTTGAGCACTGATACAAACAGACCACATGTAGCTGTATTAATGCTCTGAATTAAGTAGCAATGGACATGAAGGATAAAACACTCTGGTAACTCCAGATATAGTAGTTCCAGTATGAAGTTAAGTAGGAACCTTAAAGTATCCACTGTCTGTACCCTTTTTCTTCCCATCTGCCTAGATGGCACATATTCAGAATTCCACTTTTGACTGTGGTGAAGATAACACATTTTGTCAACACTAAACTTACAATAAAAAGGCATTTCCTCTGCCCTTGTGGCTGAACTACACGTTCACCCACAGTAAGGGCAGGTATGGTTCCATTTCCTGAACCTAAAACCACAGTTCCTGACTAATTATAAAAGTTCTGACAAGTAGCAAAGAAAAAGTACAAGACGTTTTTCATAATCCAGGATGCCAATGACAAAACGAGTGCATTGCAGTGGCATTTCTGCAGAGGCACTGATGATAGAGTGGCATTCCTGTCACTAGTGCCATGAGCTTCCTACCCACCAAAACTCAACGAGGGGGAAAAAGGAGCCATAAACACATACAGGAAGACTACTTTGTGGATTTAGGGGGGAGGGGGCTAGCCAAACTGCTCAGACTAGTCACCTTGGGAGCCTCCATCTAAGCGAAGGGATATAGTTAAGGGGCCTCGGGCAACTAAAGCATCCCTTAAACTGAAGGTAGCTGAAGTTTTAGGATAGTCAAGCTGCCAAGAAACCACTATCCCCAGAATCAGACAGAGCATCACCACACGTGCCGCCTCCCCCTCCCCGCACCGCCGCTCCTAGGGACAACCATGGCCCCACTGCCACCGGGGTATCCACACCAGGGGCGTCCACCAACAAAACCGCCAGGCTCTCACGCACTTGGCGGCGACGAGGTCTCGTGGTAGCAGCCGAGGTGCCGAAACAACACGAAACAGCAGCGCCGGATCACACAGACCAACCGGGGGGTACGCTTCCGGGTGGAACCGACGGACCGAGGGAAGCGACAAACACGTCGAGCGAGAAACGGCTCCGCCGCTCCCCGGCGGGCAGGGAGGGGAGGTCACCACGTCCCACCTCGACGGCTCAGCCCCCGCGAGCAACGGCCGCCGGCCCACGCGCCGCGCCTGCCCGCGAGGAGGAGGGCCGGGCGCGGGCTTCCCCCGCCGCCTTCCCCAGTCCGAGTGGGGGGCGGAGAGCGCGGCATCAAGGCGCAGCCGGCTGCGCCAGCAGTACGAGTGGTTGCTAAGGAAATAGGGAGGGCGGACATCAATCACATAAATTCAATTACAGGTATCGTTGTCTGAACGGCCTCTCCCCTCCCTCTGCCCCTGCTGAGGGATCAGCTGTCATTGTATTTCGGGGGAGGGGGGGGAGAGAGAGAGGAGGGGAGGCGAAAAAAGGAACAAAAAAAAAAAAAAAAAAATCCCCAAAATAACAGGCTAGAAAAATGCCTACACACACAGCCCACCACGTATACACATGCATATTATATACATACATACACAAAACACACGTCTGCACACACAAAAAAGTTTAAAAAAAAAAAGGAAAAAACAAACTTAGCGGGAAATACTAGCGGAGTTGATCCTAAAGTTAACTTTCAGCAGCCTATTTCCAGACAGCAGCGCTGAATTTACTTGAATAAAACATGTGTGACCCAGACACGGCATATGGCCCAAACGCGTTGCACATGCAGCCCAAACAAAAGCAAGAGTCAGTCTGTCTCTCTCTCTCTCCCCTCTAGTACAACAATGAAAGAAATGAGCGAAGACAAAATCTGCACGCACATCGCCAGGGAACGAGGGCCCACTTACCTCCCCCCACCAAAATCCCTTTGAACCTCGGGCCGCTACGGAGACAGACACACACCGATATGGCTCCACAAGGTTCAGAGTCTAGCGAATCCCAAGCGTCTCAAAGTAAATCAAAACCACACGCTTCCATCTTCCTGATGAGCCCGGCGAGAACCCAACATCTCCTCCTCCAGCATCGAGCTGCAGGATCGCTGCCGCGCCGACCTTCAGAGCTCCAGTACAAGAAAAAGCACTTGTCTGACCGCTAAAGCAGACACTGGACACGGCATGACAAAACACTGGGCTTTTTAAACTTAAACCAATCCAGATTAGCTGTAGGTCATCTTTAGGGTTTTGGGGGCTGCTTTGGTTTTCTTTCCTCTATCAACGATTTAGTATTAAAGTATGAAAAAATCTAAAAAAAAGTTTCACTATTCGAGATCGTATTTCATAAACCACTACGCTTTTCAGTTGAAAATCCTCGCAACCCCTTCCCCCATCATCAAAGGTTTCTCTCTGAAATTACTCCAAATCCATCTCACCTAATGCAATATAAACCTCCTCCCGCTCCCCAAAGCCCTGCACGCACCATTACTCGGGACACAAGAAAAGCAAAATTTTCATTGAATAGTGTTAAATCTTCCTTACCGTTTTCATCTTCACTTTCTGATATAAAGTAAGTTTCAAACAATAGAGATTGCACAGGACTACTCCCGTATTCCTCTCTGCTTTTCCCCTCTGTGCAAGCAACCATCAGGCTTATATTATCCAACAGAATAAAATTCTCTAGCCTTCCTAAAATGGGTTTTTAGAAAATGGTCTAGCTTGGCAGGAGGAAGGATGCCATCAATTCACCCAACCTATCACCCTGCACGTTTTGTCTTTCCAACAAAAAGAGGGGGAGGAAGGAATGAAAAACAGGCTTATATTGGTGTGGGTGCCCTCCTCTTGAGCAGCCTCCTCTGCACAAAATACCATATGAATATCATCTGAGTTGGAAGGGGAGAGGAAGGCAGGCAGAGCAGGAAGGACTCAAGAAAACTTGGTTGAAATAGCCTCAGACCTCCTCTCCCTACCGGCCCCCAGCCAAACCGAGAGCAACAGCAGAAAACCTTAGCAGTCTCACCCAAGAAACGGCGCAGAACACACCGATGTCAGTCTGCAGATGTACCCCGGGCCGGCGGCGTGGCCGCGCATGCGCGCCGCGTCACGTGGCGGTGGGGGGGCGGGGGTACGGTCAGGGTAACGAAAAACAGCGGAGGGGAGGTTGCATACACCTCGCGGTGGAGGGGGTGGGGGTAGTGTTTTCGGCACGACTCCCGCTCGGTGCCGCGGGAGTAGTGTCGTTCAGCGAGGAGCTCAGTCTCACCGCAAGGAGGTTCTGACGTACGGAAAACGGACTCCACAATCTGTAAGATTGTAAAGTAGGTATGTTTATTCGGCGCTGGGCAGCACAGGGGGGTAGTCCCGCCAAAACCGTGCGCGCCTGACACGGTAGCTCACTTTAAATTTATACAACCAAGTGTTACATATACATGAAGTTTTGCAATACGCCTATACATATGCATGACCTATCCCCGCTTCGTATTAAAATTAGTCCCAAGGGGTCATTTTCATAAACTCCTCCCATCTGGGCTTGCGCAGTGCCTCCTGGTGGTGGTCGTCGGGGGTCGTGGGGATGAAGGCAGGTGACTCCTCTTCGTCACCGCTAGTAACCTTTTGTTCTTGCGCAAACTCAGTTATCCCTTGGCTTTCATTCAAGCTGCAGGGTCGGTTTTAGCTGGTTCTTGAAGCGACCCCCCTAGTCCTTACCGGGAACTGTCTTTCGTGAAGAATTGCAAGCCTTTCTGCTTCAAATAGTTTGCACAATGGTTAGCAAATTATTAAGCAAGTAGTTAGCAAAACATTAAGCACTATTTATCAACTTGATTCCTTAGGATGCACAGCAATAATTAATCAATGCCATATCTACTAAAATTTCTTTAACTCCTTCTCTCAGTTCAAGAGTGCCCATGCTACATCTGCTGCAGCTCCGGTGTGCAGTTGGTTGGCGCTGGGCAGGCGCTGCTGGTGGGCTTTATTAAAAGAAAAATAATAAAACCCTATTATTTCCACCTGAGGGGAGGCGAGCGGCCGGCGCCGAGGAGACGATTTCTGAAGACCGCGCAGTGAGCAGTAGCTGAGTAACCAACGCAGCGTGGCCGACACCGAGTCTGCAGCGCAGCGAGGCCGGGGCCCGGCCGACCAAACAGGGCTCCCACGTGGACCCAGTTCTGCTCGCACACGCTGCGCGATGCTACACGTAGCGCTTTCACTTTCATTTGCGGCGAGGACCCTGGTGGCACTGGGCGGGGCGGAAGAAGGGAGGAGTGGGGTGATCCGGATGCGGTCGTTGTGTCGCAGGATCGCCAGCCTGATCTGGCGTACGGGTCGGAAGCCGGAGAAAGGTGCAAATGATAGAGGGTAGTTCGGCGATCTGCGGGATCGTTTGTGTTCAGTGAAGCTAACGGCGATGTGGGGATAGAAGCTGCTGGGGGAGGGAGAGGGTGGAATCTGAGACTTGCTCTTGTAACCGCCAACCTAATTTCCTATAGCAAAAAAAAAAAAAGAAAAAAAAATCCTTCCTGATTCTACGTTTCAAGCTTCTGCTAACAGTATTTCCCGAGTGGTGTGTGTGCATGTTTTCCTCCTGAGCTGGAGGTAATAGGTGTAATTCTTCTGGTAAATCTGTAATAGTTGGCTGAACTGTGAAATGATTCACAGTGAAAGGTCAAAGAGTACAGCTACTCTGGGACTTCTCTGAGGACTGAAAGAACAGGATGTCCTGGTTCTGGCTAGGATAGAGTTAATATTCACCTGAGCTGGGTGGAGAACTGAAGCTGGTAGCCCCTATGGCTGGGATAGTTAACTAATTAGCTAACAGCTGGGGTTAATTTACCCAAATTAGCCAAAGGGCTATTCCATCCCATCTGACATCATGCTCAGTATATCAGTGAGGAGGGTGCTGAAGGGAGTCTTCCTGCTACTTGGAAGAAACCGGGTGTGGAGATTTGTTGTAAGGCATTATACTGTATTTGTAGTCCATCACTGTTTTGTTTTCTTCTGTCATTACTGTTAAATTTACTTTTTGTTCAATCTCAACCCACGTGTTTGGTTTTTTTCCTGGTTTTCTTTTGTTTACCAAATCTCCCCCTGTTCTCTCGGAGTTTGGGGGGGGGGAGTGAGAGAGAGACTGCGTAGTCTGGTCCCGATTGGGGCTGAACTACGACAGTTATTTTGGCGCCCAACGTGGGGCCTCTTCAGCATGCGTTACCTCTTCCTCTGGTGGCTTTCCAAAATCTTTGCCTTCTGGCCAGTCTGTAATTATTTCTAATATGCCTGGGCGATTGGGGTTTCCTGTTCGGGCCTGTTGTGTGAGCAGTGCAACCCACTTGCTCCATGTAGCATCTGTTGCACGATGCGCAGAGGGGACCCTTCCTTTGAACATCCAGCCCAGCACTGGCAGTCGGGGTGCCAAAAGGAGCTGTGCTTCAGTACCAGTCGTTTCTGAAGCAGCTCGAACTCCTTCGTATGCCGACAGGATTTCTTTTTCGGTTGGAGTATAGCAGGCCTCAGATCCTTTATATCCCCAGCTCCAAAACCCAAGGGGTCGACCACGGGTTTCCCCTGGTGCTTTCTGCCGGAGACTCCAGGTAGGGCCATTCTCCCCAGCTGCGGTGTAGAGCACATTTCTTACCTCTTGCCCTGTCCGGACTGGCCCAAGAGCCACCGCATGAACAATTTCTTGTTTAATTTGTTCAAAAGCCTGCTGTTGTTCAGGGCCCCATTTAAAATCATTCTTCTTCCGGGTGACTTTATACAGAGGGCTTACAATCATACTATAATTTGGAATATGCATCCTCCAGAAACCCACAACGCCCAGGAAAGCTTGCGTTTCCTTTTTGTCAGTCAGTGCAGCCATAGCTGTTATTTTGTTGACTATATCTATTGGAATCTGACAACGCCCATCTTGCCATTTTATCCCCCAAAACTGTGTCTCTCTTGCAGGTCCTCTCACCTTACTTCGTTTTATGGCAAGCCCAGCTTTCAGGAGGATTTCAATTATTTTCTCCCCTTTTCCAAAAGCTTCTGCTGCTGTGTTGCCCCGTACAATCATGTCATCCATGTATTGCAGGTGTTCTGGAGCTTCACCCTTTTCCAGTGCAGCCTGGATCAGCCCATGGCAGATGGTGGGGCTGTGTTTCCACCCCTGGGGCAGTCGATTCCAAGTGTACTGGACCCCCCTCCAAGTGAATGCAAACTGCAGCCTGCATTCTGCTGCCAATGGGATTGAGAAAAACACGTTGGCAATATCAATGGTGGCATACCACTTGGCTGCCTTGGATTCCAGTTCATACTGAAGTTCTAACATGTCTGGCACAGCAGCACTCAGTGGTGGTGTTACCTCGTTCAGGCCATGATAGTCCACTGTTAACCTCCACTCTCCACTTGATTTTCTCACTGGCCATATGGGACTGTTAAAAGGTGAGTGGGACTTGCTGATCACTCCCTGGCTCTCCAGCCGATGAATCAGCTTATGGATGGGGATCAGGGAGTCTCGGTTGCTGCGATACTGCTGCCAGTGCACAGTTGTGGTAGTAGTTGGCACCTGTTGTTCTTCAACCTTCAGCAACCCCACAACAGAAGGATCCTCTGACAGACCAGGCAAGGTGGACAACTGTATAATTTCCTCCATCTCTAAAGCACCTACACCAAAAGCCCACCAGTACCCTTTTGGGTCCTTGAAATATCCCCTTCTGAGGTAATCTATACCAAGAAGGCATGGAGCATCTGGGCCAGTCACTATGGGGTGCTTTTGCTACTCATTCCCTGTCAGGCTCACTTCAGCCTCCAATACAGACAGCTGTTGGGATCCTCCTGTCACTCCAGAAATACAAATGGGTTCTGCCCCATTATATCTTGATGGCATCAAGGTACATTGTGCACCAGTATCCACTAGAGCTTTGTATTCTTGTGGGTCTGATGTGCCAGGCCATCGGATCCACACAGTCCAATCAACTCTGTTATCCCTCTCCTCCACCTGGCTGGAGGCAGGGCCTCTCTAATCCTGGCCCCAGTATTCATTGGTCATTTCTTTTAAATATGCATGAGAGGTCCCTTCAAGAGGGTCAGAACTAAAGCTATTCCTTCTACTCTGCCTATTGGAGACTGGTGCAGCAATTTTCCAGGGAGAACTTCTATTTGCAATGGTTTTTCCACGCAACTCACGTACCCGTGCCTCTAGGGCAGAGGTAGGCTTTTGGTGTAGGTGCTTTAGAGATGGAGGAAATTATACAGTTGTCTACCTTGCCTGGTCCCGATCGGGGCTGAGCTACGACACAGGATTAGCCTGCAGAGTCAACAGTCCTCATAGTAACGGTCACTTAGTGCTGGCTGCATGCCATGTGAGATGGAGAAGTCAGACCTGTGGCTGGCATTCACCTTTTCAAATAAATGCTGCACACATTTTCTAATATGAAGCACTGCTATAGTGGAATTGGATTTCTACGTGTAAGTATGTGAAAATTAACAGTAGTTATGACAAAATAAGCACAACCCCTTAAAAAGGTAGTTGCATTTGTTATCAGTCATACTGAAACTTCCCACTAAATACAATACTCATTTGTGAGATCCTTTTAGAGTCTTTGGGCAAATGAATGTTACAGTGGTCCGAGGAGTAGCAGAATATATCAGCGTGTTGAAAACTGGAGCTATAAAAGCAATGCTCCTTAGGAATATAGGCATTCTGAAAGAGAAACGCTTTGTTCTCAAAATACGTGGTCAACCTGCCTCCCCCCGGTTTGCTCGTACCGAGAGCGCCATCCTGCGTCGGCGAGCGGGGAAGGAGTGCGGGAGAGTGTCCTAGGCGGTGCAGCGCTGCTCACTGCCATATGACACACAGGGAGCGAGTTCCTCGGTTTCCTCCTCTTCATCACATGCGCGCATGGGTAATTGCTGCTTTGGTGTGTATTTCTGGCTATGTCTAATTAAAACAGGTGTTTGTAATGTTGAGTATGGATGAGGTTTTTTTTTAATTGCTATTCCAAAGTTCCTGCTTCTGCAGCAAATTCATTTATAAGATGAATAAGCCACATGAATAAACCACAGTCACTGAGCAAGCTCTGCAGCAGATGCAGCCAGATGCTGCAGCATCTGTCTCCATGGATAGATATTGTGACAGGTTCTGCTCAACCTTTTCTGCAAATACAGTGGTATGGAGAACGGGGAGAGTCTATCCTTTTGAAAGGGCAGATTTTGAAGAGAGGTTTTTCACCATTCTGCATCAGAAACACAAATAACTTTTTGAACAGACAGACACATCATAGCCAATTGCCTCATGCTCATGGTATCGTCATGGGATTTGGAAGACCTGTCTTCTGTCTGAATCAGACTTAGGAATGTTCACATTGCTGTCTGATGGCTAGGCTGGAGACTATTCTGATGTGGAAGACTGGCCTCTCCATGGCTGGAGCTGCTCCACTGTGTCTAACTGATTAAGTACTCATCAAGCTGAAAAAAACCCCAGCTTATCACTGTCTGGTTAGATCCCTCACATGAGTTCAACTCCCTGCTCTAAATCAAGCAAAGCAAAGATATACGGGCTCTGCAAAACCCAGCTACTTGCTTGGTGGTTCCCCATTTCTTGGTACACTTTATGTAAAAGCATGAACACATACATTACTGTCAGCGACTGTAAAATTGGATCGTGAAATGAGCAGAGATTTATTTTGAATGGAAAGAATTGGACTTTCCTTTCCATTTTCCTGGATTGTATAGCTGGAAAAGATTTATTAAAGACTCTAGAGCATACAGTGCATGCTGCTTTGGACACAGATTACAACTTTGTCTCATTTAGATGGTTTTCTGGCATTCTTTCTACCACAGTGTCTTGCAACAGTTTATAAATGGAACTGTGAGATATGTTCACCTGATTCGTGTTAATGTGAAGCAATCCTAGGGTTGCATGGTGAAATGTGACCCTCTCTGTATATGGAATCTTTAATTATCCTGTTTGTTCTTCTATAGCCACAGGCTTAGGGGAAACAGGAAGATATGTACATAGTTCTATAAGTTTTGTTTAAAGTTATAAACATATTTGGGAGGTTTATTTAAGTTATTAAAAATGTGTTTGGCAGGATTCACTCCTGCCTTAGTAGTTTGACATAATTAGAGGTTTTACCTGCTGCAAGGTCATAAGGACACTGAACAGTGGAGCGAGCAAAAGGCGGGAAAACTGGGCTGGGGGCTGATGGCCACAGGCACCTAAACAACCCCAAATATGGGACCAGCCGCTTCTGTACTTTTAGCTAATTAACACCTGTATAGCGGCCGGAGACACGCTCTTAGCCAGTCAGCACCTGTCACAAACGGTGTGAGTAACCAATGGAATGTAGATTGTGAGCTCCCAAAAATGAGACAGGCACGATGGGGGGACCGGGAGAGGTTATAATTACTGCAACCATGAACAAAGGGGTGTGAGATAAGGGGAGGAATGAGTTAACCCAACCATATAGTTAAAGAATAAAATACAGACACATAGGCGCTGACCATGGGGCTTAAAGAAACAGCTAGTGGGAGGAAGTTTGTTTCCCTTCTCCTGATAGGGGGGCTTATGACTGATGTGTGGGAGAGTAAGAAACAGTCTCACACTATCTCGAGCGAATGATTAAAAGAAACAAGGATTTCCAAAGCAGGATGACACTCGTCACGTAAATCTCCTTGCTAAAGGAAAACAGGATGGCACTCGTCATGTAAACAGATGCTTAACAAGGACATGAATCAACCCAAGCCGATAAGAACAGTGCAAGCTTGCAGGATCATCACAATCCGGGCAAAAGGTGAAAAGTACACTGCGAGGAAGACCTACGGCCTTCCTCCCAGAAGACCACTGAAGACCCCTGCCCACAATTTTTGGAAGGACTTGCGCAAGCGCAAGGGACTGATAAGCTAATTAACATATGAAGCGAGAGTAGGCGGGGATAGGTCATGCATATGTATAGGCGTATTGTGAAACTTTATGAATATGTAACACTTGCTTGTATAAATTTAGGGTGAGTTGCTACCTCGGGCATGCACGTTTGTGGTGGAGCGATCCCCCGTGCATCTGCGCGCATTAAACATACCTACTTTATAACTTCCGAGTTATAGAGTCTATTTCCGCACGTCAGGTGTGCGTCTTGGTGGAGCAGAGACTCCCGGTGCACCCAGCGCTGTTTGCTTGTTTCTATTCAATAAATTGGAAACTGTATTTGGAATTCTGTTTGGGACTAAAATAATTTATCACAAATTGGGGGCTCGTCCGGGAGGGTCTTAGTTCCTGAATTCTGACTTGATCTAGGAGGGGCGCCCCACCGTTTTTTTTTTCTTTGATTGGTGGCTCCTGGTCAGGTCGGGTCGGGACTGACACCATCCTGAACCCGAATAGAAGCAAGCAAAGAATTTGATTTTTATGAGCTCCCTTGCCGGCTGCAGCAGTTTATTTTGCCCATAATTCTGCGCGCGAAGATCCAAACGAAGACGACGGCGTCGTGAGTAAACCGTTCGGTTGGATCTGAACGAAGTGTATACAGTTTGGTTGGGTGGAAATTGGTTGCCTGGGTGTGTAAGAGTGTGATTGAGACGGAACCTGGTTCCGAAGCGAGTGCGGAGGTCTTCTAACTGCGGTTCCAATCTCCCGCGAGGCACTTGGCCGGTGAAGGACCGAAGCGATTCCTATAGGAGTCGTGGGTGGGTGATAGGTCCTAAACCCCCTGCAAGACTCTCTTACCGGTAACCAAGGGCTGTAGGAATTGCCACAGCAAAATTCCTAGATGGGTCAGACAAAATCGAAGACCAAGGACCAGGAGAAAAAGGGAGCAAATTATCAGATATACCGGTAAAAAGTTCATTGGGAATACTAATAATTAGAAATTGGGATAAAAGGGGCCCTGTAAAAGAAAAAGATAAATTAAAATGGCCAAAGGAACCTCTAAAACCGTATGTCTTTTAGCCTGTTCTTTTGAAAAACTGGATTTGAGAGACGAGGAAAAACAGAAAACTAGAACAAGAATTTTTGTAGCAGCAGTAAAAGAAAGTTCAGAGGATAAGACTCCGTCTGGAGAGAAAAAGGAAAAAGAAGTAGAACAAACACCCCAGGAACAACCATGAGAGAAGGGGTTAAAGAAACTTTAATAGATATGGCATTTCATACTAATACATATGATGCGTTATGCTTTATGCTTTACTAACTAGCTATTGTAAAAACTATCCGGGGGGGGGGGAAAGGCTTGCATTCCTCACAAGACAGTTCCTGATAAGAACCGAGGGGCCTTGCTTTGTGCTTTGAACTCTTTATCTGAGCTGCTGTTGGGTGCGGGGTGTAAAGCTGCGGCAGGGAACGCGTGGTCCAAAAAAGGTGTAGAAATGACCCGTCGTGCAGTAAAGGGATCGGCTCTGGGCCTCAGATCTGCCCAAATTGCTTCAGGGGGCCGTGCAACAAATGTGCCTGTCTCCCTTGGTCCGGGAGTGCCAGGAATGACAAAATGTGTTGTAAACATTTGGCTTTGTCGCTAGGTCCCTGTCGCTGGGAGCTGGGACGCGAGGTGGGAGCGAGCGGTTGTGGTCCGGCAGCGCCTGTGCGGCTCAGCTGGCCGGCTGCTCGGCTCCCGCTCTGGCGAGGGAGAAGCGTTGGGTGGAAGGAGAGAGAAAGGAGGAGCTGAGCTCGGGGCTGATCCCACCGCTGGTTCCTTGTCTGCTTCCCAGTGTTGGGATCTGGCGGATGAGGAGCAGCTGGTGGTGGGCGGGAGCGAGATGAGAGGGTGTTTAGGGAAGAGTGGGGGTGTCGGGGGCTGTGTCTTCTGGGGACTTCGGCATCAGCAGAGCCCTTGATAGAATTATTGATTGATCCCCATGGGGAAGAAATTTTATTTTTATTTTTAGTATTTCAGTGGTGGGGGCAAAGGGAGAGCCTTTTAAAGTGCCTATTTGAAGGAAGTGGAAACAGAAAAAAAAATTTGCCTTAATGATTTACTTTTACTCCCTAAGGCAGAATACTCCCGGCGCATCCAGCGCTGTTTGCTTATTTTTACTCAATAAATGGGAAACTATAATTGGAATCCTGTTTTGGGACTCAACTCATTTATAACAGAACTATCTTTAATAAAAGCTGTTAAGCCAATGGTTCAAAGAACAATTGGAAAAAAAATTATAATGCTCACCTCTCCCCTTGTAACTTTTGGGTATTCCCCAATATCATAGTTCAGCCGTGATCAGAACCAGACTACGCAGTCTCTCTCTCACTCCCCCCACCCTCCGAGAAAATAGGGGGAGATAATATAAGGAAAACACAGCTCGAGGTTTGAGATAAGGACAGGGAGAGATCCTTAAAGTTACTGTCATGGGCAAAACAGACTCGACTTGGGGAAAACTATTCATTTATTACTAAAACCAGCAGGAGAATGAGACAGGGAACAAGATAACCTCTCCCTCACCCCTCCCTCTTCCCAGGCTTAACATTATCTCTACTACCTTCCCCCCCACCAAGCGGCACAGTGGGGAAGAGGGAATGGCGGTCACAGTCAGTTCATCACGCGTTTTTTTACGCCGCTACTTCGTCGTCGGGGGAAGAACTCCCCGCATTCCTCCCCTGCTCCATTGTGAGGTCCCTCCCACGGGCCACAGTCCTTTGTGAAACTGCTCCAGCGGGGGTCATTTCTTCCACAGGGTGCAGTCCCTCCAGAACAGCTGTCCCAGCGGGCCCTCCATGGGCCACAGCCTCCTTTAGGCCTCCACCTGCCCCAGTGTGGGGTCCTCCACGGGCTGCAGGTGGATCTCTGCTCCTCCATGGACCTCCATGGGCTGCAGGGGGACAACCTGCTCCACCATGGTCGTCACCACAGGCTGCAGGGGAATCTTGGCCAGGAGCAGCATTACTCCTCCTCCTCCTTCTTCACTGACCTTGGCATCTGCAGCCGTTCCTCACAACAGGCAGGCAGACGCCTCTCAGGATCCTTTTTACATCTTATTCACATCTCATCTCCTCTCCACTTCTTGCAGTCGGGCCGGGCTGAGTCACGCCCAGTTGGCTGCACATCAGGATGCCAAAGGGTGAGGCCTGCAAGGCCCACAAGGCTCGCACCTCCCCTTCTCAGCTACTTCACATCTCCTCCTTTTTTTTTTTTTTTTTTTTTTTTCCTTCCCTCTTTTCCCCTTCTGAAATATGTTATCGCAGAGGCATTACCAGGGAACATTCTGCTACCACTTGGCTCATCCTTGGCCAGCAGCAGGTCCGCCCTAGGCCTGGCCAAGTCCACTGAACAAAGGGGAGTGACTTCTAGCAGTTTCCTACAGAAGCTACCACCTTAGGCCCCCCCCTCACTAAACAAAACCAGAACACCCAAAAATGCAAGGACTTATTGTAAATAACTGTCATAGTTGAGCCCTGATCAGGACCAGACTACACAGTCTCTCTCTCACTCCCCCTCCACCCTCCACAGTGGGACAGAAGGGAGAATTGATAAACAAACAAACAAAAAAAAAAACCGAAAAAACACGTGGGTTGAGATTGAACAAAAAGTAAATTTAACAGCAGTAACAGAAGAAAACAAAACATGGATGGAATACAAATACAGTATAATGGCTCACAACAAATCTCCACACACAGTTTCTTCCCATATAGCAGGAGGCTCCCCTGACCACCCTCCTCACTTATATACTGAGCATGATGTCACATGGGATGGAACAGCCCTTTGGCTAATTTGGGTAAATTAACCCCAGCTGTTAGCTAATTAATTAGCTATCCCAGCTGTGTGCCCCAGCCAAAGGGGCCACCAGCTCCAGTTCTCCTCCCAGCTCAGGTGAATATTAACTCTATCCTAGCCAGAACCAGGACAATGCAGTAAACGTATTATGTGAATATGCTTAGTAAATACATTTCTTTCTTCTTGTCTCACAATTAACTTCATTGTTCATTTTTCTTACAGGATTATCACAGCACTAACAACTCCTTGTTTAGGAAAGACAGTGTTCTGCTTGAGGGGTTTTTTAAGGCCCCCTTAAAAAGTCCAGCATTTCCCTTTTACAGCTTATTTAGGATTGGCTGATTTTGTGTGAAGACGATTTGTGTGGCAGTAAGGGCTCTGACCTTCATATATATCCCTAATGTGGAACTGGTTAGACACTGGAGAGTAGAAAGGGGAACTGTAATATATACTTGCCCTGTTCTTTGACAAGTTATCCCTAGTTATCCCCTTGTAGCCACTCTTGGAGACAAGATCCAGGGCCAGACGAATCTTTTGGTATGACCCAGCAGCTGTTTTTATGTTAAGAGCACTCTTCAGCTTCTTCAATACAAATTGTAAGGGGCTTAACTTAAAAGCACTTCCCACTAGTTTCCACTGGAGTCCACTGGCATTCATAGGCATCCACTGGAGTCCACTATGCTGTTGGATTTCACACTGAGGCAGCTCAGGAGTATTCATATACTGCATTTCGCACTCTGCTGTGAGAGCAGTGATATCCCATGAAAGAAAAGGAATAAAAAGAAGTCCCAAAAAAACCCAGTTTCTGTTTCCCTAGTAATGATTGCAGCTATTTGTCAAATGAACCTCTCGGAGTCCCCGTGCCACTTATACAAAGCCTGGGAGCGAGAGCAAATACCATGATGGTTGAAATTTATATAACCCTTTGACAGGACTTAATCCTATGAATCTTAGAATCATAGAATGGTTAGGGTTGGAAGGGACCTTCAAAGGTCATCTAGTCCAAACCCCCTGCAAGGAGCAGGGACATCCCTGACTAGATCAGGTTTCTCAGAGCCTCATCCAACCTGGCCTTGAATGTTTCCAGGGATGGGGAATCCACCACCTCTCTGGGCAACCTGTTCCAATGTTCTACTACCCTCAGTGTAAAAAAATTTTTCCTGATATCCAATCTAAATCTACCTCCCTCTATTTTGAAACCATTACCCCTGGCCCTATCACAACAGGCCCTACTGAACAGCCATCTCCCCATCTTTCTTGTAGGTCCCCTTGAGGTACTGGAAGACCGCTATCACGTCTCCCCGGAGCCTCCTCTTCTCCAGGCTGAACAGCCCCAACTCTCTCAGCCTGTCCTCATAGGAGAGGTGCTCCAGCCCTCTGATCATCTTCGTGGCCCTCCTCTGGACCCTCTCCAACTGGTCCACGTCCTTCTTATGTTGGGGGCTCCAGAGATGGATGCAGTACTCCAGGTGGGGTCTCACCAGGGCAGAGTAGAGGGGGAGAATCACCTCCCTTGACCTGCTGGCCATGCTCCTCTTGATGCAGCTCAGGATGTGGTTGGTCTTCTGGGCTGCAAGGGTGCATTGCCTGCTCATGTTGAGCTTCTCATCCACCATCACTCCCAAGTCCTTCTCCTCAGGGCTGGTCTCGATCCATTCTCTGCCCAGCCTGTATTTGTGCCTGGGATTGCCGCGACCCAGGTGCAGGACCTTGCACTTGGCCTGGTTGAACTTCATGAGGTTTGCACGGGCTCACCTCTCCAGCCTGTCCAGGTCCCTCTGGATGGCATCCCTCCCCTCCAGCGTGTCGATGGCACCACACAGCTTGGTGTCGTCGGCAAACTTGCTGAGGGTGCACTCTATCCCACTGTCTGTGTCGCTGACAAGGATGTTGAACAGGGCCGGGCCCAGCACGGACCCCTGAGGGACGCCACTCGTGACCGGTCTCCACTTGGACATTGAGCCGTTGACCACCACTCTCTGAGTGCGGCCATCCAGCCAACTCCTTATCCACCGAGTGGTCTGTCCATGAAACCCAAGTCTCTCCAGTTTAGGGAGAAGGATGTCATGCGGGACAGTGTCAAATGCCTTGCACAAGTCCAGGTAAATGATATCCGTTCCTCCTCCCTTATCCACCGATGCTCGATGCTGTCACTACGTCATAGAAGGCCACCAAATTGGTCAGGCACGATCTGCCCTTGGTGAAGCCATGTTGGCTGTCACCAACCACCTCCTTGCTCTCCATGTGCCTTAGCATGGTTTCCAGGAGAATCTGCTCCATGACCTTGCCAGGCACAGAGGTGAGGCTGACCGGCCTATAGTTGCCCGGGTTCTCCTTGTTCCTCTTTTTAAAAATGGGGGTTATGTTCACTCTCTTCCAGTCATCGGGGCCCTCACCAGACCGCCACAACTTCTCAAATACAATGGCCAGCAGCTTGGCAACTTCATCCGCCAGTTCCCTCAGGACCCGTGGATGGATCTCATCAGGTCCCATGGATTTGTGCACCTTCAGGTTCCTCAGATGATCCCGAACCTGCTCCTCCAGTACAGTGGGTGGTTCTTCATTCTCCCAGTCCCTGCTTGCGCCTTCCACAGCTTGGGTGGTGAGACAAGAGCCCTTATCGGTGAAGACTGAGGCAAAAAAGTCATTGAGTACCTCAGCCTTCTCCATGTCCTGGGTAACCAGGACACCCGTTTCCTTCCAGAGGGGGCCTACATTCTCCCTGGACCTCCTTTTGTCCCCTACATACCTATAGAAGCCTTTTTTGTTGCCCTTGACATCCCTAGCCAGATTCAATTCTGTCAGGGCTTTAGCTTGCCTCACCTGATCCCTGGCCACTGACACAGCCTCTCTGTAATCCTCCCAGGCTACCTGTCCCTGCTTCCACCTTCTATGGGCTTCCTTCTTTACTTCTTCTGATATTCCACTAAATATTCTCGAAATATGTTCAGTCTTGCCCTTATCTTTGGTTATTATTTGGTAAAAGGATACTGTTATATTCTAAAGGTAAAACTAAAATAAAGGACTTCCAATAAAAGATCAGAGATCACAACATAAGTTTTCCAGCATAAAAAATGTCTTTTTCACATTTTACTGAAAAATCAGCTGTGCTTTAAAATCACAAACAAGTTTTTGTTTCTAAGGAGTCAAAAGATTACATTTCTTAGTTACAGGCCTATACTCTGGGCACAATCTGTGAACTGAAATATGAACTGAATTTAGCGTACTTCTGTTCCTGCTATAGCCATTAAGTGATTATTTGCATCAGTAGGCAAGTTATAATGAAAAAAGATAAGATTCAATTTTTATCAAAAACTTTCAGGAAGTTTAATATTAATCTGATTCAGCAGGCTTGTACAGTATATGCTATCAATTTTGCGTTCTAACATGAAATAACCGTAAAACTATCCAGAGATATGAATATGATGGTGTGTGGCTGTTCATAGATGTTTGAGGGTAAAGGAGGAGGGAAAAGCAACTTGTTCAAGTGTTTGTACTTACATGATGAGCCAAGATCAAAAGAGGCCTCATCCTCCATATGGTAATCTCTGAAAACTCTGATAAGGATTCAAGCTGATTCTAGCAGCAACCTTCTGAGATCCTGAAAGACTAATTTCTCCTAACTTCTGTTTTTCTTTTATTTTTTCTTTTTTTTTTTTTAAAACATTCTCTGTATTCCCACCATGCCTGAAACTCAATTAATGGTAAAAACTTCGATGTATTATTTTTGTAAACTTTGTAATTAATAGTATACCAAGAGATTTGTCAGACAAAATAAAAGTACTCAAAGCAAATGGAGTAACAGCTAAAAGAATCTACATGCTTTGAAGAAAATGTTGGACATTTATTTTTAGCTCATTACATCCATGATTCCAGACATCTATAAATCTACACAATTTTATCCACAGATGTTCTGGTTTTATTTAGTGAGGGGGTCTATGGTGGCACCTTCTGTAAGAAGCTTCTAGAAGTTGTTACCCTTTGACCAGTGGACTCGTCCGGGCCTAGGGCGGACCCGCTGCTGGCCAGGGCCAAGCAAATTGGTAGCAGAATGTTCCCTGATGACGCCTCTGAGATAATGTATTTAAGAAGGGGAAAAACAGGAAAGAAAAATAAGATATGAAGAAGCTGAAGCAGTGGCAGAGAGGGGGAGGTGCGAGCCTTGTGGGCCTTGTGGCCCTCACTCTCTGGCCTCCCACTGGGCAGCCGTCTGGGCCCAACTCGGCCCAGCCCGGCTGCAGGAAGTGGAGAGGAGATGAGATGTGAAGAGATCCTGAGAGGCATCTGCCTGCCTGTTGTGAAGTATTTATTGTGAGAGGAACGGCTGCAGACGCCAAGGTCAGTGAAGAAGGAGGGGGTGGAGTAACGTTATTCCTGGCAGAGATTCCCCTGCAGCCTGTGGTGATGACCATGGTGAGGCAGGCTGTCCCCCTGCAGCCCATGGAGGTCCACGGAGGAGCAGAGATCCACCTGCAGCCCGTGGAGGACACCACACTGGGGCAGGTGGATGCCTGAAGGAGGCTGTGGCCCATGGAGGGCCTGCGCTGGGGCAGCCATTCTGGAGGGACTGCACCCCATGGAAGAAATTACCCATGCTGGAGAAGTTTCATGAAGGACTGTGGCCCATGGGTGGGACCCCACACTGGAGTAGGGGAGGAATGTGAGGAATTCTTCCCCCGAGGAGGAGGGAGTGGTGTAAAGTGACATGTGATGAACTGACTGTAACCCCCATTCCATATTCCTCCCCTGTGCCGCTCGTGGAGGGGGGAAGGAGGTAAAGATAATGTTAAGCCCGGGAAGAGGGAGGGTAGGGGGAAGTTATCTTGTTCTCTTTCTCATTATCTTGCTTTGATTTTAATAATAAACCAATAGTTTTCCCCAAGTCGAGTCTGTTTTGCCCATAATGGTAACTTTAAGGATCTCTCCCTGTCCTTATCTCAAACCTCAAGCCTTTTTGTTACATTATCTCTCCATATTCTCTCAGAGGGTGGGGGGAGTGAGAGACTGGGTAGTTTGGTCCCGAGTGGGGCTAAAACACGACAGTAATATATAATCATACTCTACACAGTGCAGGCATTTTGTCACACAGAGTTCTGTTCTCAAGATGAAAAAAATCCTCTTCTGCACATCATATTTTGTTAAACTCCCCAAGTTATCGAACTAAAACTAATTTTAAAAAGCACCTAGCCTCTGTACTTCTTAGTTAGAAAGCAGCGATTAAACAAATAAGTGCAAAACTTTTTATCTTCAAAACTACAATTGGACTTCATAAGAATTATAGTAACATATTTTACACTCCATCTTTGGCAAGAAAGCATGTAGTTGGTAAGAGATTTGTGTGTAGTTTTATTGTAGAGCAGTGCGTGAGGAATGCTGGGATGCCCTGCCTATTCTGAAAGTTTTTCATCAGGCATTTCAAGTTTCTGAATTTCTTTTTTCCATGGAGTCTCAGAAAAAAAACTTTGCAGAGACAGCGCACAAAGATAATTCCCTGGTATTCTTTTGCAGTCAATTTGTTTCATCCCCCAAAAGAGAGACTTCAATAGAAGAGTATCCATTCATGTGTAAAGCCGAGAATCTGGGGCAAAACAAGAGCAAAGGTTAGCCCGGCACTCGCACT
This sequence comes from Chlamydotis macqueenii, assembly GCF_036417535.1. Classification (NCBI taxonomy): domain Eukaryota; kingdom Metazoa; phylum Chordata; class Aves; order Otidiformes; family Otididae; genus Chlamydotis; species Chlamydotis macqueenii. The sequence continues at coordinate 53,417,548 of NC_141592.1, read as the reverse complement.
CTCCACCAAGCCTATTCAGAGAGAATCCCAATTCTGCTTCTCACCTCTGAAAGTCAGACATTTTATCTGGGGATAGAGAAAGAGAATGGCCCAGGGACAGCTATTCCAAAATGAGAAATAAAAATGCTCTGTCTGTAGACTTTAAATAGAAATGACATGCTATACCCACAGGCGATGCATAAAATAAGTGATACTTTAAAAGAGATATGAGCCTAGGCTAGGGAAATAAGGAGTCTTACAGGGGTGGAAGTAGCTGTAAATAACCTCATTTTTATAATTACTAAAATGTACTTGGGCCTGATCTAAAATTTGTATCAGCTGAACTAAAGGTGTGATGTTGCCCAAATTTAGTTAAACGATTTGATTTATGCAGATCCTTGAATTATAAAATAAGTAATGTTTAATTACACCTAGATCCTTTGTAGTCCCATTTGATCTCTTGGCAAACACCAACTATATCTGGTACAACACAAACCTAAACTTACAACTTCTGCGCTACTCAGGATGATATTTAACTGGCTTAGGAAATGGGAAAACCTTACTATTTAAGTCCTTGTTTTAAAGACAGCAGGAAAAATTCACCGTAGATACACATTTGCAGATTGGATATCTGTGTCTGTGTTTGTACTCATGTATGTACCTGATTGCCCTTGTAAATACACTGTTAAATCATGATAGCTGTACGTACATACCGTTAGCCAAACTTTATACAGACTGGCAGTACTGGAAGAAATGTGTTATGTTTATAACTAAATCTATGCAGAAAACTGTTGGTGTAATAATTTATATAAGAGCTTACTCTGTTTATTGCCAGATAACCTAATATGTTGTCGTCGCTTAGCCCCACTCGAGACCAGACTACGCAGTCTCTCTCTCACTCTCCCCACCCTCCGAGAGAATAGGGGAAAGATAATATAAGAAAAAAAAAAAAGGCTCCAGGTTTGAGATAAGGACAGGGAGAAATCCTTAAAGTTACCGTTATGGGCAAAGCAGACTCGACCTGGGGAAAACTATTTGTTTATAATTAAAAACAAAGCAGGATAATGAGAAAGAGAACAAGATAACCTCCCACAGGCTACAGTCGTTGATGAACTGCTCTGGCATGGGTCATTTCTTCCACGGGGTGCAGTCCCTCAGGAACAGAATGTTCCAGCGCAGGCCCTCCACAGGCCACAGCCTCCTTCAGGCATCTGCCTGCCCCAGCGTGGGGTCCTCCACGGGCTGCAGGTGGATCTCTGCCCCTCCGTGGGCCTCCATGGGCTGCAGGGGGACAGCCTGCTTCACCATGGTCTTCACCACAGGCTGCAGGGGAATCTTGGCCAGGAGCAGCATTACTCCTCCCCCTCCTTCTTCACTGACCTTGGCGTCTGCAGCCGTTCCTCACAACAGGCTGGCAGACGCCTCTCAGGATCCTTTTTACATCTTATTCACATCTCATCTCCTCTCCACTTCTTGCAGCCGGGCCGGACCGAGTTGGGCCCAGTCAGCTGCCCGGTGGGAGGCCAGAGGGTGAGGTCTGCAAGGCTCACAAGGCTCGCGCCTCCCCTTCTCTGCCACTGCTTCAGCTTTTTCATATCTTCTTTTTCTTCTTTTTTTTTTTTTTTCTATTTTTCCCCTTCTGAAATACGTTATCTCAGAGGCGTTATCAGGGAACATTCTGCTACCAATTTGCTTGGCCCTGGCCAGCAGCGGGTCCGCCCTAGGCCCGGACGAGTCCACTGGTCAAAGGGTAACAACTTCTAGAAGCTTCTTACAGAAGGTGCCACCATAGCATGCCCACCCCCCCCCAATAAAACCAGAACAATTACGATTGTTCTTCTCAAAGAACGAACCTCTTCATGCTTGTGCTATTAAACATCATTTATGTCTAAGTAAATGTGCCTGGATGGACGCGTTGCTACCAAAGTGTCTTCTGTCCCTTGTTAACATTTAGGCCTTCACATATCTCAGAAGTTCTTCCAGTTGTTTCATGTATGTATTTTACATGGAACACAGGAATGAATCTCATGTGATTCAACATGAGAAAGCTGTAGAAAAAGATGACTATCTCTACTTTTTTGTTTTTCTCAGTTATGAAGCACTTAAGTATGCAATATACACTCATTGAATCTTACAGTGTTTTCAGGTGAGACAGTGACACTATGATCAATAATAATGAATGCTGTGCTTTGTCCATCAACAACATCAGCAGTGGAATCAACAATATATCAAGGCTATCCTACTTCTTTCTCCTTCTCTGATCCTATTTAGAGAGATTGTCAATTCTCACCCTAACCTCTGAGATGTGTTAAGAATATTAATGGTAAGTATGTGCAATCCAGTGAATCATTCCCTCTTAGCTTACTGAACATCTTTTCACAAATGAGAAACATATTATTGTATATTAGTTGGCAAGGTCACACAAGCTTAGTGACTTAAATGCATATTAGAAAACAATAAACAGTTTTATTCAGGTCTATTTATATAGATTTAAATATAGATTTGTTTCATATATATAAAAAAACAATATGTATGTATAAATGTGCATATGCTAGTATTGGGAGGGTGAGCAGGGCTACTATTTTAACTAATTATTTATAATTTCCATATGTAGCCGGTTCGTAGGATTCCTATGCACAAAATTCACCCAACATATGATATTTTAACAACACAACAGTATTTATTGCTCTGTCATAGCCTTGCATAAGCAGTTACCAGCATAAGCAGTTACAGTTCCTAGCATAAGCAGTTAGCAGCGTATTGTTCTCCCTTTATGAGTCTTACCAACTTGACTACGCCGGAGACACTGCCGAGCAGGAGAATGATTATCAGTGGGGTCAGAGCAGAGAAGGGAGGTAGGCGCAGCACCTTCAGGGCGTCCCCTGTTGTTCGTAGAGTGTGCTCTGAGTCCCTTCTCTTCTTCTCCGCTCTGAGCCGCCTCTGTTTATACCCTCAGCAGATTCAGTGGAAGAGTACTGACTAGGCGTTGATGCACGCGTGGCCAGCGCATGCAACAAGGCCTGCCAAGTACGTGCCCTGCTGGCTAACAGCGGTTCCCGGATTGCAACAACATCCTGCTCAATAACAACCCTCCTAGCTCCCCTCTCCAAGGTCGCATTCTCACAGCTGTGTGCAGCTTGTAATTTCCCACAGTGGCCCTACAGGGACCATCATCTGAAATCCCTCACATATGCCACTGCATGGTCCGTAGCTGGGACATGGTGCTATTCCACAACCCTTACCCTCAAGCGGTGTAAAGCTGTATCAGCAATAGTCCGAATGATACTAACTAGACATGGTATACAGCAAACAAATGCCTCCTCCATACAAGATCAACAATAATTGTTTTAACCAACCCCACCCCCATGTCCATCCAGCAAACAGATTCCATCCAGGTGTTTCCACTAATTGCTGGTTCAATCGGCATATCTCTTGCAATTGTGCATGGATGGACTTCGAGTGGTCACTTAAGTTCATGCAACACAAACCATCCAAGTCCTCACATCCACGTCCATGAGCTAGGAGTAAAAAGTCAATAGCAGCACAATTTTGAAGCGTAGCATGGCGTATACTATCAACATCAAGTAACCAATCAGAAAGAGCTATACTAGTAGGGTTACTAAATTTTGCTAACCAACATCCGAGGCGATTTAGTGTCATCAGGGCTTGTGCACTGGCAACACCTGGAGCTAAAAAAGATGTAGCAATGATTGTTGCTGGGTCCCAGGTGTTCACATCATCCTGACAGTTGGGAGGAAATGCATGGATGTCATGGGTGGGTCGGTGATGGGACTGTTTCTGTCGCAACCATACGGCTAACGTAATGTTGAATGTGAATAACATCAGTCGCCCTAGGGTACAAGGCCCACCCTTTATGGCTTTGGGCAATCCTGGCCATGCACGGTCTCCACATATCAAAAAGAGTCCATGTGGTAGAGTCATGTGTGTATTAAAGCTGTTGGTGATGTTCGTTCCTGTACAATTGCACCATCGGGTATGGTTGTGATACCAAGGCACTGTAGCATTTACCCACCAGGGAATCATGTCACTGGTTTTACTAGTATACTTGAAATAGGTACAATTGTCTGCATCCAATGTTCCCAGGATTCAAAGTTCTTGTGGGAGTAATGCAGGTGATTTACCCAGACACAGCAGCCAGCTGTCCCACTGTTTTAAGAGTTTGGGCAACCTTGGTGTTTTTACGAGTTTAGGCAACTGTGTAATTGTATTGGTGAACTCACTTGCGGTGAGGGGTGCTCCTACCAAGCACATCGTAAATGGGTTCCGGGGAGTGGCTGTGCTGAGACAAAGGGTACCTTGTCCGGTCACATTCGCCAATGTCACCCATACGTTTTACTCTCAGGGGAAATGTGTGTGCATAAACCTGTCAAAACAAAAAAACAGACAAAAACAAGGTTAACATGCCCCCCCCCCTTTTGTTTGGGTTTTTTTTCATTCTTTGCATCATAATTGCTGTGCAGGTACACGCAACCAGTTCGATTCACCAGTAAGGGTGATGGTGACGGCCTGTGAAATCATGAGCAGCCACCACTTCAGCTGCAACTGGTCCTGGCTGCCCAGGGGGGTGACACCAAACACATGCACCCGCAAACATTTGCAATACAGGGTTGGGTTCAATGTGGAGTGGGGGCATCATCCAAAAATACTCAGATGCCAAAAGACCTGCAGGGATCAGAATAAAGAGATAAGAATCCCCGCTCGATGAGAATGGATTGAGAGCAGCCCTGAGGAGAAGGACTTGGGAGTGCTGGTGGATGAGAAGCTTAACATGAGCAGGCAATGCGCCCTTGCGGCCCAGAAGGCCAACCGCATCCTGGGCTGCATCAAGAGAAGCGTGGCCAGCAGGTCAAGGGAGGTGATTCTCCCCCTCTACTCTGCCCTGGTGAGACCCCACCTGGAGTACTGTGTCCAGTTCTGGAGCCCCCAACACAAGAAGGACATGGACCAGTTGGAGAAGGTCCAGAGGAGGGCCACAAAGATGATAAAAGGGCTGGAGCACCTCTCTTATGAGGACAGGCTGAGAGAGTTGGGGCTGTTCAGCCTGGAGAAGAGGAGGCTCTGGGGAGACCTGATAGCGGTCTTCCAGTACCTCAAGGGGGCCTACAAGAAAGATGGGGAAAGGCTGTTTAGTAGGGCCTGTTGCGATAGGACGAGAGGTAATGGTTTTAAAATAGAGGGGGGGTAGATTTAGATTAGAAATTAGGAAAAAATTTTTTACGATGCGAGTTATAGAACACTGGAACAGGTTGCCCAGAAAGGTGGTGGAGGCCCCATCCCTGGAAACGTTCAAGGCCAGGCTGGATGAGGCTCTGAGCAACCTGATCTAGTTGGGGATGTCCCTGCTCCTTGCAGGGGGGTTGGACTAGATGACCTTTAAAGGTCCCTTCCAACTCTAACCATTCTATGATTCTATGATTCTATGATGGTTAGTGTAAATTGAGTGCCACTCTCGTATTGCATCAGAGTGAGTGGTACTTCTATTGGCCTGGCTTGGTAATTTTTCCCTCTTCCCAAGCTTAACATTATCTCTACTACCTTTCCCCTCCCCCGAGCGGCACAGGGGGGAAGAGGGAATGGGGGTTGCGGTCAGTTCATCACACGTTGTTTTACGCCGCTGCTTCATCGTCGGGGGAAGAACTCCTCGCATTCCTCCCCTGCTCTGTTGTGGGGTCCCACCCATACGCCACAGTCCTTCCTGAAACTGCTCCAGCGTGGGTCATCTCTTCCACGGAGTGCAGTCTCTCCAGAACGGCTGTCCCGGCGGGCCCTCCACAGGCCACAGCCGCCTTCAGGCATCCACCTCCCCCGATGTGGGGTCCTTCACGGGCTCCAAGTGGATCTCTGCTCCTCCATGGACCTCCATGGGCTGCAGGGGGACAACCTGCTCCACCATGGTCGTCACCACAGGCTGCAGGGGAATCTTGGCCAGGAGCCGCATTACTCCTCCCCCTCCTTCTTCACTGACCTTGGCATCTGCAGCCGTTTCTCTCACAAGACAAGTTCTCCACAACAGGCTGGCAGACGCCTCTCAGAATCTCTTCACATCATCCAGCTCATCTCCTCTCCACTTCTTGCAGCCGGGCCGGGCTGAGTCGGGCCCAGTCAGCCGCCTGGCAAGAGGCCAGAGGGTGAGGCCTGCAAGGCCCATGAGGCCTGCGCCTCCCCCTCTGCGCCTCTGCCCCCGCTCAGCTTCTTCACATCTTCTCTTCTCTTTTTTTTCTTCTGTTTTCTCCTTCTTAAATACGTTATCGCAGAGGCGTTATCACGGAACATTCTGCTACCAATCGGCTCAGCCTTGGCCAGCAGCAGGTCCGCCCTAGGCCCGGCCGAGTCCACTGAACAAAGGGGAGCGACTTCTAGCAGTTTCCTACAGAAGGTACCACGTTAGGCCCCCCCTCACTAAACAAAACCACAACAACCTCCTAATCTACGCAGGTGCTGTTTCAATAAGCCATTAAGGCGTCCCACCAATCCTGCACCCCGTGGGTGCCACACCCACTGCCTCTCACTTTCTGCAGCCCAGTTTTGTTGGATACCTGGAGTACCAGGGGCACTTAGTGAACAATCCAGACCGAATGGAATTGTTATGTTTGTGAGCAGCAGGCCTCAAGGACATCACTGAAGCCTCTTGTGAGAAAGTACTGAAGCTGCCTGTAAGAAAGTACTGAAGCCACCTGTGAGAAAATAATGAGGCCGCCTGTGAGAAAGTAATGAAGCTTCCTGTGAGAAAGTAAAGGAAGCAACCTTGAGAAGAAGGAAAACAGCTGGCATACGTGACTGGGGGCTGAACATGAAGCAGGGTGCAGGTGGAGAGAGCTGTGCGCGTGAACATAGAGACTTAATGAATCATATTTTAGCTCGGAGCATGTGCATGATATAGTTAACCAATTAGTAGAGAGCTTGCGCATGATACGGATTTAGAAGGGCTATATTAACCGGGATGTATCAACAATAAATCGGCATTTGCTTGATCATATTGGTCGTCAGCAGTGTCCGTGACTTCTGCGTCAGCAGGTGGCGCCCGAACAGGGTCCCTCGGAGAGAGGGTACAGGGACCCTCAGATCGGTGTTGGACATCCCGACGGAACCGAAGAAGGAAAGAAAAAATGAGGGGGCGGAAGCTGTTCGAAGTCGAGTGCTGCCCCGGCACTCGGGAAGTCGCTATAGCGCAAAAAGGTACAAAAGGTACGGAGGGAATCTCGTCTTGGCCAGGCGAGCGGCCGGGGAGGAGATGGGGTCCACACTGACCAAAGAGGAGTCAGCAGTGGTTAAGCTCCTCCAACATATGCTCTCTATGAGAGGACTGATTTATGACTCGGCCGTCCTAGAAGCTTTGCTGCAGTGGGCAAGAAAAGGGAATTAATCTCCACAGTTGATGCTGCTTTTGAACTCCCGACATGGGAAAAGATAGGAAAAGAGCTGTGGGATGAAATAAGTAAGGGATCAAAGGAGGCGAGCAAACTCTCCACCATGTGGAAGCTAATTAACGAAACATTGATAAGCATGAAAGCCGAACGTTCAGTTCCCACATCTGCTTTTGCGGCCTTAACTCCAGCCGACGGGTCCACCTCCGCTACTAGCATGCCGTTCTCGGGTTTAACGAGCCCTGCCGCCGCCCCGGCCCGTGCTGAGGGTGGGGGGGTTCGAGCCCCAGCAAGGACTCCAGGAAATGCAGCCACAGCCCCTATAACTATAGATATGTGGGCACCAGAGGGAAAAACTGCCAAAGGCTTTTCACCACCATCAGATGTACCACCGCCAGGCACCCCGCCACGCTGTGCCAGTGCAGGCTCAGAGTCACGAGCCTTTTCACTGGCGCCAGCAGCTCCAGTTTATCCCCCGTTACCACCTTCTTCCCTGCCACCACGGCGTGAAGAAGAGGGGGATGAACACTCATCCGTCTTGAAGGATGCACAGCTGCAAGAGACGCTAAAAAGGCTGGAAGCCCTAGAGGTTTGCCTCGAAGCGTCGCTGGGAAACTTGTCAACTCCTTCGCCTGTGCCACATCGAGACCTGCCAGCATCCAACCTATTCGTTCCGAACGGAGCATCGGGTGAGATCAGTTTTTTTGCACCTTTGCAAGGGACGCCGGCGGGAGGGGCTGGGGATTTGAATCCGATAGTGCAGTGGAAAGAGGTGATTCGAGATGCTTTGATAGAAGGAGAGCCTTTTCCCATGGCATTTCCAGTTGTGACCAATGATACTGGGAGAGGTGTGTGGCAGGCATTAGACTGGAAAATATTGAAGGAAGCTAAAAGTGCAGTTACTCAGTATGGGCTAAAATCATCATATACTCAATCTGTGTTGCAGCATAATTTTTTTGTCACAGTTGTTAACTCCTTATGATATTAGAATGATTGTCCAGATGCTTTTGCTACCGTCACAGCAGCTGCAGTTTTTTCAGCACTGGCAGACTGCTTGTGATAAGGCAACTGCAACTCCTCGACAACAGGGTGATCCATTATTTGGGGTGCAAACTCAAATGCTGATGGGAGCGGGACCCTACACACGATCTGATTGGCAAGCGCAATTTGCTCCTGAAGTGTTACAACTGGGCCAAGATTTGGCTTATAGAGCGCTTGCTAGGGTGTACGATGAAAAGTCCGGACCTGCCTTTACGTCAGTAAGGCAAGGTCCCACAGAACCATATGGGAAATTTATTGATCGGTTGCACACCGCAATTATGGCTCACCCTGATCTGGATGATGACATGAAAGCAAAGTTTTTAGATATGCTTGCCTTTAATAATGCTAATGAAAAAACTAAGAGAGCCCTTAGTGTGCTGCCAAAAGGATCTAGTACAGGGCAACTGCTGGAAGCTGCCGAGCGAATGTTAGAACAAGAAAAGGCTCCAGTCATGGTTGCTGCTGTAGGTGCAGCAGTTAAACCGTTGATATCAATAAAGCGGTGCGTGATTAACTGTCTGTAACCCCCATTCCCTCTTCCCGCCCCCCATCCCTGTCCCGCTCAGGGGGCAGGGGAGGGAGGTGGAGATGGTGTTAAGCCCGGGAAGAGGGAGGGGTGGGGGGAGGTTGTCTTGTTCCTTTTTTCATTATCCTACTTTGGTTTTAGTGATGGTCTGTTTTGCTTGTAGCGGTGGCTTTAAGGATCCCTCCCTATTCTTGTCTTAAACCTCGGGTTTTAGTTTTCTTTCCTCCTATATGCCCGGGGCCACAGCCGCCGCCAGGCGCCCCCACCCCCCTGCCCCTGACATGGTTAACAGATACTCCTGTCTGAGTCGAGCTTTGTATAAGTGGAAGGACCGTTCCCTCTTATAACATGGGGGAAGGGATACGCTTATGTCTTTACAGGAGCAGTAAACAAGTGGATCCCTGTCTGTATCATCTGCAGGTATTTCAGAACATGTTTGGTTGACCTGCCAGATACCGGTAGGACGGCAACTCTGTGTAAAACAGCAGCAGCCACGAGTGCTGAGTGCTAAAACTACAAAAGATGGAACTTTTGGGGATCAGTAAAGATGGACTTCTGTCTATTTTTTAACTATTCAAGAACTAATGTTTCTAGAGGGGTAATGATTGTAAATGCTTTAAGATCTATACATTGCAACGACACAGCTTGACGTAATCATGCGAGCACATATCAAAATCCAGACAGTATAAAAGACCTAAACGAAGTACACATAGCTTTGAATCTGATTGCCAAGATAATATAGAGTTTTGGAAACTAAGTAAGATTATTGCTGCTTCAGTCTTTACACCTGGTGTGGCAAGTGCCTAGGCATTAACTATGCTAAATAAATTGGACTGTTGGCTTGCTAAGCAAATAAATATAACTTCATTGGCACTATCAATGCTGTTAACTGATGTAGATTCTATATACTATGCTACTTTACAAAACAGAACCGCTGTTAGCCTGCAGAGCACATATTTTGACAGGCCTTGTTGTATGTGCTGGCCACGCATGCAGCAACACCTAGTCAGTACTCTTTCACTGAATCTGCTGAGGCTATAAACAGAGGTGGCTCGGAGCGGAGGGGAGAGGACGGACCCAGAGCACACTTTATTTACAACAGGGGATGCCCTGAAGGTGCTGCGCCTGCCTCCCTTCTCTGCTCTGACCCGGCTGATCATCATCCTCTTGCTCAGCGGTGTCTTTCGCATAGTTGGGTTAGTAACAGAGTAGATCAGCAATAGATTTTTTTTTTTTATTATTAGCACAAAATCATGATTGTCAGGATTTTGATAGGCTTTGCTGCATGAATCTGTCTGATCATTTGGAATCTATTCACAAAAGTATTCAAAACTTGCACAAAGGAGTACAAAAACAGCAACAAAGTGATGGTTTTGATATATTCAGAAATCTTTTGGTGACTTGATATAAGCTTGTTACTAATAGCTGTAGGATGCTTATTCATTCCTTTTATATATGTATTTTGATCTATATTCTGTGTCTTAAAATGTGTGCAGACTTTAATAGATAAAGTGTTGAAACAAGCCTCTTCTCATAAACAAAGAAGGGGGAGATGTGGTATTTCACTGAGTCAGTATGGTATCAGTGAAAGCACACCGACCTTGGGGGAGGAATGCAATCATGCTCTCAGGAAGAAAGCCATGGAATGAGAAGGGAAGCTTTAAGATACAAAACGTTGTTAGCAGAATTTATGGCTTGTTTCAACAGAGGCCTGCAGAAAACTAGTCATTGCTCTTGTAGATAAGAAAGTTATTGGAGTTGTTATATCTATAATAGTAGAAAAATGTTATAGTAGAAAATTACTAGAAGGTAGTGAAACTTAGCTTTGCTTCGTAATCATGAATATGTATAATGTGTGACCAGTAATTTTATTAACTAAGCTTGTGTGTGGCAGAACTGGGTGGTTGCTGTCCTTGGTTAAAATCGGAATTGTGATACCAGGCATCATACTAGGCATAATCATTAACATACCATGCTTGCAAAAAATGATTAACAACTCAATACAGACAATCTGGCTCCAAAAAAAAAAAAACAAAAAAAACAAAAAAAACAAAAACAAACAAACAAAACAAACAAAAACAAAAAAAAAAACCCCAAACAACCATGAACCTAGTTGATATTGTAGTAAAATAAGGTCAGGAGTACCAAAAAGGGCCATAGGAGGACCATGTTATTTTGGAAAATTGATAGTGTTTGCTCCATCTATGAGAACATTACGGTATCATACTCGAGCAAGAAGATCGCTAAAAGTATTGACTCCCCATTGTGACGGCAGTTTAACCATGTTGGGTACAGCTGAGCGGATAGGATTATCTTTATTTGTTCCGTGGGCAGCAACTGCAAAAACTTTAGCTAACTTAAATAAATTGGCTTGTTGGGCACAAAAGCAAATGAATTTAACCTCTAGCATGTTATCAGGATTATTAGAAGACATGGATAGCATGCGTCATGATATTTTTGCAGAATCTAGCAGCCATTGATTTTTTGTTATTAGCGCATGGACATGGATGTGAGGATTTTGAAGGTATGTGTTGCATGAATGTTTCTGATCACTCTAAGTCGATACGCTATCAGTTGGCAGAGTTATGATGCAACATGCATGCAATACAAGTGGAAAGCAGGTTAACAGACTGGTTGAAATCCTTGGGGGTCACAGGATGGCTAAAAGATTTGATAGTTTATGGGTTGGTATTATTGACGGGTTTGCTGTTGACACTGATGATTTTGGGGTATATTTTAAAATGCTTTGTGAAAGCTATGGAACGTATGATGAAAGTGGGTCTGGATTGTTCCAAACAAAAAGGGGGATTTGTTGGATACCTGGAGTACCAGGGGCACTTAGTGAACAATCCAGACCGAATGGAATTGTTATGTTTGTGAGCAGCAGGCCTCAAGGACATCACTGAAGCTGCTTGTGAGAAAGTACTGAAGCCACCTGTGAGAAAATAATGAGGCCGCCTGTGAGAAAGTAATGAAGCTTCCTGTGAGAAAGTAAACGAAGCAACCTTGAGAAGAAGGAAAACAGCTGGCATACGTGACTGGGGGCTGAACGTGACACAGGGTGCAGGTGGAGAGAGCCGTGCGCGTGAACAAAGAGACTTAACGAATCATATTTTAGCTAGGAGCGCGTGCGTGATATAGTTAACCAATTAGTAGAGAGCTTGCCCATGATACGGAATTAGAAGGGCTATATTAACCGGGATGTATCAACAATAAATTGGCATTTGCTTGATCATATTGGTCGTCAGCAGTGTCCGTGACTTCCGCGTCAGCACAGTTTGCTACTGTATGATTTCTAAAATGAGAACCGTTGTCTGATTGTATTTCGATTGGTGTTCCACAGCATGTTTTAATCGTATCCAGACAGCGGATAGTAGTATAAGCATTAGCATATCTACTAGCCAATTCTGCGGACGCTCCCCGGGCATATAAGGAAAAAAAATCTTGAGGTTTGAGATAAGAGCAGGGACAGATCCTTAAAGTTACCGTTATGGGCAAAACAGACTCGACTTGGGGAAAACTATTCATTCACTACCAGAAACAAAACAGGATAATGAGACAGAGAACAAGATAAGCCCGGGAAGAGGGAGGGGTGGGGGGAGGTTAACATTATCTCTACTTCCTTCCCCCCTCCCCGAGCAGAACAGGGTGGAGATGCAGGAAGAGGGAATGGGGGTTACGGTCAGTTCATCACACATCACTTTACGCCGCAGTTTATTAAAAAGAAAACTACAATAATAACAAAATATAAGGACATTAATATATACAAAATGAACAACATGCAACCTCTCACCACTCGATGTCCAAATGACTGACGCAGCCCATCCCGAGCAGCGATCACGGAAATGACACCGAGCAACAAGCAAAGGAGCAAAAGTGAGCCAGCAAAGTAGAGGGAATGATGCCAGCAAGCGAGAGAGATGAAAAGATGGATGCCAGAATGGGTGCTCTAACAACTGGACTACACTCCAACATCTACACACCAACACCCACCATGGGCAACCCCCATTTACATATTGAGCAAGACGTTTATGGCATGGAATACTCTCTTTGGCCAGTTCGGGTCATTTATTCTGTCTGTCTTTTGCCCAGCTTCTTGCATCTGCACATTAGCAAGAATTGGAAAGCCGGACAGTGTCCTTGGTCTCATTCACAATAACTGGTATAATCAGAGTGATTTTATCAGCATTCTTCACATACAAAATCCAAAGCTACTGAGAGGAAAATCCCTCACGCACTATAAAATAATGCTTTGCTATTAAAAAAACAAACTGATCTTGTCTTCTGGATTGAGTACTGTGTTTAAACTGAAATTCCAAGCGTTTTTTCATCTTTGTTTTTGAATAAGCATTTTCGGAAACATTCAGATGGTTTGATAATAGTAAAATTGGAATTTCCTTTCAAATGCAGCTGCATTATCCCAAATTACCTTTCAGATTTCTCTTGGCGGGATTCCGTCCTCTCCTTCCCTGATGATTGTAGCTGCTTGATTGTATCCATAATTGGAGCTGGATACAACTGAGTGCTTTAGAAACATTAGTTTGAACTACGTCTAATGCATCTACAATTAATTCATTATAACAATTTTTACAATAAAATGTGGTCCTCTATCTGAGGAGATTGTTGCAGGAATCCCGAATCTCAGTACAATTTCTTCTAGTAATGCTTTAGTTACCTCTGTAGCTTTATTGGTTCGGCAAGGGAATGCTTCTGCCCAGCCTGAAAAGGTGTCCGTTAGGACCAACAGATATTGGCACCCCCCTTTTCTTGGGAGTTCTGAGAAATCAATTTCCCATTGCTGCCCCGGATAGTTTCCTTTCCCTATTTGTCCGAGTTGGGCTTTAGGCCTTTTCTTAGGATTATTCTGCAAACATATTTCACACTGCTGTGTCACTTGTTTAACAGTAGCGTAGAGGTTCCGGGCAGCTATACGCTGACTCAAGTATTTATACAATGCTTCAGCTCCCCAATGGGATTTTCTGTGTTCTGCCATAACTACGGCCCACAATAATGCAAATGGAATTATTATTCTGCCTCGTGGAGTCTTTGCCCACCTACCCTTCTCTATTTCTCCACCTAAATCTTCAACTGATTTTCGATCCTCTTTGGAATACTTGGGTTCACAATCAATTTGTATTTTACCGTCTGGGACCAAAGACTGCACCTCTAATTTACCCTCTCAGCCGCTCTTTTGGCTTCCCGATCTGCCATAGCATTGTCCAATTCTTGAGCGGTACTTCCTTTCTGATGAGCCTTGCAATGCATGATAGCCACTTTTTCGGGTAGCTACACTGCTTCCAGGAGCCTAAGAATTTCTTCAGCATGTTTTATATGTTTCCCTTGGGTGGATAGGAGTCCCCTTTCTTTCCATATCACCCCATGGGCATGGACTACCCCAAAAGTGTATTTGGAGTCCATCCAGACATTAATCTTCCTGTCTTTAGCTAGTTCCAACACTCAGGTTAAAGCTACTATTTCTGCCTTTTGTGCCGAGGTATTTGGGGCAAGGGCTGCAGATTCTATTACCTGATCCATAGCGGTTACCGCATACCCTGCTTTGCGGATGCCTTGTTGAACAAAGCTGCTTCCATCTGTGTACCAGGAGTCTTCAGCATCTTCCAGTGGCTCCTCTTTCAGGGCCGGTCGGCTGGAATAGACTGCTTCAATCGTTTCCAGGCAGTCATGCGATAGTGGTTCTCCCGTGGTTCCGCTGAGGAAAGCTGCTGGGTTGACAATGTTAGTAACCACTATTTCCACATCACCCTGTTCCACCAGAACGGCCTGGTATTTAAGGAACCTTTGTGGTGAGAGCCAGTGCCCCCCTTTTATCTCTAATACTGTGGATACAGTATGAGATATCAACACTGTCATCTTTTGGCCTAATGCCAATTTACGTGCTTCTTGGATGTTTAACACCAATGCTGCTGTCGCCCTTAGGCAGCTAGGCCAACCTTTACTTACTTCATCAAGTTGTTTGGAGAAGTACGCCACTCCCTTCTATACGGCCCCAAGTTTTGGGCTAGGATTCCCAGGGCTATTCCCTGCTTCTCGTGAGAGAACAGCCAGAATGGCTTAGTAGTATCTGGTAACCCCAAGGCAGGGGCATCCATTAGCTTCCTTTTCAGTTGCTGGAATGCTTTTTCTGCCTCTCCTCATTCCAGGTGAGGTCTTTTGGATTAGATTTCAACAGTTCATAGAGTGGCCTTACCAAGAGTCCATAGTTATATATCCATAGGCGACACCATCCCGTCATTCCTAAGAACGTGTGGAGTTCTCTAGCTGTCTGTGGTCGAGGAGTCTGACAGATGGCCTCCTTTCTTGCTGTTCCTAGGGTCCTTTGGCCAGCAGTTATCTTGTATCCGAGGTAAGTCACCTGCCGCTGAGCCACTTGTGCTTTCTGTGGAGAGACTCGATAGCCATTAAGTCCAAGGAAATTTAGCAGACTGACTGTCCATATTATACATAGTTCTTTCGTCTCAGTGGCTATCAATAGATCATCTACATACTGTAATATTACTCCATTTCCATGTGGTTGCTCCCACTGTTCCAAGTCTCTGGCTAATTGGTTTCTGAAAAGAGTGGGGCTATTCTTAAACCCCTGTGGTAACACAGTCCATGTTAATTGTGTCCTTCTTCCAGAATCGGGGTTTTCCCATTCAAATGCAAACAGCAACTGGCTCTCTGGGCTGAAGGGTAGGCAAAAGAAGGCATCTTTCAGGTCCAATACGGTAAACCAGGCCAATTCAAGTGCCAATTTAGTTAATAATGTGTATGGGTTTGCTACGACAGGATGCAGATCTTCAACAATTCTATTAATAGCTCTGAGATCTTGTACTATTCAGTAACTACCATCCGACTTTTTGACTGGTAGAATGGGAGTGTTATATTCGGACTCACACTCTGTTAAAAGCCCATGTTTGATAAACCGGCTGATTATTGGTTGGATTCCTTCCCTATCCTCTGTCCTGAGGGAATGTTGCCTGATTCTTACAGGCCACGCCCCTGGTTTGAGTCTGACTACTACTGGGGAGGCATTTTTCTCTTTTCCTGGTATTTCTGCGGCCCATACCCCCGGATATACTTGGTTCTGGACTTCCTCAGGTATTCCTGAGCTAACAGGAATATCCATATCTATGAGGGCCAGACTCAAAAGTTCAATTAGCTGGTCATCTCCCACTCGGAGTTCCACTTTTCCTGTTTCAAATTTTATTTCCGCTTTTAGCTGTACCAATAGGTCTCGCCCTAATAGGGGTTTTGGCGAGTTAGGCATATATAAGAATTTGTGTATTCCCAATTTAAATTTAAGAGGTTTCAAAAAGTACGCCTTCTCACTTTGGCCAGTAGCTCCCCTTACCATTACAAAGTCATCATCCATAGGTGTTAAAGCTTGGTTTAAAACCCAAAAAGTTGCCCCGGTGTGATGGTTTAGCCTGAATTACCACACAGTTTCTCGCTCACCCTCCCCCTCCCCTGCGGGATGGGGGAGAGAATTGGGAAGGAAGGGGGTTGATATGAAGACAATTTACTAAAATAAAAAGGGAAAACTACAATAATAACAGAATATAAGGATATTAAAAATATACAAAGTGAACAATATGTGTTTTCTCACCACCCGATGTCCCAATGACCGGTACAGCCCGTCCGGAGCAGCGGTCATGGAAACAAAACTGAGTGGCAAGCAAAGGAGCAAAAGGGAGCCAGGAAGGTAGAGGGAACGATGCCAGCAAACGAGGGAGAAAGACGGATGCCAGGAAGGCAGATACTCGCCCTCGCCTGCCCCCACTTATATACTCAGCATGACGTTTATGGCATGGAATACTCTCTTTGGCCAGTTTGGGTCAATTATTCTGTCTGTCTTTCTCCCAGCTTCCTGCATCTGCAAATTAGCAAGACTTGGAAAGTCAGACAGTGTCCTTATCCAATACCTTATCCAAGGCCAAAGATACAAGGGCGTACTCGCCGCACAGCGAACGCACCTCAATTCAAGAAAATTACCGAAATTCCTGTCGAGACAATTACTGAGATTCCTGTTTCCTGTTAAAAAAAATAATGTACTTATGACACTTCAAACACTTAGCGTGAACAATCAAGCAACACTGATGGCACTCGTCCGTGCTCCACACCAAATAAACCCGACACTACTCTGCTCTACACCAGTGACATTCTTACTGATTCCTTACACCATTTTAAGTTTCCACCAAGCTCGTCTGAACGCCTGATTCTATCCCAGTCAGGCCAGTTCCCTTGACATTCACCACACAAAAATCATCCCCAAACCGTACCTCAATGTTCTGTTTACAACCAAAGCATTCAAAAACATATATTGGATTGCATGAAACATCCTTATGCACATGTACAGGACAATAAAGGGTTAACAATCAGTTCGACTAACACGGTCTCAAAGTCCCTCATATGCTTCCTCCCGCTCTCGCTGCTCTACTTGAGGAGAACACGGAACCACGGATCAGGACTCCACACTCGCTCCGCAGTCAGACTGCGTCTCACTCACTCAAACACTCACCCAGCTTACTTCAGACAGCAACATAAAACATTAACAATACAGTTGATATGGGGGAGAGGACTGCATAGAAATAAGGACAATAAGTTAATCACAACTATATATGTATGCGCTTAAAAATATGGTTACAAAACATAGTCACATAACCTTATAGCTTAAAGAAACAATAATTGGAGAAGGAAGTCTGTTTTCTTTTCCCGACAAAGGACTTATTTGTGAGGAGTGAGAAACAGTCTCACATAATCTCGAGGGAGTGATTAAGAGGAGCAAGCAGTTCGAAAACAGGAGGGCATTTGTCACATAAATCTCCTTGCTCGAGGAAAACAGATGGTTAACAAGGACATGAAACAGCTCAAACTGATAAGAATACTGCCAGATTGCAGGATCATGAAATTCCAGGCAAAGGTGAAAAGTACACCATGAAGAAGACCTATGGCCTTCTTCTCAAAAGACCACCGAAGACCCCTGCCCACAATTTTTGGGAGGATTTGCGCAAGCGCGAGGGACTGATAGCTAATTAACATACGAGGTGAGAGTAGGCGGATTTAGATAATGAATATGTATAAGCGTCAATTAAATATTCATTGTTTTATTGTATAAAAATGGGACAATTTGCAACCTCGGGCATGCACGTTTGTGGTGGAGCGATCCCCTATGCATCTGCGTGCAATAAACATACCTACTTTATAACTTCCGAGTTATAGAGTCTATTTCCATACGTCACAATAAAACACTAATCCCACAACCCGCAGTACCGGACACACAAAACTTCTTAAGTATACAGCTTGTAACAACTGTCATAAATCAATTATAGCCATAATGATATAAATTCCAATTCCCATGGGTTACAACGGATGGACGATAGCTATCCCACACAGGGCTCCCACACAGGAGCCCACAGGACCACATGGGACCACAGGGACCCACGTATTGCCCTCAGGGATTCCCGCAAAATCCCCCCCCCCCACCCCAGTCCGGACTACCCAGGGGTGAGCAACAGCTCCTTTCCCTCGCGTAGGACATCTCCTCACGACTTACAGGTATCCTCTCTCTGACATCCCTGGTCTGCTGATGGTCCTTGTCTACTCCCGCAGTGATCGGACGAGGGAGGGAGTTCTTCCGAGGAAGGCTCGGGGCGCGCCAAAGACGTCCCTCTCTCAGCCGGTCCTGCGGTCGAGCAGAGAGGGTCCCATCTGGGTTGCCAAATTGATGCGCTGATCAAACTCTACAACTCAGAGAGAGTTATAAAGCAGGCATGTTTATTTGGCGCCGGGTGCGTGGGGGATCACTCCTCCAAAAGCACGCGCACCGACAGCACATTTTACCAAAAATTTATATGGTGCAGGTATACATATTCATAGGATTGCACAATACATATGCATAATTGAGGCGGGGTTATTAAAAAAAACACTTGCTTTAGCGTTTCAGATCTGTCTCTGGTGGTTGTTTACTTCTTCAGGGGTCTTATCTTCCTCTAGATGAACTTTAGTCATTCACCCATGCTCTCCTTTCGCTTGGGGATTTCAGCAGTTTCCCGACTTCTGACCGAATTTGTGGTGGAACTAACATTCCGTCCTTTGCTAGACATATTAGTCCTTGACAAATACCAGTTTCTTGACACATACCAGTCCCTGATAAGCTTAGGTGAGTTTCAAGGCAAACAGGATTGTTAGGCATTCTCTAGCAGACATTTAGTCTCCCAAATCAAGCAATATGCAGACAGTTAGTCTCCTAAATCAAGCAATATTTAGCAGACCATTAATTCCCTGTATCAGCCGGGGCTCTTATCGGGATATTTCTAAGAAGGAAAAGGAAAACAGAAAAGAGAAAGAGGAAAAGAGGGAAAGAGATATCACCACCCTTGGATCCAGCGACGACGATGACAGGCGGGCGTGCAGATCCTCCGGTGGGGCGTGGCTTCTGGTGGTGGGCAGCCGTGATGGTCTTCCCTTGTGGGGGCTCGCCACCCGGCTCCCTCAGGCAGTGTCTTTTATAGTCTGATCCCCGCCTCCGGTTCTGCCCCTTGAAGCGTCTGGTTCCAGAAATTTCTGAGTCCTCTGCACAGGTTGGAAGCGGGTGCTAAATGTGAGGAGTGGTTGGAAGCCCCCTCCTCAGATGAACGCTGTATGACCCCTGGCCATATTTGGTAAGTTGTTAACAGGGGCCTGGGGAGCTGCACATCCCCCAGGCGGCCTCCACCTCCCCTATGCAGACTGCACCCGGGGGGCCACAGCCACAACAATGTTTGAGACATTAACTCTTTCAGTCCCTGACAATGCTGGAGCAGTTTCACGAAGGACTGTGGCCTGTGGGAGGGACCCCACAATAGAGCAGAGGAGGAATGTGAGGAGTTCTTCCCCCGAGGAGGAAGCAGCAGCATAAAACAATGTGTAATGAACTGACCGCGACCCCCATTCCCTCTTCCCCCTTGTGCCGCTTGGTGGGGGAAAAGGTGGTAGAGATAATGTTACACCTGGGAAGAGGGAGGGGTGGGGGTAGGTTATCTTGTTCTCTGTCTCATTTTCCTGCTTTGGTTTTAGTAATAGATGAATAGTTTTCCCCAAGTCGAGTCTGTTTTGCCCATAACAGTAACTTTAAGGATTTCTCCCTGTCCTTATCTCACGCCTCGAGCCTTTTTTTTTCTTATATTATCTCTCCGTATTCTCTCGGAGGGTGGGGGGAGTGAGAGAGAGACTGCATAGTCTGGTCCCGATTAGGGCTGAACTACGACAGCCTCTTACCAAAGTTCGGACTTGTTCAGCTGTTCTCCAAGGAAACACTCCTCATGTCTGAGGATCAATAAAAAATTATGAAGCGACAGCTACGTGTTTGGCTGACATAGTTCTAAATACCTTGTAAATACTTCAAGTGTTTCTGCCTGTACTGTCTCACCATCGTTTTCAACGGCAATAATCTATTGGGACGCAAATGTTAATCCAGAACAAAACACGAGGAGAAAAGCAAGTCTGATAATAACCACTCTTTGGATCAAACTTTAAAGAAGGTGGCTTATACTAACAGATGATAGGAACATAGCACTTGATCGTCACTCATCCAAAATATTGAGGAGAGGCCTAGAAGAAAGCAACTGCATGGTTGCACTCACCAGCAGCTGGCCTGATACCCCCTCACCTACCCCTGACCTCTCAGTATCCCAACCACGGCTGGTTTAGAAAAACAATTGTGCAGACCAGACCAACTTTTCTCTACCTGCAGCCCCTATGGCATTAGGGAGATGCACCACTCGCGCTGTCCATCCCCTCCTCACACTTCCCACTGTGACACGGGGTCACACGTCCTCCCCATGTAATTTTCCATCAGCCTGCTGCTTATTTCTCCTTCCCAACATGCTGACTCTGGGATCAGCCAGCTATTGCCCCTCCTCTCTCTGCAGACTCAGCCAGAAGTCCCTCACCCAGCAAAGCCATGGTACCTCCAACCACTATCCTCACCAGCCCAACACAACCTAGGGCTTCAGTGGCGCCTCTCCCCACCAGAAGGCCTTGCCTGGCGCTCTCTCGGACCGTGCCACTCACAGCGTGGACAGGGGACCTTAGTACCGGGTGGGAGCCATGGGGAGGGACCGCAGGTGTCTGGAGAAGCCTCCAGGTCTTTCTGAAACTAATTTCCTCCTCAGTGACTCCCATGGAGACTATCACTAGGGACTCATCCCTTCCTCCTGTCTTGGGCACCCCCCCACCTCGCTGGGCTGCATAGAAGTGCCCAAGATGGTGGAAGGTTTGGGGTGGTTAGAAAGAGTTAGAGATGAAGCGTAGCTGAGTGCCGGTCTCAAGTGGTCACCTGCTGGCACGTTCCTTTCCTGATCACAAGCAACAACTACATCCAGGAGCCCCTCATGCTTCTAATGTTTCACTTAGTTTTTTGTTGACTGAAGTTTTGTAATGTTCTTCACTGAAGCAGTGGGTATCGGAATGAGAAGTTCCCTATTGGGAAAATTGTACCAAGAATTTGTGAAGGACCTAGTACTTCTATGTGTTTTCTAGCTGCTGCTATTATCCCATTTATGCATTTATAGGGCAATTAAGAGTTATTTTAGCCCTTTTCTGTTCAGGAAAAATAGCAGTCTGGAATTTGTGCCTCCAGCACACATCAAGCCTGTTCCATGTCCTTATATCTAACGTGTAGATTTTTTGCAATGGTAAATCAACTTCTTAGCCCTTGGTAAGTCTTGAGAGTTACCTTCAGTTATTCTCAGTGTTAAAGAATAGGGGTTTATTTCCTTTCTGAATTTGTCTGACTGCTGTGTACGATCCTATGTTTTGTATGATAAATTTGAGTATTTGTGATGGTTTAGCCCGAATTACCACACAGTTTCTCGCTCACCCTCCCCCTCCCCAGTGGGATGGGGGAGAGAATTGGGAAGGAAGGAGAACTCGTGGGTTGAGATGAAGACAATTTACTAAAATAACAAGGGAAAACTACAATAATAACAGAATATAAGGATATTCAAATATACAAAGTGAACAATATATGTTTTCTCACCACCCGATGTCCCAATGACCGATAGAGCCCGTCCCGAGCAGCGATCAAGGAAACAAAACCGAGCAGCAAGCAAAGGAGCAAAAGGGAGCCAGCAAGATAGAGGTAACAATGCCAGCAAAACGAGGGAGAAAGATGGATGCCAGGAAGGCAGATACTCGCCCTGTCCAACCCCCACTTATATACTGAGCATGACGTTTATGGCATGGAATACTCTCTCTGGCCAGTTTGGGTCAATTATTCTGTCTGTCTTTCTCCCAGCTTCCTGCATCTGCACATTAGCGAGACTTGGAAAGCAGGACAGTGTCCTTGGTCTCATTAGCAACAACTCATATCATCAGGGTGTTTATCAACATTCTTCACACATGAAATCCAAAACACACTGGCTACTGAGAGGAAAATTAACTCCATCCCTGCCAAAACCAGGACAGTATTTCTTTTGTGAGTACCCTAGAATATAGCTGCAACATTCGCAGCATTTGCTTTGTCTTGCAACATGCTGCAGTTTTTTTTTTATTAAAAAAAAGGAAATATATGTCAAGTGAAGATAAAATTTTATTCCTTTTTTTTTCTCCTTAGGATCTCATAACCCTTATCTGATATGTGTGTGTGTGTGTGTGTGTGTGTGTGTGTGTGTGTGTCTATAAATTACAGAAGATAACTTAGAGAGCAAAATGTATTAAGTATTTCATTCTGTGAAAATCATCCGTTTGAGTACAGCATAGATGGTGAAAGGGATGACACTCGTGTTCCATGCTGGTGAGTGAAAATGCTAACCATTTGGTGTATGGATATAGATAACTATATATGTGAGATGTTGGCTGGGATAGAGCATATTACTTTTAGCTCTCCTTTTAAACTGATGTATATTGGTAGCATCATTCCAGTGATAAGCTGAAAAGAAAATAACTCGTCAATATCATCTTGTCAGTGATGTGCAGTGCCTTTTGCAGCAGAACATATGACACTATAATTTTTTTCATAAATGTAATCAGCAATACTTTGTAGATGACACAGCCACACTGAACAAGACAGTGGAAGAGGAAGGAACTTGGTGGAAATGGCAGAATTCAGTTACAGTACTTGTTTTCTGGAACTCCAGATAACTCTGCAAAATCTATATGGAAGTCTGGTTTTTGAGACTATTTAAATATTGTCCTGGTTTCAGCAGGGATGGAGTTAATTTTCTTCTCAGTAGCCTGTGTGTTTTGGATTTCGTGTGTGAAGAATGTTGATAAAAACATTCTGATGATATGAGTTGTTGCTAATGAGACCAAGGACACTGGCTTTCCAAGTCTCGTTACAGTCTCGTTAATGTGCAGATGCAGGAAGCTGGGCAAAAGACAGACAGAATAATTGATCCAAACTGGCCAAAGAGAGTATTCCATGCCATAAACGTCATGCTCAGTATATAAGTGGGGGTTGCCCCTGGGAGGGGGTATTTCCTTTTCTGGCATTCTTGTTGGGTATCCGTTCCGGCACCCTTGGCATCCTTTTCTTCTCTCTTGCTTGCTGGCATCGTTCCCTCTACCTTGCTAGCTTGCTGTCCCCCCTTTGCTTGCTGCTCGGTGTTGTTCCTGTGATCGCTGCTCGGGACGGGCTGCGTCGGTCATTCGGACATTGGGTGGTGAGAAATTGTACATTGTTCATTTTGTATATTTTGTAGATATTAATATCCTTATATCCTGTTAGTTTTGTAGTTTTTAGTATTTTTAGTAAACTGTTTTTATCTCAACCCACGAGTTTTCCTTTCTTCCCAATTTCTCTCCCCCGTCCCACTGGGTAGGGGGAGAGTGAGTAAGAAACTGTGTGGTGATCCGGGCTAAACCACCACAAATATATATATATATATATATATTTTAGAGTATTACAATAATAAAATATTTCACAGAATAGTGCCTGGCTTTATAATGCAGGGAGGTGATCCCACTGGTACTGGATCAGGAGGAGATTCAGTCTATAGAGCTCTCTTCAAGGTACATATCTGTATGTCTTATTGTTCTGGTTTTGTTAGTGAGGGGGGGCCTAAGGTGGTAGCTTCTGTAGGAAACTGCTAGAAGTCGCTCCCCTTTGTTCAGTGGACTCGGCCGGGCCTAGGGCGGACCCGCTGCTGGCCAAGGCCGAGCCAATTGGTAGCAGAATGTCCCGTGATAACGCCTCTGTGATAACGTATTTAAGTAGGGGAAAACAGGAAAAAGAGGAGGAGAAGATGTGACGCAGCTGAGCGGGGGGCAGAGAGGGGGAGGCGCGAGCCTCATGGGCCTTGCAGGCCTCACCCTCTGGCCTCCCGCCGGGCAGCCGACTGGGCCCAACTCGGCCCGGCCCGGCTGCAAGAAGTGGAGAGGAGATGAGAAGTGAATAAGATGTAAAAAGGATCCTGAGAGGCGTCTGCCAGCCTGTTGTGAGGAACGGCTGCAGACGCCAAGGTCAGTGAAGAAGGAGGGGGAGGAGTAATATGGCTCCTGGCCAAGATTCCTCTGCAACTCGTGGTGAAGACCATGGTGGAGCGGGTTGTCCCCCTGCAGCCCATGGAGGTCCGCGGAGGGGCAGAGATCCACCTGCAGCTCGTGGAGGACCCCACGCCGGAGCAGGTGGAGGCCTGAAGGAGGCTGTGGCCCTTGGAGGGCCCGCTGGGACAGCTGTTCTAGAGGGACTGCACCCCGTGGAAGAGATGACCCACGCCGGAGCAGTTTCACGAAGGACTGTGGCCCGTGGGAGGGACCCCACGCTGGAGCAGAGGAGGAATGCGAGGAGTTCTTCCCCCGACGATGATACAGCGGCATAAAACAACGTGTGATGAACTGACCGCGACCCCCATTCCCTTTCCCCCCGCCCCGTGCCGCTCGGGAGGGGAAGGTAGTAGAGATAATGTTAAGCATGGGAAGAGGGAGGGGTGGGGGGAGGTTATCTTGTTCCCTGTCTCCTTCTCCTGCTAATTTTAGAAATAAATGAATAGTTTTCCCCAAGTCCAGTCTGTTTTGCCCGTGACGGTAACTTTAAGGATTTCTCCCCATCCTTATCTCAAACCTTGAGCCGTTTTTCCTTATATCATCTCCTCCTATTCTCTCGGAGGGTGGGGGGAGCGAGAGAGAGACTGCGTAGTCTGGTCCTGATCAGGGCTGAACTACGACACTTATGCATTAATTTTTAGTTATTCTCTATCAGTTGTTCTTCCTACTGTGTTAGGTTGTGAGAAAGCAAATGTTCTATTAGAAATGCAGTGTTACTCATGTACAGTAATTGCTTTAATGTGTTGCTTCAGTATTTTGGAATATGCCGTTTTGAATTAAGAGTTCTTAAATCTAGCTGTTCTGATATTACGATAAATGTCTAACCTTACTAGCATGAACTTCACAAGGAAAAACAGAAAGGGAAAGAGTGAAGAGTAGGTGTTGATATGTAGCAAACAGATGCAGAAATGTACATTGTTTATGCATACTGTATCTCATTTAGCAAAGGTCTCTGAATGTATATGTGTTCATTGCTATTGATACTGGCATGGCTCATCTCTTAACCAGAAGACTCAGATCCTGAGTGAAGTTACACATGCACAACAGCTGTGTTCTGTTCTGCCTGATTGCTTTGTTTCAGATGGGGCAAGCACCTTTAGCTCATGACTGAAGTTGAATAGCCTGTCTGGGCCTTCCATCTCCCTGCTGCTGAGTCATGCATGTAACACAAACATTAAGTTTGCAGAAGGGATTGGTACCTGAGCAGAGAACAAAACAAATATTACTGATACTATAGTAGCATCACTGCTTAAAATTAGTGGTGTCTCAATATCACAGTGTTTAGAACTGTGATACTACCATGGTATTAATATATTACATATCGCTTCCACCGTGCTTTGAAAGTAGTCCTATTCTGTCTTCTCATGGTCCAGAAAATCTTCATATGGATTTGTGCAGTACTGTAGTATTGCAATCTGTTATTGAGTTTCCAGTTATTTTACATGAATTAAGATTTTTCCCTAAATACAGCAGTGTTACACGTGAAAAGCAGGTGCAGATCCCTCAGGGATGAGGCATGACACTAAGCAGGTGAAAGCTTTGGTTTTATTGAAAGCTGTCCTGGTTTCGGCAGGGATGGAGGTAATTTTCCTCTCAGTAGCTGGTGTGTTTTGGATTTTGTAAGTGAAGAATGTTGATAAAACACTCTGATGATATGAGTTTTTGCTAATGAGACCAAGGACACTGTCCAGCTTTCCAGGTCTCGCTAATGTGCAGATGCAGGAAGCTGGGAGAAAGACAGACAGAATAATTGACCCAAACTGGCCAAAGAGAGTATTCCATGCCATAAATGTCATGCTCAGTATATAAGTGGGAGTTGCCCGCGGTGAGGGCCACCTCACCTCACCTCACCTCACCTCACCTCACCTCACCTCATATCTCATCACTCGCTCACTGGCATCGCTTTTTCTACCTTGCTGGCTTCCTTTCGCTCCCTTGCTCGCTGCTCGGTTTCCTTTCCATGATTGCTGCTCAGGACAGGCTGTATCGGTCATTGGGACATCGGGTGGTGAGAAAACATACATCGTTCATTTTGTATATTTTAATATCCTTATATTCTGTTATTATTGTAGTTTTCCTTTGCTATTCTAGTAAACTGTCTTCATCTCAACCCACGAATTTTCCTGTCTTCCCGATTCTCTCCCCCATGCCCGCTGGGGAGGGGGAGGGTGAGCGAGAAACTGTATGGTGACTCGGGCTAAACCATTACAGTCTTTTTGGCACTCAACGTGGGTCACTAAGGGTTGAGGTAACAACAGATCTGACCAGTGTGTTAAAGTTGTTAAAAGTGCTCATTATTTTTATTTAACGGTCCCTGGTCACAGTGTTGTACTACGTGTTCGCATGGTTGTGATATGTAAATCCTCAGTTGCAGCACATATTTCCTGAGGTGCTGTTTATCAGTTCTCAGAAATCAGAATTCTCATTTTGCTGTACTGGGCACTACTGACTTATGATGACATCACTGGCCATGAAATCAGTCTGGTCCTTGTTTTCGGCATTGCTGGCAACTCCATACTTTGGGCGCCATTTTGCAAGAATTATTAATAATTGCACACTTTTCTTTTTCTCCCTGGAGAACCAATCTGTGGGGAAGTCAGGGGAGGATACTTTCCCCTACTCTTTTATCTTCCCTTTTTCCATCAAGCTAGTCACATCAGCTCTCAAGAATTTTGAGTATCCTAGGGATGTGCAAGCCAGCATACTCCTATTGCTCTGTCTCCTGAATGAATTTCAGATGTTGTTTAGGACTAAACAACTATTTAAAAATATCACCCAGAGATCTGCCTGGAGGTTGGAGGGGCAGGAGTGGCATGGCATGTGGGAGAATATGGGCAGGTACCTAGAGAACTTCTCACCTCCAGTGGTCTGGAACCTCACTCCCAAACAACTGCAGAATCCTGATGAAGTGACAGAATATTTGAAAGGAAAATGCCATGGCTATTCCAAAGAGGCACAGCTTATTGCTCTGTGTTGGGCACTGGCTAGTATCTACCAAACACTGCTCAGCGTTATGCAGCACCCTCAGGAAGAAGGAAGGGAAAATCAACCGTCAGATACTGCAGCTACTCCAGCTCCTGCAACAGACACCACAGCTACTCCAACCCCAGCTACTGGCACTGCAGCCGAATCAGAGAACCAACCCGTGTCGGTATCGGTTGCTCCTGTACAGAAGAAGAAATCTTGGAAGTGAAAGTCAGCTCGTTTAATAAGGGATGAGGAAAGACCAGGACCATCACGAGCAGAGGAGGAAGAAGAAGAACTCGTAAATGAGACTGAAACCACCCAATCCCTATCCCTGAATGAGTTGCGAGATATACAAAAATATTTCGGCTGGCGTCCGGGCGAGCACCTTGTCACCTGGATGCTTCGATGCTGGGATAATGGGGCCAGTAGCCCGGAATTAGAAGGTAAGGAAGCTAAACAACTGGGATCTCTTTCTAGGGAAGCAGGCATTGACAAAGTGATTGGAAGAGGTGCACAAGCTCTCAGCCTCTGGAGGCGACTCCTGTCAAGTATGAAGGAAAGATATCCCTTCAAGGAAGATGTTACCTATCACCCAGGCAAGTGGACCACCATAGAGAGAGGTATCCAGTACCTAAGAGAAATAGCCGTGCTGGAAGTCATTTATAGTGACCTAGACCGTGAGGAGTCATTCAAAGATCCAGATGAAGTCCAGCGTACACAGCTCACGTGGCAGAAGTTTCTACGGAGCATACTATCATCATATGCCAATTCATCGGCAGTACTGAATTGGAAAGATGGAGAGGGACCAACAGTGGATGAATTGGCTAGTCAGCTCTGGCAATATGAAGAAACTCTCTCTTCCTCCCTTGTCTCGGCTGTGGAGAAACTGTCTTGGAAGTTCCAGCAATTCAAAGAGGATAGGTCCTACTCCTCACCTGTATGGACCAGTTGTCATAGTTCAGCCCCTATAGGGACCAGACTACGCAGTCTCTCTCTTACTCCCCCCACCCTCCGAGAGAATACGGAGAGATAATATAAGAAAAACGACTCAAGGTTTGAGATAAGGACAGGGAGAAATCCTTAAAGTTACTGTTATGGGCAAAACAGACTCGACTTGGGGAAAACTACTTGTTTATTATTAAAACCAAAGCAGGATAATGAGACAGAGAACAAGATAACCTACCCCAACCCCTCCCTCTTCCTGGGCTTAACATTATCTCTACCACCTTCCGCCCCCGAGTGGCACAGAGGGGAAGAGGGAATAGGGATTATGGTCAGTTCATTACACATTGTTTTACGCCGCTGCTTCATGGTCGGGGGAAGAACTCCTCACATTCCTCCTCTGCTCCATTGTGGGGTCCCTCCCACGGGCCACAGTCCTTTGTGAAACTGCTCCGGCGTGGGTCATTTCTTCCACAGGGTGCAGTCCCTCCAGAACAGCTGCCCCAGCGGGCCCTCCATTGGCCACAGCCTCCTTCAGGCATCCGCCTGCCCCAGTGTGGTGTCCTCCACAGGCTGCAGATGGATCTCTGCTCCTCCGTGGACCTCCATGGGCTGCAGGGGGACAACCTGCTCCACCAGGGTCATCACCACAGGCTGCAGGGGAATCTTGGCCAGGAGCCACATTACTCCTCCCCCTCCTTCTTCACTGACCTTGGTGTCTGCAGCTGTTTCTCTCACAAGAAAAATTCTTCACAACAGGCTGGCAGATGCCTCTCAGGTTCTCGTCACATCTCATTCACATCTCATCTCCTCTCCACTTCTTGCAGCCAGGCGGGGCTGAAGTGGGCCCAGTCAGCCACCCGGAGGGAGGCCAGAGGTTGAGGCCTGCAAGGCCCACAAGGCTCACACCTCCCCCGCTCTGCCCCCGCTCAGCTTCTTTACATCTCTTCTTCTTTTTTTTTCTTTTTTCCCCTTCTTAAATACATTATCGCAGAGGTGTTATCACAGAGCATTCTGCTACCAATTGGCTCGGCATTGGCCAGCAGTGGTCCGCCCTAGGCCTGGCCGAGTCCACTGAGCAAAGGGGAGCAACTTCTAGCAGTTTCCTACAGAAGCTACCACCTTAGCCCCCCCCCCAACAAAACCAGAACAACTCTATCTCTATGCTGATTCATGGATGGTGGCAAATGCCCTATGGGAGTGGTTAAAGCAATGAAAGCAGAGCAACTGGCAGTGCAGAGGCAAGCCCAGCTGGGCTGCCACATTGTGGCAACATATTGCTGCCCAGCTATAGAAGCTGGTTGTAAAAGTACATCACGTAGATGCCCATTTACCCAAGAGTCAAGCCACGGAAGGACCTCAAAACAAGCAGTGGGTGGATCAGGCTGCTAAGATTCAAGTTTCCCAAGTGGACCTAGACTGGCAACACAGGGGTGAACTATTTTTAGCTTGGTGGGCCCATGACACTTCAGGCCATCAAGGAAGAGATGCAACATACAAATGGGCTCGTGATCGAGGGGTGGACTTGACCGTGGACACTATTGTACAGGTTATCCATGAATGTGAAACACATGCTGCAATTAAGCAAGCCAAGCAGTTAAAGCCTCTTGAGTATGGTTAAGATGTTTTCCAGAAATAAAGAAACAGAATTTAGCACTGTATTGGGTTTGCATGGTAAGGTTTTGGTAGAATTGAGGGGGGCTGCAGGGGTGTCTTCTATGAGAAGATGCCAGAAGCTGCTCCCATGTCAGATTGAGCCAGCTTGAAGACAGACCCAACCCTGTCCAAAGATGAGCCAATCGGTGGCTGTGGTAGCACCTCTGTGATAACATATTTAAGAAGGGGAAAAACTGCTGCACATCAGCAGCTACGAAAGAGGAGTGAGGATGTGAGAAACAACTCTGCAGACACCAAGGTCACAGAAGGAGTAGGGGGAGGTGCTCCAGGCGCTGGAGCAGAGATTCCCCTGCAGCCTGTGGTGACGACCATGGTGAGGCAGGTTGTCCCCTCTGTAGCCCATGGAGGTCCACGGAGGAGCAGAGATCCACCTGCATCCTGTGGAGGACCCCATGCCGGAGCAGATGGATGTGCCCCAGATGAAGCTGTTAACCCTGGCAAGACCTGTGACCCCATGGAGAGGAGCTCACACTGGAGCAGGTTTTCTGGTAGGACCTGTGACTCCATGGAGGATACACACTGGAGCAGTTCATGAAGACCTGCAGCTTGTGGAAAGGACCCATGTTGGAGAAGTTAATGAAGGGCTGACTCCCGTGGGAGGGACCCCACGGTAGAGCTGGGGAAGAGCATGAGGAGGAAGGAGTGGCAGAGACAACGTGTGATGAACTGACTGCAACCCCCATTCCTCATCCCCCTGTGCCACTTGCGGGGAGGAGGTAGAGAAACTGAGAGTGAAGTTGAGCCTGGGAGGAAGTAAGGGGTGGGTGGAAGGTGTTTTTAGATTTGTTCTTATTTCTCATTATCATACACAATTGTTAACTGGCTATAAATTAAATTAATTTCATAGAATCATAGAATAGTTAGGGTTGGATGGGACCTTCAAAGGTCATCGAGTCCAACCCTCCTGCAAGGAGCAGGGACATCCCCACCTAGATCAGGTTGCTCAGAGACTCATCCAACCTGGCCTTGAATTTTTCCAGGGATGGGGCATTAACCACCTCTCTGGGCAACCTGTTCCAGTGTTCTACCACACTCATTGTAAAAAATTTTTTCCTAATATCTAATCTGAATCTACCTCCCTCTATTTTGAAACCATTACCGCTAGCCCTGTCACAACAGACCCTACTGAAGAGTTTTTCCCCAAGTCAAGTCTGTTTTGCCTGTGACCATAATTGCTGAGTGATGTCCCTATACTTATCTCGACCCATGAGTCTTTTGTTATATTTTCTCTCCCTTGTCTGCTTGAGGAGGGGGAGTGATAGAGTAGCTTGATGGACATCTGACATCCAGCCAAGGTCAATCCACCACAAACACTGGTTATATTGGCATTTTTTCCCCTTATTTATATAGTGTAGATCTAACTTATGAATACAGTACAGAAGAGTCAGTCTGCTGGCTGTAGTCTTGACATGCAAGTAATTAATAGTTAATCATGTAAACAATAGTACAAAACTGCCTTCAAGTACAATAATTGGGATTTATCTATTATGGACATCTTAATTCTTGTATGTTTGCAATCACTTCCCTCATCACTGCTAGTTAGAGACAAATATTGCCAGCTGTAAGAGCATCCAAATTTGTCATACCTGTTTCTCTTAGATTTTTGTATGAGAGATACATTAAGGCATTACTGTAGCATTGTTATTGATGATGTAATAATTTAAAAGCTGGAAACTCTATCTTACTGTTGTACTTTCATTTTTCTGGAGGTCTGTACTCTTCATCTTTTTCTTACTGAGGGTTGTAAAACACACAATTTGCCTATTCCGTTGTTAATTAATCTGTATTATAAACAGTGATTTTCTGGCATAATACTCTAGTTAGAAATGTCATAATTCAGTTGAGCATACAGACTGAGAAATCATAAGCTTTCCAGTGGATGCTACTATATGAATTCTACACTAAATATGATTTGTAACACTATATAAATACTGAAATAAAAATAAACATTATTATTGTGGCATTTTCCTTAATTACTTATCAAGCTGGGTTTTTTGTTTTGTTTTTTTTTATTAGATCTTCCTAATCAAGTGCAGCTGAAGAGGATGGGCCAAAGTGAAAAAAAAAACCAACAACCAACAAAAAAAAAAAAAACCACAAAAAAAACAAAGGAAAAGGGAAAAGTAGAATAAAAGAAAAAAAATATAAAAAGAGGAAACAGAAGAGACTAAAGGAAAAAAGTTAATCTTCTGTTAGTTCAGACAGTTCAGTAATGATTGAGATGCTGGCCTATTTTTGCTTTCACTTCTATGCAGAGGATGATTTTCCTTCCAAAACGAATCATTATAGAATCATAGAATGGTTTGACTTGGAAGGGACCTTAAAGATCATCTAGTTCCAACCTCCCTGCCCTGAGAAGGGACACCTTCCACTAGACCAGGTTGCTCAGAGCCCCATCCAACCTGGCCTGAAACACTCCTAGGGATGGGGCATCCACAACTTCTCTGGGCAACCTGTTTTCAGTGCCTCACCATCCTCGTAGTGAAGAATTTCTTCCTTATCTCTAATCTAAATCTACCCTCTTTCAGTTTAAAGCCATTACGCCTTGTCCTATCACTACATGCCCTTGTCAAAAGTCCCTCTCCAGCTTTCTTGTAGGCCCCCTTTAGGTACTGGAAGACCACTAGAAGGTCTCCCCAGAGCCTCCTCTTCTCCAGGCTGAACAGCCCCAACCCTCTCAGCCTGTCCTCATAGGAGAGGTGCTCCAGCCCTCTGATCATCTTTGTGGCCCTCCTCTGGACCTTCTCCAACTGGTCCATGTCCTTCTTATGCTGGGGGCTCCAGAACTGGACACAGTACTCCAGGTGGGATCTCGCAAGAGCAGAGTAGAGGGGGAGAATCACGTCCCTTGACCTGCTGGCCACGCTCCTCTTGATGCAGCCCAGGATGTGGTTGGCTTTCTGGGCCGCGAGGGCGCATTGCCGGCTCATGTTGAGCTTCTCGTCCACCAGCACTCCCAAGTCCTTCTCCTCAGGGCTGGTCTCGATCCATTCTCTGCCCAGCCTATATTTGTGCCTGGGATTGCCACGACCCATAGGAAGGACCTTGCCCTTGGCCTGGTTGAACTGCATGAGGTTGGCACGGGCCCACCTCTCCAGCCTGTCAAGGTCCCTCTGGATGGCATCCCTTTCCTCCAGCGTGTCGACGGCACCACACAGCTTGATGTCATCAGCGAACTTGCTGAGGGTGCACTCTCTCCCACTGTCCATGTCACCGACAAAGATGGTAAACAGGGTCTGTCCCAATACTGACCCCTGAGGAACGCCACTCGTCACTGGTCTCCACTTGGACATTGATCCATTGACCATTACTCTTTGAGTGGGATCATCCAGCCAGTTCCCTATCCACAGAGTGGTCCCTCCATCAAACCCATGCCTCTCCAGTTTAGAGAGAAAGATGTAATGCAGGACAGTGTCAAATGCCTTGCACAAGTCCAGGTAGATGACATCAGTTGCTCATCCCTTGTCCACAAATTCTGTAAGCCCATTGTAGAAGGCCACCAAATTGGTCAGGCACGATCTGCCCTTGGTGAAGCCATGTTGGCTGTCACCAACCACCTCCTTGTATTCCATGTGCCTTAGCATGGTTTCCAGAAGGATCTGCTCCATGACCTTGCCAGGCACAGAGGTGAGGCTGACCAGCCTGTAGTTGCCCAGGTCTTCCTTATTCCCCTTTTTAAAAATGGGGGTTATGTTCCCCCTCTTCCAGTCAGTGGGAATGTCACTGGCCTGCCACTGCTGTTGTTTTAAAATTAGATTTTTTAAAAATAAATTTATTTGCCAATATTAGCGTGTGGGAACAGAGAGTGCAGCACAGCTGTCTGATATTGAAGAATTTGGGCTATGTCCTTGAACACCACTTGCTCAGTAACAAAAAACAGCAATTAGAACAAGATAAGGAAATACCAAAGGCAAAAATAGTAAAGACAACTAAAAATCTATAACCAATCCAAATGAAGTTTAAGGTGCGTGAACAATATATTGCTACCAATTGAATTAGATGATTAAGCGCGTGCATTCCGCGTGTAACTGAGAAAAGATATAAAAAACTTAGGCGGACGGACAATAAAGGTCTCCGGTACGCCATCCACGGAGTCCGTGTCCTTATTGCAACACTGTCTCATTATCCTGCTGTTTGTAGTAATAAATGAATAGTTTTCCCCAAGTCGAGTCTGTTTTGCCCGTGACGGTAACTTTAAGGATTTCTCCCCGTCCTTATCTCAAACCTTGAGCCGTTTTTCCTTATATTTTCTCTCCCTGTTCTCTCGGAGTGTGGGGGGAGTGAGAGAGAGACTGCGTAGTCTGGTCCGATCGGGGCTGAACTACGACATGGTAGAAGAATGCTGTAGTAGAAAATTACTAAAAGGTAGTGAAACTTAGTTTTGCTTAAGTAATCATTATTATGTATAACATGTGGTCAGTAATTATCTTGACTAAGCTTCTGTGTGGCATAACTGGGTGGTTGCTATCTTTGGCTGAAATCGGAATTGAGATATTTGGTATCTTAGTAAGCATAATCATTAATATTTTGTGTTTGATTCACCTGCCTACAAAAATGATACAGAAAATACTACATCGGATATTGATAGTAGAAAAGCAAAAAGGGGGAAATGTGGGAACAGAGAGTGCAACACAGCTGTCTGATATTGAAGAATTTGAGCTATGTCCTTGAACACCACTTGCTCAATAACAAAAACCAGCAATTAGAACAAGATAAGGAAATACCAAAGGCAAAAATAGTAAAGACAACTAAAAATCTATAGCCAATCCAAATGAAGTTTAAGGCGTGTGAACAATATATTGCTACCAATTGAATTAGATGATTAAGCGCGTGCATTCCGCGTGTAACTGAGTAAAGATATAGAAGACTGATGCTGACGGACAATAAAGGTCTCCGGTACACCATCCACGGAGTCCGTGCCCTTATTGCAACATTAGTGCTCCAAAATATTAAATGGACCATTTGTAAAAAAATCTTCTTTTCTATTTCAAGTTTATTGGTGCTCAACCATACAAGTTGAGCTAGTTTTTTACTCTTATTCTTAGTTCAGCTGTGATTAGTCATGTTTTGAAGCCTTTGCACAAGGATATGGCAAACTTCAGTTTGCAAGTCTTTGTGTAGAAAGATTTGGACTTAAATATGCTTAATGTTGGAATGGTTAGATCAAATTTGGAAATTCAAATGAAATTTTCTATTCTTTTATTCTTTAAATAGATATGTTTTGCATAAATTTTCTACTTACATACGCTTATCAGTAAGTGCATATATGAAATTGCATTCAAGTCCAGAGAGGGAAATGAATGGGCAATGGGAAGCTAAAAGAGATTACTCTTTCAAAATAATCTTCTAAAATTGATCTTCTAATGACCGTGAAACACAATTACACATTCTTTTGGCAAGATCACTGTGAGCAAGCTGAAAACAAACAAAAGCAAACAAAAACTATCAATTTTTCAAAGTCCATCCTTTCTGCTTTGATTTTGTTCTTTTACAGTTATGGCCACTTCATCTTTGGCATAGATATAAAGTGCCACTTCTTAACACTAGATGACTATCCAGCAAGATTGTTTACTGTGTTAATACAGTATGTGGTGATTAATGTCAACATGTACCGAAACAGAAATTCAAAGACTGACAATTGACAAGAATAATGAAATCTCCATTCATTCTAATAAAAGTCCCATTGAAAAATTAAAAAACAAACAAAGAAAAAAAAACCCTCTTGTGGAAAGTGAGCAAATGATCATGTTGAAGTTGGTAGCAAAATTTGCCATTTGCTACTGGGAGAAATGTTAAGTATGTCAAAAATTTTTAATTGGATTCTGGGGAATCCAAATTATATCTTGCACCGCAGTAGGGTACAAGGTCAAGAAAGACTGATAATTTTGAAATGAGCAGATTTTAGGTGTACAGTCCTACCCTACCCTAGCTTAAACCTCAAAGTGCCTACATTTACAGCTTTTTGAAGATGCTCTTCATGCCTGTGGTTTTGTTTTTTTGCTTAGGCACAGAACTGCTTCCATGTGGGCAGCTTGGCATACAGCTACAGTCTAAGTCTCATTGGAGTCAAAAGATGAAGAAAAGCAACACCTAAGCTTTGTTAAGAATGACATCCATTGCCTATGTTTCTCACAGTGTGTTAGAGCACTGAGGTAGTGCAAAAAGTTTTATAGTATTTTAGTGGTTACTGCATTTGGCCTGAAGGTTGGATACCTAGATATAACTCCATCCTTCAAACTTGTATGTCCCAGACCAGTACCATAATTATTGGGCAACTCCACTTGTGCTGTAGATGCTGTGCTAGAGAATGTTAAATACCGAAATACTCATGGAAGCCACAGAAAAAAAAGATTAAAAAATCTGTAAATTTCCGTGTTGGTCTCTCAGTAGAGGATGGCAAGTGTGGTGGTTTAGCCCTCGTCAGCACACAGTTTCTCACTCACCGTCCCCAGCGGGATGAAGGAGAGAAATTGGGAAGAAAGGAAAACTCGTGGGTTGAGATGAAGACAGTTTACTAAAATAGCAGAGGAAAACTACAATAAATAACAGAATATAAGAATATTAATATATACAAAATGAACAACGTACGATTTCTCACCAGTTGATGTCCCAATGACT
Organism: Chlamydotis macqueenii; assembly: GCF_036417535.1. NCBI lineage: Eukaryota > Metazoa > Chordata > Aves > Otidiformes > Otididae > Chlamydotis > Chlamydotis macqueenii. The sequence goes on along the minus strand of NC_141592.1, from coordinate 53,380,885 downwards.
GACACAGCCCGTCCTGAGCAGCGATCATGGAAAAGAAAACTGAGCAGCAAGCAAAGTGGGGAGAGTGAGCCACCAAGGTAGAGGGAACGATGCCAGCAAGCGAGACATAAGAATAGGATGTCCCTGCCATGGGCAACCCCCACTTATATACTGAGGATGATGTTTATGGCATGGAATACTCTCTCTGGCCAGTTTGGGTCAATTATTCTGTCTGTCTTTCTCCCAGCTTCCTGCATCTGCACATTAGCGAGACTTGGAAAGCCAGACAGTGTCCTTGGTCTCATTAACAACAACTCATATCATCAGAGTGTTTTTATCAACATTCTTCACATATGAAATCCAAAACACACTGGCTACTGAGAGGAAAATTAACTCCATCCCTGCTGAAACCAGGAGAGCAAGAGTCCTTGCATCTTTTTCTTACTAACTTTGGTCCAATCTCTATTTTTTCATGTCATATACCATGATTTCTGAGATGAACTTAGATAATTTAACAAGAAAGACTGGTCTCCTTAATTAGCTGATACCTGTGCATAGTATAAGGAACATTTCTTTCATAAGTACTAATTTAACAGCTTCTGCCACCCTGTTCACTCCAGTCTCCTTAGCGCTGCTTATTTTTAACTGAGTGCGTTGGTTCAGTTTAGTAGGGGGGAGGCTATGGTGGCAGTTTCTGCAAGAAGCTGATAGAAGTTTCCCCTTTGTCCAGTGAACTCAAGAGGGTCTAGGGCAGACCTGTCGCTGGTCAGGGCTGAGTCAATTGGTGGCAGAATGTTTCCTGATAACGCCTCTGCGATAACGTATTTAAGAAGGGGAAAAATTAAAAAAAAAAAGAACTAGTGAAGAAGCAGAAGTGTGGGGGAGAGAGGGGGAGACACGAGCCTTGTGGGCCTCACGGCCCTCACCCTCTGGCCTCCTGCTGGGTAGTCATCTGGGCCTGACTCAGCCCAGCCAGGCCGCAAGAAGTGAAGAGAGGAGATGTGAAGAGAACCTGAGAGGTGTCTGCCTGAGCTGAATTGTGAAGAATTTCTTGTGAGAGGAACAGCTGCAGATGCCAAGGTCAGTGAAGAAGGAGGGGGAGGAGTAATGCGGCTCCTGGCCAAGATTCCCCTGCAGCCCGTAGTGAAGACCATGGTGAGGCAGGCTGTCCCCCTGCAGCCCATGGAGGTCCACGGAGGAGCAGAGATCCACCTGCAGCCTGTGGAGGACCCCACGCTGGGGCAGCTGTTCTGGAGGGACTGCACCCCGTGGAAGAAATGACCCACGCCAGAGCAGTTTCACAAAGGACTGTGGCCCGTGGGAGGGACCCCACGATGGAGCAGGGGAGGAATGTGAGGAGTTCTTCCCCCGACTATGAAGCAGCGGCGTGAAACAACGTATGATGAACTGACTGCAACCCCCATTTCCTCTTCCCCCCTGTGCCGTTCGGGGGGGGGGGAAGGTAGTAGAGATAATGTTAAGCTTGGGAAGAGGGAGGGGTGGATGGAGGTTATCTTGTTCTCTGTCTCATTATCCTGCTATTTGTAGTAATAAATGAATAGTTTTCCCCAAGTCGAGTCTGTTTTGCCTGTAACGGTAACTTTAAGGATTTCTCCCTGTCCTTATCTCAAACCTCGAGCCATTTTTCTTATATTTTCTCTCCCTGTTTTCTCGGAAGGTGGGGGGAGTGAGAGAGAGACTGCGTAGTCTGGTCCGATCGGGGCTGAACTACGACAGTAGTGTCAGCTTGTGTAATTTCCAGGAGCTTTTCCTGAGTATTTTCTGCAGGTTAGTCAGGTACTTGTTTTGTTATATTCTGAACTCTTGTCAATGGTCTACATTGATAGACAAACAAAAGTGTTAGCCATAGGTACCCAAGATGTGTAACTAAAACAAAAAGAAAAATAAAATCTGAGCAATATAGTATTATTACACTCCTCTAAAATGGAAGGATTTTGTCTTTTTCTTTCAGTGATAAATCATAGAGAAGAATCATAATATAGCTAAGAACTGCAACAAGGAATTATAGCTAGAAAAAATTGCACAGTCTAACTATGAACATGGAACACACTGAGTACCCTTACAGGTTTGATCTTTCAGGAGACTGAAGCTACTGAGATGCATATTGAACTCTGTATTTTCTCAGTGCTTCTATAATTGACAACAACAAAGCAAGTCATATCTGCAGGTCACTCCAGGAGTATCATGAATAATGAACCTGAGATGGTGTTTGTTGTCTATTTCTTACAATAATCAATTCCAGGAACTTCTGAGCTGCATTTTCAGGAGTTCATCTGAAGGCCAAGAGTGTGTTGCTCTTGGGATCAGCAACTTTCTCTCTCCTCAGCTTTGGAAGCATTATTGTCTTTTCTTCTAAGTTGCAGCACAGAAAAGATTAAAAAGTCTCTTTTCAATGCTGACAATACAAATGATTCATTTAAATTTTCCCAGATGTCTAAAAAGAATTTTTCAAGCTAACACCAAGAATAAAGAAGCTAAGTAAATTAAAGGAAGAAAAAGCAGAGGAAGAAATGTTTATCTTCTGTTGTGAGATTAGTATGTGTACATTACTTTTCATTTGATGGCTAAAAATGAATAAGTTATTCCTAATATAAGTGGGGAAAAAACATCACACACTTCATGTTATTAAATTTAAGGATGTTTTTGCTCTTTTCTGGATACTTTAAACAGATATTTTGTATTTCTGAACAAAGCCTTCATTTACTGAGATTTCCCCCTCTAAATTTGATAAGTGCAATGTATTAGGTCTTGTTTCAGTAAACTGTTACTGAAGGAACTCAAAAATAGAAAGAAGAAAATTGGTATTTACTCAGTGTTTGAGGAGAAAGGCATTTTCACTCTGAAGATATTGCTATAGGAATGTTTGCAGAAAACTAGAAAAACTTGATTTTTCAATTGGCAAAATGCAAGTTGATAAGGGTATAGTCCTCCTATTAGGGGATAGGAAGTAAAAAACAACAATGAAAAAACACTTAAGATAATTCAAGTGTACAAACAAATTGGTATTAGCTATCCAGGAATAAATTTAGGCTTAAAATTGGCAGAAACTTTCTATACATCAAAGGACGGAAGTCCCGGAAAAGCAAGAAATATAACTTCTGAAAGATGGAGCTTGATACATATAATAGCTCAAATGAAAACATGGTTGCATGAGACAGCAACATAATGGACAAACAGAACCAGGTGGTCATTTAAACTCCAGATTACCAATTACTACTGATACTCCACTATGTTAAAAAAAAAAAAAGGAGGAAGGGATATAAATGTGGAGCTCAAGGGCAGCCTTGGCTGCAGTGACCATGAGATGGTGGAGTTCAAGATTCAGGGCAGTGTCGTAGTTTAGCCCTGATCGGGAGCAAGCTACACAGTCTCTCACTCACTCCTCCCACTCTCCAAGGGAAAGGGGGAGATAATATAACAAAAAGGCTTGAGGTTTGAGATAAGGACAGGGAGAGATCCTTGAAGTTACATTTATGGGCAAAACAGACTCGACTTAGGGAAAACTATTTATTTATTATTAAAACCAAAAGCAAGATAATGAGAAAGAGAAAAAAACAACTTTCCCCTGCTCCTCTCTCTTCTCTGGCTTAAATTAATTTTCAATTATCTCTACCTCCTTCAACTCACCCTCAAGCAGCACAGGGCAGGAATAGGGAATGGAGGCTATGGTAAGTTAATCATGTCACTTTCTGCCACTCCTTCCTCCTCGGGGGAAGAACTCCTCACATTCTTCCCCTGCTCCAGTGTGGAGTCCCTCCCACGGACTACAGTCCCTCATGAACTGCTCTGTCACGGGTCGTTTTTCCACAAGGTGCAGTCCCTCACGAACCGGCTGCCCCAGCGCAGGCCCTCCATGGGCCACAGCCTCCTTCAGGCATTCACCTGCCCCAGTGTGGGGTCCTCCAATGGGCTGCAGGTGGATCTCTGCTCCTCCGTGGACCTCCATGGACTGCAGGGAGGCAACCTGCTTCACCATGGTCTTCACCACAGGCTGCAGGGGAATTCTGGCCAGGAGCAGCATTACTCTTCCCCCTCCTTCTTCACTGACCTTGGCATCTGCAGCCATTCCTCTCACAAGAAAAATTCTTCACAACAGGCTGGCAGATGCCTCTCAGGTTCTCTTCACATCTCCTCTCTCCACTTCTTGCAGCCGGGCTGGGCCGAGTGTTGTGGTTTTATTTAGTGAGGGGGGGGCCTAAGGTGGTAGCTTCTGTAGGAAACTGCTAGAAGTCACTCCCCTTTGTTCAGTGGACTCGGCCGGGCCTAGGGCGGACCTGCTGCAGGCCAAGGCTGAGTCGACTGGTAGCAGAATGTTCCGTGATAACTCCTCTGCAATAACGTATTTAAGAAGGGGAAAACAGGAAAAAAAAAAGGGAGAAGAGAAGATGTGAAGAAGCTGAGCAGGGGCAGAGGTGCAGAGGGGGAGGCGCAGGCCTCATGGGCCTTGCCGGCCTCACCCTCTGGCCTCTCGCCAGGCAGCCGACTGGGCCCAACTCGGCCCGGCCCGGCTGCAAGAAGTGGAGAGGAGATGAGAAGTGAATAAGATGTAAAAAGGATCCTGAGACGCATCTACCAGCCTGTTGTGAGGAACAGCTGCAGACACCAAGGTCAGTTTAAGAAGGAGGGGGAGGAGTAATGCTGCTCCTGGCCAAGATTCCCCTGCAGCCTGTGGTGACGACCATGGTGGAGCGGGTTGTCCCCCTGCAGCCCATGGAGGTCCATGGAGGAGCAGAGATCCACTTGGAACCCGTGGAGGACCCCACATCGGGGGAGGTGGATGGCTGAAGGAGGCTGTGGCCCGTGGAGGGCCCGCTGGGACAGCCGTTCTGGAGAGGCTGCACTCCATGGAAGAGATGACCCATGCCGGAGCAGTTTCACGAAGGACTGTGGCGTATGGGTGGGACCCCACAACGGAGCAGGGGAGGAATGTGAGGAGTTCTTCCCCCGACCATGAAGCAGCGGCGTAAAACAACGTGTGATGAACTGACTGCAACCCCCATTCCCTCTTCCCCCCTGTGCCGCTCGGGAGGGGAAGGTAGTAGAGATAATGTTAAGCCTGGGAAGAGGGAGGGGTGGGGGAAGGTTATCTTGTTCTCTGTCTCATTATCCTGCTGTTTGTAGTAATAAATGAATAGTTTTCCCCAAGTCGAGTCTGTTTTGCCCGTGACGGTAACTTTAAGGATTTCTCCCTGTCCTTATCTCAAACCTCGAGCCGTTTTTCCTTATATTATCTCCCCCTATTCTCTTGGAGGGTGGGGGGAGTGAGAGAGAGACTGCGTAGTCTGGTCCAATCGGGGCTGAACTACGACACCGAGTCAGGCCCAGATGGCCACCCGGCAGGAGGCCAGAGGGTGAGGGCCGCTAGGCCCACAAGGTTCATGCCTGCCCCTCTCTGCTCTCTGCTTCAGCTTCTTCACAGCTTCACTCTTTTTTTTTTTAATTATTATTTTTCCCATCTTAAATATGTTATCACAGAGGCGTTACCAGGGAACAAGGTTGTGAGACCCCACCTGGAGTACTGTGTCCAGTTCTGGAGCCCCCAGCATAAGAAGGACATGGACCAGTTGGAGAGGGTCCAGAGGAGGGCCATGAAGATGATCAGAGGGCTGGAGCACCTCTCCTATGAGGACAGGCTGAGAGAGTTGGGGTTGTTCAGCGTGGAGAAGAGGAGGCTCCGGGGAGACCTTATAGCAGCCTTCCAGTGCCTCAAGGGGGCCTACAGGAAAGATGGGGGAGAAACTCTTCAGTAGGGCCTGTTGCGATAGCACGAGGTGTGATGGTTTTAAAAATAGGGAGAGGTAGATTTTGATTAGATATTAGGAAAAAAATTTTTACACTGTGGGTGATAGAACACTGGACCAGCTTGCCCAGAGAGGTGGTTGATGCCCCATCCCTGGAAACGTTCAAGGCCAGGCTGGATGAGTCTCTGAGCAACCTGATCTAGTCGGGGATGTCCCTGCTCCTTTCAGGGGGGTTGGACTAGATGACCTTTGAAGGTCCCTTCCAACCCAAACTATTCTATGATTCTGTGATTCTATGATAAATATCACACCAAGAAGTTTTTCAGATAATAGGAAATAAGGTGAAGTCTCTTAATTGGGTGTTTCTGTTACACAAAAAATGCATTTGTGATAGTTTTAATATTAAATCTTTTTCATGCTCGCACAAAATTGGGTTCCATATCATTCTAAAAGGACATCAGAGTGGCAGTGGGTTTGGCTAGCAATGCATCTATTGTCAGTATTTCTGTGATCCAAGGAAAATGTGAACGTGGTGGAACAGTGACATGATCTGGGCTGGATAAAAAAAAGACTGTCACACCTGAATTGTTTCTATTCTATGCAAGAGAAGATCTATCTCAGATATCAAAGATGATAAATTATATTACATGTGTTTGGGGTTTTTTTAAACTGAAACAGCTAGCCATATTCTGTATCCAGATGCCTGTCTTGATTAGAAGAAAAGAATGCTAGAAAAGAAAATCTTTATTGAGAATGCATAAAATCCTAGGGTTTTGGAACACAGAAATACTCAAATGGCAGCAAAATGTTATTTGCTACACCAACCAGTATTTACATTAAATGTTATGATTTCTCTTCCACTAAGAACAAAAATTTTCAACAAGTCATAAGTAGACATGATTTCTGCAGTCTTTTTTTTAATAGAAGATGTTAAAAGGTTTCATCTATAGGGAATCAGATGGTAGCCTTCCTTAGTGTCATAGTTCAGGCCCGATTGGGACCAGACTACGCAGTTTCTCTCACTCCCCCCACTCACCGAGAGAATAGGGGGAGATAATGTAAGGAAAAAGGCTTGAGGTTTGAGATAAGGACAGGGGGAAAATCCTTAAAGTTACCGTTATGGGCAAAACAGACTTGACTTGGGGAAAACTATTCATTTATTACTACAAACAGCAGAAGAATGAGACAGGGAACAAGATAACCTCCCCCCACCCCTCCCTCTTCCCAAGCTTAACATTATCTCTACTACCTTCCCCTCCCGAGCGGCACAGGGGGGAAGAGGGAATGGGGGTTGCAGTCAGTTCATCACACGTTGTTTTACGCCGCTGCTTCATGGTCGGGGGAAGAACTCCTCGCATTCCTCCCCTGCTCTGTTGTGGGGTCCCACCCATACACCACAGTCCTTCCTGAAACTGCTCCGGCATGGGTCATCTCTTCCATGGAGTGCAGTCTCTCCAGAACGGCTGTCCCAGCGGGCCCTCCATGGGCTACAGCCTCCTTCAGGCATCCACCTCCCCCGATGTGGGGTCCTTCACGGGCTCCAAGTGGATCTCTGCTCCTCCGTGGGCCTCCATGGGCTGCAGGGGCACAACCTGCTCCACCATGGTCGTCACCACAGGCTGCAGGGGAATCTTGGCCAGGAGCCACATTACTCCTCCCCCTCCTTCTTCACTGACCTTGGCATCTGCAGCTGTTCCTCTCACAAGAAAAATTCTTCACAACAGGCTGGCAGACGCCTCTCAGAATCTCTTCACATCATCCAGCTCATCTCCTCTCCACTTCTTGCAGCCGGGCTGGGCCGAGTCGGGCCCAGTCGGCCGCCTGGCGAGAGGCCAGAGGGTGAGGCCTGCAAGGCCCATGAGGCCTGCGCCTCCCCCTCTGCGCCTCTGCCCCCGCTCAGCTTCTTCACATCTTCTATCTTCTCTTCTTTTTTTTCCTGTTTTCCCCTACTTAAATACGTTATCGCAGAGGCGTTATCACAGAACATTCTGCTACCAATCGGCTCGGCCTTGGCCAGCAGCGGGTCCGCCCTAGGCCCAGCCGAGTCCACTGAACAAAAGGGAGTGACTTCTAGCAGTTTCCTACAGAAGCTACCACCTTAGGCCCCCCCTCACTAAATAAAACCACAACACTTAGTAATTAAAAAACCCCAATGAGTTAGTAGGAACTTTGTTCAGAGATACCTCTCAGTTCTCCAATACTCAGTTTTCGTCTTTTGGAAGTTGTATGAAAAGGTCAAGTGGAAAGACCTTCCTTCAATCATAGAAATGCTTAAATTATAATATAGAAATTAAATATGGGAAAGTAGCAATAAGGATTATAGTATATTTTACTAACAACTATGGGGTTTTGTTTGTATTGTGGCTACCTGTTACCATCCACTTCCACTGCAACAAGTGCATTCACCTGGTTTTTTTTGCACTAAAACTGATAAGGAGGTTAAAAGTATTGAGAAATAATATAGCATACTTAAAATTAGATTTTGTTCTTGGGAGATGACACAACATAATAAATCTGTTATATTTGATAGTTCTTCACTAGAAAGCAGTGCAGCACTAGGACAGGCTGCTCAGGGAAGCTGTGGAATTTCTATCTTCGGAGATTTTCAGGACTCTGCTAGAAAAGGCTGTTGAAGTGGGAGGACAGACCAGGTGATTAGGCTAGATTAGATTTTGTTCTTAGGAGATGGCACTACATAAGAAAACTTTACACTGTACATAGGTAACTGACTTTTTAGACAGGCATTTTGTATAATGTGAAATATCTGTGAAAAGAAGAAAGATACTACAAGTGAATGGTGGTTATAAAGAATTTAGATTTGCTCTGGATAGCAGAAGATGCACAAAGTTTTAATAAAAAAGAGTTGTTGGAAATTGGCATATTTGGTGGGTACAGAAATTGCACTTCTTGTTTCTTACCCTGCAAAAGAGTTGTGGTGCCTTTATCCTATTATATCTTCAATGAAAATGTTCAAACCCCATTAAGAACTTAGAAAGTAAGTACTGTTTTACCCAGTATTTTCCCTAAATTGCTTGTTTACATGCATTCAGGCATTTATCGATGTAAAGTTGTCTTTTTTTTTACTTGGAAAATAAGCAAATAGAACGGTTCTATATAATCTCGAAGTGATTTGTATATAATTTTGTTGTGAGAACTTCTTAACTTTGATCTCACATTGCTCTATTCCATTAAACTAAAATGTAGTAGTATCATTAATATTTATTCTTCTAGGAACTACATGATATACTGGGGCTTACATTTTTTGTTTATTTATTTCCTTTTGAATTTTAATGAAAGGTAATCCTCTGCATTCATAACTAAGCCAATTTATCCTTTAACCTCTCTTCAGTTCAGATACTTACCAGGCTTTGGTTCATGGCCACTATCTGTTAAAAGATAACTGGAGGACATTCTATTTGCCCTTGGTCACCAATATTCCTTAAGTGATCATAAAGCTTTGGAATTAAGGCATGTGTCCATTAGGATTAGTAAAAAGTATACAAGGGGCTTGAGAAAAGCTGCAAAATTGGTTAGAACTATGGAAAAGGCTTCAAAATGAGTAAAGACAGATATTTTAGTAGTCTTTAGTTCAGGAAGAAGAGACACAGCTAGTGTCCAGAATAACAAAAGGTACAAAGATGTGCACAATACTGTACACTTTAAAACAGTGCAAAAAAAAAAAAAGACTTAGAACCATTAAAGACATCATACATAAATCTGTTTCCATCACAGGATGTGCTAAAGTTCTGCAACTCATTATGATGAGATATGATTGATGTCAAGAGCTTTGCATAATTAATTAACATGTATACATTTGTCTCATTGATTTACATTCCATGGCAATAGATGCGATAAAAATACAGAGATATGAGCTGTCATGTAACTTGGCATGTTAACTTCCATGTAATGATATGTGGTCAAGTACTGCACTAGACACGCTTACTACTTTAATCTATCCATCTTCCTTTGAAAGTAGTTGTTAAAAAAGATATCATACTGACCTGATACAGCAATTTCTGTGTGTGTGTGTGTGTTGTGTGCCATTATAACAAGATTTAAAAGAATTAACACATTACGCTTGTGTGAAAGATGTATAAAGGCTATTTCTTTCTTCCTTTCTCTCTTTTGTAGCATTGCTGCATATACAGTCTTGTGTTCATACACTTTTTTTTTTTTGCATTAATGTCCACAGGATTAATAAAATAGTATCGGCCTGGCTTTTTAACTTATTATGAACCAAAATTAATTAACCAATTGTAATTACTGATCATCTTCTCAGACAATATTTTTTTAACAGCCGTTAGACATCAGGAATTGTTTTTCCAAAGTTTTAACACTTGCAAAACCTGTTGTATTTCTGAGGATGGACTCATAATGCAAGTGCATAGACTTTTAATGAAAACATGTCGGTGCTGCCATCTTTTGGACATTCTTTAACAACTTATTACGGCAAACTAGGATCTGATTAACAAGGACATTGTTCATGAGGGATGTGAGGAAAATGTTAAAGAATTAATTTTGAAAAAAACATCCTGCTGTTGACTTTGATTCTGTTCTTCTTAGAAATGCATTCATGCTCACAAGTACTCACTGTTTTGTGAGTGTATAGTGGTCTCCTCATGTTAAAAGCTGCATACTTTGAAGAACAGTTTGTGACTTGAAATCATATAACACATTGCAGTTACATTTTCCAGTGCTATTTAAAGAATATTACTGTGCTTGCAGCTATATGCTCTTCATGCATTCCTCGGATGGAATTAGTTTTGTTTATGGAAACACAATTTCCATGAGGGCACTTAAGATGTATTTGTCCTCATTGCATTTAAAGTATTGTTTTGGGGGCTTGATTATTCAAAAATATATTTTCTGTCTGGGAGAAAGAAAGGTGAACAGATCAGTTCAACGTGGAAAAAATCAAAACACTCTGGTATATCTGAGTGAAAATAAAAATATCCTTCCAGAGAAATGCTGGAAAATCAGTTATATGACTTCCTAAAACTGGAATGGTGTGGCTCTGACTGGATCACTGTTCAGAAAGAAAAATACTTGCCTTCTCCTCTTGGGATTATATTAGATTTCAATTTTGGGGCCTTGCTGTAGACAGTACACTAATATTTCTGACAACGTGGATAATTCCTTCCTTTTTCAGCAAGCAGCATTCCAGGAGAAAAAAAAATGTGAGAAAAATTAGTCAGATGAAACTTGGTAGGTGCCAGATATAGTTCAGTGAATAACTATCCCTAACAACCTACTTTTGGAAGTGTATTAATATCCTACCAAAAAACCCACAGAGAATATAACTGTACAGGTGTTTCCTGCGACAAAAAAAACCAATACCTTCTCAGCCACTGCTAAACCCTTATGCAGTAAGAAGGAATTTGAATCCTGTTCATAGAATCATAGAATTGTTAGGGTTGGAAGGGACCTTTAAAGGTCATCTAGTCCAACCTCTCTGCAAGGAGCAGGGACATCCCCAACTAGATCAGGTTTCTCAGAGCCCCATCCAACCTGGCCTTGAATGTTTCCAGGGATGGGGCATCCACCACCTCTCTGGGCAACCTGTTTCAGCGTTCTATCACCCACAGTGTAAAAAAATTTTTTCCTAATATCTAAGCTAAATCTGCCTCCCTCTATTTTAAAACCATTACCCCTAGTCCTGTCACAACAGACCCTACTGAACAGCCTCTCCCCCATCTTTCCTGTAGGCCCCCTTGAGGCACTGGAAGGCTGCTAGAAGGTCTCCCCGGAGCCTCCTCTTCTCCAGGCTGAACAGCCCCAACTCTCTCAGCCTGGCCTCATAGGAGAGGTGCTCCAGCCCTCTGATCATCTTTGTGGCCCTCCTCTGGACCTTCTCCAACAGGTTCACATCCTTCTTATGTTGGGGGCTCCAGAGCTGAATGCAGTACTCCAGGTGGGGTCTCATCAGAGCAGAGTAGAGGGGGAGAATCCCCTCCCTCAACCTGCTGGCCACGCTCCTCTTGATGCAGTCCAAGATGCAGGTGGCTTTCTGGGCTGCAAGCGTGCATTGCCAGCTCATGTTGAGCTTCTTGTCCACCATCACTCCCAAGTCCTTCTCCTCAGGGCTGCTCTCGATCCATTCTCCATCCAGCCTGTATTTGTGCCTGGGATTGCTGCGACCCACATGCAGGACTTTGCACTTGGCCTGGTTGAACTTCATGAGGTTTGCATGGGCCCACCTCTCCAGCCTGTCAAGGTCCCTCTGGATGGCATCCCTCCCTTCCAGCTTGTCGACGGCACCATACAGCTTGGTGTCATCGACGAACTTGCTGAGGGTGCACTCTCTCCCACTGTCCATGTCACTGAAAAAGATGTTGAACAGGGCCGGTCCCAACACTGACCCCTGAAGGACGCCACTCGTGACCGGTCTCCACTTGGACATTGAGCCATTGACCACCACTCTCTGAGTGGGGCCATCCAGCAAATTCCTTATCCACCGAGTGATCCGTCCATCAAACCCATGCCTCTCTAGTTTAGGGAGAAGGACGTTGTGCAGGACAGTGTCAAATGCCTTGCACAAGTCCAGGTAGATGACGTCAGTTGCTCGTCCCTTGTCCACCGATGCTGTAACCACATTATAGAAAGCCACCAAATTTGGCAGGCACTATTTGCCCTTGGTGAAGCCTTGTTGGCTGTCACCAACCACCTCCTTGATCTCCATGTGCCTTAGCATGGTTTCCAGAAGGATCTGCTCCATGACCTTGCCAGGCACAGAGGTGAGGCTGACCGGCCTGTCGTTACCCGGGTCTTCTTTGTTCCCCTTTTTAAAAATGGGGGTTAGGTTTCCCCTCTTCCAGTCATCGGGAACCTCACCCGACTGCCACAACTTCTCAAATACGATGGCTAGCAGCTTGGCAGCTTCATCTGCCAGTTCCCTCAGGACCCGTGGATGCATCTCATCGGGTCCCATGGACTTGTGCACCTTCAGGTTCCTTAGATGTTCCTGAACCTGCTCTTTTGCTACAGTGGGAAATTCCTCATTCCGTGAGTCCCTGCTTTTGCCTTCTGCAACTTGGGTGACGTGACTAGAACCCTTACCAGTAAACACTGAGGCAAAAAAGTCATTAAGCACCTCAGCCTTCTCCATGTCCCGGGTAACCAGGTCACCCACTGTCATGATCCACTCAGGACTCGTGATGGTTCTTCTACTGCAATCTCAAAGTGTAAAATGAAGGTGAACATACCAAAGAGGTTAGTCTCAATCAAACAGTACAAACTTTATTATTTTGCCCGTAAAGTGGCATGCGATAGATAAAAGGGAGTGGAAAGGAAAGAAAAGTGAAGAGAGGAAAGAGGATTATAGCTACCACGATGGATCCAAGGCGTCCCTATGGTCCCAGATCCAGACAGTGTCTCGCCTGTCTTCACGGTTGTTCTGTTCTTATTTAGTGAAGGAGGGCGCTACGGTGGTAGCTTCTGTAGGAAACTGCTAGAAGTCGCTCCCCTTTGTTCAGTGGACTCGGCCGGGCCTAGGGCGGACCTGCTGCTGGCCAAGGCTGAGCCAATTGGTAGCAGAATGTTCCGTGATAACGCCTCTGCGATAACGTATTTAAGAAGGGGAAAACAGGAAAAAAAGAGAGAAGAGAAGATGTGAAGAAGCTGAGCGGGGGCAGAGGTGCAGAGGGGGAGGCGCAGGCCTCATGGGCCTTGCAGGCCTCACCCTCTGGCCTCTCGCCAGGAGGCCGACTGGGCCCGACTCGGCCCAGCCCGGCTGCAAGAAGTGGAGAGGAGATGAGATGGATGATGTGAAGAGATCCTGAGAGGCATCTGCCTACCTGTTGTGAGAAACAGCTGCAGATGCCAAGGTCAGTGAAGAAGGAGGGGGAGGAGTAATGTGGCTCCTGGCCAAGATTCCCCTGCAGCCTGTGGTGATGACCATGGTGGAGCAGGTTGTCCCCCTGCAGCCCATGGAGTCCATGGAGGAGCAGAGATCCACCTGCAGCCCGTGGAGGACCCCACACTGGGGGAGGTGGATGCCTGAAGGAGGCTGTGGCCCATGGAGGGCCTGTGCTGGGGCAGCTGTTCCTGAGGGACTGCAAACCATGGAAAAACAACCCACACCAGAGCAGTTCACGAAAGACTGTATGTCATGGGAGGGATCCCACAATGGAGCAGGGGAACAAGGTGAGGAGTTCTTCCCCTGAGGAGGAAGGAGCAGCATAACACAATAAGCTATGAAGTGATTATAACCCCCATTCCCTCTTCCCCCCTGTGCTGCTCGGGGCAGGGAAGGTGGTAGAGACAATGTTAAGCCTGGGAAGAGGGAGGGGTGGGGAGAAGTTGTCTTTTTCTCTTTCTCATTATCTTGCTATCGTTTTTGTAACAAATAGTTTTCCCCAAGTCAAGCTGAATGGCTTTCACCTCCGCAAACTGACTTGATTCACCTTGGCCTTCAGTGGCTTCTGCTACTCGTCTTGTAGGACTCCACACAGCAGCTTTCCACCTTCCATGTTTTCCTACAATATAACAGGATCCATCAGTGAACAGGGCATATGGCCTCTCATTTTCTGGTAGATTACTGTGTGGCAGGGACTCTTCAGCAGGCATCACCTATTCCTCTGGTGGCATTCCAAAATCTTTGCCTTCTGACCAATCTGTGATTACTTCTAAGTTTCCTGGGCGATTGGGGTTTCCTGTTCGAGTCTGCTGTGGGATCAATGCGACCCGTTTACTCCACGTAGCATCAGTTGCATGATGCGTAGAGGGGATTTTCCCTTTGAACTGGCTAGCACTTTGAACTGTTCCCTTTGAACAGCCCAGCACTGGCAGTTAGGGTGCCAGGAGAAGCTGTGCTTCAGTACCAATCACTTCCAAAGCAGCTCAATCTCCTTCATATGCTGCTAGTATCTCTTTTTCAGTTGGAGTATAGTGGGCCTCAGACCCTCTATATCCTTAGCTCCAAAACCCAAGGGGTTGACCTCAAGTTTCCCCTGGTGTTCTCTGCCAAAGACTCCAGGTAGGGCCGTTCTCCCCGGCTGCGCTGCAGAGCATATTTTTTACCTCTTGTCCTGTCCAGACTACCCCAAGGGCTACTGCATGAACAATCTCCTGTTTAATTTGTTCAAAGGCTTGTTATTGCTCAGGCCTCCATTTAAAATCGTTCTTCTTTCGGGTCACTTCACAGAGAGGGCTTACAACCATACTGTAATTTGGAATATGCATTCTCCAGAAACCCACAATGCCCAGGAAAGCTTGTGTTACATTTATGGCAAACTCAACTTTCCAGAGGATTTTAATTATTTTCTCCCATTTTTAAAAAACTTCTGTTGCTCTAGTGCCCCATACAATTATGTCATCAATGTACTGCAGGTGTTCCAGAGCTCCACCCTTTTCCACTACAGACTGGCTCAGCCCATGGCAAATGGTGGGGCTGTGTTTCCACCCCTGGGGCAATCGATTCCAGGTGTACTGGATGCCCCTCCAAGTGAAAGCAAACTGTGGCCTGCATTCTGCTGCCAAAGGGATGGAGAAGAACGCATTAATGATATCAGTGATGGCATACCACTTGGCTGCCTTTGACTCCAGTTCATACTGAAGTTCCAGCATGTCCAATGCAGCAGCACTCAGTGGTGGCGTACCTTCATTCAGGCCATGATAATCCACTGTTAATCTCCACTCTCCACTTGATTTTCTCACTGGCCATATGGGACTGTTAAAGCGTGAGCAAGTCTTGCTGATCACTCCCTGGCTCTCCAGTTGAGCAATCAGCTTATGGATAGGGATTAGGGAGTCTCAGTTGGTGCAATACTGCCACCGGTGCACCATGGTGGTAGCGATTGGTACCTGTTGTTCTTTGACCCTTGGCTTCCCCACAACGGAAGGGTCCTTTGAGAGACTGGGCAAGGTAGACAGCTGTATAATTTCCTCTGTCTTCACAGTGGCTATACCAAAAGCCCACCGGTGCCCTTTTGGGTCTTTGAAATACTCACTCCTGAGGTAATCTATACCAATGAGTACGAGTGCCATGCTGGACCTTTTTCTCACCAACAGGGAGGGGCTGGTGGGGAATATGAAACTCAAGGGCAGCCTTGGCTGCAGTAACCATGAGATGGTGGAGCTGAAGATACTTAGGGCAGTGAGGAGGCTGCACAGCAAGCCATCTGTCCTGAACTTCAGGAGGGCAGACTTTGGCCTCTTCAGGGATCTGCTTGGCAGAGTACCATGGGAGGTGGCCCTGGAGGGAAGAGGGGCCCAGGAAAGTTAGAGGATATTCAGTTATTACCTCCTCCAAGCTCAGGAGCGATGCATCCTGAAGAAGAGCAAGTTGGGCAAAAATGCCAGGAGGTCTGCATGGATGAACAAGGAGCTCCTGGATCAAGTGAAAATAAAGAAGGAAGCCTACAGAGGGTGGAAGCAAGGACAGGTAGCCTGGGAGGCTGCATAAGCAGCCAGGGATCAGGCAAGGGAGACTAAAGCCCTGACAGAACTGAATATGACAAGAGATGTCAAGACCAACAAGAACAGCTTCTATAGATACATGAGGGACAAAAGGAGGTCCAGGAAGAATGTAGGCCCTCTCAGAAGGAACTGGTGACCTGGTTACCTGGGACATGGAGAAGGCCGAGGTGCTCAATGACTTTGCCTCACTCTTCACCGATAAGGGCTCATCCAGTCATGTCATTCAAGTTGCAAAAGGCAAAAGCAGGGACTGGGAGAACAAGGAACCATCCAGTGTAGCCGAAGAGCAGGTTCGGGAACATCTAAGGAACCTAAAGGTACACAAAGTCCATGGGACCTGATGAGATGCATCCGCGGGTCCTGAGGGAACTGGCAGAGGAAGTTGCCAAGCCGCTGGCCATCATATTTGAGAAGTTCTTGCATTCTGGTGAAGTTCCTGGTGACTGGAAGAGTAACATAGCCCCCATTTTTAAAAAGGGAAACAAGGACGACCCGGGCAACTACAGGTCGATCAGCCTCACCTCTGTGCCTGGCTGGGTCATGGAGCAGATTCTCCTGGAAACCATGCTAAGGCACATGGAGAGCAAGGAGGTGGTTGGTGACAGCCAACATGGCTTCACCAAGGGCAGATCGTGCCTGACCAATTTGTTGGCCTTCTATGATGGGGTTACAGCATCGGCGGACAAGGGACAACCAGCTGACATAATCTACCTGGACTTGTGCGAGACAGTGTTAAATGCCTTGCACAACATCCTTCTCTCTAAACTGGAGAGGCATGGATCTGATATACCACTTGGTGGATAAGGAATTCACTGGATGGCCGCACTCAGAGAGCAGAGGTCAACAGCTCAACATCCAGGTGGAGAACAGTGACAAGTGGCATTCCTCAGGGGATGGTATTGGGACAGGCCCTATTCAACATCTTTGTTGGTGACTTGGACAGTGGGATAGAGTGCACCCTCAGCAAGTTTGCTGATGACACCGAGCTGTGTGGTGCTGTTGACATGCTGGAGGGGAGGGATGACATCCATGGGAACCTTGGAGAGGTGGATGATAAGGAGAAATGGCCCTTTAACAGAGAATTGAATTGTAATACCTTGTTGTAACTGATGTTGTTTTTGAGGAGAGAAGGGAAATGGGATGAGGTTTCGTATGTGGACATGTTTTTCACCCTCCGAAATCATCCCAAATATCAAACGGACTGTGGATTAGCACCCCCACAGGACCCAATGGTGATGGCTTTGGAAAAGGAAAATAATAAAGAGGGGAAAGGACAGATGAAGAGGTGTTGCTCAGCATTCAGCATATGGCAGAGATGTACAAAGTTGGGGAAAATAAGGGGTCGAAGGATGGAAGACCTGCCAGAGCATTATAAACCACCAGTAGGAGCCTCTATTTATAGCACAGTCAGCAAGTGATATTCAGAGGAAGTTGCAGAAATTAAGACCGACAGAGAGCAGAAATTTGGAGAATCTATTAGATGAAGCCTGGAGAGTGTTTAGCAATAGAGAAGAGGAGGATTGGAGGAAGGATAAACGGACGCTGGTAGTGGCAGTACAAGAGAGTAAGGGATCTAGAGGTGTGGGACCCGGGAGACCTTTGGAAAAGGACCAGTGTGCGTGGTGTAAACAAAGGGGACATTGGAAAAGTGAATGTCCAAAGAGAAAAGGGAAAGGAAGGATACAGGCCCACATCAAAGAAGATTGACAGGGACCTGGGGAATCTACCCTAGCAGATCCACTGGTTATATTGAAGCTAGGGAAACAATAACAGAACATAGAATTTCTAGTTGATACTGGGGCAACATTTTCAGTTTTAAACCAAGCTTTAACACCTATGGATGATGACTTTGTAATGGTAAGGGGAGCTACTGGCCAAAGTGAGAAGGCGTACTTTTTGAAACCTCTTAAATTTAAATTGGGAATACACAAATTCTTATATATGCCTAACTCGCCAAAACCCCTATTAGGGCGAGACCTATTGGAACAACTAAAGGCGGAAATAAAATTTGAAACAGGAAAAGTGGAACTCCGAGTGGGAGATGACCAGCTAATTGAACTTTTGAGTCTGGCCCTCATAGATATGGATATTCCTGTTAGCTCAGGAATACCTGAGGAAGTCCAGAACCAAGTATATCCGGGGGTATGGGCCGCAGAAATACCAGGAAAAGAGAAAAATGCCTCCCCAGTAGTAGTCAGACTCAAACCAGGGGCGTGGCCTGTAAGAATCAGGCAACATTCCCTCAGGACAGAGGATAGGGAAGGAATCCAACCAATAATCAGCCGGTTTATCAAACATGGGCTTTTAACAGAGTGTGAGTCCGAATATAACACTCCCATTCTACCAGTCAAAAAGTCGGATGGTAGTTACCGAATAGTACAAGATCTCAGAGCTATTAATAGAATTGTTGAAGATCTGCATCCTGTCGTAGCAAACCCATACACATTATTAACTAAATTGGCACTTGAATTGGCCTGGTTTACCGTATTGGACCTGAAAGATGCCTTCTTTTGCCTACCCTTCAGCCCAGAGAGCCAGTTGCTGTTTGCATTTGAATGGGAAAACCCCGATTCTGGAAGAAGGACACAATTAACATGGACTGTGTTACCACAGGGGTTTAAGAATAGCCCCACTCTTTTCAGAAACCAATTAGCCAGAGACTTGGAACAGTGGGAGCAACCACATGGAAATGGAGTAATATTACAGTATGTAGATGATCTATTGATAGCCACTGAGACGAAAGAACTATGTATAATATGGACAGTCAGTCTGCTAAATTTCCTTGGACTTAATGGCTATCGAGTCTCTCCACAGAAAGCACAAGTGGCTCAGCGGCAGGTGACTTACCTCGGATACAAGATAACTGCTGGCCAAAGGACCCTAGGAACAGCAAGAAAGGAGGCCATCTGTCAGACTCCTCGACCACAGACAGCTAGAGAACTCCACACGTTCTTAGGAATGACGGGATGGTGTCGCCTATGGATATATAACTATGGACTCTTGGTAAGGCCACTCTATGAACTGTTGAAATCTAATCCAAAAGACCTCACCTGGAATGAGGAGAGGCAGAAAAAGCATTCCAGCAACTGAAAAGGAAGCTAATGGATGCCCCTGCCTTGGGGTTACCAGATACTACTAAGCCATTCTGGCTGTTCTCTCACGAGAAGCAGGGAATAGCCCTGGGAATCCTAGCCCAAAACTTGGGGCCGTATAGAAGGGAGTGGCGTACTTCTCCAAACAACTTGATGAAGTAAGTAAAGGTTGGCCTAGCTGCCTAAGGGCGATAGCAGCACTGGTGCTACATATCCAAGAAGCACGTAAATTGGCATTAGGCCAAAAGATGACAGTGTTGATTTCTCATACTAATCTTTCCCCAAAAGTGCTTTCAGGGAGTTGTGCATATATAAATATTTGTGGATGCCCCATTGTTTTCCCAATTTATATTCTAGAGGCTTACAAAAATATGCCTTTTCACTTTGGCCAGTCGCTCCTTTTACCATGACATAATCATTTCCCAGGGGCATCAAGGCTCGATTCAAAACCGAGTATGTTGCCCCTGGATCTACCAAAAATTCTACTTGTTGTTGTTCTTTTGGTAAGCTTCCATGCAAATCGCTTCTTGAGAACCCCTGTAATTTTCTCCCAGTTTTCCTCCCACACGTCCCAAATTTCTGGGATTAAATTTTTCTTTCCACACACCAACTTCACTATTTCAGATTCTTGGTGGGATCTTTTCCAATCATAAAAGTGTGGAATTTGGGAATAGCACTTAGGGCACTGTAGCCGGTTCGTAGGATTCCTATGCACAAAGATCACCCAACATATGATATTTAAAAGCACAACAGTAATTATTGCTCTATTATAGCCTTGCATAAGCACCACCACTCACCGGGCACATAAGAAAAAAGGCCTGAGGTTTGAGACAAGAATAAGGAGAGATCCTTAAACCTACTGTGATGGGCAAAACAGACTTGACCTGGGGAAACTTATTCATTTATTACTAAAACCAAAGCAGGATAATGAGAAAGAGAACAAGATAACTTCCTCCCACCCCTCCCTCTTCCCGGGCTTAATACCATCTCTACCTCCTTTCCCACCCCCGCCCCGAGCAGGACAGGGTTGGGGGGTCGGAAGAGGGAATGGGAGTTACAGTCAGTTAATCACATGTCACTTTATGCTGCAGCTTACTAAGAGGAAACCTACAATAATAACAAAATATAAGAACATTAATATATACAAAATGAAAAATGTACAATTTCTCACACCCGATGTCCAAATAACCAATACTCTCTCTGTCTTTGGCCCAGCTTCCTGAACCTGCACGTTAACGAGGCTTGGAAAGCCAGACAGTGTCCTTGGTCTCATTAACAACAACCCTGATCATCAGAGTGTTTTTATCAACATTCTTCATATACAAAAACCAAAGCTACTGAGAGGAAAATTAACTCCATCCCTGCTGAAATCAAGACAGTATCCATCCCTTATTCCATACCATTTACTTCATGCTTATACACACACACACAGATTGCCTATACCTGTCTAGGAAACTTTGAATTTCCTCCGGACTATAATCCGTTAATTCGTCTGTTTGCACTGCCTATCCGTTTCCACTTAAACATCTTATAACTTAACGCTGCGCCTTGCATGGCAACAATACCAACCTGGATGTATCACTTGTTCTGATGGGGTCGACCTGCGACACCGCATACACAAAAACACTAAGCTATAGTACAAATATAAATCAGCTGGAATAAGCTTACGTCCACATCAACAACACCAAACAGTAACAAAAATATGACACCCTTGACACAAAGGACACACATACAAACACGCCACCTCTATCACGATGAGTTAAAGCTCCAAAGACTGAGGGCTCCTTGGCCCCCACCCACATGGGACAGCACACTCTTGGACAGCATGCACCCCACTGACCAAGCCCCGTCCACTGACTCCTTACTCCTGGGACAACGCACTCTTGGCACAGCATGCACCCCACTGACCAATCCCCGTCCACTCACTCCTTACTTCCCACTCCTTGGGTCGTTTGTGCTACAGGAATCCCATCCTCGTCGCCAATTTATGTAGCTGGTTCGTAGGATTCCTATGCACAAAGTTCACCCAACATATGATATTCAAAAGCACAACAGTATTTATTTCTCTATTATAGCCTTGCATAAGCAGTTACCAACATAAGCAGTTACAGTTCCTAGCATAAGCAGTTACCAGCGTATTGTTTTCCCTTTGTGAGAGTCTTACCAACCCAACTAAGCCAGAGACACCGCTGAGCAGGATGATCAGTGGGGTCAGAGCAGAGAAGGGAGGTAGGCGCAGCACCCTCAGGGCGTCCCCTGTTGTTCGTAG
Organism: Chlamydotis macqueenii; assembly: GCF_036417535.1. Classification (NCBI taxonomy): domain Eukaryota; kingdom Metazoa; phylum Chordata; class Aves; order Otidiformes; family Otididae; genus Chlamydotis; species Chlamydotis macqueenii. The sequence continues at coordinate 53,359,367 of NC_141592.1, read as the reverse complement.
AGTGTGCTCTAGGTCCTTTCTCTCTCCCTCCACTCTGAGCCGCCTCTGTTTATACCCTCAGCAGATTCAGTGGAAGAGTACTGACCAGGTGTTGATGCATGCGTGGCCAGCGCATGCAGCAAGGCCTGCCAAGTATGTGCCCTGCTGGCTAACAGTGGTTCCCGGATAGCAGCAACATACTGCTCAATAACAACCCTCCTAGCTCCCCTCTCCAAGGTCGTGTTCTCACAGCTGTGTGCAGTTTGTAATCTCCCACAGTGGCCCTACACTGACCATCACTGAAATCCCTCACACAGGCACTCGGGTTTCCGTCTGCTAGATGTACAATACTACCTTCTTTCACAGGATTTACACTTCAACAAAACCCAAGCCGGGTGTCAATCATTATATAGTCTAGTAACAAGTCCACACACAAAGCAGGGAATTACCCCTATTTGTCCACTGACCCTGGGATTCTGAGAGATGTTTAGAGCAGGTTGTTCCCAGTCTAAGGCTACTTGCCAACCTGCGGGAGTTACATATGCTCCTTGTAAATAAAACTGTTCATTTTCCCTTCGTATCCAATGCCCTCCGTCGTTTAAATATTCCCAGGGTTCAAGTCCAAATCACCGAAGGAATGATTCTCTTTGTGCCGACATACAAAGGTACTCACAGTGTTCACACTCTCGTGGCCGTCCACACACTCATAGTGGTCACACAATCATACAAGAAACTTCGTAAAGAGGAAAGTCCCCTTGCTTTCTAGCCCACCTCAGAAGAATCTGGGCGGCTAGGGGCAGCTGGACCAACCTCACGCCACACAAACAGTCGCAGCTTTGCTCAGATTCTTGGGACTCACTCACACTTTCACAACACAGGCATTTACACCATAGAAGGTCCCACACACAACATAGAATTTTTACCGCGCAACATAGAAGATCACACACACACAAAAATCCTTAACATAAAATTTCCAGACATTCAAATCATACAATTATCGCTCCAGTTGACAACCTTCCAACAGCTGCAAGTATCTTTCAAAATTGCAAGAGGCCTGCTTACCCTTCTCCTGCTTCTCATATACCGGTCATCAGCAGGTCCGTCCTGGCTCCTGACACTGGGATGCAGAGGCTACCTCGGACTCACTCGATCTACCTCCAAGATCGCTAGCGGCCGCTCTATCAGTCAGCGAGTCCCCTTTGGCACCCCAAACCAACCTGAGTACCCACCCAACAGGGACTATGCTGCACTGACATGCAGAAAACGGACTCCACAATCTGTAAGATTGTTAAGTAGGTATGTTTATTCAGCGCTGGGCAGCACAGGGGGGTAGTCCCACCAAAACCGTGCACGCCTGACGCGGCAACTCACTTTGAATTTATACAACCAAGTGTTACATATACATGAAGTTTTGCAATACGCCTATACGTATGCATGACCTATCCCCGCTTCGTATTAAAATTAGTCCCAAGGGGTCATTTTCATAAACTCCTCCCATCTGGGCTTGCACAGTGCCTCCTGGTGGTGGTCGTCGGGGGTCATGGGGATGAAGGCAGGTGACTCCTCTTCATCACCGCTAGTAACCTTCTGTTCTTGCGCAAACTCAGTTATCCCTTGGCTTTCATTCAAGCTGCAGGGTCAGTTTTAGCTGGTTCTTGAAGCGACCCTCTAGTCCTTACCAGGAACTGTCTTTCATGAAGAACTGCAAGACTTTCTGCTTCAGATAGTTTGCACAATGGTTAGCAAATCGTTAAGCAAGTGGTTGGCAAAACATTAAGCACTATTTATCAACTTGATTCCTTAGGATGCACAGCAATAATTAATCAATGCCATACCTACTAAACTTTCTTTAACTCCTTCTCTCAACACAATCCTGCTGAACATAGCAATGCAATATGTATCATCCATGGTTCAGCTCTGGCTCAGGCCTGTTAATCAGACCTGGTCATTTCAGGGCTACGGTGGCAGCTTCTGCAAGAAGCTGCTAGAAGTTTCCCCTTTGTCCAGTGTACCCGGACAGGTCTAGGGCAGATCTGCTGCTGGCCAGGTCCGAGCCAATTGATGACAGAATGTTCAGTGATAATGCCTCTGTGATAATGTATTTAAGAAGGGGAAAAAAATTTTTAAAAAAATGAAGAAGAAGTGAAGAAGCAGAAGCAGAGGACAGAGAAGGGAAGGCACGAATGTTGTGGGCCTTGCAGCCCTGTCATGATTTAGCCACAGTCAGCAATCAAGTACTACACAGCTGCTCAATCACCCTCCCCCTCCCCAGGGGACTGAGGAGATAATCAGGGAGAAAAGAAAACTCTTGGGCTGAGATAAAGGCAGTTTACTAGGACAGCAAAAGAAATGATAATAATATATACATATATAAAATAATGATAATAATACTAACAGAAAAAGAACAATAATAATTTAAAAACCAAACAAAAAAACCCAAACAAACAAAACCAACAAATGATGCCCAATTTCTCACCACCCAACGACCTGATGACTGATACAGCCTGTCCCAAGCAGCAATCATGGAATGAAAAAAAAACCTGCAAACGATCCCGGAAGGATTCTGAACAGCGAGAGAAAAAAAAAAAGTGAGATCATCCCCCCACTTAAGTACTGAATGTGACGTTTATGGCATGGAATATTCTCTTTGGCCAGTTTGGGTCAACTACTCTGGCTATATCCCTCCCAGCTTCTGCACATCAGTGAAATCTGGGAAGCTGGACAGTGTCCTTGGTCTCATTCACAACAACTCATATCATCAGAGTGTTTATCAACACTCTTCACATCTGAAATCCAAAACACATCAGCTACTGAGAGGAAAATTAACTCCATCCTAGCTGAAACCAGGACAGTATCCACCCCTTATTGCATACCGTCTATGTCATGCTTTGATATATACACACAGATATTCCCTCAGTCTGTTGAGTTCATTTAGTCCATGACTTTGGATTCCATCTGTCATAATATTCTTTCAGGGCAGGAGAGATGGTCTGTAGTGTGGGATTGTTGCATGCTGCATCTGGAGCTCACAGCTGGTACATCTGGCATGGCTTGTGTATCATGTCCAAGGCCTGCGAGTTGAAGATGTTGATCTCGAGGAAGATGGTGGGCGCCAGTTATGGTTCCATCACCACTCAGTTTCATTAAATATCGTTCTTCACTGATCTGGGTGATTCTTGCTGCAATAACTTTGATATAAAAAATAATAACTACAGAAGTGATGATATACGGTACTAAAAAGCCATTAACATCATGAAGTTCAAATTACTGGCTGTTTTCACCCAAAATCAAATCTCCTTGAGATTGATGGACTTGGCCATTCTCCCACATTACCCACCAAGTACATCCAGGTCCTTGAACAAAAGCAATCCCACAGATGAGTTTGCCTTTGCCCAGGGAAGGAATAACCCAGACTGTCCTCCCCAACATATTCCTTACATGCACCACAGGGACTTGATCCCCTTCTACAGTATGTAGAAGTTCTGACTGGGCAGAGCCAGCTCGATTGATGGATCCTTGAGTGTTGACTAACCAGGTGGCTTTTGCTAAATGTTTGTCCCAGTTTTTGAAGGTTCCACCACCCATTGCTCTCAGTGTAGTTTCGAGCAGCCCATTATACCTCTCAATCTTTCCAGAGGCTGATGTATGATAGGGGATGTGATATACCCACTCAATGCCATGCTCTTTGGCCCAGGTGTCTATGAGGTTGTTTTAGAAATGGGTCCCATTGTCTGATTCAATTCTTTCTGGAGTGTCATGTCACCAGCGAACTTGCTTCTCAAGGCCCAGGACAGTGTTTCGGGTGGTGGCATGGGGTACAGAATATGTCTGTAGCCACCCAGTGGTTGCTTCTACCCTCATAAGCACATGGCGCTTGCCTTGGCAAGTTAGTAGGTGTGTGATGTAATCAATTTGCCAGGCCTCTCCATATTTATATTTCAGCCATCATCCTCCATACCACAGAGGCTTGAACCGCTTGGCTTCTTTGATTGAAGCGCATTTTTGTTCTGGTTTTGTTTAGTGAGGGTGGGGGCTAAGGTGGTAGCTTCTGTAGGAAACTGCTAGAAGTTGCTCCCCTTTGTTCAGTGGACTCGGCCGGGCCTAGGGCAGACCCGCTGCTGGCCAAGGCCGAGCCGATTGGTAGCAGAATGTTCCGTGATAATGCCTCTGCGATAACGTATTTAAGAAGGGGAAAACAGAAAAAAAAAAGAGAGGAGAGAAGATGTGAAGAAGCTGAGCGGGGGCAGAGGCGCAGAGGGGGAGGCACAGGCCTCATGGGCCTTGCAGGCCTCACCCTCTGGCCTCTCGCCAGGCAGCCGACTGGGCCCGACTCGGTCCGGCTGCAAGAAGTGGAGAGGACATAAGATGCGAAGAGATCCTGAGAGGCGTCTGCCTGCCTGTTGTGAAGAATTTTTCTTGTGAGAGTGTCGCCTCTCGATCGGCAACACGACTTAGGCGCCCGTCCGTCTGCGCACCTCCCTACGCAGGGACACAAGAGACGGACACATGGTGTCTAGCTCTGAATGCCAATTTATTGCTGCGTCACAAAGCCTTATATACCGCGCGCTAATCATACACCCGACCGCCCCCTGATCCCGTGATCCCTAGGTCCGCCCCCTGGTGCTCGCAGGCACCTCCCACCCGCCTGTCCCTGTATCCCGCATCTCCCCCCTCTTTATGTCCTGCGGTGTACCCCCATTACCGTTTCATAATCTCTGCTTTCTTGTTGCTAGTTCCCTAATGGAGCAAATTGCCTTTATTAGAGCTGCTCGTATGTGATAGCTATCTCGGTTTTTTGTGCTTCTGACTCTTCATGCTCTTTATTTGTGTCAACATCTACCGGAAGCATCATATAATGAATGCCTACAACGTGTCTGCGGATCATACCTTCCAGGAATCGGAGAAGCATAGGCAAAAGGCAAATAGCGAGTAGGCCAATGATAACCCACGTCAGTATAGTACCAATGAGTCCTGTGAGCCAGGTCCAACTCCAAGAGAATCCATTTAGATACCTAATTTTTTGTGAGGTATTGCCCAGTTCCTGGCCCATTGCCGTAGCACGAGCTAAGAGATTTTCGACTGTGCCGTTAGCGCGAACACAGCAGTAGGAAGCCAGGGCTGGTGGCGGCGATGCAGAACAACCAGAGCCCAATGCAGTAAGAGCATAATCAATAGCCTGTGTATGTGCATCTTTCAAGATTTGCAACGCTGTCGTAAGGACATCAATAGCTTCTTTCGTACGGTTTGCGTTCTTTGCCACAATGCAGGCAAGGCTATCAATGTTATTGGCGGTCCAGGCCGAAAGGAGAGGAGGTAGAAACATGGAGAGGAAAATACGGAGGCCGGACTTCGGCAGGTTAACGCGCTCTTGGCAGTCTGCCGCGATGCTTGTTGTCTGTGTTGTAATCTCTCGCCTTTTTCTGGCCACCGTACGCTTGTCGGGCCAAAGTAACAGCCCAAGAGAACAGAGGCCGTAGGTTGTGTTCTTCGCTATCGTCTTCCAGCCAGTGCGGTTTGCACAGAATAGCCACCATGGGTCTGGGAGGTGGATGTTCTGTGGGGGTTGGTACCTAGGCACGAGCAAAGAAGTTTCCACCTCACTGCCCTTGCTAGAGCTTTTCATCGGAAAAGACCATCTATGCACGCCGTCTGTCAGTAAAAAGTCTATAGGGCACTTCGACAGACCAGGTGGTCCTATCCAGAGCCATGGTACCGAGCGATTCCGGATCATGCCTTCCGTGATCCAAGGTGGTTGGAGCTCCACGGCCGAAATGGGAGCAGCGTTCATTAGCAGCTCGAACGTACCGCACAGATAACAGCCGCCCATGACACGTTTTTCTGCCCTGGTCCATCTGCTGGCTGTACTGTTTACGTCACTGTGAAGTGTGACGTTGAAGCTGTTCTAATTTTCCCAAAGGACCGTGGCATTCCAGTTTGTTGAGAAATTGACCTGAACGTCCACCGTTGTGAAATTGTATTTGCAGTTCCAGAGGTTGACTCCTTTGGATATGTCAGCCAATGTGCATTTCTTGTAGCTGGTATTGCCTTGGATGCAGGTGCCATTAGGGGACGTGCGGAAACCTACTGCACAGGTGATTATTGGGTCAGCCAGGCCATGCATCAGAATACAGATGTCTGAGTGCCGTTGCTCGGCGTACCTCTGCCAATAACCCGCTTCCAGACCCCCACCACATAAGAGCAGGAATGGTATCATCTGAAATGACAGGAATATGTTAGTAGCAAACAGCCTTGTTCATTATGAGTGGCGGTCACCCAGTGCCAGCTTAACCCATCGAGCAGGATACCACCGTGGCCCCGCAGGGGTCTGCACACAGGCATATCCTCGTCCTTGGACCAGCAGGGGAACAGGGTCTGTGGTCCACGACCCGTCCTCTTTGCAGACAAAGACCATGCCCATGGGAGCCCGCTCCGTCAACTGATGGTCTTGGGCACGGCGTTCTAGGTGATTGAGACTGTACAGGGCACATAGCAGTACCGCATGGGGACAAAGTTCAGGTCCCGTCAGGTTTCCCCCCTCTTTAAGAGCCCATAGCCGTGTCTTCAGGGTCTGATGTGCCCGCTCAACAATGGCCTGACCCGTGCTGTTTCCGGGAATACCTAACACATGCCGGATTCCCCATGCAGTGCACCAGTTCTCAAAGGTGGCACTGCGGTACCCGGGCCCATTATCCGTTTTCAGTTCTTGTGGTGCTCCCAGAACCGCGATGGCCATACGAAGAGCCTTTACACAAAGATGCGCTGTTTGCCCTGTCAAGGTGGACGCCCATATCACTCCACTGCAAGTGTCTACTGCTACATGCAGATGGCGAAAGCGGCCAAATTCTGGGTAATCTGTGACATCCATCTGCCAGATCTCATTGGGGTGTAGTCCTCTTGGGTTAACTCCCAGGGCAAATGCCGGTGCCGTACGGCATCCTGGGCATGCCTGTACTATTTCCCGGGCAGCAGGCAGGGGGAGGCCAAACATGCGGTGTAAAGCAAGGGCCGACTGGTGGAACTGAGCATGCAAGTCACAAAGGGCCACATAACAGGCTGCATCAGCCTGAGCATTCCCTGCTGTAATGTAACCTGGGAGTTCGGTGTGGCTGTTGACATGCATAATAAAGACAGGATGTCGCCGGCGCGACAAGGCATTGTATAGCAATACTGCCGTCTGTGTTTGGGGTTCAGTGCAGGAACGACAGAGACGAGCAGAACGAAAACAGTACTGGCTATCGGTAACAAGGTTAAGGGGTTCATCCTGAAAAACCTCCAAAGCTAAGCATACTGCTTTTAGCTCAAGCTGCTGCAATGAACAGGAAGGGTCTTCTTGTACCACAGATCTCCACTTGCCGCGGTCGAGCCAGGCAACAGCATAGCGTGCTGTTTTCCCTGCAGCGTCAGTGAACGCCGTGCGGCCTGCCACCGGTTGGTCTAAGACAGGCAGTATGGGCATCACCGTCGCCAGGGAGAACAGGTCTGCATAAGGTGTGCATGGTGAGGCAGCGAAGCAGCCCTGATATCCCGCAAGAGCGGTTTGCACAGGCAAGGAGTACCGCAGCATGTTGTCTAAGGAGATCAGGTCTACCTCTATGGTGATTCGTTGAGGCTCTAACCCTGCAACAGCAAGCACCCGATCCCTAGCCCAGCGAAGCGCTAAGGCAATTAGTGTATCCCACTGAGGCAAAGCAACTTTAGGTGCAGTGACATAGCCAAACAATGCGGCTTGAACCTCCCCCTGATGCAGCACAATGACAGCTCCCGCCGCCTGTAGTAGGAGATGCGCTTGGATGCCCCGTGTTGCATCCCGCCGCCGTAAGGCACTGCGTTGTAGGCGTTCAAAGAAAACAGCTAACAACTGTCGGTGTTTTGCTGCCAGTCTTCGTGGAGCTGCCAGATCCGTGTCACCTTTTAGGAGATCTGTCAATTGAGGCATTTCCTGTGGACTTAAGGGAGCAAACTGCCGCAACCACTGTATACCGCCCACCAGTGTTTGTAGCTGATGGAGGGAGGTCACAGTCGTTGTAGGTACTAAGAGCTTTTGTGGTTTTACTATGCGGGGAGAGAGCTCAGTACCCAAATATTTAAACGGTGGCACTGTCTGCGTCTTTTCTTTTCCTATTGCAAGGCCAAAACAGGCCAAAGCCTGTCTGACTGTGGTCAACAGGGCCGGAGGCAGACAGGCACTTGCGAAGAGGAGGTCATCCATATAATGGATGATAACTACATCGGGATAACGCTCTCTCACCGGATGCAAAGCAGCATGTACAAACATTTGACAAATAGTTGGGGAATTTTTCATGCCTTGTGGCAGCACCACCCATTCGAAACGCTGAGCCGGTGTCTGGTTGTTCACGGCAGGAATGGTCATGGCAAACTGCTTCGTGTCTTCCGGATGTAGAGGAATGCTGAAAAAACAGTCTTTCAGGTCAATCACAAGACATTGCCAATCTTGGGGTAACATTGATGGAAGAGGTAAGCCTGGTTGCAACGCCCCCATTGCCTCCATGGTGGCGTTGACCCCTCTCAAGTCATGGAGAAGTCGCCACTTACCAGATTTCTTTTTTATGATGAATACCGGGCTGTTCCAGGGGCTAGTTGATGGTATTAAATGCCCCTGCTGCACTTCTCTTTGTACAAGGTCCCATAGGGCAGTCAATTTTTCTTGGGGTAGGGGCCACTGAGGAATCCATAGAGGGTCATCCGATCACCATTGCAGACACCAACAAGGGATGTCCCCAGCGGCCCCCACTAAAAACCCTGCGGAAGACCAAAATGTATGACAGTGCCAGCACCGACCATGGCGTCCCTGCCCAAAAGGGTGATCTGAATGCTCAGAACATAAGGGCGCAATGGGCTGGAGGTGCGCGACATCCCGCCATCCTCCCACCGCAGGGTGAGGGGCAGAGTACTATGATGACCCCCGGATTTTCCTCCCACGCCCCCCACCGTTACTGATCCCGTGTCCAAAGGCCAATCTCGGGGCCAGTCAGTAGTTGAGATGGTAGTCACGTCAGCCCCAGTGTCTACCAAGAAGGTGATCGTAACTTGAGCAGGTTTGTGGTGTCGTGAACCTACCAGAGAAACCTGAACCTGTACCTTGGGTCGAGTAGTCACGTCAAATGTCAGTGCAATCAAGGGTAAGGGTTTTTTCTCTTGAGTCTCTGTATGCAGGGATGTAACTGCCACCCTCTGTCCATCGTTTTTTTTTGTGGTGGTATTTCATACCCCTGTTCAAGAGCCGTATGTCCCGCCACCCGTGCCCCGGCCTCAACTTGATTGGCGAGGGGCACTAGTGTAGAGGAGCCACCCCCCACCTGGGCTGCCTTTGTCTCTATTCTTGCTCGGGTTCGGGCCCCGCCCACGGGCCCGTCCATGCGGCTGCTTGTGGGGTCCAGGCGTTTTGCCAGGCGGGCGACCCCTTGTTCCATCCGGCCCCCCCATTTCCCTGATCACCTCGGAATCTCTGCAGACACTCTCGTGCTCGATGAGGGCCTCCACACACCCAGCAAATGATGTTTCCTCGTCCTTTCTTCTTTGGGCACTCCTTTACTCGGTGACCTGCTTTTCCACAATTAAAACAAGTACCTCCCCCGCTGGAGCCAGTCAACTGCACTGCAAAAGCTTGCAAGGCCTCAGCTAGCGGTGCTGTTTCCTGTGTGCGACCAAATTCGCACCCTCGCTGGATGATATCCCCCACACTAGCCGTAGCCGGGAGCGCTGCAAGAGTTTGCTTATACGCCGCTAAGCAGTTTGTACGCAAGCAGTCTCGCATTAGCACTTCCTGTGCAGCTGCTGGGAGAGAGGACCCTGCTATTGCAGTTTGCACTCTGTCTGCGAAGTGGCCGAAAGTCTCATTTGAGCCTTGTCTTATATGGAGATAACTTGGTGTCCCTGAGAGTACAGGATTCATACGCTCAAAGGCTTGTCGCCCGAGCCCAGCTGCAGCAATTAACACAGGAAGTGGTAAATCAACTTGATCTTGCGGAGCGAGCCAGGGTCCCGTGCCTAGCAACATATCTATGTGGGCCCCATAAATGGGATGGTCTGGCTCATCTCTCGCCTGCAATAGCAGCTTTTCCCCTTCCTCTCGCAGCATCTGCTCCCAGATGGGGACTTGAGCAGGAGTAAGGCAAGTGCGAGCGCATTGTCGCCAATCAAATATTAACGGGCCGCCCATGGTGATGGTGTCCAACAGCAGTTGTGCAGAGGGTCCCATGATACCCCTTCTGTCACAGCTTTCTGCAATTGCATTAAAAGCTTGTAATCAAGTGGATTCCAAGCACGGTTCCCCCCTGGTTGGATCAGCACTGGATATGCCGTTCGCGCTGGCCCCTCCTCAGGCTGCAGCGTGCAATCAGCAAGCACGCGCTCCCGTGCAGTGATTGTCCAGCGTTCTGCTGCAGCTCTCTTCCTGTCCTTATTTGGTGTCCCCTCTTTGCACACCAAGCACTTCATTTCTTCTTGTAACTCCTCTACCTTTTCCTCAAGCCTTTTCTCTCTTCCCTCTTTCTCCTGTATTTCTTCCCTTGCTCGCTCTAGGAGCAGCGCCTTACCCTCTCGCCCTGCTATGGGTACCCCGTATGGCGGGGGCGCACTGAAGAGGGGACTCATCCCCTTGGCTCCAGAGCCGGTGCCCTCTGGAGGCGCCTCGGGAATCCGGACCAATCCCCCTTTTCCCAAACCCCAGTATGCACCACCACCCTCTCTTCCCCACATCTGACACTCAGACGAGCGGCGCTGTAAACGGCTCCAGTAACGGCTCTCCGCCCCCCCTCCCGCCATCTTCTTCCCCGCCGCCATTTTCTTTTCCCTCCACGACTTTAGCTGGGACGCAAACCTTCTCACAATTCGTTCCCCCACCCTGTCCCTCCCTCCACCCTTGTCCGTTGCCCGCCTCCTTGCTCGGTCGTCCTGCAACCGAGCAGGTGCTTGGGAGCGGTGCCTGGCGCCTGGCCCCACTAACCCCTTCGGGCACGGCCCCTGCTGGTCCTTTGTTAGAGGGTTGGGAAGGGACATTCCTGGGTGGTTCCTGTTCTCTTGCCTCAGGCCGCAGCAAAGCATATGCCGCCTGCCACGCACCCCTGCAGTCTTTTGCTTTCTCCAGCATGGCCCGGAGGGAGCCTAATGCCGGGGAGCCTAATGCCGGCAGAAGACCGAGAGCCTCTTTGTTCCCAGCACAGGCTCTCTGGAATAGTTCCTCTGCTGTTTGTTTGAGGGCCCCCTTACTCACACAGTGAGAAGGAGCGGCCGCTATACCTGTCCGCACCATCCAACGGAAGAGCGAGTCCAGGTCCTTCTTATGCACAGGGCTCTCCACCTGCTGCCCCATGCCTTTCAGCATACTCACCACTTGCTCCATCGAAGTCATATCGAGCAGCTGAAACAGAGACGCCTTACCGCGCGCCTCCCTCACCAACGCAGGCCTGCCTTATCACGTCAGGGTCACCAATTGTCACCTCTCGATCGGCAACACGGCTTAGGCGCCTGTCCGTCTGCGCATCTCCCTACGCAGGGACACAAGAGACGGACACATGGTGTCTAGCTCTGAATGCCAATTTATTGCTGCGTCACAAAGCCTTATATACCGCGCGCTAATCATACACCCGACCGCCCGCTGATCCCGTGATCCCTAGGTCCGCCCCCTGGTGCTCGCAGGCACCTCCCACCCGCCTGTCCCTGTATCCCGCAGAGAGGAACGGCTGCAGACACCAAGGTCAGTGAAGAAGGAGGGGGAGGAGTAATGCGGCTCCTGGCCAGAATTCCCTTGCAGCCTGTGGTGATGACCATGGTGGAGCAGGTTGTCCCCCTGCAGCCCATGGAGGTCCATGGAGGAGCAGAGATCCACCTGCAGCCTGTGGAGGACCCCATGTTGGGGCAGGCAGATGCCTGAAGGAGGCTGTGGCCCATGGAGGGCCTACTGGGGCGGCTGTTCTAGAGGGATTGCACCCAATGGAAGAGATGACCCATGCCAGAGCAGTTTCACAAAAGACTGTAGTCCGTGGGAGGGACCCCATGCTGGAGCAGGGGAGGAATGTGAGGAGTTCTTCCCCCAACAATGAAGCAGCGGCGTAAAACAACGCGTGATGGACTGACTGTAACCCCCATTCCCTCCTCCCCACTGTGCCACTCGGGGTGGGGGAAGGTAGTAGAGATAATGTTAAGCCCCGGAAGAGGGAGGGGTGGGGGGAGGTTATCTTGTTCTCTGTCTCATTCTCCTGCTGTTTGTAGTAATAAATGAATAGTTTTCCCCAAGTCGAGTCTGTTTTGCCCGTGACGGTAACTTTAAGGATTTCTCCCTGTCCTTATCTCAAACCTCGAGCCTTTTTCCTTATATTATCTCTCCCTATTCTCTCGGAGGGTGGGGGGAGTGAGAGAGATACTGCATAGTTTGGTCCTGATCAGGGCTAAACTACGTCAATGTTTCACATTCATGGATAAACTGTGCAGTAGTGTCCATGGTCAAGTCCACCCCTCGATCACGAGCCCATCTATATGTTGCATCTCTTCCTTGATGGCCTGAGGTGTCATGGGCCCACCAAGCTAAAAATAGTTCACCTCTGTGTTGCCATTCTAGGTCCACTTGGGAAACTTGAATCTTAGCAGCCCGATCCACTTGCTGGTTGTTTTGATGTTCTTCTGTGACCTCACTCTTGGATTCATGAGCAATTGTTCAACCTCGAGTCTCCCCTGATGTTCTCTGCCAAAGACTCCAGGTAGGGCCATTCTCCCTGGCTGCAGTGTAGAGTATGTTTTTAATATCTTCTCTAGTTCAGACCGCCCCAAGGGCTACCGTACGAACAATCTCTGCCTAATTTTGTAGAATAATAGAATCATAGAAAGGTTAGGGTTGGAAGGGACCTTCAAAGGTCACCTAGTCCAACCCCCGTGCAAGGAGCAGGGACATCCCTGACTAGATCAGGTTGCTCAGAGCCTCATCCAACCTCGCCTTGAATGTTTCCGGGGATGGGGCATCCACCACCTCTCTGGGCAACCTGTTCCAGTGTTTCACTGCCCTCATCTACCTCCCTCTATTTTAAAACCATTACCCCTAGTCCTGTCACAACAGGCCCTACTGAACAGCCTCTCCCCATCTTTCTTGTAGGCCCCTTTGAGGTACTGGAAGACCGCTATCAGGTCTCCCCGGAGCCTCCTCTTCTCCAGGCTGAACAGCCCCAACTCTCTCAGCCTGTCCTCATAGGAGAGGTGCTCCAGCCCTCTGATCATCTTCGTGGCCCTCCTCTGGACCCTCTCCAACTGGTCCATGTCCTCTTTATGCTGGGGGCTCCAGAACTGGACACAGTACTCCAGGTGGGGTCTCACCAGGGCAGAGTAGAGGGGCAGAATCACCTCCCTCGACCTGCTGGCCATGCTCCTCTTGATGCAGCCCAGGGTGCACCCACTTTCTCAGTTTCTTTCTTTAAATCAAAGGGAGGAGGGGGGAAGTTTGCTCATTTAAAATTCATGCTTGCAACTGGATACACAGCTGCTGAAATACTATCCAAAGGTAAATGAGCATATTTCAGTTTGAGGATTCAAACTGGCGGTCACAAAATGATGACTTAAAATGGAACGTTTAGACTGTCTTCTCTTTTTGGATGTTGCAATCAGCTTGCTTTCTTTATCCAGTGTACAAAGATATGGGAAAAGTAAAAAGTTAACACTTACTTTTATCCTGTTGGCTTCAGGCTGCTCCTTCTGTGTCCTTGGCACTGGGCCAGGTGGTGGCAGTCACCCACCTCTGGGTACCTTGATGGCTAAATTCCACTCTGTTCCCCTTTAATATCAAGCTTTTCAAGACAAACTTGCATATTTATCAATTAAGAATTAATTAGTTCAGTTTTCCACTACCTAGGAAATGTGGAGCAAATATGCTTTGGAAAATAGAAAAATCAGAAAATTATAGGATATCTTGGGATCTGTTCCTTCTTATGGCAACTACTGTGATGCAGATGCCTATAGAGCCTGCTAAAATCCAGTAGGATTTATTTCTTTGCACAGGGTTGTCTGTGTTGAGTGTGAGTTCCTTTTGCAAAGCCAGCTCAAGTTACTTGGTGCTGTGCTTCGACGAGTCCTGTTAGAAATATGTGATAAGACCATGTTAGTGCACTTATAAATGAGAGTGACTGCAATGTAAAGCCTAAGGGATTATATTTTTTAGCAGTGAAAGAACAAAGCAAGTTTCCAGCATTGATGCTGGCACAAAATTCAGTGCAGTTCAGAGCACTTAAGTTTTACTTGTCTTCTCCTCTGGGTGTAATTTTCAAAGGAGATTATGGGAATAGACATACTTCATCTGAAATTACTGGCAAAATGCCCACTGACTTCAGTGGAAAAAAGATAAGACACTGTAAGATGGTGACTTTTCCCTATTGCAAGTGTCTCCTGTGATGTTCTGCCAGATACACGGAGCTTTTGAATAGATAGTGAGTCACCAAAACTTATTAAATTAAACCAGAACAGTTAGCAATTCTATAGAGATTTTCATTATAGTTCTCAAAGCCCTTTTTAAGCATAGGTAAGTTTGTCTCTGCTACACAAAATAGGGTCCAAAGTGAGATAAAGCAAATTAAGATCATAGAAGGAACTAGTATATGAAGTAGCAATAAAGCTGAGTTCTTTACTTCCACAGCTCTGTATTTTTCACTGTATGTTACGTCTTATTCCGTTATCCATAGTTGGGCATTAGCTGTGCCTTGGTGTTTTCTCTTCCATTTCAAGTCAGTTAGATGGAGAAGTAAATAGAAAAAAACCCAACAGATTGTCTGTTTTTCAGTGAAATGCAATACATTCTGGCCAGATGCTGAACATAAGGAAAGATTAAAGTAATAAAGCCAGTTGGAGTTTTGCTTGAGTACAGAGCATAAGACAGTCCCAGTCTGTGAGCACTTCTACCAGGCTTGCATTAGCTCTATTTCCATCTTTTCAGTAGGCATCAATTTAACAAAATCTTTTTTTTATTAACAAAGTAATCAGAACAAAAAAAGTTCTGCAAATGCTCCCATCTGTGCTCACTCACTTGAATAAAAACTTATGTTGTCATGAAAAGTGCACCAGGGATACAGAAATTTTTTAATGAACTAGTTGCTGTGGCAGAATGGAGTCTGGGATTAGATACAGAGTGCTGTTAGTCTTATTTGTGTCTATCTAGTCAGTCTTCTGTAACTTTGATCTATTTTTCATAAATATTTAAAGTTGGTAATGTAAATAATTCTCTTTGCCTACTGTAGTGCCCTAAGAAGCAAAATTAAGTAAAATAAATCTTAATATCTGACACTGATTTGCAATCAAGCTCCAAGGCTTCAAATTGCATCATATGATTCTGCCTGATGGTGACAAAGAGCTCCGGGAATAGGCTGAAGTTGCAGATTATTGACCAGAGTGATAAGCTGTTGGGAAAGGCTCTGTATAAACAATGATGGGTGTGTGGATACGATTTTCTAGGGAATGCACCACTTTTCAAATATGTTGATTTTCCAGTAGTGTGTGTTATGCCTGGATTTTTTCATTATGCTCACATGAGCAAAGCTTAGAAGATAGGGTAGTGTTTGAAAAGCTACAGAGATAAGTGGAGCCTGTAGAGGGGCAGATTTGTCCCTTATCCACAGTAATTCTCACTCCAAAACCTAGTGATGTATATGGCACTGCTAAGTGAATCTATGATTTGTATGTACATAAAAAAAGAAAAAAAGCTTTCCCTTAGGTTTGTGAGCTATGCTTGTGTTGGATAGACCACTATGCCATTTCTAGAATTAGGCAGCACAAATTAAAGAATTTTACAGAACTAATATTATTCTTCACAAGTTATGCACAGATTTTAAGAGTAATGCTCATAGAAATCCATGGACTTCATCCAGATTCAGTTTTCTAAGACTATTTTGGTCTGATTTTGTGAATATAATTTAAATTTCTACCTGTTGTCTTTTCTCCAGCCAGTTCAAATTAGCATGCAGCACTAACACTACTTGCTTAAATTTCAAGTTTTCAGCACTAAATCCCTAGAATATTTAGTTTAAAAATTCAAAACAACATTAATATTTCTTTAATGCTCTTTAAAGATGACTGAACATGTGTTCTGACCAGAAACCAATACATTGTCTGCTATGTGAAATATTTGTGCTCAAATTTCCTTTGCACTTAGGCCAGTAGAGAGCAGGAATTGTTTTGATGCATTTTCAGTGATTTCTGTAGGGAACTCACATTCTGACATTAATGAGGAAGCAGAGTTCAGCCCTCTTTGAACAATGGCGGGTGTAGAGCAAGCCATGATGCCTTTGACAAAGTCTGAAAAATCCCCTAAGATGAACACAATACACTTTTCATATTATTTGATATTTTCCCCAGTATCATCACAGGCTTTCATACATTCCTGTTCTGATCAATATAATTTAGGAGCTTTTTTCCTAATTGTAGCTTTTCCGTATGTTCCATACCTAGAGATACAGAAAATAATCACCACTGCCAGACTGCTGTTCTGTCTTTTGCAAAGCTACAGTGGTAATGTTCCCTCCTGGCTTTTGAATCAGGTGCTTGCTCTGTCAAATGCAAGATTACAACATTCCCTCTGGACTCTTCTTCTCTCAGGCCAACTGCCTGGCAGACTCTCATCTGGAATTTCTTGACATTGTTTTTTTAAATCCCGTCTCTGACTACAAAGACTTAAGATACTGTCTCATCAGTATGCAGATGTACTTCACTGGTTCTGTTTAGATATTTTGTAAACACTGACTAATTAATTTCCAGTTTAAGACATACCTGATCAGAATATGCAACTGAAAACCAAAGTTAAATATGAAAAATGTGTTGGCTGCAAACTTATTGCTTTCCAAGAAAACAGAAGGGATATATTTTGCAACCATTTCTGTCTTCCATTTCACTTTTGCACTTGACATTCCAAATGTCACTGCCAAAATTCATACTTCTTGGACTCACTGGCTAGCTCCTCTATGAATTTTACACAGGGCTGTGTGATGGGGATGGGGAAGGACAGAAGAGGAGGACAGGGACACTGACTGGGATCACTGAAGGGTATTCTCCTTCTTTCAATTTCTTCTGTTTATGCTTATGTTTAGAGATTACTTCTGGTGTCTAGAAAAGTCCCATTCATACTGGAATTTCTCCAATAGACCTCCTGTACATGGTGAGGAGATCAGACTCCACAGTGACTTTATAGAGATTAAATAATAATAAAGATGTTGACTGTGTACATTAATGAGGATAGAATCTGTCACAACACCAAATGAGATGTCTTATTTTTGAAATAAATTCTAAATCCCAAGCTCAAATGAAGATAAACTATTCATATTGTTGTCTTCTGAAAAATCATTCTTGAATTTTTTATCACCTCCCTGATTTGTGTTGGATACCTGGAGTATCAGGGACACTTAGTGAACAATCCAGACCGAATGGAATTGTTATGTGTGTGAGCAGCAGGCCTCAAGGACATCGCTAAAGCCACCTGTAAGAAAGTACTGAAGCCACCTGTGAGAAAATAATGAGGCCGCCTGTGAGAAAGTAATGAAGCTTCCTGTGAGAAAGTAAACGAAGCAACCTTGAAGAAGATCGCAAACAACTTTGAGAAAGTGAAAACATGAAAAGTACGGGACTTTCCAGGTTAGCTAACTGCAAGTAGGAGGGATATGTAAATGTAACCATTAGAGCTTAAGCCAATCACGCAATGACTAGTAGGCATATTTTATCTTAGCAATATAAATATGCGCACCCGGGACTAATAAAACGAACAACGCTTATTACTCATATTGAGTCTTTGTCGTACGTTCCTCCATCGCTCGCAAATGGCGCCCGAACAGGAACTTACTAGAAGACACTGATATTGGAGCGGCGGAGGCAGAGAAGCACCGGGAGCAGTGACCGGGGGGCAAGATAGACTACGCATTTGTCCTTCAGATGCGACGATCCGGAGCCTGAACCGTTGAAACAGG
Organism: Chlamydotis macqueenii; assembly: GCF_036417535.1. NCBI lineage: Eukaryota > Metazoa > Chordata > Aves > Otidiformes > Otididae > Chlamydotis > Chlamydotis macqueenii. The sequence continues at coordinate 53,341,446 of NC_141592.1, read as the reverse complement.
GGTTCGCCGTCTGCCAGGGCTACAGGACAAGCTGCAAAAAAGGGGTGCCTTAATCAGGGAGCACCAATTGTGAGTACTTAATCAGGGAGTAAAAGGGGCGCCTTAATCAGGGAGCGCCAATTGTGAAACTGCCAGCAGTAATGGAAAAGGAGGTAGCCCTAGAATTATTATGCTCTTTATGAGAGGACTGAGTTATGACTTGGCCATCCTAGAAGCTTTGCTGCAGTGGGCAAAGAAAAGGGAATTAATCCCCACAGTTGATGATCCTTTTGAACTCCCGACATGGGAAAAGATAGGAAAAAAGCTGTGGGATGAAAAAAGTAAAGGATCAAAGGAGGCGAGCAAACTCTCCACCATGTGGAAGCTAATTAACGAAACATTGATAAGCATGAAAGCCGAGCGTTCAGTTGCCGCATCTGCTTTTGCAGCCTTAACTCCAGCTGGCGGGTCCACCTCCGCTACCAGCATGCTGTTCTTGGGTTTAACGAGCCCTGCCGCCACCCCGGCTGGTGCTGAGGGTGGGGGGGTTCGAGCCCCAGCAAGGACTCCAGGAAATGCAGCCACAGCCCCTATAACTATAGATATGTGGGCACCAGAGGGAAAAACTGCCAAAGGCTTTTCACCACCATCAGATGTACCACCGCCAGGCACCCCGCCACACTGCGCCAGTGCAGGCTCAGTCACGAGCCTTTTCGCCGGCGCCAACAGCTCCGGTTTATCCCCCGTTACCACCTTCTTCCCTGCCACCACGGCGTGAGGAAGAGGGGGATGAACATTCATCCGGCTTGAAGGATGCACAGCTGCAAGAGACGCTAAAAAGGCTGGAAGCCCTAGAGGTTTGCCTCGAAGCGTCACTGGGAAACTTGTCAATTCCTTCGCCTGTGCCACATCGAGACCTGCCAGCGTCCAACCTATTCGTTCCGAATGGAGCATCGGGTGAGATCAGTCTTTTTGCACCTTTGCAAGGGACGCCGGCGGGAGGGGCCGGGGATCCGAATCCAACAGCGTGGTGGAAAGGGGTGATTCGAGATGCCGTGATAGAAGGACAGCCTTTTCCCATGGCATTTCCACTTGTGACTGATAATACTGGGAGAGGTGTGTGGCAAGCATTAGACTGGAAAATATTGAAGGAAGCTAAAAATGCAGTTACTCAGTATGGGCTAAAATCATCATATACTCAATCTGTGTTGCAGCATATTTTTTTGTCACAGTTGTTAACTCCTGTGATGGTTTAGCCCAAATCACCACACAGTTTCTCACTCACTCTCCCCCTCCCCAGGGGGATGGGGGAGAGAATTGGGAAGGAAGGAGAACTCGTGGGTCGAGATGAAGACAATTTACTAAAATAAAAGGGAAAACTACAATAATAACAGAATATAAGGATATTAAAAATATACAAAGTGAACAATATGTGTTTTCTCACCACCCGATGTCCCAATGACCGATAGAGCCCGTCCCGAGCAGCGATCACGGAAACAAAACCAAGCAGCAAGCAAAGGAGCAAAAGGGAGCCAGCAAGGTAGGGGGCACGATGCCAGCAAAAACAAGCAGGAAGGATGGATGCCAGGAAGGCAGATACCCACCCTCGCCTGCCCCCACTTATATACTGAGCATGACGTTTATGGCATGGAATACTCTCTTTGGCCAGTTTGGATCAATTATGCTGTCTGTCTTTCTCCCAGCTTCCTGCATCTGCAAATTAGCGAGACTTGGAAAGCAGGACGGTGTCCTTGGTCTCATTCACAACAACTGGTATCATCAGGGTGTTTATGAACATTCTTCACACACAAAATCCAAAACATACCAGCTACTGAGAGGAAAAATTAACTCCATCCCTGCCAAAACCAGGACAGCTCCTTATGATATTAGAATGATTGTCCAGATGCTTTTGCTACCGTCACAGCAGCTGCAGTTCTTTCAGCACTGGCAGGCTGCTTGTGATAAGGCAACTGCAACTCCTCGACAACAGGGTGATCCATTATTCGGGGTGCAAACTCAAATGCTGATGGGAGCGGGACCCTACACACGATCTGATTGGCAAGCGCAATTTGCTACCGAAGTGTTACAACTGGGCCAAGATTTGGCTTATAGAGCGCTTGCTAGGGTGTACGATGAAAAGTCCGGACCTGCCTTTACGTCAGTAAGGCAAGGTCCCACAGAACCATATGGGAAATTTATTGATCGGTTGCACACTGCAATTATGGCTCACCCTGATCTGGATGATGACATGAAAGCAATGTTCTTAGATATGCTTGCCTTTAATAATGCTAATGAAAAAACTAAGAGAGCCCTTAGTGTGCTGCCAAAAGGATCTAGTACAGGGCAACTGCTGGAAGCTGCCGAGCGAATGTTAGAACAAGAAAAGGCTCCAGTCATGGCTGCTGCTCTAGGTGCAGCAGCAGTTAAACCGTTGATATCAATGAAGCGGCGTGTGATTAACTGTCTGTAACCCCCATTCCCTCTTCCCGCCCCCCATCCCTGTCCCGCTCATGGGGCAGGGGAGGGAGGTGGAGATGGTGTTAAGCCTGGGAAGAGGGAGGGGTGGGGGGAGGTTGTCTTGTTCCCTTTTTCCTTATCCTGCTTTGGTTTTAGTGATGGTCTGTTTTGCTTGTAGCAGTGGCTTTAAGGATCCCTCCCTATTCTTGTCTTAAACCTCGGGTTTTTTCTTTCTTTTCTCTTATATGCCTGGGGCCACGGCCGCCGCCAGGCGCCCCCACCCCCCTGCCCCTGACATGGTTAACAGATACTCCTGTCTGAGTCGAGCTTTGTATAAGTGGAAGGACCGTTCCCTCTTATAACATGGGGGAAGGGATACGCTCATGTCTTTACAGGAGCAGTAAACAAGTGGATCCCTGTCTTTATCATCTGCGGGTAAGCCTTTCAGAACATGTTTGGTTGACCTGCCAGATACCGGTAGGACGGCAACTCTGTGTAAAACAGCAGCAGCCACGAGTGCTGAGTGCTAAAACTACAAAAGATGGAACTTTTTTGGATCAGTAAAGATGGACTTCTGTCTATTTTTTTTTAACTATTCAAGAGCTAATGTTTGTAGAGGGGTAATGATTGTAAATGCTTTAAGATCTATACATTGCAACGACACAGCGTGACGTAATCATGCGAGCACATATCAAAATCCAGACAGCATAAAAGACGTAAAGAAAGCATACATAGCATTGAATCTGATTGCCAAGATAATACAGAGTTTTGGAAACTAAGTAAGATTATTGCTGCTTCAGTCTTTACACCTGGTGTGGCAAGTGCCTAGGCGTTAACTATGCTAAATAAATTGGGCTGTTGGCTTGCTAAACAAATAAATACAACTGCATCGGCACTATTAACGCTGTTAACTGATGTAGATTCTATATACTATGCTACTTTACAAAACAGAACCGCTGTTAGCCTGCAGAGCACATATTTGACAGGCCTTGTTGCATGTGCTGGCCATGCATGCAGCAACATCTGGTCAGGCCTTGTTGCATGCGCTGGCCACGCATACAGCAACACCTAGTCAGTACTCTTTCACTGAATCTGCCGAGGGGATAAACAGAGGTGGCTCGGAGTGAAGGGGAGAGGACGGACCCAGAGCACACTTTATTTACAACAGGGGACGCCCTGAAGGTGCTGCGCCTGCCTCCCTTCTCTGCTCTGACCCGGCTGATCATCATCCTCTTGCTCAGCGGTGTCTTTGCCGTAGTTGGGTTAGTAACAGAATAGATCAGCAATAGATTTTTTTATTATTAGCACAAAATCATGATTGTCAGGATTTTGATGGGCTTTGCTGCATGAATCTGTCTGATCATTCGGAATCTATTCACAAAAGTATTCAAAACTTGCAAAAAGGAGTACAAAAACTGCAACAAAGTGATATTTTTGATATATTCAGAAATCTTTTGGTGACTTGATATAAGCTTGTTACTAATAGCTGTAGGATGCTTATTCATTCCTTTTATATATGTATTTTGATCTATATTCTGTGTCTTAAAATGTGTGCAGACTTTAACAGATAAAGTGTTGAAACAAGCCTCTTCTCATAAACAAAGAAGGGGGAGATGTGGTATTTCGCTGAGCCAGTATGGTATCAGTGAAAGCACACCGACCTTGGGGGAGGAATGCAATCATGCTCTCAGGAAGAAAGCCATGGAATGAGAAGGGAAGCTTTAAGATACAAAACATTGTTAGCAGAATTTATGGCTTGTTTCAACAGAGGCCTGCAGAAAACTAGTCATTGCTCTTATAGATAAGTTACTGGAGTTGTTATATCTATAATAGTAGAAGAATGTTATAGTAGAAAATTACTAGAAGGTAGTGAAACTTAGCTTTGTTTCGTAATCATGAATATGTATAACGTGTGATCAGTAATTTTATTAACTAAGTTTGTGTGTAGCATAACTGGGTGGTTGCTGTCCTTGGTTAAAATTGTAATTGTGATACTAGGCATCATACTAGGCATAACATACCATGCTTGCAAAAAATGATTGACAACTCAATACAGACAATCTGGCTCATAAAAAAAAAAAAAAAAAAAAAAAAAGAGGGAGTTGATATTGTAGTAAAATAAGGTCAGGAGTACCAAAAAGGGCCATAGGAGGACCATGTTATTTTTGAAAATTGATAATGTTTGCTCCATCTATGAGAACATTACGGAATCATACTCGAGCAAGAAGATTGCTAAAAATATTGACTCCCCGTTGTGACAGCAATTTAACCCTGTTGGGTACAGCTGAGCGGATAGCATTATCTTTATTTGTTCCTTGGGCAGCAACTGCAAAAACTTTAGCTAACTTAAATAAATTAGCTTGTTGGGCACAAAAGCAAATGAATTTAACCTCTAGCATGTTATCAGGATTATTAGAAGACATGGATAGTATGCGTCATGATATTTTTGCAGAATCTAGCAGCCATTGATTTTTTGTTATTAGCGCATAAGTGGGTCTGGATTGTTCAAAACAAAAAGGGGGATTTGTTGGATACCTGGAGTACCAGGGGCACTTAGTGAACAATCCAGACCGAATGGAATTGTTATGTTTGTGAGCAGCAGGCCTCAAGGACATCACTGAAGCCGCTTGTGAGAAAGTACTGAAGCTGCCTGTAAGAAAGTACTGAAGCCACCTGTGAGAAAATAATGAGGCCGCCTGTGAGAAAGTAATGAAGCTTCCTGTGAGAAAGTAAACGAAGCAACCTTGAAGAAGATCGTAAACAACTTTGAGAAAGTGAAAACATGAAAAGTATGGGACTTTCCAGGTTAACGGGACTTTCCAGATTAGCTAACTGCAAGTAGGAGGGATATGTAAATGTAACCATTAGAGCTTAAGCCAATCACGCAATGACTAGTAGGCGTATTTTATCTTAGCAATATAAATATGCGCACCCGGGACTAATAAAACGAACTACGCTTATTACTCATATTGAGTCTTTGTCGTACATTCCTCCGTCGCTCGCAGATTTGCTCCTCTACATCTCAATTTTTTATTTCATTTCTAAATTTTGAGGTGAACTTACCACTGAAGGCAGGAATTCTCTGTCATGTATAGTGCATTTCTTTTATCATCTGAAAGGTGTCAATATATTGTGCATAAAACAAAATAAAAGATTTCAAAGGCATAGACAGTTAGGGAAGGGGGGAAAAGCTGTGAAAGGGAAGTGCCAATTTCTGAAATGTCAAAGGCTCCTTAAATTTGAGGAGCCCTGTGAGGCTTCTTTTCAGGACAGGGCACTGTGGATCGCAGTGAATTCCTGTAGACCAGCAGCCACACAGACTCAACAGACCTCGTAAGTGTTTTCCTTCTTCAGCCATTTTTTTCATTAATAATATAAAATAAGTTTTGATTTAAAGATTATTTTGAAGTAAGTTTACTGTAAAAAGTGAGCTGGGGAATTATGAATCTATGAAGGATTTTGTGTAGTTCATTCCCCTGAGCTCTAATAGATGTGAGCAGTAAGAGTGCCATGAAAACATGCAGAAGAATATATCTTGCAGCCCTTTGCTTCTTGCCAAGAAAATTGCAACAGTCAGTTACTTAACTGGAAGCTAAGTGAACATTTAGACACTCTGGTCTCCCGCTGGGCGGCCGTCTGGGTCCGACTTGGCCCAGCCCAGCTGCAAGAAGTGGAGAAGAGATGAGATGCGAAGAGATCCTGGGAGGCATCTGCCTGCCTGTTGTGAAGAATTTTTCTGGTGAGAGAAACAGCTGCAGGCACCAAGGTCAGTGAAGAAGGAGGGGGAGGAGTAATGCCACTCCCAGCCAAGATTCCCCTGTAGCCTGCGATGATGACCATGGTGAAGCAGGTTGTCCCCCTGCAGCCCATGGAGGCCCACGGAGGAGCAGAGATCCACCTGCAGCCCATGGAGGACCCCACGTCAGGGCAGGCAGATGCCTGAAGGAGGCTGCACCCCCATGGAAGAAATGATCCACGCCGGAGCAGTTTCATGAAGGACTGTGGCCCGTGGGTGGGACCCCACAATGGATCAGGGGAGGAATGTGAGGACTTCTTCCCCTGTTCCCCCGATGAGGAAGCAGTGGCGTAAAACAACGCATGATGAACTGACCGTGACCTCCATTCCCTCTTCCCCCCTGTGCCGCTCAGTGGGGGGAAGGTAGTAGAGGTAATGTTAAGCTTGGGAAGAGGGAGGGGTGGTGGGAAGTTATCTTGTTCTCTGTGTCATTATCCTGCTATTTTTAGTAATAAATTAATAGTTTTCCCCAAGTCCAGTCTCTTTTGCCCATAATGGTAACATTAAGGATCTCTCCCTGTCCTTATCTCAAACCTCGAGCCTTTTTTTCTTATATTATCTCTCCCTATTCTCTCGGAGGGTGGAGGGAGTGAGAGAGAGACTGCGTAGTCTGGTCCCGATCGGGGCTGAACTACGACACGCTGCTGGAAGAAGGGGAAGGTAACTCAAGAAGAGTATGGGGAACTCATTAGGTCATGCAGAGAGAAAATCAGAAAGGCAAAAGCCCAGCTAGAACTCAATCTGGCCACTGTTGTAAGAGACAAAAAATGTTTTTATAAATACATTAAGAACAAAAAGACAGTCAAGGAGAATCTCCATCCTTTATTGCATGCCAGGTGGGGGGAAACAGTGTCACCAAGGATGAGGAAAAGGTTGAGGTACTTAATGACTTCTTTGCCTCAGTCTTTAATAGGCAGACCAGTTATCCCCAGGGTGTTCAGCCCCCTGAGCTGGAAGATGGGGACAAAGGAATGAAACCCCCACAATCCAGGAGGAAGCAGTTAACAACCTCCTATGCCACCTGGACACACACAAGTCTATGAGGCCGGATGAGATCCACCCAAGAGGACTGAGGGAGGTGGTGGAGGAGCTTGCCAAGCCACTCTCCATCATCTATCACCAGTCCTGGTTGACAGGGGAGGTCCCAGATGACTGGAGGGTTGCCAATGTGACGCCCATCTACAGGAAGGGCCGGGAGGAGGATTCGGGGAAATACAGGACTGTCAGCCTGACCTCAGTGCCCGGGAAGATCATGGAGTAGTTCATCTTGAGTGTGCTCACCTAGCACATGCAGGACAACCAGGGGATCAGGCCCAGCCAGCTTCGGCTCATGAAGGGCAGGTCCTGCTTGACCAACCTGATCTCTTTCTACAACCAGGTGACCCACCTAGTGGATGATGGAATGGCTGTGGATGTTATCTACCTGGACTTCAGCAAAGCCTTTCACTCTGTCTCCCACAGAATTCTCCTAGAGAAGCTAGCATCTCATGGCTTGGACAAGTGTACCCTGTGATGGGTTAAAAACTGGCTGGATGGCTGAGCCCAGAGAGTTGTGGTGAATGGAGTTAAATCCAGTTGGCAGCCGGTCACAATCAGTGTTCTCCAGGGCTCAGTTTTGGGGCCAGTTCTGTTTAATATCTTTCTCAATGATCTGCATGAGGGGATTGAGTGCTCCCTCAGTAAGTTTGCAGATGACACCAAACTGGGCAGGAGTGTTGATCTGCTCGAGGGTAGGAAGGTGCTGCAGAGGAATCTGGACAGGCTGGACCGATGGGCCGAGGTGAACTGTATGAGGTTCAACTTCAACAAAGTGCCATGGGAGGCAGCCCTGGAGGAAAGAGGGGCCCAGGAAAGTTGGTCCACATTCAAGGAGCACCTCCTCCAAGCTCAGCAGAGGTGCATCCCGATGAAGAACAAGTCGGGCAAAAAGGCCAGGAGGCCTGTGTGGACGAGCAAGGAGCTCCTGGACCAACTGAAAGTGAAGAAGGAATCCTATAGAGGTTGGAAGCAGAGACAGGTAGCCTGGGAGGACTACAAAGAGGCTGTGTGAGTGGCCAGGGATCGGGTGAGGAAGGCTAAAGCCCTGACGGAATTGAATCTGGCCAGGGATGTCAAAAACAACAAGAAAGGCTTCTATAGGTATGTAGGGGACAAAAGAAAGTCCAAGGAGAATGTAGGCCCCCTCCGGAAGGAAACCGGTGTCCTGGTTACCCAGGACATGGAGAAGGCTGCGGTTCTCAATGACTTATTTGCCTCAGTCTTCACCAGTAAGGGCTCTTGTCTCGCCACCCAAGCTGTGGAAGGCACAAACAGGGACTGGGAGAATGAAGAACCGCCCACTGTACTGGAGGAGCAGGTTCGGGAACATCTGAGGAGCCTGAAGGTGCACAAGTCCATGGGACCTGATGAGATCCATCTGCGGGTCCTGAGGGAACTGGCGGATGAAGTTGCCAAGCCACTGGCCATCATATTTGAGAAGTCGTGGCGGTCTGGTGAGGTCCCCGATGACTGGAAGAGGGGGAACATAACCCCCATTTTTAAAAAGAGGAACAAGGAAGACCCAGGGAACTACAGGCCGGTCAGCCTCACCTCTGTGCCTGGCAAGGTCATGGAGCAGATTCTCCTGGAAACCATGCTAAGGCACATGGAGAGCAAGGAGGTGGTTGGTGACAGCCAACATGGCTTCACCAAGGGCAGATCGTGCCTGACCAATTTGGTGGCCTTCTATGACGGGGTGACAGCATCGGTGGACAAGGCACGAGCAATGGATATCATCTACCTGGACTTGTGCAAGGCATTTGTCACTGTCCCACTGTCATGCTCCGATTTCGGATGAGAGGAAGGCCCCCTTACGTTCTAGCTGACCTCAGACAAGTTTGGGAGGCTAGGGGCAGCTAGACCAACCTCTCACACACTGGAGCGTGGTTTTGCTCGTATTCTTGGGAACAGAATTAAGATTCAAAACGAGTCAAGAGCCAGGTGACTTTATTAACCCGACAAGAAGTTTGTAAATGCAAGAGAAAAGAGAGAAAGAAAGGAAAGAGGGAAAAGAGTTTCAGTTGCAATAGCTGCCACCACGGAGCTGCGGCGTACCGACAGTCCAGTTCACTTGATGGGGGAATGATCTGTCCGATGTTGGTCATTTCGATGTTGGTTCCGTGGATGTTGGTTCTGTGGATGTTGATTCCGTCAATGTTTTTTTCCTTGATGTTTGTTCCCCTTTTATGTTTGTTTCATTGCATACTCATTGTATTCCAAGAGTTGGTTTTCCTGGCCGCACCCCTCACCTGGCGGTGATATGTATGCCCATCACGGTCTCTGGGAGCATGCTGGGGGCTAGGGTTAAATTTCTCAGAATTAGCTCTGCATTCAGGTTCTTGCAAGATAACGGGAAGACTCTAGTCCTATGGTTTGATGTTTCGACAATGTTGAGACAAATATTCGACACAGTCTTTTACACCCACATGACATCCTTCTCACTAAACTGGAGAGTGTCGTAGTTCAGACATGATTGGGACCAGACTACGCAGTCTCTCTCACTCGCTCCCCCCACCCTCCAAGAGAATAGAGGGAGATGGTATAAGGAAAACGGCTCGAGGTGTGAGATAAGGACGGGGAGAAATCCTTAAAGTTACTGTTACGGGCAAAACAGACTCGACTTGGGGAAAAGTATTCATTTATTTCTAAAACTAGCAGGAGAATGAGACAGAGAACAAGATAACCTTCCCCCACCCCTCCCTCTTCCTGGGCTTAACATTATCTCTACTACCTTCCCCCACCCCGAGCGGCACAGGGAGGAAGAGGGAATGGGGGTCACGGTCAGTTCATCACGCGTTGTTTTACGCCGCTGCTTCATGGTCGGGGGAAGAACTCCTCACATTCCTCCTCTGCTCCATCGTGGGGTCCCTCCCACGGGCCACAGTCCTTCGTGAAACTGCTCCGGCGTGGGTCATCTCTTCCACAGGGTGCAGTCCGTCCAGAATAGCTGCCCCAGCAGGCCCTCCACAGGCCACAGCCTCCTTCAGGCCTCCACCTGCTCTGGCGTGGGGTCCTCCACGGGCTGCAGGTGGATCTCTGCTCCTCCGTGGACCTCCATGGGCTGCAGGGGGACAACCTGCTCCACCATGGTCATCACCACAGGCTGCAGGGGAATTCTGGCCAGGAGCAGCATTACTCCTCCCCCTCCTTCTTCACTGACCTTGGCATCTGCAGCCATTCCTCACAACAGGCTGGCAGACGCCTCTCAGGATCCTTTTTACATCTTATTCACTTCTCATCTCCTCTCCACTTCTTGCAGCCAGGCCGGGCCGAGTTGGGCCCAGTTGGCTGCACATCAGGAGGCCATAGGGTGAGGCCTGCAAGGCCCACAGGGCTCACGCCTACCCCTCTCTGCCCCCACTCAGCTGCTTCACATCTTCTTCTCCTCTTTTTTTTTTTTTCTGTTTTCCCCTTCTTAAATACGTTATCGCAGAGGCATTATCACAGAACATTCTGCTACCAGTCGGCTCAGCCTGGGCCAGCAGCAAGTCCGCCCTAGGCCACGCCGAGTCCACTGAACAAAGGGGAGCGACTTCTAACAGTTTCCTACAGAAGCTACCACCTTAGGCCCCCCCTCACTAAACAAAACCAGAACAGAGAGACATGGGTTTGGTGAACGGACCACTCGGTGGATAAGGAATTGGCTGGATGGCCGCACTCAGAGAGTGGTGGTCAACAGCTCAATGTCCAAGTGGAGACCGGTCATGAGTGGCGTCCCTCAGGGGTCCGTGCTGGGCCCAGCCCTGTTCAACATCTTTGTCGGCGACATGGACAGTGGGACACAGTGCTCCCTCAGCAAGTTTGCCGATGACACCAAGCTGCGTGGGGCTGTTGACACACTGGAGGGGAGGGATGCCATCCAGAGGGACCTTGACAGGCTGGAGAGGTGGGCCCGTGCCAACCTCATGAAGTTCAACCAGGCCAAGTGCAAGGTCCTGCACCTGGGTCGTGGCAATCCCAGGCACAAATACAGGCTGGATGGAGAATAGATTGAGATTAGCCCTGAGGGGAAGGACTTGGGAGTGATGGTGGATGAGAAGCTCAACATGAGCCGGCAATGCGCCCTTGCGGCCCAGAAGGCCAACCACATCCTGGGCTGCATCAAGAGGAGCGTGGCCAGGAGGTCGAGGGAGGTGATTCTGCCCCTCTACTCTGCCCTGGTGAGACCCCACCTGGAGTACTGTGTCCAGCTCTGGAGCCCCCAGCATAAGAAGGACGTGGACCAGTTGGAGAGGGTCCAGAGGAGGGCCACGAAGATGATCAGAGGGCTGGACCACCTCTCCTATGAGGACAGGCTGAGAGAGTTGGGGCTGTTCAGCCTGGAGAAGAGGAGGCTCCGGGGAGACCTTATAGCAGTCCTCCAGTAACTCAAGGGGGCCTACAAGAAAGATGGGGAGAAACTCTTCAGTAGGGCCTGTTGTGATAGGATGAGGAGTAATGGTTTCAAAATAGAGGGCGGTAGATTTAGATTAGATATTAGGAAAAAATTTTTTACAATGAGATTTGTAGAACACTGGCACAGGTTGCCCAGAGAGGTGGTGGATGCCCCATCCCTGGAAACGTTCAAGGCCAGGCTGGATGAGGCTCTGAGCAACCTGATCTAGTTGGGGATGTCCCTGCTCCTTGCAGGGGGGTTGGACTAGATGACCTTAGAAGGTCCCTTCCAACCCTAACCATTCTATGATTCTATGATTCCATAAGGCCAATTGCCAGGTCCTGCACTTTGGTCACAACAACCCCATGCAACTCTACAGGTTTGGGAAAGAGTGGCTGAACATGAGCTAGCAGTGTGCCCAGGTGGCCAAGAAGGTCAACAGCATCCTGGCTTGTATCAGGAACAGTGTGGCTAGCAGGAGTAGGGAAGTGATTGTGCCCCTGTACTCAGCACTGGTGAGGCTGCACCTCAAATACTGTGTGCAGTTTTGGGACCCTCAGTACAAGAAGGACATAGAGCTGCTGGAGTGCGGCCAGAGAAGGGGAATGAAGCTGGTGAAGGGTCTGGAGCACAAGTCTTATGAGGAGCAGCTGAGGGAACTGGGATTGTTTATTCTAGAGAAGAGGAGGCTGAGGGGAGACCTCATTGCTCTCTACAAATACCTGAAAGGAGCTTGTAGGGAGGTGAGTGTTGGTCTCTTTTTCCAAATAACCAGTGATAGGACAAGAGGAAATGGCCTCAAGTTGCAGCAGGGGAGGTTTAGGTTGGATATTAGGAAACACTTCTTGACTGAAGGAGTGGTCAGGCACTGGAACAGGGCTGCCCAGGGAAGTGGTGGAATCACCATCCCTGGAGGTGTTCAAAGAATATGTAGACGTGGCACTTCAGGACATGGTTTAGTAGGCATGATGGTTTTAGGTTGACAGTTGGGCTTGATGATCTTGGAGTTCTTTTCCAACCTTAAAGTTTCTGTGATTCTGTGAGGGAGGGTTCTGCTCCTCGGGAGGACATCAACATCAGGATCTACTGTGAGCTATCGCACTGTAAATTATGTGCCTCAATATTTTCTGTTATTCTTTTGTTTGTTTGTTTTCCATCTGTTTTCTTTTCCTCTGTTGTTCTCTTCAGCTGTTTTTATCTCAACCCATGAGTTTTACCTTCATTTCTTTACTAATTCTCCTCCCTGTCCCACTGCGGTGGGGGGCGGTGATGGGGAAGTGAGCAACTGTGTGGTATTTTAGCTGCGGAGTGGGACTAAACCACGGCAGGATGACTTAGAGGCTTCTCTCGTTAGTAATATTGTGGTAATAAGTAAAGGAATGTACTGGAAATCATAGAGTTTAGCAATGAACTAAATTGTCAATTTTTCCATAGCTTGTTGATTTTTGCTCCCTGATTTTCCCTTTGCAATAACAGTAGCTCTCCCCACATCATCTCCAGCTTCTCTGTTGCAGCTCTTCTTTGTTCTCTATGCATCTCCAATTTCATTTCTTCTTCAGTACATCAAAGGGTCCCTTTCCTTCACCCAAATTACCAATTTTCACAAAACTGCAGTGGAGATAATATCATGGAGACCTACCTTTCTGTAACAAATTTGAATTAAATTGGCCGATGAATTATAAAGCTATTGGGAAGGACTGGCAAGCAGAGTGATTGTGTAAGTCTCATTTTCTTAGGAGATCAAGCTAATATATCAAAGACTGATAGTTGATCTAAATGTGAGGACGTACTAAGTTATTCTGAATACTGTATATAAACTGTCAGAGATTTATACTTAGGAACTTGTGCCAGTAGACGGAAACAAAATTTTATATAGCCAAACAAGCTTGAAGACATAGTCCAGATATGACAAAATGTTGGATACAGTCAGTGGGAACTTTTTGTAGAAAATCCTAAAACTGTAGAAGATAAAACCAGCATTTATGAATAATGTTAAGGGAAGATAGGGATTAAAATTGCAAAGTTTGCATGAATTGCTAGCTTTATGCAAGCATAAAAGTAAATGTATATCATTTGACATTAAAAAAGATGTTTAACACAAATAAAATGAGACAAGTTGCTTTGTAAGGTGTATGATTGAATGTAATCTATAATACTTCAGTTATTGTTTTTTTCCCTTCTTAAAGACAATATATTATTGCAGTACTATTAGATTAATACTAGATTTTAAGGATATCTTTTGTAAAAGAAGACTAAACATGTAAAAGTTGAGCGTGTAAACTTTTGGGAATGAAAAATCTACTCTGAGCAATCTAACTAAGCATGTAAGTGTGACTATAATAATATGATGTTAAAAGGGTAGTAAAATCTGATTCAGCAGTTCAGCTCCCTATGGTTCAAATCTCAACCTGATTATATAGTCAGAAAATACAGTCCTAAAACACAAATTCGGAAAAGACTATGATCAGACTCTTCTGAATGCTTGCATAATGTAAGTCATCAGTTTTTCCTTGCTATGTAATTGAAAACTATCAACTTCAATAATTTGTGGCTGAGTTATAGCATATCTTTCAGAAGGACATCCAATTTAAAGCTGATGACTAACTATTTCCCTTGTGTTTCAATGATTCATTACAGTCACTATTACGGAGTTGGATTATATTTGCAATTTATTTTTATTTCAAAATTGATTTTTATTTGTGAATTCCTGGGACATATTTATCTGTCAGTTGATAAAGTTCTCTAAAGATGGACACCTGTGCAGATATTTGGAAACTCTGTTCAAATTGTCTGCTAATCTTCTTTAGCTACTGGTTTCAGCAGGAAGGAAGACGTTTTGATAGTCTGCGTACTTTGAGCCATGCTTGGCTGAGCTATGCTTTGCTGAAAATAAAAAGGAATAAAACAATACAGACTTTTTTACTTCCCAGATCTCCACCGAACCGAATTCTGCCATTTTCCTTATAAGTTATCATCGTAGTTCAGCCCCGATCGGACCAGACTACGCAGTCTCTCTCTCACTCCCCCCACCCTCCAAGGGAATAGGGGGAGATGATATAAGAAAAAAGGCTCGAGGTTTGAGATAAGGACAGGTTCTTGCTTCTTGCCAAGAAAATTGCAACAGAGTCAGTTACTTAACTGGAAGCTACCAGATTTTACCTTATGTCCTGGTTTCAGCAGGGATGGAGTAACTTGTTGTCGTAGTTCAGCCCCGATCGGGACCAGACTACGCAGTCTCTCTCTCGCTCCCCCCACCCTCCGAGAGAACAGGGGGAGATGATATAAGGAAAATGGCTCAAGGTTTGAGATAAGGACGGGGAGAAATCCTTAAAGGTACCGTCACGAGCAAAACAGACTCGACTTGGGGAAAACTATTCATTTATTTCTAAAATTAGCAGGAGAATGAGACAGGGAACAAGATAACCTCCCCCCACCCCTCCCTCTTCCCGGGCTTAACATTATCTCTACTACCTTCCCCTCCCGAGCGGCACGGGGGGGGAAAAGGGAATGGGGGTCGCGGTCAGTTCATCACGCGTTGTTTTACGCCGCTGTATGATCGTCGGGGGAAGAACTCCTCGCATTCCTCCTCTGCTCCAGCGTGGGGTCCCTCCCACGGGCCACAGTCCTTTGTGAAACTGCTCCGGCGTGGGTCATCTCTTCCACAGGTGCAGTCCCTCTAGAACAGCTGCCCCAGCGGGCCCTCCACAGGCCACAGCCTCCTTCAGGCCTCCACCTGCTCCGGCGTGGGGTCCTCCACGGGCTGCAGGTGGATCTCTGCCCCTCCGTGGACCTCCATGGGCTGCAGGGGGACAACCTGCTCCACCATGGTCTTCACCACGAGTTGCAGAGGAATCTTGGCCAGGAGCCATATTACTCCTCCCCCTCCTTCTTCACTGACCTTGGCGTCTGCAGCCGTTCCTCACAACAGGCTGGCAGACGTCTCTCAGGATCCTTTTTACATCTTATTCACTTCTCATCTCCTCTCCACTTCTTGCAGCCGGGCCGGGCCGAGTTGGGCCCAGTCGGCTGCCCGGTGGGAGGCCAGAGGGTGAGGCCTGCAAGGCCCATGAGGCTCGCGCCTCCCCCTCTCTGCCCCCGCTCAGCTGCTTCACATCTTCTCCTCCTCTTTTTCCTGTTTTCCCCTACTTAAATACGTTATCGCAGAGGCGTTATCACGGGACATTCTGCTACCAATTGGCTCGGCCTTGGCCAGCAGCAGGTCCGCCCTAGGCCCGGCCGTGTCCACTGAGAAAAGGGGAGCAACTTCTAGCAGTTTCCTACAGAAGCTACCACCTTAGGCCCCCCCTCACTAACAAAACCAGAACACTTGTCCTCTCAGTAGCCAGTGTGTTTTGGATTTCAGATGTGAAGAATGTTGATAAACACACAAGTTATATGAGTTGTTGCTGATAAGACCAAGGACAGCTTTCCAAGTCTTGCCACTGTCCATATGCAGGAAGCTGGGAGAAAGACAGACAGAATAATTGACCCAAACTGGCCAAAGAGTTTATTCCATGCCATAAATGTCATGCTCAGTATATAAGTGGGGGTTGCTTATGGGCAGGGAGCATGTGCCCATCTTCCACTTTTCTCTTGCTTGCTGGCGTCGTTCCCTCTACCTTGCTGGCTTGCTTTCGCTCCTTTGCTTGCTGCTCGGTGTCGTTTCAGCGATCTCTGCTCAGGACAGGCTGTATCGGTCATTGGAACATCGGGTGGTGAGAAATCGTGCATTGTTCATTGTAGTTTTGTCCCAAGTGGGGCTAAACCATGACACTTGCACATCTGCACATGCTTAATGTAAAAGATAGCAGTCAACTTCTAAGTAAACCCAGAAAAATTGTGTTTCAGACTTCCATTTTGCCCTGGTTTTATTTAGTGGGGGGGGGGCTACGGTGGCAGCTTCTGTAAGAAGCTTCTAGAAGTAGTGTCCCCTTTGTCCAGTGGACTCGACCAGGCCTAGGGTGGATCTGCTGCCGGCCAGGGCCGAGCCAATTGGTGGCAGAATGTCCCCTGATAATGTTTCTGCGATAACATATTTAAGAAAGGGAAAAACAGGAAAAAAAGAAGTGAAGACGTGAAGAAGCTGGAGCGGGGGCAGAGAGGGGGAGGCACGGGCCTTGTGGGCCTTGCAGCCCTCATCCTCTGGCTTCCCACCAGGCTGCCGTCTGGGCCCAACTTGGCCCAGCCTGGCTGCAAGAAGTGGAGAGGAGAGGAGAAGAGAACCTGAGAGGCATCTGCCTGCCTGTTGTGAAGAATCTTTTGTGAGAGGAATGACTGCAGATGCCAAGGTCAGTGAAGAAGGAGGGGGAGGAGTAATGCGGCTCCTGGCCAAGATTCCCCTGCAGTCTGTGGTGAAGACCGTGGTGAAGCAGGCTGTCCCCCTGCAGCCCATGGAAGCCCATGGAGGTGCAGAGATCCACCTGCAGCCCATGGAGGACCCCACGTCAGGGCAGGCGGATGCCTGAAGGAGGCTGTGGCCTATGGAGGGCCCACGCTGGGGCAGCTATTCCTGAGGGACTGCACCCCGTAAAAGAAATGACCCATGCCGGAGCAGTTCACAAAGGACTGTATGCCATGGGAGGGATCCCACAATGAAGCAGGGGAGGAATGTGAGGAATTCTTCCCCTGTTCCCCTGATGAGGAAGCAGCAGCGTAAAGCAACGTGTGATGAACTGACCATAAGCCCCATTCACTATTCCCCCCTGTGCTGCTGAAGGAGGGGGGAAGGTGGTAGAGATAATGTTAAGCCCAGGAAGAGGGAGGGGTGGGGGGAGGTTATCTTGTTCTCTTTCTCATTGTCTTGCTTTGATTTTAGTAACAAACAGTTTTCCCCAAGTCGTGTCTGTTTTGCCCGTAATGGTAACTTGAATGATCTCTCCCTGTCCTTATCTCAAATCTCAAGCCTTTTCCTTATATTATCTCTCCCTATTCTCTTGGAGGGTGGGGGGAGTGAGAGAGAGACTGTGTAATTTGGTCCCGAGTGGGGCTAAACTACAACACATTTAAAGTCAAGTAGCAAAAAAACCAGACTGTAGTAAAAAAAAATTATAAACTAAACCACAAGTGACTAACCAATTCTCCACAGTGCGCTGCACTCTCTGAGGCCTTATATCATTACCAAACTTAGGAAATTGTGTGGACAGTTAAGAAAAACTTTATGATGGTTGACAGGCATTATATACCATAAGTTTACAAGTTCAAAGCAGTCTTTCAGAATATGATAAAATGATTTCCTGAGTTTTCATTGTTTAGTGGTGGAATTGTAAGGATATATTTCAAAGAGAAAGTCTCTCAAAGTACGTAACTTAGTTAATTGCTCCACAGCAGCTAAGCTCTGAGATACCTCAATGCTCTTCTGTCTGAACTCGTGCCTACATCACATACTTGAGGACTTCTTGGAATGTTTCATACCATAAATAGTCTTTCCAGCTTCAAAAAACATATTATTTGTCGCCCAAACAGGGATTTTATGAGACAAAACATAGTCACAAGAAGGATTTTTATTTGGGATGGAAAGGAGATTTGTGTGCAATTTACATTGTCTTTTGTTAGTGTTTGCCTCACCCCACCTTTTTACCTTTCTGGCAAAGGAAAAAAAAAAAGCTAATGCTAGAATGACCTGCAGTAGCTTCTGAGTATAGAAGTCCATAGTGATCTTTCTACATAGTTTGGAAATTAAGAAAACTGCTCATTATTGAGTTAGTTTGTAAACTTCAAAAGCACTTTCTGAAGTCTCTACCAGAGAAACATCAGGACCGATGGGCTGAGGTAAACTGTATGAGCTTCAACAAGGCCAAGTGCTGAGTCCTGCATTTGGGTCACAACAACCCCATTCAACACTACAGGCTTGGGAAAGAGTGGCTGGAAAGTTGCCTGGTGGGAAAGGGACCTAGGGGATGCTGGTAAACAACTGGCTGAACATGCCAGCAGTGTGCCCAGGTGGCCAAGAAGGCCAACAGCATCCTGGCTTGTATCAGGAACAGTGTGGCCAGCAGGAGTAGGGAAGTGATTGTGCCCCTGTACTCGGCACTGGTGAGGCTGCACCTCAAATACTGTGTGCAGTTTTGGGACCCTCACTACAAGAAGGACATAGAGCTGCTGGAGTGCGGCCAGAGAAGGGCAATGAAGCTGGTGAAGGGTCTGGAGCACAAGTCTTATGAGGAGTGGCTGAGGGAACTAGGATTGTTTAGTCTGGAGAAGAGGAGGCTGAGAGGAGACCTCATTGCTCTCTACAAATACCTGAAAGGAGCTTGTAGGGAGGTGAGTGTTGGTCTCTTCTCCCAAGTAACTAGTGACAGGATGAGAGGAAATGACCTCAAGTTGTGGCAGGGGAGGTTTAGGTTGGATATTAGGAAACACTTCTTGACTGAAGGAGTGGTCAGGCACTGGAACAGGGCTGCCCAGGGAAGTGGTGGAATCACCATCCCTGGAGGTGTTCAAAGATCGTGTAGATGTGGCGCTTTAGGTCATGGTTTAGTGGACATAGAATCATAGAATCATAGAATCATAGAATGGTTAGGGTTGGAAGGGACCTTCTAAGGTCATCTAGTCCAACCCTCCTGCAAGGAGTAGGGACATCCCCAACTAGATCAGGTTGCTCAGAGCCTCATCCAGCCTGGCCTTGAACGTTTCCAGGGATGGGGCATCCACCACCTCTCTGGGCAACCTGTGCCAATGTTCTACAAACCTCATTGTAAAAAATTTTTTCCTAATATCCAATCTAAACCTACCTCCCTCTGTTTTAAAACCATTACCCCTCATCCTATCACAACAGGCCCTACTGAACAGCCTCTCCCCATCTTTCTTGTAGGCCCCCTTGAGGTACTGGAAGACTGCTAGAAGGTCTCCCCAGAGCCTCCTCTTCTCCAGGCTGAACAGCCCCAACTCTCTCAGCCTGTCCTCATAGGAGAGGTGCTCCAGCCCTCTGATCATCTTCATGGCCCTCCTCTGGACCTTCTCCAACTGGTCCACGTCCTTCTTATGTTGGGGGCTCCAGAACTGGACACAGTACTCCAGGTGGGGTCTCACCAGGGCAGAGCAGAGGGGCAGAATCACCTCCCTCGACCTCCTGGCCATGCTCCTCTTGATGCAGCCCAGGATGTGGTTGGCCTTCTGGGCCGCAAGGGCGCACTGCAAGCTCATGTTGAGCTTCTCATCCACCAGCACTCCCAAGTCCTTCTCCTCAGGGCTGCTCTCAATCCATTCTCCGCCCAGCCTGTATTTGTGCCTGGGATTGCCACAACCCATGTGCAGGACCTTGCACTTGGCCTGGTTGAACTTCATGAGGTTGGCACGGGCCCACCTCTCCAGCCTGTCAAGGTCCCTCTGGATGGCATCCCTTTCCTCCAGTGTGTCGACGGCACCACACAGCTTGGTGTCTTCGGCAAACTTGCTGAGGGTGCACTCTATCCCACTGTCCATGTCGCCGACAAAGATGTTGAACAGGGCTGGGCCCAACACAGACCCCTGAGGGATGCCACTCATGACCGGTCTCCACAAGGGCTATTCCATCCCATCTGACATCATGCTCAGTATATAAGTGAGGAGGGTGATGAAGGGAGCCTCCTGCTACTTGGAAGAAACTAGGTGTGGAGATCTGTTGTGAATCATTTTACTGTATTTGTTTTCCATCTCCATTTTGGTGGGGTTTTTTTTGTTGTTGCTGTTAAATTTACTTTTTGTTCCATCTCAACCCATGTGGTTTTTTTCTGGGTGTGTGTGTGGGTTTTTTTTTTTGTTTTTTTTGGTTTTGTTTTTTTTTTTGTTTACTAGTCTCCCTTCTCCCCCACTAGAGGGTGGGGGGAGTGAGAGAGAGACAAGACTGTGTAGTCTGGTCCCGATTGGGGCTGAACTGCAACGCTTATTTTGGCGCATAACATAGGGCTCGAAGGGTTGAGATAACAACAGATCTGACTTTTTTTTTTTTTGCTTGAAACAAATTTGTTTATACACACTTATTGTATTGGTGGTTAGTTATTGGTCATGATGTTGCAGTGGTTGGTTATGTTGTTGTATTGTCTACGGTCCTATATGTACTATGTGTTCCCAGTGGTGGTGTTTATCACCTCAGGGAAAATGATGAGAATTATTCTTCTGCTATACTACGCCATATCCATCTATGACATGGTGACATCAATGGCCTTACAGATAAATGGCCTTAGAGATAAATTGGTATTTCTATGTGGACAGCTTCCCAAATTTTTTCACTTCCAGGGTAGTTAAACCAGTTTTTGAGAACTTGGAAGATCTGGGGGATATTCAAGCCACTATGATGCTGTTGTTATGTATTCTGAATGTGTGCCAAGTCTTGTCTAGGGCTGCACCTGGGTTGTGGCAATCCCAGGCACAAATACAGGCTGGGCGGAGAATGGATTGAGAGCAGCCCTGAGGAGAAGGACTTGGGAGTGCTGGTGGATGAGAAGGTCAACATGAGCAGGCAATGCACCGTTGCGGTCCAGAAGGCCAACCGCATCCTGAGCTGCATCAAGAGGAGTGTGGCCAGCAGGTCGAGGGAGGTGATTCTGCCCCTCTACTCTGCCCTGGTGAGACCCCACCTGGAGTACTGTGTCCAGCTCTGGAGCCCCCAACATAAGAAGGACATGGACCAGTTGGAGAGGGTCCAGAGGAGGGCCACAAAGATGATCAGAGGGCTGGAACACCTCTCCTATGAGGACAGGCTGAGGGAGTTGGGGCTGTTCAGCCTGGAGAAGAGAAGGCTCTGGGGAGACCTTCTAGCAGTTTTCCAGTACCTCAAGGGGGCCTACAGGAAAGAAGGGGAGAGGCTGTTCAGTAGGGCCTGTTGTGATAGGACAAGGAGTAATGGTTTTAAAACAGAGGGAGGTAGATTTAGATTGGATATTAGGAAGAAATTTTTTACACTGAGGGTTGTAGAACACTAGCACAGGTTGCCCAGAGAGGTGGTGGAAGCCCCATCCCTGGAAACGTTCAAGGCCAGGCTGGATGAGGCTCTGAGCAACCTGATCTAGTTAGGGATGTCCCCGCTCCTTGCAGGAGGGTTGGACTAAATGACCTTAGAAGGTCCCTTCCAACTCTAACCATTGTATGATTCCAAAACCACTTTTAGGGAATCTCCTCCCGAGATTTACCCTGAGGCAAGATAGTAATATGTGGCATGGTATGAGGGAGAGCAAACTGACCTGCAATGTAGGGACTCAAACCCCAGCAACAGGCATTGCAGCTGAATCAGAGGGTGAACCTGTGCTAGTATCAGTTGCCCCTGTGTACAAGAAGACTTGGAAGCGGAAGTCGGCTTGTTTAGTGAGGGATGAAGAAGCCCCTTCTAGGAGGGAGCAGGAGGAAGAAGAGGAAGGTTTATTTGCTTCATGCCAAGGAAGAACTCGGCAGGCAGGCTCTTCCTCAGAGGAAGGACTCCTAAATAAGACAGTAAGCACCCAATTTCTATCCCTGAGCGAGCTGCGAGACACGTGAAAAGATTTTTAGCTGTCATCTTGGGGAGCACATTATCAGCTGGCTGCTGCGGTGCTGGGATAATGGGGCCAATAGCTTGGAATTAGAGGGCAGAGAAGCTAGGCAGCTGGGATCCATTTCTAGAGAAGGGAGCATTGACAAAGCAGTTGGAAAAGGGACACAAGCCCTCAGCCTCTGGAGGTGACTCCTGTCAGGTGTGAAGGAGAGGTATCCTTTCAAGGAGGATGTAATGTGTCACCCAGGCAAGTGGGCCACCATGGAGAGGGGTATCCAGTACCTGAGGGAACTGGCTGTGGTGGAGGTCATTTATGATGACCTGGACAATGATCAGTTACCTAAGGATCCAAATGAAGTCAGGTGCACACAACAAATGTGGTGGAAGTTTGTTCGAAGTGCACCGTCATCATATGCCAGCTTATTGGCAGTTATGACCTGGAAAGATGCAGAGGAAGAAACAGTGGATGAACTGGCTGGCTGACTCTGGCAGTACGAGGAAAGCCTGTCTTCCTCCCTAAGGGCCTGTGTCTCGGCTGTGGAGAAACTGTCCCAGGAGTTCCAGCAATTCAAAGCAGATATGTCCCATTCCCCACTGGTAAGGGCCAATATTTCAGCTATTAGGAGTAAACGTTTCCCTGCTCAAGAGAGACAGTACAGATGGCGGGGTACCCTGTGGTTTACCTTGTGTGACCAAGGAGAGGACATGAGGGAGTGGGATGGGAAGCCTACCTCTGCCCTAGAGGCTCGGGTACGTGAGCTGCGTGGAAAAACCATTGCAAATAGAAGTTCTCCCTGGAAAATTGCTGCACCGGTCTCCAATAGGCAGAGTAGAAGGAATAGCTTTAGTTCTGACCCTCTCGAAGGGACCTCTCGTGCATATTTAAAAGAAATGAACAATGAATACTGTGGCCAGGATTAGAGAGGCCCTGCCTCCCGCCAGGTGGAGGAGAGGGACAACAGAGTTTATTGGACTGTGTGGATCCGGCCTGGCACGTCAGACCCACAAGAGTATAAAGCTCTAGTGGATGCTGGTGCACAATGTACCTTGATGCCATCAAAATACGATGGGGCAGAACCCATTTGTATTTCTGGAGTGACAGGAGGATCCCAACAGCTGTCTGTATTGGAGGCTGAAGTGAGCCTGACAGGGAATGAGTGGCAAAAGCACCCCATAGTGACTGGCCCAGATGCTCCATGCATTCTTGGTATAGATTACCTCAGAAGGGGATATTTCAAGGACCCAAAAGGGTATCGGTGGGCTTTTGGTGTAGGTGCTTTGGAGATGGAGGAAATTGTGCAGTTGTCCAACTTGCCTGGTCTGTCAGAGGATCCTTCTGTTGTGGGGTTGCTGAAGGTTGAAGAACAACAGGTGCCAATTGCTACCACCACTGTGCACTGGTGGCAGTATTGCAGCAACCGAGACTCCCTGATCCCCATCCATAAGCTGATTCGTTGGCTAGAGAGCCAGGGAGTGATCAGCAAGTCCCGCTCACCTTTTAACAGTCCCATATGGCCAGTGAGAGAATCAAGTGGAGAGTGGAGGTTAACAGTGGACTATCGTGGCCTGAATGAGGTAACACCACCACTGAGTGCTGCCGTGCCACACATGCTAGAACTTCCCTATGAACTGGAATCCAAGGCAGCCAAACAGTATGCCACCATTGATATTGCCAATATTTTTTTCTCAATCCCATTGGCAGCAGAATGCAGGCCACAGTTTGCTTTCACTTGGAGGGGGGTCCAGTACACTTGGAATCGACTGCCCCAGGGGTGGAAACACAGCCCCACCATTTGCCATGGGCTGATCCAGGCTGCACTGGAAAAGGGTGGAGCTCCAGAACACCTGCAGTACATGGATGACATCGTTGTACGGGGCAACACAGCAGCAGAAGCTTTTGGAAAAGGGGAGAAAATAATTGAAATCCTCCTGAAAGCTGGGTTTGCCATAAAACGGAGTAAGGTGAAAGGACCTGCAAGAGAGATACAGTTTTTGGGGATAAAATGGCAAGATGGGCATCGTCAGATTCCAATGCATGTGGTCAACACAATAACAGCTATGGCTGCACCGATTGACAAAAAGGAAACGCAAGCTTTCCTGGGAGTTGTGGGTTTCTGGAGGATGCATATTCCAAATTATAGTATGATTGTAAGCCCTCTGTATAAAGTCACCTGAAAGAGGAATGATTTTAAATGGGGCCCTGAACAACAGCAGGCTTTTGAACAAATTAAACAAGAAATTGTTCATGCGGTGGCTTTTGGGCCAGTCTCGACAGGGCAAGAGGTAAGAAATATGCTCTACACCGCAGCTGGGGAGAATGGCCCTACCTGGTGTCTCTGGCAGAAAGCACCAGGGGAAACCCGTGGTCGACCCCTTGGGTTTTAGAGCCAGGGATATAGAGGATCTGAGGCCTGCTATACTCCAATTGAAAAAGAAATACTGGCAGCATATGAAGGAGTTTGAGTTGCTTCAGAGGTAGTTGGTACTGAAGCACAGCTCCTCCTGGCACCCCGACTGCCAGTGCTGGGCTGGATGTTCAAAGGAAGGGTCCCTTCTGCGCACCATGCAACGGATGCTACATGGAGCAAGTGGGTTGCACTGCTCACACAGCAGGCTCGAATAGGAAACCCCAATTGCCCAGGCATATCAGAAGTAATTACAGACTGGCCAGAAGGCAAAGATTTTGGAAGGTCACCAGAGGAAGAGGTGACGCGTGCTGAAGAGGCCCCACCATATAACATCCTCCCAGAAAATGAGAAGCAGTATGCTCTATTTACTGATGGATCCTGTCGTGTTGTAGGAAAACATCGAAAGTGGAAAGCTGCTGTGTGGAGTCCTACACGACGAGTTGCAGAAGCTACTGACGGCCAAGATGAATCGAGTCAGTTTGTGGAGGTGAAGGCCATCCAGCTGGCTTTAGGCATTGCTGAACGGGAAAAATGGCCTGTGCTCTATCTGTACACTGACTCATGGATGGTGGCAAATGCTCTGTGGAGGTGGTTAAAGCAATGGAAACAGAGCAACTGGCAGCACAGAGGCAAACCCATCTGGGCTGCCACATTGTGGCAAGATATTGCTGCCTGGTTAGAGCATCTGGTTGTAAAAGTACGTCACGTAGATGCCCACGTACCCAAGAATTGGGCCACTGAAGACCATCAAAACAAGCAGCAAGTGGATCAAGCTGCTAAAATTGAAGTGGCTCAGGTGAATCTGGACTGGCAGCATGAGGGTGAACTTTTTTTTAGCTCGGTGGGCCCATGATACCTCAGGCCATCAAGGAAGAGATGCAACATACAAATGGGCTCGTGATCGAGGGGTGGATTTAACCATGGACACTATTACACAGGTTATCCATAAATGTGAAATATGTGCTGCAATTAAGCAAATCAAGCGGTTAAAGCCTCTTTGGTATGGAGGATGATGGCTGAAGTATAAATATGTAGAGGCCTGGCAAATTGATTACATTACACTCCCACAAACCCCCCAAGGCAAGCGCTATGTGCTTACAATGGTGGAAGCAACCACTGGATGGCTGGAAACATATCCTGTACCCCATGCCACTGCCCGAAACACCATCCTGGGCCTTGAGAAACAAGTCTTATGGTGACATGGCTCTCCAGAAAGAATTGAGTCAGAAAATGGTACCCACTTCCAAAACAACCTCATAGACACCTGGGCCAAAGAGCATGGCATCGAGTGGGTATACCACATCCCCTATCACGCACCAGCCTCTGGAAAAATTGAAAGGTATAATGGACTGCTCAAAACGACACTGAAAACAATGGGTGGTGGAACCTTCAAAAATTGGGATAAGCATTTAGCAAAAGCCACTTGGTTAGTCAACACTTGGGGGTCCACCAATCTAGCTGGCCCTGCCCAATCTGAACTTCTACATACTGTAGAAGGGGATCAAGTCCCTGTGGTGCACGTAAGGAATATACTGGGGAAGACAGCCTGGGTTATTTCTCCCTTGGGAAAGGCAAACCCATGCATGGGATTGCTTTTGCTCAAGGACCTGGATGTACTTGGTGGGTAATGCAGGAGGATGGGGAAGTCCGATGTGTACCTCAAGGAGCTCTTATTTTAGGTGAAAAGAGCCAATAATTTGAAGTGCTTGATGTTGGTTACTATATAGTACTGTATGTCATTATCTAGCTATTATATGTCCCTCCTTGCTTCCTCCTGCTCCACGCCCTGAGAGACTTATGTTGTGTCAAAAGTATTATAGTAAAATCACCTAGACCAACAAAGAATGAACTTTAATAAAACAGGAAAAATTGCAGCAGTGATGCAACCAGAACTGGCTCTTGCTACTAGCACCTACCAACAGATCTTCACTCTGCAGACTATGAACTTGCTAAATCACTCGCACCAGATACGCTTCCTGAGGAAACACTGTGTTGTCTGTCCTGTGCTGAGAGATTGTTCTGACAGATGGAGCCCAAAGTTATGGACTGGATAAACTCAACAGCCATTTTGGAGGGATGGGCCACAGACTAAGGGAGTGACATCTATGTGTATGCATACAAGTTGATCAAAGAAAGGACAAGTTGATGATTAATCGGAAAGTGTAGGATCTGGGCATGATGTAGATGGTATGGAATAAGGGGTGGATAATGTCCTGGTTCTGGCTAGGATAGAATTAATATTCACTTGAGCTGGGTGGAGAACTGGAGCTGGTGGCCCCTATGGCTGGGATAGTTAATTAATTAGCTAACAGCTGGGGTTAATTTACCCAAATTAGCCAAAGGGCTATTCCATCCCATGTGACATCATGCTCAGTATATAAGTGAGGAGGGTGGGGAGGGGTGTCTCCTGCTATATGGGAAGAAACTGTGTGTGGAGATTTGTTGTGAGCCATTATACTGTATTTGTATTCCATCACTGTTTTGTTTTCTTCTGTTATTGCTGTTAAATTTACTTTTTGTTCAATCTCAACCCAGGTGTTTTTGCTGCCTTTTGTTTACCAGTTCTCCCTTCTGTCCCAGTGGAGGGGGAGTGAGAGAGAGACTGTGTAGTCTGGTCCTGATTGGGGCTGAACTACGACAAGGTGTTAGCATCTGATATGTGAGCAGGCACCCAGACCAGTAAGCTCTTCAGGTCAGTGCTGTTAATAGCACAGTTCTGTTCCTCTAACACTTTTGTTAGAATTGTAAAAATTTATTTATGTTCCTTTTCAGCTGTGCTTCCCATTGTTCCCAGCTGCTTACTTTCCTTAGTTGAGATAATTAGTTAGCTGTGCAGTCTTCCTCTCATTTGGCCAGGCTTCCCACCGGAATTACAATCTTCTAATCTTCACCGTTTCCCACAGTCCCTGTTCAGGCACCATTTGTGGGAATCATAAACATGGACTCCACTATGTGCAGCAAGCGAAATGGTTTATTGTTATAGCTTCTGTGTTTATATACCCTCCGATCATCCAACCACCACCAGATGTCCTTTGTCTTGTTTTTCTTTTTTCGGAAAGTCCCTTGTTTCTTGTTCCCATGGCTTCTGATACTCGTCATCCCCCACAGTTGGTCAAGCAGGCCCTTCATGAGCCCAAGCTGGCTGGGCCTGATCCCCTGGTTGTCCTGCATGTGCCAGGTGAGCACACTCAAGATGAACTACTCCATGATCTTTCCGGGCACTGAGGTCAGGCTGACAGTCCTGTATTTCCCTGGATCCTCCTCCTGGCCCTTCCTGTAGATGGGCGTCACATTGGCAAGCCTCCAGTCGTCTGGGACCTCCCCTGTCAACCAGGACTGGTGATAGATGATGGAGAGTGGCTTGGCAAACTCCTCCGCCAGCTCCTTCAGTCCTCTTGGGTGGATCCCATCTGGCCCGGTAGACCTGTGAGTGTCCAGGTGGCGTAGCAGGTCATTAACTGCTTCCTCCTGGATTGTGGGGGATTCATTCAGCTCTCTGTCCCCATCTTCCAGCTACAGGGGCTGAACAGCAATGGGGATAACTGGTCTGCCTATTAAAGACTGAGGCAAAGGAGGCATTAAGTACCTCAGCCTTTTCCTCATCCTTGGTGACAATGTTCCCCCTTCCCTGCATCCAATAACGGATGTAGATTCTCCTTGACTCTCTTTGTGTTGTTAATATATTTGTAAAAACATTTCTTATTATCCTTAACAACAGTGGCCAGATTGAGTTCTAGCTGGGCTTTTGCCTTTCTGATTTTTTCTCTCTGCATGACCTAACAAGCTCCTTGTACTCTTCTTGAGTTGCCTGCCCCTTCTTCTGGGAGTGGTAGACTCTCCTTTTTTCCCTGAGTCCCATCAAAAGCTCCCTGTTCAGCCAGGCTGGTTGTCTCCCCTGCCAGTTCATCTTATGGCACATGGGAACAGCCTGCTCCTGTGCCTTTAAGATTTCCTTCTTGAAGAATGTCCAGTCTTCCTGGACCCCTTTGCCCTTCAGGACTGCCTCCCAAGGGACTCTGTCAACCAGTGTCCTGAACAGGCCAAAGTCTGCCCTCCGGAAGTCCATGGTAGAAGTTTTGCTGACCCCTCTCCTTACTTCACCAAGAATCTAGAACTCTATAATTTCATGGTTGCTAAGCCCAAGATGGCCTCTGACCACCACAGCTCCCACCAGCCCTTCTCTGTTTGTAAACAGCAGCTCAAGTGAGGCACCTCCCCTAGCAGACTCACTTACCAGCTGTGTCAGGAAGTTATCTTCCACACACTCTAGGAACCTCCTAGACTGTTTTCTCTCTGCTGTTTTGTATTTCCAGCAGACGTCTGGTAAGTTGAAGTTCCCCACGAGAACAAGGACTAGCGATTGTGAGACTTCTGCCAGCCGCTTGTAGAATGCTTCATCTGCCTCTTCATCCTGGTTGGGTGGTCTATAACAGACTTCCAGCAGGATATCTGCCTCGTTGGCCTTCCCCCTCATCCTTACCCATAAGCATTCAACCTTATCATCACCATCGTTGAGCTCCATGCAATCAAAACACTCCCTGACATATAGAGCCACCCCACCGCCTCTCCTCCCTTGCCTATCCCTTCTGAAGAGCTTGTAGCCATCCATTGCAGCACTCCTGTCATGAGAGTCGTCCCACCATGTTTCTGTGATGGTGACTAAGTCATAGTTATCCCACTGCACAAGGGCTTCCAGCTGCTCCTGTTTGATGCCCATGCTGTGTGCATTGGTGTAGATGCACTTGAGCTGGGCTATTGATTTCACCCCCAACCTGTCTCTTAGGTGCCCTTCTTCAGCTTGGTGGCACGAGGACAGGGGATCCTCTGCTTCTTGTGGAGCCTCCATCTGCTGCCTTGGCCTCAGGGATGATAGGGTGTGGCTCCACTAATCTATCTCCCACTCCCTTATACTCCTTAGCCTTTCCACTTCCTCTTTCAGCTCTGCCACCAGGCTGAGCAGATCATCCACCTGGTCACACTGAAAACAGCTGTTGTCTCTGCTGCCCTCCAGTACCAGTGACAGTCTCAGGCACTCCCTGCAGCCAGAGACCTGGAAAGCTCTATGTTTGTGTGGGAGCTCCATCTGGGCTGCCACACTCATCTCCAGTGATAGCTTTTGGGTGAGTGGAAACAGACCCTGTGAGAGCTGGGTCCTCTCCTGAGAGGGCAGTGATCACCAGTTGAGTACCCTCTGGAGCCAAGAGAGGGGACTGTGCCCTGCCCACAAAAACTGCCATGACAACTGCCACACCACGCCCTTCTGACATGCCACGCCCTGTTTGTTCACACTATTTGCCACGGTCTGTGTCACTCGCACTCCCAGGCAGTTGCTCTTGTGTGCGAGGGGGTTTGGCTGCCATCACTCTTGTCCCTGCTGTCTCTTGTCTACCAGAAAATGAGAAGCGATATTCCCTATTCACTGATGGGTCTTGTCGTGTTGCAGGAAAATATCAGAGGTGGAAAGCTGCTGTGTGGAGTCCTGCATGATGAGTTGCAGAAGCAGTTGAAGGTCAAGGTGAATCAAGTCAGTTTGCAGAGGTGAAAGCCATCCAGCTGGCTTTAGACATCGCTGAAAGGGAAAAATGGCCAGTACGTTATCTCTACACTGACTCATTGTCCTGGTTCTGGCCAGGATAGAGTTAATATTTACCTGAGCTGGGTGGAGAACTGAAGCTGGTAGCCCCTATGGCTGGGATAGTTAACTAATTAGCTAACAGCTGGGGTTAATTTACCCAAATTAGCCAAAGGGCTATTCCATCCCATCTGACATCATGCTCAGTATATAAGTGAGGAGGGTGCTGAAGGGAGGCTCTCCTAGTTGGAAGAGACTGGATGTAGAGATTTGTTGTGAGCTATTATACTGTATTTGTGTTCCATCACTCTCTTGTTTTCTTCTGTCATTACTGTTAAATTTACTTTTTGTTCAATCTCAACCCGCGTGTTTGGTTTTTTTTTTTTTCCTGGTTTTCTTTTGTTTGTCAAATCTCCTCCTATTCTCTCGGAGAGTGGGGGGAGTGAGAGAGAGACTGCGTAGTCTGGTCCCCGTTGGGGCTGACCTACGACACTCATGGATGGTGGCAAATGCTCTGTGGAGGTGGTTAAAGCAATGGAAGCGAAGCAACTGGCAGCACAGAGGCAAGCCCATCTGGGTTGCCGCATTGTGGCAAGATATTGCTGCCCAGTTAGAGCATCTGGTTGTAAAAGTACTTTATGTAGATGCCCACGTACCCAAGAGTCGGGCCACGGAAGAACATCAGAACAACCAGCAAGTGGATCAAGCTGCTAAGATTAAAGTTTCCCAAGTGGACCTAGACTGGCAACACAGGGGTGAACTATTTTTAGGTTGGTGGGCCCATGATACCTCAGGCCATCAGGGAAGAGATGCAACATATAGATGGGCTCGTGATCGAGGGGTGGACTTGACCATGGACACTATCGCACAGCTTATCCATGACTGTGGAACATGCGCTGCAATCAAGCATATCAAGCTACTAAAGCCACTTTGGTATGAAGGACAATGGCTGAAGTATAAATATGGAGAGGCCTGGCAGATTGATTACATCACACTCCCACTAACTTGCCAAGGCAAGCGCCATGTTCTTACAATGGTGGAGCAACCACTGAGTGGCCAGAGACATATTCTGTACCCCATGACACTGCCCGAAACATTATCCTTGGCCTTGAGAAGCAAGTTCTCTGGCAACATGGTACTCCAGAAAGAATTGAATCAGACAATGGGACTCATTTCTGAAACAACCTCATAGACACCTGGGCCAAAGAGCATGGCATTGAGTGGTTATATCACATCCCCTATCATGCACCAGCCTCTGGAAAGATTGAATGGTACAATGGACTGCTGAAAGCTATACCAAAAGCAATGGATGGTGGGACCTTCAAACATTGGGATAAACATTTAGCAAAAGCCACCTGGTTAGTCAACACTCAAGGATCCACCAATCTAGCTGGCCCTGCCCAATCTGAACTTCTACGTACTGTAGAAGGGGATAAAGTCCCTGTGCTGCATCTAAAGAATATACTCGGGAAGACAGTCTGGGTTATTCCTCCCCTGGGTAAAGGCAAACCCACCCATGGGATTGCTTTTTTCAAGGACCTGGATGTACTTGGTGGGTGATGCAGGAGGATGGGCAAGTCTGATGTGTACCTCAAGGAGATTTGATTTTAGGTGAAAATAGCCAATAATTTGATCCATATATCATCATTTCTGTAGTTATTATATGTCATATCAAAGGCATGGCAGCAAAAATCACTCAGATCAGTGAAGAATGAACTTTGATGAAACCGAGCAAAGTGCATCAGTGATGGAACCAGAACTGGAACCCAACAATTCCCTTGAGATCAACATCTTCAACTCACAGACTGTGAACATGATACATCAGCCACGCCAGATGTACCAGCTTCGTGCTTGTCATAGTTTAGCCCCACTCGGGACCAGCCTACGCAGTCTCTCTCTCATTGCCTCCACACTCTGAGGGAATAGGGAGAGATAATACAAGAAAAAAAGGCTTGAGGTTTGAGATAAGGACAGGGAGAGATCCTTAAAGTTACCTTTACAGGCAAAACAGACTTGACTTGGGGAAAACTATTTGTTTATTATTAAAACCAAAGCAGGATAATGACACAGAGAACAAGATAACTTCCCCCCACTCCTCCCTCTTCCCGCGCTTAACATGACTTCTTCCCTCTTCCCACTCTACCTCCTTCCCCACCCTGAGCGGTTCAGGGGGGAAGAGGGAATTGGGGTTATGGTCAGTCCACCACTTGTCGCTTTACATCGCTCCTTCCTCCTCAGGGGAAGAACTCCTCACATTCCTCCAGGAGAAGGAGGATTGGGAACCGTACTCTGACTTGTATCCATGGAAAGAGACTAGGGAAAGAGTTCAGCATAATAAACAAGAATGAAACAACAGCCAAGCTCCCGTGGAGGACTGGTGACCCCATGTAGAGCTTCAAATATTTTGGAAAAACCGATCCTCACAAATAGTAAGAGTCTTAATTGACACGGGAGCAGAGGCCTTTTTAATATATGGAAATCACAAGAAATTTAAAGGACGACCTGTAAATATTACAGGCCTAGGAGGCAAACAAATTC
Source organism: Chlamydotis macqueenii (assembly GCF_036417535.1). Taxonomy (NCBI): domain Eukaryota; kingdom Metazoa; phylum Chordata; class Aves; order Otidiformes; family Otididae; genus Chlamydotis; species Chlamydotis macqueenii. Next base: position 53,308,839 of record NC_141592.1, on the reverse strand, counting down.
AAGCTGTACAAACACAAATAGAAATGAAAATAGGTAACCTCCAGAAACAACTGTACTCAGTCATGATTGCCCTTGCTCATTAATACATAATAGGGACAGATATTTTGCAGGGACTGACTTTGAATCTCCCAGATGGTCGGTACCAGTTTGGAGTGAAAAATCATATCAGTATTAGGACAATCCTGGTAGGAAAAGTGAAAATGCCTCCTGTGCAGATTCCTGCTGCCACTAAACTAGTGACTATGAAACAATATAGAATTCCAGGGGGACATGAGGAGATATTACAGACAATTAAAGATTTGTTGGAAACAGGAGTTTCAAAACCTACATCTATTGCCTGGAATAATCCAGTGTGGCTGGTAAAGAAAAGTGATGGGACCTGGCAAATGACTGTTGACTATAGAGAGTTAAATAAATGCACTCCACCGCTGACAACTGCAGTGCCAGATACTGTCATTCTAATTGAGAAGATACAATGGCATCCAGAAACCTGGTATGCAGTAATTGATTTTGCTAATGCTTTCTTTACAGTACCCATTGCCGAGGAGCACTGGGATCAATTTGCCTTTACCTGGCAAGGCAGACAGTACACCTTTACTCATCTGTCTCAAGGGTGGATACATAGCCCTACTGTTTCTCACCAGACGGTGGCTGAGCATTTGGATTTGCTGACTTTACCAGCCACCATGCAGATAGTACACTATATTGATATTATGATTCAAGGAAAAACTGAACAAGAGGTGTTGGATCAATTGGAGTTGTTAATTCAGCATATGAGAAACAAAGGATGGGAAGTTAATCTTACCAAAATTCAAGGACCATCCCAGACAGTAAATTTTTTAGGAATTCAGTAGCACTGTGGGCATTGGGAAATATTGCCCAAAGCTCGACAGAAAATTTTAGACATTGCAGTACCATGTAATAAGAATGAGTCACAAAGATTTATTGGATTGTTTGGTTTTTGGAGACAGCACATTCCGCATTTAGGACAAATCTTAACCCTGTTACATAAAGTAACAAGGAAAAAGCATGAATTTGAATGGGGAGATGAACAGCAAGCTACCTTAGAATTAGCAAAAGAAGCCATTCAAAGGGCTTTAGCCCATGCAAAAAGGAGAAGTAGAGCTGAATGTATCCATAAATGGGTCATATGCCAATTGGAGTCTCTGACAGAAACAGGGAAAGAAAAAGGTTCCCTTGGGTTTTTGGGGAATGTGTGAGGGATATCAGTGATGGTCCATGTAGGGCCACTGTGGGAAATTACAAGCTGCACACAACTGTGAGAACGTGACCTTGGAGAGGGGAGCTAGGAGGGTTATTGAGCAGGATGTTGTTGCTATCCAGGAACCACTGTTAGCCAGCAGGGCACATACTTGGCAGGCCTTGCTGCATGCGCTGGCCACGTGTGCATCAACGCCTAGTCAGTACTCTTCCACTGAATCTGCTGAGGGTATAAACAGAGGTGGCTCAGAGCAGAGGGAGAGAGAAAGGACCCAGAGCACACTCTATGAACAACAGGGGACGCCCTGAAGGTGCTGTGCCTACCTCCCTTCTCTGCTCTGACCCCGCTGATCATCCTCCTCCTGCTTGGTGGTGTTTCCAGCATAGTCGGGGTGGTAAGACTCTCATAAAGGGGAAACAATGCGCTAGTAACTGCTTATGCTAGGAACTGTAACTGCTTATGCTGGTAACTGCTTATGCAAGGCTATAACAGAGCAATAAATACTGTTGTGCTTTTAAATATCATATGCTGGGTGAACTTTGTGCATAGGAATCCTACGAACCAGCTACAGGGAAGAAAACTACCAATGGCAGGAAACAATTATACACCTTTTGAGAAACAGTTATTAGCATGTTATTGGGCTTTAGTAGAAACAGGACAACTTATAGTAGGTCATGAAGTGGCTCTTCGTCCTGAAATTCCTATCATGCAGTGGGTTAAAAGCTCTCCAAAAACTCATTGAATTGGACATGCTCAGGAATCTAGTATCATAAAGTGGAAGTGGTATATTCAAGATAGAGCCAAGGTGGGAGTTGGTGGAATAGCTACCCTCCATGAATGAGTAGCTACTGTCCCCATGAGTAATCAAGAAATAAACTCTGATTTCACGGTCAAGTGGGAATCCCCTGTGCGGTGGGGAAAAGCCTTGGTTTACGGATGGATCAGCTAAGTATATAGGGAGGAAGAGGTTTTGGAAAGCGGTAGCTTACCATCCTCATTCAGGAAAATTTTTAGAAACAACTGAGGAAGGAAAAAGTAGCCAGTATGCTGAATTATATGCAGTTTATACAGCCTTAAAGCAAGAAGATCTAGGAGAATGCCATTTATATACGGATTCTTGGTCTGTGGCTAATGTGTTAGCCACCTGGCTGCCAACATGGGTAGGCCAAGATTGTAAAATATAGTCTAAGGAGGTCTGGGGAAAGTAATTGTGGAATGATATTTGGGAAATAGTACAAAAGGTCTAAAGTAACTGTGTTTCATGTTGATGCTTATAGTAATACGGACACTTTGGAATGATTTTATAATTCTGTTGCAGACAACTGGGTGAATATTTCCCAAGCTGGGATTTATCCAGGTGGAGAACCCACCTCATGGATGCACTCCATATTTTAAACAATAGATCCATTGGGGAAATGGAAACCCCCTTGATGCGCATGACTACACCCAATTTGCAAATTAAATCTTTAACGGTGAATGAGACCTTGATCTATTGGGAAATTGTCCCGGGTGCAATGGCTCCTTATAGGGCCACTCCTGAGGCTGCAGGGTTGGATCTCTATGCATTAGAATTGATCAGAATAAATAAAAAACAGATGAGAATTATCAATAGCGGAACAGGGATTCAGATTCCCCCAGGACACTTTGGTTTGATAACTGCTCATTCAAGCTTAGCCTTGAAGAGTGTCCATGTCATGGGAGGAGTGATTGATGCTGATTATCAAGGGAAAATTAAAGTAATTCTGCTAAACAGTGGTGAACAGGATTTGGTTATTCAACCCCATGACAGAGCAGCAGAGTTATTGATATTACCAGTTTTGAAAACACTTATGAAAAAAGGAGATTCACCTCCAATCACCACCATTCATGGAGATGGAGGATTTGGGTCCACCCATATAAATAGTGGTGCTAAAGTATGGGTTCAAAGACCACACAGACCACCTGAACAAATGGAAGTCATAGTAACAGGAAAAGATAACACTGTCTTGATTATGAAACCTGGACAAGAAAAGTGGGAATATATCCCCGCAACTGTTATATGCGAGAATAGCTAGATGGTATAGAATTTTGCCGTACAGATTCTGCACGACTGCATTTACCTGTCTACTGCAACGGTCCATTTAGGAGAGGATATTACCCATGTAACTTGATATGGATATGAAGACTGATGTGGACACCAATTAATTTTCATGAACAGAAGAGAACCTATTGACAATGAAACTCTTGTTGACATTACTAATTTTATGTTATCATTGTAACCAGAACATAGGTTGGGAAAACAGGTTTTTACTTTTAGGAGCAGAAATAGGAAACTCATTCAATCTCAGCAACTGTTGGGAGTATGGAAGTCCAGGAGGATTTGAAGACTGGCCTTGGCTAGCCCTACCGGTACAACCCAAATGGTGGGTGGGCAACTTGAGCACAGTTCATGATGGAACGGAATTCTGGACCGCAGAGAACCAGTCATAGCAGTTCCCAGTGGGCATGGCAACATCAAAATGGAACTCGAATTTACTTTCAAAAATCCGAGGGGGGGGGACCATGGGTTAAACACATACTTTTCTTTCTCCTTTGCACAACTGTTAGGTTGATTTTTATTCCATGTTTAATTCCTTACTTTACACAATTGATTAAGCGTGTTTTAAAGAGAATACAAATAGTAGCTATGATTGATGAGCAAAAATTGATAGAGGGGTGGAGAGTACTGCCTGTATGCCTCATTTAAAATCCATAAGATGATTTTAATATCACATTTAAATTGTATAAATAAGTGGATCATAATTAATACAGTAATACCAGTCATTAATAAGAATTATTCAGGATACGGGTCCTCCGTGGGTCAAAGGACTGAATGAAGTGACCAGGCCTGATTAACGGGCCTGAGCCAGAGTTGAGCCATGGATGACCCATATCGCATTGCTATGTTCAGCAGGATTGTGTTGTTTTAATTGTAACTTCTTCAGTATACACAGAGTGTGAGAAAGTACATCATAAGAATGGATAACAACTCCTTGGCCTTGTGTATGAAAAAACAGGAGATATGCAAGAGAGAAGTGTTACATCACAGCAACTCCCTTGTTTCCTCTTTTGAGCTCTGGCCAAGCTCTAGAGAGAGGGCCAATGGGGTAACTGAAACCAGGTGGTTCCATATTTTAGAATAATGAAAGCAAGTTGTTTATTTAGCACTATAAAAGGCTGGACCCTCTTGCAGCGACTATGAGTGGACACACTGCATAGGACCTCCCAATTGCTGGGACAGGCTCTCCAAATCCTTGCTGCAACTGGGGCTCCTCAGCGATTGTGGATCCGGATGATGGCAACGTATTAATAGGGCAATTGGTGATGTATCTTTCTTAAGCACTATACTTATTTTCATGTAGTAATGATTAGATGCATTACCTTTAAATGCTATTGCTGTTAATCTGTTGATAATCACTACTAATCCTTTATTACCTTCTCTATATGAATAAATCAGGTGAAACTTAATTTTGTGGAGTATTTGGTATTTGAATCCTTTGTGCTGAATCTGTTCTGTGGTAAAACAATGTTTTCATTAAAAATGAGAGTTTGGCAGCAGTAGAATCCTTTGAAAATTCATTATTATTCTTTGAATTGTTTTGGGAAAAAAGTAGCACTGTAAGGAACAAAAATTCTGAAATCTGAAAAGTATTAACATTTTCCAAATGAAGCAGTTCATTTTTCTAACTTGAGGCAAGATTTTTTTCCCCTTCAAATGTACTTGAACATGAACAAAAATCCAAGTGACCCATCTTATGTCAAACTAAGTGTTTCTTACTATTTCAGATAATTTTGAGCTTTATTTTGATGATTTTTTGACTTGAAATGTTCCTTTTGAAACTGCAAGTGAAAACAACCAGTTCAAGAGGAGAAATCTAAATATGTTTTAATCAAAAGAGCATTAATAGATGTAGAATCATAGAATAGTTTGGGTTGGAAGGGACCTTTAAAGGTCATCTAGTCCAACTCCCTCTGCAGTGAGCAGGGACATCTTCAACTAGATAAGGTTGCTCAGAGCCCTGTCCAACTTGACCTTGAATGTTTATAGGGGTGAGGCATCTACCACCTCTCTGGGCAACCTGTTCCAGTGTTCCATCATCCTCAATTTCTTCCTTACATCTAATCTAAATCTACCTCCTTCTATTTTAAAACCATTACCCCCTGTCCTATCACAACAGGCCCAGCTAAAAAGTTTGTCCCCATCTTTCTTATAAGCCCCCTTGAGGTACTGGAAGGCTGCTATAAGTCTCCCTGGAGCCTTCTCTTCTCCAGGCTGAACAGCCCCAACTCTCAGTCTGTCCTCATAGGAGAGGTGCTCCAGCCCTCTGACCTGAACTCACTCTGGACTCAACAGCTCCATGTCCTTCTTATGTTGGAGGCTCCAGACATGGACGCATATTGTAGTTCAGCCCAAATCGGGGCAGTTTCTCTCTCATTCCCCCCACCCTCCAAGAGAATAGGGAGAGATAATATAAGAAAAAAAAACTCCTGGGCTTAACATTATCTCTACTACCTTCCCCCTCCGAGCAGCACAGAGGGGAAGAGGGAATGGGGCTTACGGTCAGTTCATCACACGTTGTTTTATGCCACTGCTTCATGGTCAGGGGAAGAACTCCTCACATTCCTCCTCTACTCCAGCATGGGGTCCCTCCCACGGGCCACAGTCCTTCGTGAAACTGCTCCGGCGTGGGTCATCTCTTCCACAGGGTGCAGTCCCTCTAGAACAGCTGCCCCAGCGGGCCCTCCATGGGCCACAGCCTCCTTCAGGCATCCGCCTCCCCCAGTACGGGGTCCTTCACGGGCTCCAAGTGGATCTCTGCTCCTCCGTGGGCCTCCATGGGCTGCAGGGGCACAACCTGCTCCACCATGGTCGTCACCACAGGCTGCAGGGGAATCTTGGCCAGGAGCTGCATTGCTCCTCCCCCTCCTTCTTCACTGACCTTGGTGTCTGCAGCCATTCCTCTCACAAGAAAATTCTTCACAAGAGGCAGACAGACTCCTCTCAGGTTCTCTTCACATCTCCTCTCCATGTTCTTGCAGTCGGGCTGGGCTGAGTCGGGCCCAGACGGCCACCTGGAGGGAGGTCAGAGGGTGAGGGCTACAAGGCCCACAAGGCTTGTGCCTCCCCGTCTCTGCCCTCGCTCAGTGTCTTCACATCTCCTTTTTTTTTACTTTCTTCTTTTTCCCCTTCTTAAATACCTTATCGCAGAGGCATTATCACTATCAGGGAACATTCTGTCACCAATTGACTCGGCTCTGGCCAGCAGCGGGTCCACCCTAGGCCCAGCAAAGTCCACTGGACAAAGAGTAAAGTACTTACTTCTAGAAGCTTCTTACAGAAGCTACCATCATAGCCCCCCTCCCTCGACCTGCTCACCACGCATCTTTTGATGCAGCCCAGGATGCGGTTGGCCTTCTGGACCACAAGGGTTCATTGCCGGTTCATGTTGAGCTTCTCATCCACCATCACTCTCAAGTCCTTCTCCTCAGGGCTGGTCTTGATCCATTCCCCGCCCAGCCTGTATTTGTGCCTGGGATTGCCACGACCCGCATGCAGGACCTTGCACTTGGCCTGGTTGAACTGCATGAGGTTGGCACAGGCCCACCTCTCCAGTCTGTCAAGGTCCCTCTGGATGGCATCCCTTCCCTCCAGCATGTCGACTGCACCACTTACTCAGCTTGTTGTTGTTGGCAAACTTGCTGAGGGTGCACTCTTTCCCACTGTCCATGTTGCTGACAAAGATGTTGAACAGGGCCAGGCCCAACACCGACCCTGGAGGAAGGCCACTTGTCACTGGTCTCCACCTGGACATTGAGCCGTTGACCACCACTCTCCGAGTACGGCCATCCAGCCAATCCCTTATCCACTGAGTGGTCCATCTGTTAAATCCACGTCTCTCCAGTTTAGAGAGAAGGATGTTGTTCAGGACAGTGTCAAATGCCTTACACATGTCCAGGTAGATGACGTCTGTTGCTCATCCCTTGTCCACTGAAGCTGTCACCCCACCATAGAAGGTCACCAAATTGGTCAGGCACGGTCTTCCCTTAGTGAAGCCGTGTTGCCTGTCACCAATCACCTCCTTATTTTCCATATGCCTTAGCATGCTTTCCAGGAGAATCTACTCCATGACCTTGCCAGGCACAGAGGTGAGTCTGACTGGCCTGCAGTTCCCTGGGTCTTCCTTGTTCCCCTTTTTAAAAATGGGGGTTATGTTTCCCCTTTTCCAGCCAGTGGGAACTTCACCAGACTGCCACAACTTCTCAAATATGATGGATAGTGGCTTGGCAACTTCCTCTGCCAGTTCCCTCAGGACCTGCGGATGCATCTCATCAAGCCCCGTGGGCTTGTGCATCTTCAGGTTCCTTAGATGGTCTCTAACCTGATCTTCTCCTACAGTGGGTAGTTCTTCATTCTCCCAGTCACTGCCTTTGCCTTCCGCGACTTGGGTGATGTGGCTAGAGCCCTTATCGGTGAAGACTGAGGCAAAAAAGTCCTTGAGTACCTCAGCCTTCTCCATGTCCCAGGTAACCAGGTCTCTTATTTCCTTCTGGCGAGGGCCCACATTCTCCCTGGTCTTCCTTTTATCCCCAGCATACCTATAGAAGCTTTTCTTGTTGCCCTTGATGACCCTGGACAGATTTAATTCTGTCAGGGCTTTAGCCTGACTTACCTGATCCCTGGCTGCTTGGACAATCCCTCTGTATTCCTCCCAGGCTATCTGTCCTTGTTTCCACCCTCTGTAAGCTTCCTTTTTGTTTTTCAGTTTTTCCAGGAGCTTCTTGTTCATCCATGCAGGCCTCCTGGCATTTTTGCCCAACTTCCTCTTCATTGGGATGCATCGCTCCTGAGCTTGGAGGAGGTGATCCTGGAATATTAACCAGCTTTCCTGGGCCCCTCTTCCCTCCAGGGTTTTATCCCATGGTACTTTGCCCAGCAGGTCCAAGTCTGTTCTCCTGAAGTCCAAAGTAGTGAGCTTGCTGTGCGCCCTCCTTTCTACCTGAAGGATCTTGAACTCCATCATTTCATGGTCACTGTAGCCAAGGCTTCCCTTGAGCTCCACATTCCCCGCCAGGCCCTCCTTGTTGGTGAGAACAAGATACAGCATTAATAGATGTATGAAGATGCAAATATTCTTCTACAGTTAACTTAAGAAACTCATTCACAACTCCAGTTCCTCTCTTGCTGTGATTTCACAAAAACAAAAACTGTCCCATATATTATGAATGCTAAGAAATACTTTGTCTACGGTATGAAACAAGAACCCTTCACATATTACATGCTCATTATCTTATTTTAAATACATTTTTGTTCATCTTATATGCAACAAATATGACTTTTTGAAAAGCAGGAGATTTCATCGAATCATAGAATCATAGAATGGTTAGAGTTGGAAGGGACCTTCAAAGGTCATCTAGTCCAACCCCCCTGCATGGAGCAGGGACATCCCTGACTAGGTCAGGTTGCTCAGAGCCTCATCCAGCCTGGCCTTGAACGTTTCCAGGGACGAGGCATCCACCACCTCTCTGGGCAACCTGTTCCAGTGTTCTACAACTCGCATTGTAAAAAATTTCTTCCTTATATCCAGTCTGAATCTGCCTCCCTCTGTTTTAAAACCATTACTCCTCGTCCTATCACAACAGGCCCTACTGAACAGCCTCTCCCCATCTTTCTTGTAGGCCCCCTTGAGGTACTGGAAGACCGCTATCAGGTCTCCCCGGAGCCTCCTCTTCTCCAGGCTGAACAGCCCCAACTCTCTCAGCCTGTCCTCATAGGAGAGGTGTTCCAGCCCTCTGATCATCTTTGTGGCCCTCCTCTGGACCCTCTCCAACTGGTCCATGTCCATCTTATGCTGGGGGCTCCAGAGCTGGACACAGTACTCCAGGTGGGGTCTCACCAGGGCAGAGTAGAGGGGGAGAATCACCTCCCTCGACCTGCTGGCCACACTCCTCTTGATGCAGCCCAGGATGTGGTTGGCCTTCTAGGCCACATGGGCACATTGCCTGCTCATGTTGAGCTTCTCATCCACCATCACTCCCAAGTCCTTCTCCACAGGGCTGATCTCGATCCATTCTCTGCCCAGCCTGTATTTGTGCCTGGGATTGCCACGACCCAGGTGCACTTGGCCTGGTTGAACTTCATGAGGTTGGCACAGGCCCACCTCTCCAGCCTGTCAAGGTCCCTCTGGATGGCATCCCTCCCTTCCAGCGTGTCGATGGCACCACACAGCTTGGTGTCATCAGCAAACTTGCTGAGGGTGCACTCTATCCCACTGTCCATGTCACCGACAAAGATGTTGAACAGGGCTGGGCCCAACACAGACCCCTGAGGGACGCCACTCGTGACCGGTCTCCACTTGGACATCGAGCCGTTGACTGACCACCACTCTCTGAGTGCGGCCATCCAGCCAACTCCTTATCCACTGAGTGGTCTGTTCGCCAAAGGTATGCCTCTCTAGTTTAGAGAGAAGGATGTCGTGCGGGACAGTGTCAAAAGCTTTGCACAAGTCCAGGTAGATGATATCCGTTGCTCATCCCTTGTCCACTGATGCTGTCACCCCGTCATAGAAGGCCACCAAATTGGTCAGGCACGATCTGCCCTTGGTGAAGCCATGTTGGCTGTCACCAACCACCTCCTTGCTCTCCATGTGCCTTAGCACATGACTTCTACTTAACCAGACTATAGACAATTTATCAAGCCATATTGACAGTGTCAAGTGCATTAGACATCTTGCTAAAGATGTAATACTTAGGAGTGTTGAAAATAAATATTTAGATTTATTACAGCAGTAAAACATATAAGAAAATATAATACATTTGTATGCATATATTATACTCACCATTCATTAGTCTTAAATCATAAAAGCCTGAATTTTTCTATTTTTAGTCAAATCCACCTATCTGGTACTGAGCTGAACAGTGAATTCTACATTTCTGATGTCCTTATATAAAATTAGGTGATTCATGCCAGGATTCATTAAACAGCTATAAGATCTCTTTTAATGGGAAGAATCACTCAAAAGATGTAACCTGCCAGTAGAATTTGGTGAGCTTATCTGAAACTGAGATGTACCAAGGGCAGAAACTCCGTTCTTCCAGGGAAAAGGCAGATGCTACTGAATAAGAAGAGTTGAACAAATTCTTTTTGTTTTCCTGTGCTGTAATGTGCTTATTTAATAGCTATAATATTATATCATAAGATTGCTGTAGTTTTCAACTACTAAAAGGTGCAACAAGGTCTTGGTACCATAAAGTGTTATCATAAGAGCCAACTTTCTGGATTTAGACAGTATGAGGTTTAAGAGTTTGATTTGGCTTATTTTGGAACCCATGAAAGTTAAATATGAGTACTAGTCAGGTTTCCATTGAGAGTAACTTGTATTTGGAAATTCATAGTCTTCTAAAACAGCTGAGGTTCAGCATAAAGCTATGCCAAGAGCTACTCGTGAAATTAGGAAGAAAGATCAATATAGAAATATTTTACTGACCCAGTACTGATAGTTAGAGGCAAGTTCAGAGTTTTGCATAAGTTACATAGTCTAGCTATTGCATTAAATATGCCATCAATTGACAAATCAGCAACAGGTATGTCATATCAAAGTATTAAAGTAAGATCAACTAAATTTTTATTACTATTGTTATGGTTCAGAGATTTAAGAATACATATAGAGTCACAATCTTTGTTGTTGTTGTTGTTGTTTTGCATGAAAATTAGAAGTACTATTACTAAAAAATTCCATAGAAAAAGTAACTGATGAAGAACAGATTTTTTACTTTCTCCAAATACAAGGAATCTCACTGAATTTGGAAGTTTTAGCAGACAGGATAAGTAGCAGCCCATGCTTCAGATACCAAAGAAAAATACAGTTAATATGTTGATAGCTTCTGCGTGTCTCAGTTTGACCTGAAATACCTGCAGTCAATAGTTTATTGCCAAATAAGAAGTGATTGCTGCGTTCTGTGATTATGTTACTTTCCTCTGTTAGGAGCAGAAGCTCTACACAGCTGAGCAGATCTGTACAGAACAGATAGATGTTGTTTCAAGAGATGTTTACTAAAGTTATCTGTATTTGGTATCACAGCTTTCGGAGTAAATATTAAAATTGAATTTCATCTAATTTGAGGCTAAAAGTGCTAGCCAGTACAGAATGTCCCACATAAGCAGTCTGCTACATATCATTGGTCCATGAATTAACCACTGGTAATAACTATTATATTCCAGTTTTCACTTCTGTAGAAGAATAGAGTCATTTAACTTCCCAACACCCTTTCTGAGAACTTAGAGATGCAGTCCTTCTGCAGAGCACTGATCCAGCAGGGAGTCCTGTATAAACAGATGATTTGTCTCCAAACAAAGTGGGAGAATCCTAATAGAAAACAGATCTGGACACTCATAAACACCTACAAGGAAAAACTTTTTTTCCAAAGGAGGCTGACTATTTTGACTGTAACTTCTGCAAAGAGGTTTTATTGCATATTTTACTCACCTGAGTGGAGCTACAAGGCAGGATACTGAACTAGATGGTTTAATTCAGTGTCAAAATTTGTGTTTAACAGTAATTTGCAAAGGAGGGAGGTAGAGTTACAGCAAATATAATGAAGAAGGTGATATCCTATTCTCCATATTTATGAGCAGGCAGGAACACCTTGCTCCAGGAATTGCTTTTTATCTTTTGGTTAGTCCTGGCTGAGAACGCTGTAATATGTATCACCCAAGACTCTATCATATTCATATATTTGAAAATACGTAAATTGTATTACTTAATGTAAATTAATTCACTTGATTGAAAATATGTGCCAGAGAATATAAAAAAGAACAAATTTTAAGGTAGGAGGAATTGGAGTGTTTGGTAGCATTTACTAGCGATAGTTTTGAAATGAAAAAACAGCACCATGACTCACTCTAGATAAATGACCCATCACAGAGAGACAAATAGTGCTATGTTCCTGATTCACTCCCACTCAGTAAGTATTTTTACTTCTAAGTCCAACTCAGTTTTAAATAATGGCTTGAAATACATAAATTTTCAAGAAAGACAGGCAGTAAATCCAGCTTATTGCCAAATTAGCATCAGTTTATTCACTATGTATGTGTATACCAACTTCCAAGCTGCATAGCTATCTGACAGTCTATAACTTTACCAGATTCAAAAAGCAGAGCAATTAACTTTTTATACTTTATATCATTACGAATATTGTTGTGACCAGAGGAAAAGTAAATAATTTTCTTAGCATGTAATAGAAATGAGTTAATATTTTGGGTGACAGGCATTTTATTACTTACAACTATGTGAACTGTGGGGCAATGTAAAATAGTAACTTAGAATTTGATTTCCACATCATTTAAACTGAATCCTCATAAAAGCTGGTTCTGTGCTCTTCTAGGGTGATGTGACTTCACTGTAATACGTTTTTGTGGTAGATCTCTGTGTGGTACCTGTATCTAGGCATCAGCACTGATCAATACATTTTTTTTCAGGCTCTATCCTGCATATATATCTGGGGCTATCTAATGCAGATTTCCCCAAGGAGAGGAGTTTTTGGCCTGCATGCAGATTTGAACTCAGCTTTCAGGTTTACCTGTTGATGTCTGGAAAGTAGTATGTTACTGCAATTCTTTCCTTTGTAAAAGGAAATGCAAGCTGTGACTGCAGGGAGCTGGAGTTGTTGCTAGATGCCAGCCTTCCTCTGAAGCCAACTCACTTTATACTATTGAAAGTCTGTAAAATTCCCCTTGTAGTCTTGACCAGCGCTTTAAGGGTATTCAAGACTCATTTATATTGCAAGTTAAGATCACATGAGCCCTAATTTTCCTCCTTTCCACATGTTTAACAAACCTAGCAACTCATCTGGAGCAGCAGGATAGATGAGTCTTCCCCAAGTTCACAAATGATGTGACTGTCTTTCTAATAAGTAAGACTACCTGAAATATCCTCATGACTACTATATAGACTTCTTCTGAAGTTTTCCCCTCTTTGACATTGCAATTCTCATATATCCCAAGGTAATAGAAAGTCACCTGAATTTGGTTCCCACTTCACAAAGTTGTCAAATGCTTGTTGGAGCAATTAAAAAATGTTTCTGTATCATTTTAAGTTCTATACTTCCTGATGGGTAAATGAGAATGAAGGTGCAACTTTAACTTAGTTGAGCTTGCAAATGGGAAAAAACGCTCAGCAATAAGCAGATTCTTGCAGGTTACTTTGTTGATATCTGTCCCAGATTTTACTATGCACCTTCTCTTTGAATGACAGGTCTGCAGTGCCGTTTTGGACAGAGAGAGATGACAAGGTAAGGTTTTGAGCTCTGACCTGATTCATGCTTTGGTGCAAGTAGACTCCAGGAATATGCAGTAGTGAATGGAGATTATGTATTAACACCATAGAGGCCAGATGGGAGAAATATAATATGTGAAAATATCAAATCACTGAAACCCAGAGGTCAGAGAATCTTTTACAGTGCTCCATCAAATCACAAGACCTCTCTTTGGATCCAAGGTATTCATTTTAGCTTTCCAAAAGTAAACAAGGCACTTGACAAAAATAGTACCCACTGTTACACATGTACAACCTTATTCACCTCAGTTGTATTAAAATGCTATGGCAGAGCATTTGCGTACCTTTAAAAAGCCACAGTGCAAATCTGCATGTCTAATAATGAATCTCTTCTTTGAATATCTCTGAGAAACAAAACATTTACTGTAGGGATGTCTGTGCTGCTACTTTTACACTGCAATAGACAATGCACAGGTATAAATAATACAATGCCCTAATTTCACGTAACCTATTTGTAATTGCTATAACCACAAGTTACTTACAGTCCAGCAATATTATATACTTCTAATATGAACTGCTGTATACTGTAGTCAGCATCACAGTGCTTTGTGGAAAGTCACTCAGTGAAATGAAAATCATGTCTCAAGCTGATTTCTTTGGCTCTGATATGTCACCTCATCTCCAGTGTGACTCAATAAAAACACAAAACAAGACAGAAGGAGGACTTGTCTCACTCTTGCAGGAAGAGTGCTACAAATGCAGCATGCAGCTTCATATCTTTCTGTTATGCTGTGTTCTAAATAGCATTCTGAAACAGCTAACAATAAAATATTTTTAAATGTTGCTAGTAAGCTGACTTAATTTTCTTCATCATTTGAATAAAGTACCTGTCACAGATGACATAACTATTTATAGACTGGCACAATTCAATTAATGTTTTAACAACCTTTAATTATGACTGCAGAAAAAGGCACATCTGTGTGGTACACTGAATGTGAAACATTTTGCATTTGGAATGCTCAGTTAGATCAAAACATGTTAGTCTGCATATCAAAGCCAGATTTTAAATAACATTTGCAATATAAGAGGTCCTGTTTGTTACTATAAATATAGGGAAGATGCTAGGTCAGACTGTTAGCGTATGGAAATTGTTTTCTCCCAGCAGCTTCCGCTTAGGATATGTGGATATAACATAGGATAGGATATAACACAGGACAGGATATAACATAGGACAGGATATAAAACAGCAAGCTGTGTAGTAGGAGTGAAGGCATTAGTAAAAAATTAAGATTGTATACCTAATTTAAATGTAGAAAAGCATAGTCTGTTTTGACTCAGTTTCTAAAAATGCACATATATCCCAGCAACAGTTCAAATAAATTAAGTAGCTGAACACAATAAGGAAGGTCTGACAGTGCTTACGGTTTAACTTGCAGAAAGGTGAACTTTTCTCACCACAGGCATCACTCCTGAGATCTCAGAATCTCAGACTTGCAGGTACATGCAAGGACAGGAACAGGAGCCAGAGCTATCAGCTCTGCCATCTAGTGAGAGTGACAGAAGCAGCAGGACTAAAGTCCTTTCCCACTCCCTCAGCACAAAACACAGTAATAGATTAATCTTATTTTCCTTGACATCAAAATCCCAGGAGGTATTTTGGCCTCCCCTGAGTCATCATCTCCTGGAGCTCCCACTTAATGAGCATGCTTTATCGCTACTCCAAATAAGTGACTGCACATATGGACAATCAACCCAAATATTCAGAAGCATCAGAAGCGTCTATCTCTACACAAGTTTGTTGCTGTCTTTGTACTACTTTCTCAGTGAAAGTCATGCAAGCCACTTCATAAGTCTACCATGCAGTGCATATGGGAAACAGAAGGTCAAATAAGAAATTTATCCTCTGGTAAGATATTATCTGCATCCAAGAAAGTCTAATTGTGTCTGAAAGCATAATGGGCTAATTTCATCCCTAGTTAAAAAGTGTCATAGTTTAATTGCAGTAAGTAATCAAGTACCACACAGCAACTCACTTACTCTCCCCCTTCTCAGGAGGTGGGGGAGAGAATTGGGAAAAAAACAAAACTCGTGGGTTGAGATAAAGGCAGTTTACTAGGATAGCAAAAAAATATATTTTTATATAATATTATTAATAATAATAATTGGAATAACAATAGAAATAATTTAGAAATACAAAATGAATGATGCACAATTTCTCACCACTCGACGACCTGATGAACGATACAGCCCGTCCCAAGCAGTAATCACGGAAAAAAAACCCCTGAAAACGATCCCAGAATGATTTCAAACAGCAAGAGCAAAGCCAGTCAGCTCACCAGCTGTTCTGGTTTTATTTAGTGAGGGGGGGCTACGGTGGTAGCTTCTGTAAGAAGCTGCTGGAAGTTGCTCCCCTTTGTTCAGTGGACTAGGCCGGGCCTAGGGCGGATCCACTGCTGGCCAAGTCTGAGCCAATTGGTAGCAGAATGTTCCCTGATAACGCCTCTGCAATAACATATTTAAGAAGGGAAAAAACAAAAAAAAAAAAAAGAAAGAAGAGATTATGTGAAGAAGTTGAGCGGGGGCAGAGAGGGGAAGGCGCGAGCCTTGTGGGCCTTGCAGGTCTCACCCTCTGGCTTCCCTCCAGGCAGCCAACTAGACCCAACTCAGCCAAGCCCAACTGCAAGAAGTGGAGAGGAGATGAGATGGATGCTGTGAAGAGATCCTGAGAGGCATCTGCCAGCCTGTTGTGAAGAATTTTTCTGGTGAGAGGAACAGCTGCAGACGACAAGGTCAGTGAAGAAGGAGGGGGAGGAGTAATGTCGCTCCTGGCCAGAATTCCTCTGCAGCCTGTGGTGATGACCATGGTGAAGCAGGCTGTGCCCCTGCAGCCCATGGAGGTCCACAGAGGAGCAGAGATCCACCTGTAGCCCATGGAGGACCCCACACCGGGGCAGGCGGATGCCTGAAGGAGGCTGTGGCCCATGGAGGGTCCGCTGGGGCAGCTGTTCTGGAGGGACTGCACTCCGTGGAAGAAATGACCCATGCCGGAGCAGTTTCATGAAGGACTGTAGCCCATGGGAGGGACCCCATGCTGGAGCAGGGGAGGAATGTGAGGAGTTCTTCCCCCAACGATGAAGCAGTGGTATAAAACAACGTGTGATGAACTGACCATAAACCCCCATTCCCTCTTCCCCTCTGTGCTGCTTGGTGTGGGGAAGATAGTAGAGATAATGTTAAGCTCGAGAAGAGGGAGGGGTGGGGGGAGGTTATCTTGTTCCCTGTCTCATTATCTTGCTTTGTTTTTAGCAATAAATGAATAGTTTACCCTAAGTCGAGTCTTTTTTGCCCGTGACGGTAACATTAAGGATTTTCTCCCTGTCCTTATCTCAAACCTAGAGCCTTTTTTCTTATATTATCTCTCCCTATTCTCTCAGAGGGTGGGGGGAGTGAGAGAGAGACGGCGTAGTCTGGCCCCAACTGAGGCTAAATTATGACACCAGCCAACCCCCACTTAAATACTGAGTGTGATGTTTATGGCATGAAATAGTCTCTTTGACCAGTTTGGATCAACTGTACTGGCTATATTCCTCCCAGCTTCCTGCATCTGCACATTAGTGAAACCTGAGAAGCTGGAAAGTGCCCTTGGTCTCTTTAGCAACAAGACACAACATCAGTGTATTATCAACATACTTCACATACCAGTTCCCATACTAAATCCAAAACACAGCTGCTACTGAGAAGAAAATTAGCTCCATCCCAGCTGAAACCAGGACAAAAGTCACACATAAAGTTTCCTCTAATATTTTCAGACCATAAAGCTAGCTAAGGTGAAAGAGACCATGGCCAATTCAGAAAATATTTTTACTTTAAATTTAAAGATTACTGCCTGCCTTCACTTGAAAAAGTGAAGAAATATATTATATAGAATCAAAGAATGGTTAGGGTTGGAAGGGACCTTCAAAGGTCATCTAGTCCAACCCCCCTGCAAGGAGCAGGGACATCCCTGACTAGATCAGGTTGCTCAGAGCCTCATCCAACCTGGCCTTGAATGTTTCCAGGGATGGGGCCTCCACCACCTCTCTGGGCAACCTGTTCCAGTGTTCTACAACCCTCAGTGTAAAAAATTTCTTCCTAATATCTAATCTAAATCTACCTCCCTCTGTTTTAAAACCATTACTCCTCATCCTATCACAACAGGCCCTACTGAACAGCCTCTCCCCTTCTTTCCTGTAGGCCCCCTTGAGGTACTGGAAGACTGCTAGAAGGTCTCCCCAGAGCCTCCTCTTCTCCAGGCTGAACAGCCCCAACTCTCTCAGCCTGTCCTCATAGGAGAGGTGCTCCAGCCCTCTGATAATCCTTATGGCCCTCCTCTGGACCTTCTCCAACTGGTCCATGTCCTTCTTATGTTGGGGGCTCCAGAGCTGGACACAGTACTCCAGGTGGGGTCTCACCAGGGCAGAGTAGAGGGGCAGAATCACCTCCCTCGACCTGCTGGCCATGCTTTTGATGTAGCCCAGGATGCGGTTGGCCTTCTGGGCCACAAGGGCACATTGCCTGCTCATGTTGAGCTTCTCATCTACCATCACTCTCAAGTCCTTCTCCTCAGGGCTGCTCTCAATACATTCTCTGTCCAGCCTGTATTTGTGCCTGGGATTGCCACAACCCACGTGCAGGACCTTGCACTTGGCCTGGTTGAACTTCATGAGGTTGGCACGGGCCCACCTCTCCAGCCTAGCAAGGTCCCTCTGGATGGCATCCCTCCCCTCCAGCGTGTCGACGACACCACACAACTTGGTGTCATCAACGAACTTGCTGAGGGTGCACTCTATCCCACTGTCCATGTCACCGACAAAGATGTTGACCAGGGCCGGGCCCAGCACGGACCCCTGAGGGACGCCACTCATGACCGGTCTCCACTTGGACATTGAGCCGTTGACTGACCACCACTCTCTGAGTGCGGCCATCCAGCCAATTTTATATCCACCGAGTGGTCCGGCCATCAAAGCCATGTCTCTCCAGTTTAGAGAGAAGGATGTTGTGTGGGACAGTGTCAAATGCCTTGCACAAGTCCAGGTATATATAGTACTTACACAATGCTTTGGGTATACATAAATGACTACCAGACACTTCTTGTCTAGGCAATACATGGTGAAAGGAAAAGGAAATGTGAACAGTCCAGTAAAAAATAATCTAGCTTTTTGTATGTGGGATGTAAATGGTTTCCCTTCTCTGGTGAATTTAATACATGAAGCATATAGTTTTATTCTCAGCTTCAGTACAATGAAACTTGCAGGTGCTATGTCAGAAGCAACTGCTACCAGAGTACTTATTTGCTATTAAAGAAAAGCTTATAAGGATAAAACCTAAAATTAGATTCCATTCTTGTATCTCAATATTTGAAAGGCCTATCACTTGCTGCCAGGCACAGTCAATTTTATTTTTATGTTTATTATTGTCTTTAATAACAAACCTGAAGAAGCAGTAACCAAAGCTCCATAAATCAATAGGATGTAGAAATGGAAGTACAGACTTAAGATAAAATCTCCATTCTTGTCATTTTATACATCTAAGATTGACAACACATGAAGAATATAGTGCTCTACAAAAGGTACTTTTGATTAATTATATGAAAATATTTTAATTACATGGTGTCAAAATTGAAATTTAAACATGAAATCCCATTATTACTCATAAAAATATCAAATTGCAATTTCAGAATATGAAATTACTTATTTTTCACAACACACTAATAGTTAATGTGCCTCCAATAAACTAATGTTTATGAAGAAAAGGATGTTTTAATTAACGTAAGGTTGCCTGACAGAGTTGTAATCTACAGTAATAGAATTTTCAAAGTATATAAAATTAAGTATGTTTACGCCCACTGATGAGCTTATCAAGTACTCAAAATTTGTTGATGCAACTTGTGGTCTCATAATATGAGTTTATAAATAAGGGCATAACACAGAAGGCTAATGCCAGGTAGAGCGTACATAGATTGGCAGGGTGGTGAGAAATAAGTAGTTATGTTCGTTGCTGTGCAGACCTACAACCAATCCACATCTCATGCTATTGTATGTCCCAGATTTATGCAATCAAACTTGTCAACAAGGCTTAAGGTTACTCTTAGAGCGATGAGGACATCTGGGATCATATTGACTTTGATAAATCTTGCACAGATCACAAGACTAATGTGTTTGACCATTCTGAGTAATCTATTGATCTTCCTGTTGTGGTCAGAAATCAACTATAAGATGACACCAGACCTTTAAACATACTCCTATTTCATAAATTCTCCTGGAAACCATGCTAAGGCACATGGAGAGCAAGGAAGTGGTTGGTGACAGCCAACATGGCTTCACCAAGGGCAGATCGTGCCTGACCAATTTGGTGGCCTTCTATGACGGGGTGACAGCATCGGTGGACAAGGGATGAGCAACGGATATCATCTACCTGGACTTGTGCAAAGCTTTTGACACTGTCCTGCACGATATCCTTCTCTCTAAACTGGAGAGACATGGCTTTGATGGACAGACCACTCAGTGGATAAGGAGTTGGCTGGATGGCCGCACTCAGAGAGTGGTGGTCAGTCAACGGCTCAATGTCCATGCAGAGACCGGTCATGAGTGGCGTCCCTCAGGGGTCCGTGCTGGGCCCGGCCCTGGTCAACATCTTTGTTGGTGACATGGACAGTGGGATAGAGTGCACCCTCAGCAAGTTCGTCGATGACACCAAGTTGTGTGGTGCCATCGACACGCTGGAAGGGAGGGATGCCATCCAGAGGGACCTTGACAGGCTGGAGAGGTGGGCCTGTGCCAACCTCATGAAGTTCAACCAGGCCAAGTGCAAGGTCCTGCATGTGGGTTGTGGCAATCCCAGGCACAAATACAGGCTGGACAGAGAATGTATTGAGAGCAGCCCTGAGGAGAAGGACTTGAGAGTGATGGTAGATGAGAAGCTCAACATGAGCAGGCAATGTGCCCTTGTGGCTCAGAAGGCAAACCGCATCCTGGGCTACATCAAAAGCATGGCCAGCAGGTCGAGGGAGGTGATTCTGCCCCTCTACTCTGCCCTGGTGAGACCCCACCTGGAGTACTGTGTCCAGCTCTGGAGCCCCCAACATAAGAAGGACATGGACCAGTTGGAGAAGGTCCAGAGGAGGGCCACAAAGATGATCAGAGGGCTGGAGCACCTCTCCTATGAGGACAGGCTGAGAGAGTTGGGGCTGTTCAGCCTGGAGAAGAGGAGGCTCCGGGGAAACCTTCTAGCAGTCTTCCAGTACCTCAAGGGGGCCTACAGGAAAGAAGGGGAGAGGCTGTTCAGTAGGGCCTGTTGTGATAGGATGAGGAGTAATGGTTTTAAAACAGAGGGAGGTAGATTTAGATTAGATATTAGGAAGAAATTTTTTACACTGAGGGTTGTAGAACACTGGAACAGGTTGCCCAGAGAGGTGGTGGAGGCCCCATCCCTGGAAACGTTCAAGGCCAGGTTGGATGGGGCTCTGAGCAACCTGATCTAGTGGGGGATGTCCCTGCTCCTTGCAGGGGGGTTGGACTAGATGACCTTTGAAGGTCCCTTCCAACCCTATCCATTCTATGATTCTATGATAAATGATCATCGACTTTTCTTTAATAAACAGTCACCAAAGAAAGGGAAAATATTTGCTTTTCTAACTTCTTTGGTAGCAGAGAGGTGATTCCTAGTTGTAAATTGCAGAACATTTGGCATCAGGATGGAGATCCTGGAAGGAACAGCTTGCTCATAAGGAAATGGAGAGATTTTCAGAGTTTGTCCAGGCATCTGTCTCTGCTGTCAAGGCCTTTCTGAACATGAATGTTTAGGGTGAGTCCTACCTGGGATTTATCACTTGCCTTGACAGAATGCTTAGCATAAAAAAGTCAAAACAAAAAAAACCTGGTAAATGCGAAAGGAGGTGGGATAAAACCATTGTGTTGGTGCCAATATAGACTCAAAATAATTTTTACTAAACGATTCCCATGGAATTGGTGGCATGTGATCTTAGGTGGGTTTTTAGGGTTGCCTATATCCCCCAGTTAGTTTTACTTCATTCTTCTTCTGGACTGGGTTCTGTTTCCAATACTCATTTCCAGACTTACAGCGGTGTTTCCAAGTTCTTTTCAATACTTGTTTTGAACAGATTTGCAGACATTTGACATTTGCTTAATGCATTAGGTTGCCAACAATTCCCCCTTCTCCCTCCCACATTCTGTCTTCATACTAAATATCTGACTTTTCCTTGTTGTTGGTATTGTTAAGCTGTTTTATATTTCAGATGAAGTTCCATATGACCTGTAACAAAAATATTGTGCTTCACTTATTTTTCATGTTTCCAATAACAGCAAACATGTTTGAGAGTTGGGTCTTATTGATCCATTGTAGCTGTGACTGAAATAATTTGCAAACTTCTCTCATTTTCTGTTTGCCTACCATCTTTTCCTGGTCTGCCTATCAACCTCACATTCATTTATTTTCTTGTTGAATATTTTATCAACGTGAGAGTAGTATGGCTGTGGTGTGGTCTCAGGACTTTCAGAAACTCTGCAAGATACTTATGATTTGACAATTATCCCTGCACATAGTTTTTCTGTGACTCTAGATCTGGTGGGTTTGATCACTTAAGTCTCTGCTGCACCTAATTTCATGTTCTCTTGATGTGAAAACTCAGGACATTTTGTGAATCTATCTGTGGCCACCAGCAAATTACCAGTCTCTGTCTCAGAAATTGCCAAGCATCTCCCATGCAGCATCTACCTATGAACTTTTGCTGCAAAGTGACTTTCCCTCTTTTAGTGGAATCTTTCTGCAGAATGCAAAGATCACATTTCCTGAAACAATCTGCTGTATCCCACATGCTAAAGGGTTTCTTTTTCCTTAGCTTTTTACGAACTTCAAATGCTCCACAGTTTTGACATCTTAACAACCTTGATATTTATTTCTCTGTGCATCTGACACCACCAACATTCCTCTTCCAATCAGACTTCCACTCTCCCCCTTCATCTCCTCACTAGCTTTGTTTTGTCTGTGTTTTCATCAAACACAATTTTTTCCAGTACTGGATAATGATTTTGCTGTGGTAGACCAGAAGGGGCAAAATATTTCAGCAAGACTCTGTCTGCCTATTGAGATTTCAGTCCCACACTGGTATGACTTAGCCTTTCCTCCCACCTGCCTAGCAGCCTCCAGGGCTGTTCCTGCAGCCTCTCTCACTGCTCCAATAGGGAAACCATGAACATTTGCATCACTGCAAATTATGTAAAGAGAAGAAACAGTCTTCTCTTCCCATAAAATAACCCAGTAATCCTGATATTGACTCTAACAGGATCTGTGGCAGTTACCCTTTTCATCAAGCAGTAGGTGATGGCTTCCTCAGACATTAGTCTATTTCAGGGCTATTTCAGTAAGCTAAAAAATATGGCAGATGTCCTTCCTATGCTAAGTGCAGAGAAGACAACATGGTCATGTTTGTGGAGGTGCAAACTGATGTTGTTCATTAAAACCAGTAGACCTATACCACTGTACTTTTATTCACTCAGTCAGGGGAGTTTACAAACTAAAGTTTAGATGTGTAATAATACACCAAAAGCTATTTCAGAGGCTATTCAGGTTGCATGGAAATGTACTTCAAAACTCAGAAAGGAGGGGTTTCTTTTTTTAGAATCATAGAATCATAGAATGGTTTGGGTTGGAAGGGACCTTCAAAGGTCATCTAGTCCAACCCCCCTGCAAGAAGCAGGGACATCCCTGACTAGATCAGGTTGCTCAGAGCCTCATCCAGCCTGGCCTTGAACGTTTCCAGGGATGGGGCCTCCACCACCTCTCTGGGCAACCTGTTCCAGTGTTCTATAACCCGCATCGTAAAAAAATTTTTCCTAATATCCAATCTAAATCTACCCCCCTCTATTTTAAAACCATTACCCCTCGTCCTATTGCAACAGGCCCTACTAAACAGCCTTTCCCCATCTTTCCTGTAGGCCCCCTTGAGGTACTGGAAGACCGCTATCAGGTCTCCCCGGAGCCTCCTCTTCTCCAGGCTGAACAGCCCCAACTCTCTCAGCCCGTCCTCATAAGAGAGGTGCTCCGGCCCTTTTATCATCTTCGTGGCCCTCCTCTGGACCTTCTCCAACTGGTCCATGTCCTTCTTGTGTTGGGGGCTCCAGAACTGGACACAGTACTCCAGGTGGGGTCTCACCAGGGCAGAGTAGAGGGGGAGAATCACCTCCCTCGACCTGCTGGCCACGCTCCTCTTGATGCAGCCCAGGATGCAGTTGGCCTTCTGGGCCGCGAGGGCGCATTGCCTGCTCATGTTGAGCTTCTCATCCACCAGCACTCCCAAGTCCTTCTCCTCAGGGCTGCTCTCAATCCATTCTCTGCCCAGCCTGTATTTGTGCCTGGGGTTGCCATGACCCAGGTGCAGGACCTTGCACTTGGCCTGGTTGAACTTCATGAGGTTGGCACAGGCCCACCTCTCCAGCCTGTCCAGGTCCCTCTGGATGGCATCCCTCCCTTCCAGCGTGTCGATGGCACCACACAACTTGGTGTCATCAGCAAACTTGCTGAGGGTGCACTCTATCCCACTGTCCATGTCACCGACAAAGATGTTGACCAGGGCCGGGCCCAGCACGGACCCCTGAGGGACGCCACTTGTGACCGGTCTCCACTTGGACATTGAGCTGTTGACCACCACTCTCTGAGTGCGGCCATCCAGCCAACTCCTTATCCACCTAGTGGTCCGTCCATCAAACCCATGTCTCTCCAGTTTAGAGAGAAGGATGTCGTGCGGGACAGTGTCAAAAGCTTTGCACAGGTCCAGGTAGATGATATCCATTGCTCGTCCCTTGTCCACCGATGCCGTCACCCCGTCATAGAAGGCCACCAAATTGGTCAGGCACGATCTGCCCTTGGTGAAGCCATGTTGGCTGTCACCAACCACCTCCTTGCTCTCCATGTGCCTTAGCATGGTTTCCAGGAGGATCTGCTCCATGACCTTGCCAGGAACAGAGGTGAGGCTGACCAGCCTGTAGTTACCCGGGTCTTCCTTTTTCCCCTTTTTAAAAATGAGGGTTATGTTTCCTCTCTTCCAGTCATCGGGGACCTCTCCAGACCACCACGACTTCTCAAATATGATGGCCAGTGGCTTGGCAACCTCATCCGCCAGTTCCCTCAGGACCCGTGGATGGATCTCATCAGGTCCCATGGACTTGTGCACCTTTAGGTCCCTCAGATGATCCCGAACCTGCTCTTTGTGTACAACGGGCGGTTCTTCATCCTCGCAGTCCCTGCGTGCACCTTCTACAGCTTGGGTGGTGGGACAAGAGCTCTTGTCGGTGAAGACTGAGGCAAAAAAGTCATTGAGAACCTCAGCCTTCTCCATGTCCTGGGTAACCAGGTCACCCGTTCCCTTCTGGAGGGGGGCCTACATTTTCCCTGGACTTTCTTTTGTCCCCTACGTACCTATAAAAGCTCTTCTTGTTGCATTTTATATCCCTGGCCAGATTCAGTTCTGCCAGGGCTTTAGCCTTCCTCACCTGATCCCTGGCCACTCACACAGCCCCTCTGTAATCCTCCCAGGTTACCTGTCCTCACTTCCACCCTCTATAGGCTTTCCTCTTCACTTTCAGTTGGTCCAGGAGCTCCTTGCTGATCCACGCAGGCCTCCTGGCCTTTTTGCCCGACTTGTTCTTCATCGGGATGCACCTCTGCTGAGCTTGGAGGAGGTGCTCCTTGAATGTGGACCAACTTTCCTGGGCCCCTCTTCCCTCCAGGGCCGCCTCCCATGGCACTTGGCCCATCAGGTCCCTGAAGAGGCCAAAGTCCGCCTTCCTGAAGTCTAGGGCAGAGAGCTTGCCATGTAGTTTCCTTGCTGCCCCGTGGATCTTGAACTCCACCATGTCATGGTCGCTGCAGCCAAGGCTGTCCTTTAGTTTCACATCCCCCACCAGCCCCTCCCTGTTGGTGAGCACAAGGTCGAGCATGGCACCCCTCCTTCTCGGCTCCTCTATCGCCTGCAGGAGGAAGTTGTCGTCCACACATTCCAGGAACCTCTTGGACTGCCTGTGCCCTGCCATGTTGTCTCTCCAACAGATGTCAGGGTGGTTGAAGTCCCCCATAAGGACCAGGGCCTGTGACTGTGAGGCTGCTCCTATCTGGCTATAGAGCGCTTCGTCTGCTCCGTCCTCCTGGCCAGGCGGCCTGTAACAGACCCCCACCATAACGTCTTCCTTCCTTCCTTGCCTTGCTCCTCTAAACCAAAAATACTTTACCCAAAGTCTATATAGCAAAGTCATAATTGTGACTGTGACCAGTACCCCCTGCTCCTGACTCCTGGTGATAATTGTAACTACAACTTAATGCCATCATCATTCTGCCAAGGATGCCTAGAAGAATCTGTCTGTCCCCTTAGTGTCGAGTGACACATAATGCCCCGTTTTTTGAAGCCACAGACCTGCACAAAGCACAAGGTAACTCATAAGCTGGTGTTTACAATAGATTACTTGCATGAAGAATTCCAGTGTCAAGTTGTTTTTAGTGTTATCAGTGGTCACTTCGGCTCGTTTCAGTAACTACTTTGACTTTTTTAATGACCTTACTGGCAGATCAAATCACAATTGTTCATGAGCAACACGGAAACTGAGAGAGACTTTGAAATATAGCCATGATAGAAATTAGATTCCTTTTTCTCATCTATTTTAGTAACCCTAAAAAATATTAAAAAGCAGCACACTTCTCTAAAAGTTAACTTTTTGTGAAACCTCCTCTTCTTCCCATAATTTTTCATTTCCTCCTAAATTATCCATACTGTCTCCTGACACAATTTACAGACACCCATGCAAATTTAAACCAACACTTTTAACTGGGTTAAATAATTATGAAAGGAACACCACTTGGAAAATACAAATAAACAATAAACCAAAGTACTATGTGGATTTCCTAATTGTTCTGCATTAATATGAACAGCAAACTAAGTACTGAACTAAGAACTTGATTATCAGGCCACAGTACACCTATTATGTGTTTTAAATACCAATCAAGTATTGCTGTTTAACATGTAAAAATATTGTAAGCTTACTGCCTTATTTAAAATACTATTTTTAAGAGTAATTTAAATACCTCAAATTATTATTCTCGCGGAGGGTGGGGGGAGCGAGAGAGAGACTGCGTAGTCTGGTCCCGATCGGGGCTGAACTACGACAATGGCATTTTTAAGTTCAGTTACAAAAGGGAATATTTACAGTCTTCTTAATCCATCAATGTATTAAAAGATTTCCTGAGTTGGAAAAAACAGGCAAATTCTTGTTCACAGATGTGCTTCTCTCTACTAATAAAGTTAGCCAAAACTTAAACAGGTTTAGGTCCTGATCTTGCACTGTGATCTGTTAACAGGGATACTTGGATTACCACAAAGTTCTCCAGAAGTCAGCAGGCTTCCACCAAGGTGCAAGAATACACAACAGGTTCCACTGAAATACATGAGTCGTCCTTTGCCATTTGCAATATATGTCTTATGTAAGAATTGCAAAATATAAAATCTGAAGGCTAACTAATTTATAGGGTTGACTTGGGGACCTTTTTGTCTGTTCTGTAAGACTGCTGTTAGCCTCACTCTCTATCTTCCCCCTCCCACCCACTCTGTCAAAATAAAAAATGAAAGACCTGAAAATGTTATAAACTAAAAAGAGGATTGCACAAGGTCAGTGGAGGTATTTTTCGCTTCCCTCTTCCCTCCTTTTTATTTTTGCAGCACTAAGCTCAGACTCAAATAATTTTTCTACAAGAAAAATACAGGAGTTACATTCATATATTGTCAAAAGGTGAAGTCTTATCTATGTCTGAACTTCTTCACACTGAGAAATTAGCTAAATCCAACTCTCCTGCATGTTATTACTTTTTAAATATTGGCATTATATAACAAGATAACTCTGAAAAGACATTTCTGCAGGGCAACTACACACATAGCTGAGGAAGAAGCTTTTTTCTCATTCCCTTCACATGAGAGAACACAATGCAGCAACTTGGTATGTGCCAGGACACGCATGCTCAATGCGTGCGGCCAGAGCCTGGGGAACCATCATAGTTTAGCCCTGATCGGGACCAGACTACGCAGTCTCTCTCTCACTCCCCCCACCCTCCGAGAGAATAGGAAGAGATAATATAAGAAAAAAGGCTCGAGGTTTGAGATAAGGACAGGGAGAAAATCCTTAATGTTACCGTCACGGGCAAAACAGACTCGACTTGGGGAAAACTATTCATTTATTACTACAAACAGCAGGATAACGAGAAAGAGAACAAGATACTCTCCCTCTTCCGGGGCTTAACATTATCTCTGCCTCCTTCCCCCGCCCAAGCAGCACAGAGGGGAAGAGGGAATGGGGGTTATGGTCAGTTCATCACATGTTGTTTTACACCACTGCTTCATTGTTGGGGGAAGAACTCCTCACATTCCTCCCCTGCTCTGTTGTGGGGTCCCACCCACAGGCCACAGTCCTTTGTGAAACTATTCCGGTGTGGGTCATTTCTTCCAGAGGGTGCAGTCCCTCCAGAATGGCTGTCCCAGCAGGCCCTCCATGGGCCACAGCCTCCTTCAGGCATCCTCCTGTTGAAACAGCAAACCACCACCCGAGCAATGGCTTCCCGTTATCTTGCAAGGCAACTCCTGCTGTCTTGCAAACCTGAATGCAGAGCTGGTTCCGAGAAATCTAGCCCTAGATTGGTGGATTCGGGCAAAAATCTGAAACCAGAGCTGTAAGAGCCACAGAAAAAGGTGAAGGGTGGCCGGCACTGGTCAAGAGAAGTCACGATTCTAAGTCAGTCCAACTTACTGATCCTGGGAGAGGGAGACCCCTCAGCCATCAGGAATGGTGGCAACGGGGGCTTCTGACAGGTATTCCCCAAGATTTAATGGATGGGCTTCCAACCCAGAAATTAGAGGAACTTGTACAAACATGGTCGGAGCAAAAAGTGAATTTTGGAACAACCCCTAGTGTCCCACCATGGATAGACCTTGGGGAAGAAACTGATGCAGAAAAGAGGGTGGATGTTTATAAAACAACTCACCTTAAATGTGAGAGGAGATTTATTGATTACCATGGCTGTAAGGCCACAGAAAGGAACAGTAACCATTGTGGTTGACACGGGAGCACATGTCACTGCACTGATGCGGACTGAGGCGGAGCAATGTGGAATTTTGACTTTGTCAAAACAAGCAACAACTCCCCCCCACCCCCCGCCTCTCGATTGCTTTTCCTTTTTTTTTTTTTTTTTTTCTATTCTCTTCCTCTTTCTCTCACCCAAGAAGCAAGTTCTGTTTTGTAGGAGGAAGAAAGCACCAGACCAGAACCCGACAGGCCTGCAGAGGAAGTGATAAAATCTATCAGCGAAGACGTCTCCCTTTAGGAGACTATAATACAACCTACTTGCAACACCCACAGACTGCAGCTGGACCGTTTGCTGGAGGGGTCAGAGCGAGAAAAGTACATTACTGGATCTGTGGACAAACTGCCTACAAAATACTACCAGCAAACTGGTCAAGTGCTTGATATATTGGAATTATCCGGCCTCTATTTTTCCTGCTTCCAGAAGCAGAGAGTCCCCAACTAGGAGTGAAACTGTATGATAATTTGGGTGATGAAGGTGTTGCACGCAATAAGCGAGCTATCGAGATTGACATAAGTGGAACGCAAAAATGGGGGAAAAATGAGTGGCCTCCCGAGAGGATAATACAGCATTATGGGCCGGCCACTTGGAATCCTACTGAATTGGTAACAGGGGCTCGGGAACCAATTTATAACCTAAATCGCATAATTCGCTTGCAGGCAGTTTTGGAAATCATTACCAACAAAACTGCCGATGCTATAGATCTCTTGAATCAACAATCTCGAGAGATGCGCACTGCAATCTTGCAACACCGCATGGTTTTGGATTATTTGTTGGCTGAGGAGGGAGGAGTATGTGGGAAGTTAAACATTTCTAATTGTTGTTTAAAAATAAGGGATGTAGGTGAGGTGGTTCTACAACTAACCACAGACATTAGAAAACTGGCCCATGTCCCCACTCAGACATGGAATGGCGAGGACAGTGATTTGTGGTCCTGGCTACCAGGAACACTATGGATAAAACAACTTTATTTGCTATGTGGGTTAGCAGCCTTAATGTTTTTGCCCTGTATTATACAGTGCCTAATTCAATTAATCCAAAGCGTGGTGACTCACATGCAAGCGGTCACTGTGACTTCACCCGATGGGGTTAAACATATCAGATTTGTACGGCAAACCAAACACGTAACTGTTAGAATCATATAACGTTGCCACTTTTAACTTTTCTGCTTGCTATAGAGACTATCGGCTTTTGTCAATGAGACTGCGTGGCAGTTTTCACCCCCCCCCCTTTTTTTTCCCGCTTCTGCTTACAGATCCACCATAGATGTGAACAAGAGACTCCTGATGAACTGCAAAACTGAACTTTATTGTAAAACATATGTTAACTAGATTAACAACAACTAACAACACACAAGAACTGTGAAAACAGCTTATGCACAACAATCATAGTAGTAACAGTAAATCAGAGAACCTAACAGAAAAATAAAACCGATAATTGCAGCCTCTAACAGCAAACACATTAACACCCACAGACACCCCCAATTGACCTCCTCGACACCTTTCAACATTGTTGAAACAGCAAACCACCACCTGAGCAATGGCTTCCCGTTATCTTGCAAGGCAACTCCTGCTGTCTTGTGAACCTGAATGCAGAGCTGGTTCCGAGAAATCTAGCCCTACCCATCACCAACCTGCTCGACCATGGTCATCACCATAGGCTGCAGGAGAATCTTGGCCAGGAGCAACATTACTCCTCCCCCTCCTTCTTCACTGACCTTGGTGTCTGCAGCTGTTCCTCTCACAAGAAAAATTCTTCACAACAGGCTGGCAGACGCCTCTCAGGATCTCTTCACATCTCCTCTCCAATTCATGCAGTTGGACTGGGCTGAGTTGGGCCCAGACGGCCACCTGGAGAGAGACCAGAGTGTAACGCCTGCAAGGCTGTCCTGATTCTGGCCAGGATAGAGTTAATATTTACCTGAGCTGGGTGGAGAACTGAAGCTGGTAGCCCCTATGGCTGAGATATTTAACTAATTAGCCAACAGCTGGGGTAAGTTTACCCAAATGAGCCAAAGGACCATTCCATCCCATCTGACATCATGCTCAGTATACAAGTGAGGAGGATAATGAGAAATAAACCCTAATCTTAAAATACCTTCTTCTTACTTCTCTCTTCTTCCCAGGCTCAACTTCACTCCTCAGTTCCTCCCCCTGAGCGGTGCAGGAGGATGGGTAATGGACGTTATGGTTAGTTCATTGCCGGCTCTCTTGCCGGCAAACCAACCCAAGACGCACCAGAGCCCCGCCCCGGGGAAAGCAGGGCATCACATGGATACCGTCAAGCCAAGCCTTCAATTTAATGCTGCGCAACACAGGGTTAAATACCCGTACACCCGCTACGCACGCGACCGCACCTGCCCCCTACACTTATCTGCGCCTAGCGCGCGAATAACCACGGACCGTCCCTCCTGCATACATGCAGCCCTGCTAACGTTACCCCACAATTCCCCCCCTCTATGCTAAATCATCCTGGTCTAATGGCTGGTACTCTGGGGCGGATGCTGCCATAACATAGTTGATCATGGAGAGTCGCCTAGTGACCCCTTAATCATAGCATGCAAGAAACGTAACAATAACAGAAACAAACAAAGCATTATGAAAGCAACTGCTAGGATCCTCAAACCTATAGACACAATATTTCTTAGCCACCTAGGTAAACCGAACAGGTCTGGAAACTACCCCCAGTCCTTTTAGGGCTTTGATGTTGAATACCGACTGGGCAGCATGCGCACGCGTCTTCTCCAAGGCCGAGGAGGCGTTCTTGCTGAAGTCCAAACAGCAGTAACCCTGGAGACCTAGGACTCCCTCTAGGTTGCTGCAACTGATGCCAGACCTCGCAAGGGCATAATCTAATGCCAACTTCATTTGTGTCAGTCCTTCATCGTGTGCTGCTAAAGCAGTCGCCAGTTCAGATATGGCGAGGGCTGTGCGGTTGGCATTCCCAAGAGCCCAACAGGCCACACGCTATGCAAACCTGAGTAGAGTCGGCGCAGTTCGTGAACCGCTCCCAGAAATTAATCGTTATCACTGGCCTTGGAAGACTCACAATCAGGATCAATCCCACTAGGGTGAGCTGGAGAGCGCCGCGCCGCTCGGTTACCCTGCCGATCCTCCAGCCGATCCTCCAGCCACGGCTGTACCAACCGGGCCGGTATTCATCAGGTCCCCGCACCTGCGGAGATACAAGCATACCCTCGCCCCCCTATTAGCAAATCAGCGGGACCTTCCCAACGTCGGTTTTCTGGCAGGCGCTACCAGACCTTTGGGAGTACCTTGCCCCCAAAGAGCAGCTGACGTGAGGAAAAATGGTTTTGGATAGGGGAAACGGATTGGGGGTCAGCAAAGGACATATGATTCAGTACCACAAGCGCTTTATCGACTAATACCTCTGGCAAACCCCTCTCTCCCCCCTCTATTAAGCACGTTAGCTGTGCACCCTGATGCAAAGGTCCCATATCCTCAATTACTGAATTTACTGCCCTTAAATCCTGTAAGAGTCGTCATTTACCCAATTTGTCTGTATTACAAACACAGGTGTATTCTAGGAACTGTCTGTTAGCTTTATATGTCCAAGTTGTAATCGCTCGTCAACTCACTCATTCAAATGGTGCAGCTTTTCTCTTGCTAAAGGCCACTGGTCAACTCAGACGGGAGTATCTGTAAACATGGCAGTTTTTGGGTAAGCTGCCCCCGCCCCGCCGGATGGGGGCGAGGTGGGGGCGCCTGGCGGCGGCCGCGGCAAGAGATCCTTAAAGCCACCGTCACAGGCAAAACAGACTCGACTTGGGGAAAATCACTCATCCATTACCAAAACCAAAGCAGGACAATGAGAAAGGGAACAAGACAACCTCTCCTCACTCCCCCCTCCTCTATGCTAAATCATTCTAGCCTAAAATTGAAATTTCCAAAACAAAATATAAAATTTTCTTAAACCACTGATCTATAGTTCTATTAAGTACATAGCCAAAAGTCTTATGCTGTATTCCCGAGTGAACTGATGGGTGTGTTTCCCAAGTAATTAAATTGAAAGCATCATAGAAAAAATAAATGTTTTTCAAATCAAAAGGCACAGACAATAACAAATAATTAGCAGTTGTCTGCTTCATTTCATCTATCTGGAGCTGCTTTGCCGCAGGCACTTGTTCTGCCAACTCCACCTTTGCATTCAGTTGTTCCACCACAACTTTATCCACTCTGTGCAGCTCTTTGAGTTTCATTTCATCAATGGTTTTCATTGCCTTGGTGAGTTCAGGAAGGAGTTTGCTATTTGTATCCTGCAAGCTACTATATCTCGCCTTTTCTTCATGTGCCTTGGCTTGTTCCAGCTTGACCTCTGCCTGCATGCTCTCCACCTGAAGTTCCAGCTTCTTGATGGTGTATATTAGCTGCTGCTTCTCCTCCAGTTCTGATGCAGCAGCTGAGCTTTTTCTTTCCAGTACTTGGCACTTTTCTTGAAGCTGCTTCTGAATCAATTCTGCTTCTTTTACCTTCTCATGGGCTTCCTGAAGCTCTTTAAACAGAGCACAAACTTGCAAACTCAGAGTTTCTACTTCACTGCCAACAGCCTCTGAACTCTCCTCTGCTTGCTGTTCAGTTTGTGTCCCACTCTTCAGGCAGTTGCTGGTTTTCTTCTCCAGTTTTGACAGTCTCTCTTTGTGATCCTGCAGCTCCTTCTCAAGTTCTTCCCTCTTCTGAGTTTCATTTCTAAGGCAGTAGAGCAGTTGGCTTACAATTAGCTCCTCAGACTGCAGATTCTTTGATTCATCGGCAGTTGTGCTCCTGCCGTAGATATCAATGTTACTGGTCATTTCACCACTATTCTCTTGATGTTCCTTTGCAGTTCTATTTATTTCTCCTTCGTTCATCCCAGTCTCCACAAAGGAATCCTCTGCTGAGATGGTCAGCTTGACCTGCAGATCTGAAATGATGCCTAGCATATTGGCCTTCTCAGCCTGGAGCTGGTGCACCTGGGATATCAGCTGCCTCATTTCCTTCTCAGGAGCCATGCAGCCCTCCATTTCAGCTCCTTCTCTTTCCTTTAAGTTCTGAAGGTGGTGTTGTAGCTTTTCATTTTCCATGCACTTGTCTAGTAAGCACTGCTTAACTTCCTTAAACTTTAACTCATAAAATTCTTGTTCTTCTTTCTGCTTCTCTCGACAGATGGAAAGTTCCTCGTACCGGTCCTTCATAGCTTGGTTATGCAACTTCATGGCTTCTTTTAACTCATTGCTCTCAGCAGTGAGCTCTTTCATCTGCTGTACCATTTCTTCTGGGGTGTAGGTGCTAAGGGCTGAGGCAGCCATGCTGTCCGTTCCGTTTTCCATTTTTCTCTTGGGATGCTCTCCATTTTCAGCAGGATGGCTTTTCAGCTTGCTGGACATCTCTGAAGCATATACCTGGATCCGCCGAGTCACCGGGCGAGCCCGCCCATAGCGACCGTGACAGAAACCGGCCTGCGCCCGCCGTTTCTCCCGGCACCGGGCTCGCCTGAGGGGCAGCCACCACCGAGCCTTTCCCCACTCGCCCCCCTCACAGCTCGCCCACGGCGGCGGCGGTGGTCCCGGCTCAGCTGACTGCCCTCTGGCCAAGCATGGCTGCAGACACTGTTTGGCAATTGTCCGCCCCCCCACATCAAAAACATCTCCTGTTCTGGCCACCTGTAAGTTCTATCCCCTGATCGGTCCCTGAAGGACACTGCCACTTGAAATGTCCTACACCCCCACAACCAAAGCAGGTGGGGCCCGCGGGGGGTGATCGCATAGCAGAAACTGCTGCAATGAGCGGTTTTGCTTGCTGCAACACTTCTACCTCCATAACCCGCTTCATCATCTGCGCCACACCTGCGTCCCCAGGCAATTGTGCCAAAACTTGTTGAGTTACCTCATTTGCATTCTGTTTAGCTAACTCTTTCGCGACTATAGGTTTCACATTCTCTGGTAAATCATAATTCTCAATCGCCTTCTGTAGCCTTTCCAAGAAAGAGGTATATGACTCCCCTACACCCTGCCTCACCTGAGTGTACGGCTGCCTTTTGCCCTCATATTTACCCTTTTTTGCGAACGCCACCCGCGCGGCGGCATGGATATCCCTGCCCCGCATATTAGCCTGTGCGGCCGGATCAGCGAAGTTGCCTGACCCTAGAATCCTTTCCGCACTAATCCCGTGCAAGGGGTGATTTGGATCTAAAGCTTCTAAAACCACCTTGTCCGCTTCCTCCTTTAACGCAGCCTCCCACAGCACCATTTGGGGGCTTGTAAAAACTGCTCTAGCCAGCTGCCTACAATCAAAAGGAAGC
This sequence comes from Chlamydotis macqueenii, assembly GCF_036417535.1. Lineage (NCBI taxonomy): Eukaryota > Metazoa > Chordata > Aves > Otidiformes > Otididae > Chlamydotis > Chlamydotis macqueenii. The sequence continues at coordinate 53,273,859 of NC_141592.1, read as the reverse complement.
GGGTTTGCTGCCCAGATCACATCCAAAATCGCTCGAGCCGCCACCCCATTAACACCTTCCTCCTTCACCGCCTTCTGCCATTCCCTGAATAACCTGTAATCCAACAGGCTCCACTGCCGACCCTGCTGCCCCTGTGTCACTGGGCACACCATTATACCCCATCTCCATCTGATGGCCCTAGAGATACCCCTTCCAATACGCAATTCTTAGCAATCAATGTCCAATCCGTTAATCCACGACCTGTTTTCTGTTCAGCCGCTGCCCCCGCTTTCCGCGCCGACCCCTCTACTTTACTCAGTGTTTTTTGTACGTCCGCCGCCAACCGCTCGAACCTGCGTCCACTACTCCCGCTTCGCTGCCCCCTCCCCTGTCCGCAACCCGTGAACCCTCAGGGAGAGGTGGCAAGCTGGTATCACCCCTCCGCGAATCCACAAGCGGTGGAGCCGACAGGGTAGAAGGAGAGACAGAGGGCACCCCCGCGTCCTCGCATCTGGGGGGTCGCCCCCTCGGCCCAGGCCCCCCCGGCAAGCAAGGTGCAACACACAGGGGAGCACACGCAAACTCCATCGCCCCCTTATCACTGTCAGAGGCTCTCGGCCGAACCGGGCAGACCACCGGAGCGCCACCCCCCCCCCGTCCCCTCCGCGCCGTCTCGACCCCGTTCGTCCCCCTCCCCTTCCGACGGCTCTTTCCCCACCGCCTGTAACCGCGCCACGTCCATCACCTCTCCCGGCTTGCCAATCAAGCCCTTCGTCAACGGTGCCGTTTGCACCGGACAATTTACCTCTTTTCCCAACGCCTTTACTGTATCCTGGATGGATGCCATCCTAACAGCAGGGAGGCACAACCGTCCCGCGGCCAGGACTCAAACCTGTCCAGACCCACTTCACCATGGTCATCACCACAGGCTGCATGGGAATTCTGGCCAGGAGCAGCATGACTCCTCCCCCTCCTTCTTCACTGACCTTGGCATCTGCAGCCATTCCTCTCACAAGAAAAATTCTTCTCAACAGGCAGGCAGATGCCTCTCAGGTTCTCCTCACATCTCATTTCCTCTCCACTTCTTGCAGCTGGGCTGGGCTGAGTTGGGCCCAGTCAGCTGCCTGGCAAGAGGTCAGAGGGTAAGGCCTGCAAGGCCCACAATGCTCTTGCCTCCCTCTCTCTGCCCCTGCTCGGCGTCTTCACTGTTTGTAACCCTGAGGGAGGCAAGTGAAAGTATACTGCTGTCCCTCCCATGTGAAGGCAAAACAATTGCGGTCCCCCTCCTGCAGGGGAACCATTAAAAACATATCTTTCACATCCATTGTGGCCATCACCTGGTGAGCTTGTTCCTGAATAAGTGAAATGAACTCAGCCATATTAGGCACTGCTGCTGTTAAAGGGTCAGTATTAGCATTGAGTCGACGATAGTCTATGGTCAGTCTCCACTTTCCGTTTGGTTTGCACACTGGCCACACTGGGGAGTTTTACAGGGAGTGGGTGAACATTAAAATTTCCCGTTGTTTAAGATCCTCAATCACGGGGGCTATCCCTTCTCGGGCCCCCAGTGGCAATGGGTAGGGTTTCACATTAGTCATCTTGGACAGTGGAAGAGCACGTTCCGCTTGTAATAAACGCACTTCTGTCCAGGACATTTCGGAGAGTTTTCTAATTTGAGGAGTACCAAAAGACCATGAGTTTCCCTGGATATCATACCACGTCTGCCTTTCAATACGTCTAATGCTCAAAAGATTTGTTGGAAAAGGGCCTATTGCAACCTTGGTGTGCACTGAATCTTCCTCCCTGGGCCACCATAATGTTACCGAGGCCATAGATACCGATTGGTTTTCTCCCAAAGCATTTAAGATAATAAGGTTTTTCAACATTGCTCTGCCTCAGTCTGCATCAGTGCGGTGATTTGTGCTCCCGTGTCAATTAAAAAGGTTACTGTTTTTTTTCTGTGGCCCTACGGCCACTGTAATCAATAAATCTCCTCTCATATTTAAGGTGAGTTGTTTTATAAACATCCATCCTCCGTTTCCTCCCCCCACCTTTGGGGAACGGAGGAACTAGTTTCCCGTCGCCCTCTTTTCTGCATCAGTTTCTTCCCCAAGATCTATCAATGGTGGGGCACTAAGGGTTGTTTCAAAATTGACTTTTCGCCCCAACCATGTTTGTACGAGTTTCTCTAATTTCTGGGTTGGAAGCCCATCCATTAAATCTCGGGGAATACCTGTCAGAAGCCCCAGTTGCCACCATTCCTGATGGCTGAGGGGTCTCCCTCTCCCAGGATCAGTAAGTCGGACTGACTTCGAATGTTGACTTTTCTTGACCAGTGCCGGCCACCCTTCGCCTTTTTCTGTGGCTCGTATGGCTCTGGTTTTGGTTCTTTGCCCGAATCCTCCCAAAATTTATGAGTTCTTGGGCTACTTCTCCCCATGTCCACACTTTCCTCCCTGTCCTTCTGTGATCGGGGGTCACTGTTCCCTCCAGAGTGCCTGTAAGTCTGTTTGCTACAGGGGTACTTTGTATCTTCCCCTGTAGCTGGATCCCAATGGGTTTCAGGGAATCAGGAAGTCCTTGAATTAGAGGAGTCATCCATTCTGGATCCACAGGCATCATCATTGGAGAGCCCTGGTTAGGTTTGAGCTCTCTATCATACATCGTCTGCAAACAAGCCGCTTTTTGCACACTCTTTACCAGTTGATCCACTGTACCTGTGATGGCTGGGGGGTCTCCCCTCTCCAAAGGGTTCAGCCCCCCAGCCCAATATGCTGCCCTCTGTGTCAAAGACCATGGGGCCTGATAATTGTTGGTAGTTAAAAATACACCCGGACCCCAATATCCTTCTGCTTCCTTTTCTGACAGGAAGATTCCATCTCCCCCTGACAACGATACTCTCCAGACATATTCTGTTTCTGATTCCTTTGGAGTCCTTGTGTTATTCTTCCTTAATTTTGCCAACTCAGTCGCTGTAAACGGAACCTCTTTAGTAATAACCTGGGGATGATTTTCGGTTTCTCCCTCATACACATATCCAGTTTTAACTAGGGGATACATGTGAGGAGGGTTTTCTACAATTTCTTTTGCTCTTTGCAAGTCCCCCTGAGGGTAGATTTACCTGATCCCCTTCTCTTCTAACTTCAACTCCACCTCTCCACAGGAGTCGTTTTCTCTCCAGAATTCTTCCTTCAGTGTTTCCTTTAGTAAAAGATTCCAGTGTTTCTCCTCCTCTAACAATTGCTTGGTCTCTTTTAACTGCTCTTTGAAACTGCCAGTTTCAAAGAGTCTATCACGGCATCATCTTGACACAATCTCTGTCTCCTATCTTCTATAGCTGCTGCCAGACTTGCTCCTAAAACTGCACAAATTATAGATTTTCCCTTCCTGGGCCTAAGTTTAGAGCCCTTCTGTAATATCACGATCCTATCCACTATACTCTGCGGTTGGAACCAATGATTTTTCGCCCATTCTCACCCTTGAAGAGACGGGCAAGCATGATAGTTTTCCAAAAGGTCATCCAGTTTATCTAAATCCCCATTCAATACCGTCGCGGGGATCTCATAATGAACATTTGCAGATTTGCAGGCACTCATCTCACCAAAGAGGGGTTATTTCGTCCTGAGAGGGCCTCACCTTAAATTTTCTGCCACAATTCCCCTCCACACACTCTCAGGAGGCCACACCTTTCAAATTTCCCAAAGAGACTTGTCTTTCGCCCAATTATATCACTTCATCCTTTGCCGGCTCTCTTGCCAGCAAACCAACCCAGGACGCACCGGAGCCCCGCCCCGGGGAAAGCAGGGCATGACACGGATACCGTCAAGCTAAGCCTTCAATTTAATGCTGCGCAACACAGGGTTAAATACCCGTACACCCGCTACGCACGCGAACGCACCCAACCCCTGCACCCATGGATCTATCCGAGCCTGCCAAGCACGCGACCGCACCTGCCCCCTGCGCTCATGGACTTATCCGCGCCTAGCGCGCGAATCACCGCGGACCGCCCCTTCTGCATACATGCAGCCCTGCTAACGTTACCCCACAGTCCTTCTCCGGCTGTTTTCCTCGTGGACAAACAGAACCACAGATCCGGACTCCACACTCGCTTTGTACCAATGTAAGTCTCAGTCACACACACACTAGAGTCTCTGATAAAGCAACTGGACAGTTTCTGTTTCTCTGAGAATCCTGCTGACTACGCCAATTAAATAAATGTCATGCTCCGATTTTGGATGAGAGGAAGGCCCCCTTGCATTCTAGCCGACCTGAGACGAGTCTGGGAGGCTAGGGGTGGCTGGATCAACCTCACACACATTGGAGCAAGGTTTTGCTCGTATTCTCGGGAGCAGAATTAAGACTCAAAACGGAGTCAAGTGCCAGGTAACTTTATTTGCCTGACAACAAGTCCGCAAATGCAAGAGAAAGAGAGAAAGAAAGGAAAGAGGGAAAAAAACCTTCAGTTGCAATAGCTGCTACCACGGAATTGCGGCATCCCAACAGTCCAATACACTCAGTGGGAGAATGTTCTGTCCAATGTTGGTCGTTTCTGTCCTTTTATTGGTCATCTCATTGCATATTCATTGTCCTTCCAAGAATCACATAGCATATTCCAAGAGCTGGTTTGCTTGACCGCACCCCTCACCTGGCGGTGATACACATGCCCAATACTGTCTCTGGGCCCCTCTGTTTTTCTGGCCTCAGGTCTGGGCGCATGCCTGGGGGTAAGGCTGAATTTCTCAGAATCGGCTCTGCATTCAGGTTCACAGGAAAATAGGAAGAAAACAGGAAGCCTCTAGTCCTGTGGTTTGACTGGTTTGCAAGAAAACAGGAATTGGTTTGCAGGAAAACAGGAAGCCTCTAGTCCTATGGTTTAACTGATGCTCCGTTGTTCAGGTGGTGGTTTGATGTTTTGACAATGTTGAGACAAACATTCGACACTGTCTCTTACAGTCCCAGAAAGAAGAAAGACCAGGGAAATGGTGAAGACCTGGTCTTGCTAGAATCCTCTGAAAATGAATGAGGGGGACCAGGGGAAAGAATCTAAACTTCCCCAACAGATCCCCTGGTTCCAGTAAGGTTGAGGAATGAGACAATTGATTTCCTAATTGATAGCGGAGCAACTCATTAAGTTATAACTAGTTGTAAGGGATCATTAAGTACAACTTCTGTACTGTTTGTCGGGGCAATGGGAAAGCATGCTCTGCATCCATTTTTAAAACCTATGGAATGTGAAACTGACAATACTAAATTAACTCATGAATTTCTCTACATGCCAGAATACCTGCTTCCTTTCTTAGGATGAGACTTACTATGCAAATTGAATGCACAAGTAACTTTTTCTGAGAATTCTGTACAGCTCCATATTCCACCTGAGACAGCATGGAAGGCTCAAATTTGTCTACTTGTCAAGGAGGACCTGTCTGGGGAAAATGAGAGAGAAGATATATCAGAGATGATTTTGAATGCTGTCATACCTTTGGTACAGGCTACAGAAAAACCTGGAAGAGCAAAAATGTAACTCCTATTAAAATAAGCATCAAACCAGGGACCCGACTGGTAAGAAAAAGCCAATATCCTATAAAATTGGAAGCAAGGAAAGGATTGGAACCTTTAATTAATATTTTTTTTCTAGAATATGGACTATTAAGGGAATGCCAGTCAGATTTCAACATTTCTATTTTACCTGTAAAGAAACCCCGATCACAAGAATATCGACTAGTCCAAGACCTAAGAGAAGTAAATCAGGTGACGGTGGATGTTCACTCGGTGAAGCCAAATCCTTATACTCTTCTTACCTCAAATCCCGAGACTAATGTTTATTTTTCAGTTTTAGATTTAAAAGATTATTTCTTCTACATTCCAGTAGATGAATAAAGCCAGACAATCTTCACCTTTGAATGGTGAACAGGAAGAAAATTACAGCTATGTTGGACAGTGCTCCCATAAGGATTTAAAAACAGTTCCACCTCGTTTGGTAATGTATTGGCAAAAGAATTGGAACAATGACAAGGGAAAAGTCAGAATATCACCTTATTGCAATATGTAGATGACATTTTAATTTAGGCTAACAGTCAAGAAGACTGCATATGTGCTGCCATTAGTTTGCTAAATTTTGGGGGACTGACAGGATATAGAGTCTCTAAGAAAAAGACACAGATGGTGAAAGAGAAGATTCAGTACTTAGGTTTTGAAATATCAAGAGGACAAAGAGGACTAAGTACTGAACAGAAGGAGACTATATGCCAAATAGCAGTTCCCAACTCAAAAAAGGAACTAAGGGGATTTCTTGGGATGGCTGTATGGTGTAGGATCTGGATCCCAAATTTCGGACTGCTAGCCAAACCATTATATGCTGCTATTAAAGTTCCAGAAGAATAATTGGAATGGACTCCTGAGTGTCAAAAGAGTTTTGATTATATTAAGAGGGGGTTAATGGAAGCTCCTGCCTTAGGTTTGCCTGATATGACCAAACCTTTCCAACTGTCCGTGCAAGAGAAACAACAAGTAGCCTTAGGGATCTTGACTCAAATTCTCAGAAGTTGGAATAGACCTGTGGCTTACTTTTCAAAACAACTAGATGAAGTAAGCAAAGTGTGACCAGCTTGTTTGCATGCTATGGCAGCTACTGCGTTGTTAGTAGAAGCAGCACAAAAACTGACTCTGGGACAGCCTATTAAAGTAATGGTTCCCTATTCAGTAACTTCTGTCTTAAATCAAAAGGGGCAACACTGGATATTCCTGAGATGCTTGGTAAAATATCAAGCCACCCTATTGAAACAAGATGATACTATACTTGAAACTGTCTCCTCCTTGAACCCAGCCACGTTATTACCCATTGCAGAACATGAACCACTGCAACACAATTGTTTGGCAACTATTGAACAAATTTATGCCAGTAGGCCAGAACTCAGAGATGAACCATTGGATAATGTGGACCTGGAACTATTTACTGATGGTAGCAGCTTTATGCAAATGGGGAAAGAAAGGCTGGTTATGCAGTAGTAACTCTATGGGAAGAAACAAAAGCCCATCCCCTTCCATCTAACACATCCGCACAGAAAGCTGAGATAATTGCATTGACTTGAGCCCTTGAAATTGGAAAAGGACAAAGAATAAATATTTATACTAATTCAAAATATGCCTTTGGAGTGGTACATGCCTATGGTGCCATTTGGAGAGGACGTGGGTTACTGAATTCACAAGGGCATCCTATTAAATATAGACAAATGTCCTGGTTTTGGCAGGGATGGAGTTAATTCTTCTCTCAGTAGCTGATGTGTTTTGGATTTCATGTGTGAAGAATATTGATAAAACACTCTGATGATATGAGTTGTTGTGAATGAGACCAAGGACACTGTCCGGCTTTCCAAGTCTCGCTAAGGTGCAGATGCAGGAAGCTGGGAGAAAGACAGACAGAATAATTGACCCAAACTGTCCAAAGAGAGTATTCCATGCCATAAACGTCATGCTCAGTATATAAGTGGGGGTTGGCCATGGGGGGGTATCCTGTTCTTGTCTCTTTCTCTTGCTTGCTGGCGTTGTTCCCTCTACCTTGCTGGCCTGCTTTCGCTCCTTTGCTTGCTGCTCGGTTTTGTTTTCTGTGATCGCTGCTCGGGACGGGCTGTATCGGTCATTCAGACATCGGGTGTTGAGAAATTGTGCATTGTTCGTTTTGTATATTTTAGTATCCTTATATTCTGTTATTGTTGTAGTTTTGCTTTGCTATTTTAGTAAACCATCTTCATCTCAACCCACGAGTTTTCCTTTCTTCCCAATTTCTCTCCCCCATCCCACTGGGGAGGGGGAGGGTGAGCGAGAAACTGTGGTTACTCGGGCTAAACCACCACAACAAGAAATTATGAAATTGTTACAAGCAGTGTTAGAGCCTAAAAAAGTAGCTATAATGCATTGTAAGGCCCATCAAAGAGGACAAGGAGAAATTATTCAAGGCAACCAAAAAGTTAACTCCGCTGCAAAGTGGCCTTACAAGGGAAAATTCTCAGAGCTCTGATTCCGACAAATAAAATTGATCTACACCCACCCCAGTATACAGATAAGAAAGATCAACTGGCTAAATCTTTAAAGTACTTAAAGGATCAAGCAGGATGGTGGGTGACCCCAAGTCAACAAATTCTTACTACATCTGGAATGATGCAGCATATCCTTGAAAAACTGCATGGAGAAATCCACATGGGAGCTGACGCCATGGTAAACAGTGTCAAAAGATCTGCCATTGGACCAAAAATGCAAACCATGACAGATATAATATTAAAAAGATACAAAATATACTGTGCAAATGATCCTAAAATACAAAAACAACCACTTATGGGAGAGATGAGAAGAGGAGTTACCCCAGGAGAATACTGGCAAATAGATTTCTCTGAGTTACCAAAATGTAATAAATATAAACATTTATTGGCTTTAGTGGACACTTTTTCAGGCTGGTCGGAAGCTTTCCCTTGTTGTATCAATCGAGCTCATGAAGTAGTTAAAATATTGTTGAAAGAAATAATCCCAAGATTTGGAATCCCAAAGGGATCTCCTCAGATAATGGGCCACATTTTGTTGCCGAAGTAGTACAAGGGGTATCAAAATTTCTTCAATTTAAATGGAATTTACATATCCCTTGGAGGCCACAATCTAGTGGGAAAGTGGAGAGAATGAATCAGACCATAAAAAGACATATTGCTAAGTTATGTCAGGAAACTCAAGTGGACAGAAGTTTTGCTGATCGTTCTAACAAGAATCAAGATTACCCCTAAAGCTAGAGAAGGGGTAAGTCCATTTGAAATTCTGTATGGTAAACCTTACCCTATTAATAATGCCATATTTCAGAGTAATCAAATCCATGTCTAAGGAGAAGGAACGTTAAATAATTATTTGTTGTCTCTGTCGTGGGTTTTGTCATCTCTTCACAGGTATCTTAATCAGCAGGCCCCTTTACCTCTCAACACACCAGTACACAAATTCAAACCAGGAAATCTTGTCTACATCCAAACCTGGAAAGATGAGCCACTAAAGGAAATTCAGAAGGACCCTTTTTAGTTCTTCTAACTACCTACACAGCAGTGAAAGCAGAAGGAATAAATCAGTGAATTCATTACACTAGAATAAAGCAAGCCCCTCCGAAGAAACAGTGAACTTCAATTCCTACTGGAGATCTGAAACTGAAAATTTCCAAGAAACAGAACTAAATAAACTGTACATGGGATTCAGGAGATGCATACTTAGAATTAGATTGTTCTCAGGGACTGTTCTTGTTGTTTTGTATGTTGATCGTACTAACATTGTTTTGTTGTATATTCACAGATATTTCCTTTCCATAAGAAAAGTCTCCTGCAAGAAAGAAGGAAACCGTTGCTTTGTTAAGCCCAAAGATGATAATTAGCATGATTTGTTTGATCCACTCAGTATAGATGATCCCTTGGGAGGATAATTCACATATCAGTCTGGCTCAGAGAACAGTCAAAATAGCCAACAAAACTGATTGTAGGGTTTGCACTTACTTCCCAGAACATTCAGAGAAGAGAGACCCTTTAGTTGTGATCCCAACATCTCTTGGGCATAGTTATGGAAAAATACTACCCACAATGTTTCTGAGAAAATAGGCAATCAGGAGTGGGGCATTGAACAAATGACTTTGCCAAATGGAAAAAAATATTGCGCGTGCATACAAAGATGTAACTCCCCAAATGGAATGGGAGAAATTGACTGTCTGAATAAAACAATTTTTACAGGGAATGAGACACAATGTAATCACACCATAAATTGGGGAGGTATAATGTGGGACTTAAAAGGTTATTCGGGACAAGGATATACATTTCCCATCCCTGAAGGAAAAGAGTGGTATTGAATATGTGGGACAAGAGCCAGAAAGTCTTTACCAGTAAATTGGAAAGGGACTCGTACCTTAGGAACTATAGTCCTGAATATAATGATTGTTGATAAATTGCACAATAACAATAAAATCTGGCTCAGGACTTACTTAAAACACAACAAAAGATCTTACAACACATTGATTGAGCAAAATACTGCTTTTCAGTCTTTTGTTAGATGGTTTATTCCTTGGATGGGAGTTAGTGAGCTCAAAGAAACTCTGATTAACATATTGACAATAGTCGAAACCATAGAAAATAGAAGGGCAGATTCTATTACTGCCCTACAGGAAGAAGTTTCCCAATTGGCTAAAATTACTGTCCAAGATCGTATGGCTTTAGACATGCTGTTGGTCTCAAAAGGAGGAGTCTGTACTATAATAAACACCAATTGTTGCGTTTATGTAGACCAAAGTGGAAGAATTTCAACTGATCTAAATTAAATTTGGCAACAAACACAAATCTTACACGAAGTATAGGAAGATGATACTTCATGGGGCTTTTCTGAGGTTTGGAAATGGCTTGCTTCATGGTTTCCTGATTTCAACAGTTGGTTCAGGAAAATATTTAGTATAATAAACATCAGATTGTTTGGTTTTGTATGTATTTATGTACTAATACAATGTTGTACACAGTGTAAAACAAATCTAGGTAGAGAAAAATAGAGATGAAACTGAAGAAATTACATATTATCTTAAGACTCAAAGAGAGAAATTGATAACTCAAAAATTAAGAGTTGATTAATAATAAATGAATGTATTATATACACCTACATGCTTTACTGATCACATTCTCTTGAAGAGGAACTTAAAAGGCTAACAAAAGAAACATCTTGCTCTGATAAGGTCACAGGATTAATGGACTGCCAACAAGGCATGAAGTCAGCAAGACGCAACAGTAACTGGGGTAAAGGTAAAGGCGTCAGGGGGAGATCATGACCACCGACTCAATTCACAACCAAGAAAATTTGCCCCTCCCCCACCTGTAAGGAGCATGTGTGCTAATTTACATAGCAAGCAAGGCTAATTTAAATATAAATAACCAATGGCAAATTATGTGCTAATTACTAACTAATCAGTTATTGTATTGTGATTTTCTTCCTTGTTATTATTTTGTATAAAAGATCCCTTATATTTCTACAAGGTGTGCTAGCTTTGTGGAATACCGCCTAGCACCTATCTTTGTGCAAACATGAAATAAAATAATACCTCTACTCAGTGTGTTAATTGGTTTCTGCACACTGGGTAAACGGACCCAAGTTTGGGGACAACACTACTTTATGGCAGCTCTAGAGAAGTGGAGTTCTGATGGTGATGGTTTAACACAATCTCAGCCAAGTACAGCAATACTGCTGACATTGCTCTGAGAATAATCTTCTAAGGTACAGACTTAAATTATGTCAGACAGCAAGTAAAGCAAAGAAAGGGTACAGCTCAGTGTTGTGTATACAAACAAAAAGAGGATGCAAATCCTCTTTTGGCACCCTGGTGAGTAGACATAATGTCCATGGTGACTTGGAAGTAGCCTTTGACATCAGCCCAAATAAACTGCCCCTCCACCACAGCTGCTGAGGTTCACTAGTACCAGTGCCCACTGGATGAAGTGCCTTTACCACATCCATTCTCTGTATGCTGCACAGGGCATTTTCCTTGAAATTGTTGTGCTGAAGCTCTGAGCAGTGTGAGTGACTGAGATGAGGAGAGGAATTATCATTTGTCATATATTATGCTCCTGTCACTTTATGGTCCACTTCTGGGTCCTGTCATTTGCCACATAAAGTTCTAAAGTCTCTTTCAGTGCCCACAAGCCAATAAATCTACCAAATCCCACGGATCTCTATATGCATCAGGGAGCGTGGACTGATAATATTTTCCAGGTTATATACATTACTGTGGAATAGGAATGATCAGCCTTTTTAGGAGCTTTAATTTTTTTGACTTCTCAAGGATTTTTATAGTAGAAGGCTGAAAAGCTGTGGATTTCTGACTGTATTGATGATCATACGCATATAAACCTGTTTGGTCCCTGTGCTGGGTTTGTGTAGCAGGGGAGGAGGGGCTACAGTAGTAGCTTCTGTGAGAAGCTGCTGGAAGTTTCCCATTTGTCCGGTGGATCTGGCCCACTCTAGGGCAGACCTGTCGCTGTCCAAGGCCAAGTCAATTGGTGACAGTGACAACGCCTCTGTGATAATGTATTTAAGAAGGGGAAAAATTTAAAAAATCAGAAGTGCAAACAGAGGGGGAGATGTGAGACTTGTGAGCCTTGCAACTCTCACCCTCTGGACTCCTGCTGGGCTACGGTTCAGGCCCGGTCCAGCCCAGTCAAGAGAAGTGAAGAGAGGATACATGAGAGAACATGAATATATTGTGAGACGAATGGATGCGGATGCCAAGGTCAGTGAAGAAGGAGGGGGAGGAGTACTGTTGCTCCTGGCAGAGATTCCCCTGCAGCCCCTGGTGAAGACCATGGTGGAGCAGGCTGTCCCCCTGAAGCCCATGGAGGCCCACGGAGGAGTAGAGGACCTGCAGCCCCTGGAGGACTCCACGCTGGAGCAGGTGGATGCCTGAAGAAGGCTGTGGCCCATGGAGGGCCCGTGCTGGGGCAGTCTATTCCTGAAGGACTGCACCCTGCGGAAAAGAACTTGTGCTGGAGCAGTTCATGAAGGACTGTGGCCCGTGGGAAGGAACCCATGCTGGAGCAGGGAAAGAATATGAGGAGTTCTTCCCCTGAGGAGGAAGGAGTGGCAGAAACAACATGTGATGAACTGACCATAGCCCCCATTCCCTACTACCCTGTGCTGCTCAGTGAGGGGGGGAGGAGGTGGAGATAGTCCAGAATGAAGTTAAGCCCAGGAAGAGGGGAGGGAAGTTGGGGATGCTAAGAATTGCATATTGGAAGGGGTATCTCTAGGGCCATCAGATGTAGATGGGGTATAATGGTGTGCCCAGTGACACAGGGGCAGCAGGGTCGGCAGTGGAGCCTGTTGGATTACAGGTTATTCAGGGAATGGCAGAAGGCAGTGAAGGAGGAAGGTGTTAATGGGGTGGCGGCTCGAGCGATTTTGGATGTGATCTGGGCAGCAAACCCGCTTCCTTTTGATTGTAGGCAGCTGGCTGGAGCAGTTTTTACAAGCCCCCAAATGGTGCTGTGGGAGGCTGCGTTAAAGGAGGAAGCGGACAAGGTGGTTTTAGAAGCTTTAGATCCAAATCACCCCTTGCACGGGATTAGTGTGGAAAGGATTCTAGGGTCAGGTAACTTCACTGATCCGGCCGCACAGGCTAATATGCGGGGCAGGGATATCCACGCCGCCGCGCAGGTGGCGTGGGTGGCGTTCGCAAAAAAAGGGTAAATATGAGGGCAAAAGGCAGCCGTACACTCAGGTGAGGCAGGGCATAGGGGAGTCGTATACCTCTTTCTTGGAAAGGCTACAGAAGGCAATTGAGAATTCCCCTTTACCAGAGAATGTGAAACCTATAGTCGCGAAAGAGTTAGCTAAACAGAATGCAAATGAGGTAACTCAACAAGTTTTGGCACAATTGCCTGGGGATGCAGGTGTGGTGCAGATGATGAAGTGGGTTATGGAGGCAGAAGCGTTGCAGCAAGCAAAACCGCTCATTGCAGCAGTTTCCACTATGCGATCACCCCCCGCGGGCCCCACCTGCTTTGGTTGTGGGGGTGTAGGACATTTCAAGTGGCAGTGTCCTTCAGGGATGGATCAGGGGATAGAGCTTACAGGTGGCCAGAACAGGAGATGTTTTTGATGTGGGGGGGCGGACATCTTGCCAAACAGTGTCTGCAGCCATGCTTGGCCAGAGGGCAGTCAGCTGAGCCGGGACTGCCGCCGCCGCCGCCGTGGGCGAGCTGTTAAGGGGGGCGAACGGGAAGAGGCTCGGCGGTGGCTGCCCCTCAGGCGAGCCCGGTGCCGGGAGAAACGGCGGGCGCAGGCCGATTTCTGTCACGGTCGCTATGGGCGGGCTCGCCCGGTGACTCGGCGGATCCAGGTATATGCTTCAGAGATGTCCAGCAAGCTGAAAAGCCATCCTGCTGAAAATGGAGAGCATCCCAAGAGAAAACCGGAAAACGGAACGGACAGCATGGCTGCCTCAGCCCTTAGCACCTACACCCCAGAAGAAATGGTACAGCAGATGAAAGAGCTCACCGCTGAGAGCAATGAGTTAAAAGAAGCCATGAAGTTGCATAACCAAGCTATGAAGGACCGGTACGAGGAACTTTCCATCTGTCGAGAGAAGCAGAAAGAAGAACGAGAATTTTATGAGTTGAAGTTTAAGGAAGTTAAGCAGTGCTTGCTAGACAAGTGCATGGAAAATGAAAAGCTACAACACCACCTTCAGAACTTAAAGGAAAGAGAAGGAGCTGAAATGGAGGGCTGCATGGCTCCTGAGAAGGAAATGAGGCAGCTGATATCCCAGGTGCACCAGCTCCAGGCTGAGAAGGCCAATATGCTAGGCATCATTTCAGATCTGCAGGTCAAGCTGACCATCTCAGCAGAGGATTCCTTTGTGGAGACTGGGATGAACGAAGGAGAAATAAATAGAACTGCAAAGGAACATCAAGAGAATAGTGGTGAAATGACCAGTAACATTGATATCTACGGCAGGAGCACAACTGCCGATGAATCAAAGAATCTGCAGTCTGAGGAGCTAATTGTAAGCCAACTGCTCTACTGCCTTAGAAATGAAACTCAGAAGAGGGAAGAACTTGAGAAGGAGCTGCAGGATCACAAAGAGAGACTGTCAAAACTGGAGAAGAAAACCAGCAACTGCCTGAAGAGTGGGACACAAACTGAACAGCAAGCAGAGGAGAGTTCAGAGGCTGTTGGCAGTGAAGTAGAAACTCTGAGTTTGCAAGTTTGTGCTCTGTTTAAAGAGCTTCAGGAAGCCCATGAGAAGGTAAAAGAAGCAGAATTGATTCAGAAGCAGCTTCAAGAAAAGTGCCAAGTACTGGAAAGAAAAAGCTCAGCTGCTGCATCAGAACTGGAGGAGAAGCAGCAGCTAATATACACCATCAAGAAGCTGGAACTTCAGGTGGAGAGCATGCAGGCAGAGGTCAAGCTGGAACAAGCCAAGGCACATGAAGAAAAGGCGTGATATAGTAGCTTGCAGGATACAAATAGCAAACTCCTTCCTGAACTCACCAAGGCAATGAAAACCATTGATGAAATGAAACTCAAAGAGCTGCACAGAGTGGATAAAGTTGTGGTGGAACAACTGAATGCAAAGGTGGAGTTGGCAGAACAAGTGCCTGCAGCAAAGCAGCTCCAGATAGATGAAATGAAGCAGATAACTGCTAATTATTTGTTATTGACTGTGCCTTTTGATTTGAAAAACATTTATTTTTTCTATGATGCTTTCAATTTAATTACTTGGGAAACACACCCATCAGTTCACTCGGGAATACAGCATAAGACTTTTGGCTATGTACTTAATAGAACTATAGATCAGTGGTTTAAGAAAATTTTATATTTTGTTTTGGAAATTTCAACTTTAGGCTAGAATGATTTAGCATAGAGGAGGGGGGAGTGAGGAGAGGTTGTCTTGTTCCCTTTCTCATTGTCCTGCTTTGGTTTTGGTAATAAATGTATAATTTTCCCCAGGTCGAGTCTGTTTTGCCTGTGACGGTGGCTTTAAGGATGTGTGTCCGCGGCCGCCGCCAGGCGCCCCCACCCCCCCCCGCCATCCAGCGGGGCGGGGGCAGCTTACCCAAAAACTGCCATGGTTACAGATAGTCCCATCTGAGTTGACCAGTAGCCTTTAGCAAGAGAAAAGCTGCACCATTTGAATGAGTGAGTTGACGAGCGATTACAACTTGGACATATAAAGCCAACAGACAGTTCCTAGAATACACCTGTGTTTGTAATACAGACAAATCAGGTAAATGACGACTCTTACAGGATTTAAGGGCAGTAAATTCAGTAACTGAGGATATGGGACCTTTGCAACAGGGGTTACCATCTCCTTCAAGCTACGAACTTTGTATAAGTGAAAAGATGAATCCCTCAATATTGTCTCCGATTCTGCCTATGTGGTCAATGTAATACAATGCGCTGAATGGACAATGTTAAAGGAAATGAATAATCCTTTGCTGTATGACCAGTTTCAAAAAAAAAAAAAAGTTGGACTGAAAATAAGAATCTGGAAACAGGTAATTGGGAAGGACCATTCCCTCTTATGATGTGGGGGAAAGGATATGCTTGTGTCTCTACAGGAGAAGTGAACAAGTGGATCCCTGCACGATGGGTACAACCAGCGCTCCAAGCTGCCTTGCATTCGTTGGATTGTTAACAATCTGTGTGGCAGCTCCATGGACATCAGTCACGGAAAGAACAAACGTGTGGATAACTATGGCTGGTGCCACAGGGTGGGGCGCCATTTGTCTGTCTGTATCATCTTCAAATAAGCCTTTCAGAACATGCTTGGTCAATCTGCCAGATCAGATAGTGGTAGGACAGCAACTCTGTGTAAAACAACAGCAGCCGCGAGTGCTAAATTACAAAAGATGGAACTTTTGGGATCAGTAAAGATGGACTTTTGCCTATTTTCTTTAACTATTCAGGAGATAATGTTACTAGAGGGGTAATGATTGTAAATGCTTTAAGATCTATACATTTCAACAATACAGCATGGTGTAATCACGTGAGCACATATCAAAATCCAGACAGCATAAAAGACCTAAACGAAGTACACATAGCTTTGAATCTAATGGCCAAGATAATATAGAGTTTTGGAAACCAAGTAAAATTATTGCTGCTTCAATCTTTGCACCTGGTGTGGCAAGTGCCCAGGCATTAACTACGCTAAATCAATTGGGCTGTTGGCTTGCTAAGCAAACGCATACAACTGCATTGCTACTATTAACACTGTTAACTGATGTAGATTCTATACACTACGCTACTTTACAAAACAGAACGGCTGTTAGCCTGCAGAGCACATATTTGACAGGCCTTGTTGCATGTGCTGGCCACACGTGCAGCAATGTCTAGTCAGGCCTTGTTGTGTGCACTGGCCATGCATGCAGCAACGTCTAGTCACTACTCTTTCACTGAATCTGCTGAGGGTATAAACAGAGGTGGCTCGGAGCGGGGGAGAGAGGATGGACCCAGAGCACACTTTATTTACAACAGGGGATGCCCTGAAGGTGCTGCGCCTGCCTCCTTTCTCTGCTCTGACCCAGCTGATCATCATCCTCTTGCTCGGCGGTGTCTTTGGCGTAGTCGGGTTGGTAACAGAATAGATCAGCAACAGACTTTTTATTGTTAGCACAAAATCATGGTTGTCAGGATTTTGATGGGCTTTGCTGCATGAATCTGTCTGATCATTCGGAATCTATTCACAAAGTATTCAAAACTTGCAAAAAGGAGTACAAAAACTGCAACAAAGTGATGGTTTTGATATGTTCAGAAATATTTTTGGTGGATTGATATAAGCTTGTTACTAATAGCTGTAGGATGCTTATTCATGCTTTTTATATATGTATTTTGATCTGTATTCCGTGTGTGTGTTGAAATATGTGCAGACTTTAATAGATAAAGCGTTGAAACAAGCCTCTTCTCATAAACAAAGAAGGGGGAGGTGTGGGTATTTCTTGAGCCAGTACGGTATCAGTGAAGCAAACTGACCTTGGGAGAGGGATACAATCACGCTCGCTGGAAGAAAGCCATGGAATGAGAAGGGAAGCTTTAAGATACAAAACATTGTTAGCAGTATTTATGGCTTGTTTCAACAGAGGCTTGCAAAAAAAAAAACTAGTCACTGGCCTTGTAGATAAGAAAGTTACTGGAGTTGTTATGTTTTTAATAGAAGAATGCTGTAGTAGAAAATTACTAGAAGGTAGTGAAACTTAGTTTTGCTTAGCAGTTATGAATATGTATAACGTGTGATCAGTAACTTTATGGGCTAAGTTTGTGTGTGGCATAATTGGGTGATTGCTGTCCTTGGCTAAAATAGGAATTGTGATATAGGCATCATACTAGGTATAATTGTTAATATTTTGTGCTTTGTCACCTGCCTGCAAAATGATACAGAGAATACTGCATTAGGGCGCACAGCTAACGTGCTTAAGAGAGGGGGGAGAGGGGTTCGCCAGAGGTCTTAGTTGATAAAGCGCTTGTGGTACTGAATCATATGTCCTTCGCTAACCCCCAAACCGTTTCCCCTATCCAAAACCATTTCTCCTCGCGTCAGCTGCTGTTTGGGGGCAAGGCACTCCCAAAGGTCTGGTTCCGCCTGCCAGAAAACCCAGGCTGGGAAGGTCCTGCTGATTTGCTATCATGGGGACGAGGGTATGCTTGTATCTCCACAGGTGCGGGGACCTGATGAATCCCGGCCCGGTTGGTACAGCCGTGGCTGGAGGATTGGCAGGGTGACCGAGCGGCGCGGCGCTCTCCAGCTCACCCTAGTGGGATTGATCCTGATTGTGAGTCTTCCAAGGCCAGTGATAACGACTAATTTCTGGGAGCGGTTCACGAACTGCGCCGACTCTACTCAGGTTTGTATAGCGCGTGGCCTGTTGGGCTCTTGGGAATGCCAACCGCACAGCCCTCGCCATATCTGAACTGGCGACTGCTTTAGCAGCACACGATGAAGGACTGACACAAATGAAGTTGGCATTAGATTATGCCCTTGCGAGGTCTGGCATCGGTTGCAGCAACCTAGAGGGAGTCCTAGGTCTCCAGGGTTACTGCTGTTTGGACTTCAGCAAGAACGCCTCCTCGGCCTTGGAGAAGACGTGTGCGCATGCTGCCCAGTCGGTATTCAACATCAAAGCCCTAAAGGACTGGGGGTAGTTTCCAGACCTGTTCGGTTTACCTAGGTGGCTAAGAAATATTGTGTCTATAGGTTTGAGGATCCTAGCAGTTGCTTTGATAATGCTTTGTTTGTTTCTGTTATTGTTACGGTTCTTGCATGCTATGATTAAGGGGTCACTAGGCGACTCTCCATGATCAACTATGTTATGGCAGCATCTGCCCCAGGGTACCAGCCATTAGACCAGGATGATTTAGCATAGAGGGGGGGAATTGTGGGGTAACATTAGCAGGGCTGCATGTATGCAGGAGGGGCGGTCCGCGGTGATTCACGCGTTAGGCGCGGATAATTCCATGAGTGCAGGGGGCAGGTGCGTCCACGTATGTGGTGAGCAGGGATAAGTACATGAGTGTAGGGGGCAGGTGCGGTCGCGTGCGTAGCGGGTGTACGGGTATTTAACCCTGTGTTGCGCAGCATTAAATTGAATGCTTGGCTTGACGGTATCCGTGTGATGCCCTGTGTTCCCCAGGGCGGTGCTCCGGTGCGTCTTGGGTTGGTTTGCCGGCAAGAGAGCCGGCAAGTAGAGAGTCATAAATTTAGTCATTGCAATCACTTTGATATATTGCTTCATCCTTTTTATTTTTGTTCCTTAGGATGAATTTAATTGTGTGTGACAGGAGTCAAAACTATGGAGTTATCCACTGAGTAGTGCTATAGATACTATTTATATTATGTCATATTGTAGCCATTTCATAGGATTCCTATGCACAAAGTTCACCCAGCATATGATATTTAAAAGCACAACAGTATTTATTGCTCTATTATAGCCTTGCATAAGCAGTTACCAGCATAAGCAGTTACAGTCCCTAGCATAAGCAGTTAGCAGCGTATTGTTTCCCCTTTGTGAGAGTCTTACCAACCCAACTAAGCCGGAGACACCGCCAAGCAGGAGGATGATGATCAGCGGGGTCAGAGCAGAGACGGGTTGTAGGCGCAGCACCTTCAGGGCGTCCCTTGTTGTTCGTAGAGTGTGCTCTGGGTCCTTTCTCTTTCCCTCTGCTCTGAGCCGCCTCTGTTTATACCCTCAGCAGATTCAGTGGAAGAGTACTGACCGGGTGTTGATGCACGCGTGGCCAGCGCATGCAGCAAGGCCTGCCAAGTACATGCCCTGCTGGCTAACAGCGGTTACTGGATAGCAACAACATCCTGCTCAATAGCAACCCTCCTAGCTCCCCTCTCCAAGGTCGCATTCTCACAGCTGTGTGCAGCTTGTAATTTCCTACAGTGGCCCTACATGGACCATCACTGAAATCCCTCACACACATATATGTTAGATATTATTTCAAAACCACATTGCATTATTACTATGTTTCTGCAAAGGGAGTTCTTGAGGAGAAGAACAATTAAAATGAATGCTATTCTATGCTCTAGACTGCACCTGTGCATATATTGAGATGGTGGATGATATATTTTAATGGGTTGAAATGGCATACTAAAGAGATGCAGACATGTCTTGATTTAATTGCTGCTAAGATTATTTTTCTCTTGGGACCCTGTTGTAATTAAAAATATATGTCTTCAACATTTTCCATAAAGAAAGTGCACCTAAAGAATTCAGGAATAAGGTGATTTTCTTCTGAAAGATGAAACTATCTTTTTGTCACTCTAGAAGCAAAAAGCTTCATGACCTAATGGTCAGGAAGAGATTTTTTTTTTCTTTTGTGGTATAATATCATCCTCTTGAGAAGGTTGTAGAAGTGTCCTGCCTTCCACTGAAATACCTGACATAAGCCACTAAATGAGAAAAATGGGTGAGAAGGAGTCTTAGGTGACCTCTTCTATAAGAAAGTCTATGTGGTGGTTTAGCCCTAGTCACCACATAGTTTCTTGCTCACCCTCCCCCTCCCCAGCAGGATGGAGGAGAGAATGGGGAAGAAAGGAAAACTCGTGGTTTGGGATGAAGACAGTTTACTAGAATAGCAAAGGAAAACTACACTAACAGCAGAATATAAGGATGCTAAAGTTTACAAAATGAGCAATACACGATTTTCTCACCACCCGATGTCCCAATGACTGATACAGCCCATCCCGAGCAACGATCATGGAAATTAAACCAAGCAGCAAGCAAAGGAGCGAAAGAGAGCCAGCAAGGTAGAGAGCGTGATGCCAGCGATGCCCCCTCCTTGGGTAACCCCCACTTATATACTGAGCATGACATTTATCGCATGGAATACTCTCTTTGGCCAGTTTGGATCAATTATTCCAGCTATATCCCTCCCAATTTCCTGCACCTGCACATTAGCGAGACCTGGAAAGCTGAACACTGTCCTTGGTCTCATTAGCAACACTTCATATCATCAGTGTGTTTATCAACATTCTTCACATCCGAAATTCAAAACACACTGACTACTCAGAGGAAAAGTAACTCCATCCCTGCTAAAACCAGGACAGTCTTATAGAGACAATCCATCGGGAATGCATCAATTGCTTGAAACTATTCTGATAACCTATAATCCTAATTGGGGAGACATGTAGGCTTTACTAAACACCTTTCTGATCACAGAAGAAAGAAGAATGGTCCTAAAAAAAGCACTGGAGGAGGCAAGACAGAGATTCCTCCAGGATGAGGTGGAAGAATTAATACTAATTAGAAGAGACCCTGAGTGGGATCCAAACACTGGTCAGGGCATAGCTTTGTTGAAACAATACCGGCAGTTGATTTTGTATGGTGTCCAGTATAGGGTACTGAAACCGAAAAACCTCTCTAAATTATATGAGTTCTGTCAGGACCCGGATGAAAGTCCATCGGCTTTTTTTGAACGTCTCTGTGAAACAGCCAGAAAATGGACAGATCTGGACCTGGATGATGAGGCAAATAAGAAAATGTTTAACATGCTGTTCATAGGGCAGTCAGCTCCAGACATTAGGAAAAAACTGCAGAAGGCAAATAGAACAGGAGGAATGTCAGTTTCCCAATTAATTGAGATAGCATATAAAGTTTACAACAACCAGGACGTGCATAAAGAGAGGAAGGACAATGAAAAATGAAGTTACATGCGACACTCTTGGCAGCAGCTATTACAGAGAAAAGAGGTAGAGCCCAAGGAAAACATGGATTTTCAGGAGGTCGAGGACATGGTCAAGGATGGGAAGCAGGAAGAGGTGAATCACTTGGCCCCAGTCAGCGCGTCAGATGCAGAAAAGAAGGACACTAGAAGAAGGACTGGCCACTACAAAAGAAAGAGAATGTAGAGAAATGAGACGAGGAATGCAATCCAGTTATGTTGGAAAACTAAGACTCGGGTTGATGGTGACTGGGGGATGAAATTCCAGTTTCCACCGAAGATCTCCTGGTTCCAGTTAAGCTGGGGGAAGAACCAATTGATTTCCTTTTGGACAGTGGTGCAACTCACTCTGTGGTGACAGACTGTAGAGAGCCTCCGAGTAAAACAGAAGTCTCAATTGTAGGAGTTATGGGACGATGAACTCTAAGATCTTTTTTTGCAGTCCATGGATTGTAAAATTGGAGGAAGAATGCTAACATACTAGTGTTTATATACGCCTGAATGCCCTCTTCCTTTGTTGGGAAGAGATTTGTTGTGTAAATTAAATGCACAGGTGAACTTTTCTGCAAAGAAAATAATACTGAAAATTCCATTCAAGAATGCTTGGAAAGCCCAAAATTCATAGAATCATAGAATGGTTAGGGTTGGAAGGGACCTTCAAAGGTCATCTAGTCCAACCCTCCTGCAAGGAGTAGGGACATCCCCGACTAGATCAGGTTGCTCAGAGCCTCATCCAGCCTGGCCTTGAACGTTTCCAGGGATGGGGCCTCCACCACCTTTCTGGGCAACCTGTTCCAGTGTTCTATAACTCGCATCGTAAAAAAATTTTTCCTAATTTCCAATCTAAATCTACCCCCCTCTATTTTAAAACCATTACCCCTCGTCCTATTGCAACAGGCCCTACTAAACAGCCTTTCCCCATCTTTCTTGTAGGCCCCCTTGAGGTACTGGAAGACCGCTATCAGGTCTCCCCGGAGCCTCCTCTTCTCCAGGCTGAACAGCCTCAACTCTCTCAGCCTGTCCTCATAAGAGAGGTGCTCCAGCCCTTTTATCATCTTCGTGGCCCTCCTCTGGACCTTCTCCAACTGGTCCATGTCCTTCTTGTGTTGGGGGCTCCAGAACTGGACACAGTACTCCAGGTGGGGTCTCACCAGGGCAGAGTAGAGGGGGAGAATCACCTCCCTCGACCTGCTGGCCACGCTCCTCTTGATGCAGCCCAGGATGCGGTTGGCTTTCTGGGCCGCAAGGGTGCATTGCCTGCTCATGTTAAGCTTCTCATCCACCAGCACTCCCAAGTCCTTCTCCTCAGGGCTGCTCTCAATCCATTCCCTGCCCAGCCTGTATTTGTGCCTGGGATTGCCATGACCCAGGTGCAGGACCTTGCACTTGGCCTGGTTGAACTTCATGAGGTTATTGAAGCCAGAAGATGACCAGCAAGTGCCTGAAAAAATTTTAAACGCAGTAATCCCATTTATCTGGGCAAGAAAGTAACCCGGGAGAGCAAAGAACGCACCATCAGTTCAGATTGAGTTAAAACCTGGAGCAGCACCTGCGCGAGTACTACAATACCAAATCGGCTTTGTTGCAAGAAAAGGATTGGAGCCACTGATAGATACATTTTTGTCGTACAGGTTAATTTGTGAATGTCAGGCTAGCTTCAACACCTCAATATTGCCAGTAAAGAAACTGAATAGCACAAAATATAGGTTTGTACAGGACCTGCAGGCTGTAAACAAAATAACCAAAGATATCCACTCAGTGGTACCTTACCCTTATACTCTTTTGGCTACCCTCTCTGAGAGGGATTCCTTCTTCACAGTGTTAGACCTAAAAGATGCCGCCTTCTGCATACCATTGGAAATGGATAGCCAGACAATATTTGCTTTTGAATGGGAAAACTCTACTATGGGAAACAAAACTCAGATATGTTGGATGGTGTTGCCACAAGGGTTTAAAAACAGTCCTACGTTATTTGGAACTTCACTGGCCACAGACTTAAATAACTGGCCCAATTTAAATGAAGGAACCTTGCTGCAATATGTTGATGACTTATTGCCCAACTAAATAAAAATATTGCCCAACTAAATAAAAATATACATGATTAACTATTGATCTACTAAATCATCTAGGAATGGCTGGATACCAATTGTCCCAGAAGAAAGCTCAAATAGCCCAATGAGAAGTACGGTACTTGGGGTTTAATATTTCCTGAGGCCGGAGAGCATTGGGTCCTGAGCGGAAGGAAGCTGTGTGTTGGAAGCAACTATGTCCCCAGAACAAAGAAACAATTGTCAGTTTTTCTAGGAATGGCAGAGTTCTGCCAGATTTGGATTCTAAATTTCAGGCTAATGGCAAAATCCCTCTATTAAGCAACAAAACGGCCAGAAAACGTATTGGAATTGACTGACAAGTGTCGCAAGGGATTTGATTATATTAAAAAGGCCCTAATGTTAGCCCCAGCTCTAGGACTGCCAAATATGGAAAAACCCTTCCAACTTTTTGCACATGAGGGAAGGGGGGTGGCAGCAGGGGTGGTGACACAGATGTTGGGAAGCAGGAAAAGACCAGTAGCCTATTTTTCTAAACAACTAGATGAAACTAGTAAAGGATGGCCAGCATGCCTGAGAGTGGTGGCAGCTACAGCATTACTGCTCCAGGAAGCAAGAAAGTTAACCCTGGGACAGCCCCTGATGGTCTTTGTGCCACATGCAGTACTAACCATGATGGAAGCCTAAGGAAACTGCTGGCTATCCCCAAGTTGAATGGCAAAGTACCAAGCTATTTTAATAGACCAGGGGGACATAAAACTTTCACTGACCAACGCACTGAATTCAGCAACCCTTCTCCCAGCTGAAGAAGCAGAAGAAATTCAACATGACTGTGTGAATATTATTGAACATACATATGCCAGTCGAGTCGACTTAAAGGACGAGCCAATATCCAGTGCAGACCTGAAATATTTCACTGATGGCAGCAGCTTTATGGATAATGGACAATGCAGAACTGGACATACAGTAGTAATGCTTTGAAACACAGTGGAAGCAAAATCGTTACTCCCCAATACCTCAGCACAGAAAGTTGAATTAATTGCATTGACCAGAGCCCTAGAATTAGCTGAAGGAAAAACACTTAATGTCTCTACAGACTCTAAGTATGTTTCGGAGTCCTACATGCCCATGGAGCTATTTGGAAAGAGAGAGGATTGTTGACAACGAGCGAGGGACCAATCAAACATGGCCCAGAAATCTTGCAACTGCTAGAAGCAGTACAGAAGCCTAAAGCCGTAGCCGTGATGCATTGTAAAGCCCATCAAAAGGATGATCAAGATATAATTAAGGGCATCAGAAGGGCAAATTTAGCAGCAAAAGAAGCAGCAAAAAGAACATTAATAAGTTTTCAGGGAGCATTAATTCGCCAAGCAAAATTTCCACCTGAACCACCAAAGTACACCATAAAGGAAGTTCAACTGGCAGAAAAACTGAAATGTAAGAAACGAGAAGATGGATGGTGGAGGACTCCCAATGAACAAATTCTAATAACCAAACCAATGACTAAACAGCTAATGAAGGATCTGCATGAAAGAACACACTTTGGTACAGATGCTATGATTAATAGCATAAGACGGTTTGCGATAGGACCCAAGATGCAAGCCATTGCTGATCAGGTGGTGCGAAAATGCCCTGTGTGCTGTGCAAATAACCCCAAAATCCAACCAAAACCACCACCAGGAGAAATGAAGAAAGGAGTGAAGCCCAGAGAATACTAGCAAATAGACAACAGGTACCAATCGCTACCACCACAGTCCACTGATGGCAATATCGTACCAACCAAGCCGTCCCTGATCCCCATCCACAAGCTGATTCATCAACTGGAGAGCCAGGGAGTGATCAGCAAGACTCGCTCACCCTTTAACAGTCCCATATGGCCAGTGAGAAAATCTAGTGGGGAGTGGAAGTTAATAGTGGACTATCGTGGCCTGAATGAAGTTACGCCACAACTAAGTCCTGCCGTGCCAGACATGCTAGAACTTCAGTATGAACTGGAATCCAAGGCAGCCAAGTGGTATGCCACCACTGATATTGCTAATGTGTTCTTCTCCATCCCTTTGGCACCAGAATGCAGGACAGTTTGCTTTCACTTGGAGGGGGGTCCAGTACACCTGGAATTGACTGCCCCAGGGGTGGAAACACAGCCCCACCATTTGCCATGGGATGATTCAGACTACTAGAAAAGGGTGAAGCTTTGGAACACCTGCAATACATGGATGACATCATTGTATGGGGCAACACAGCAGCAGAAGTTTTTGAAAAAGGAGAGAAAATAGCTCAAATCATTCTGAAAGCTGGTTTTGCCATAAAACAAAGCAAAGTCAAGGGGCCTGTACAAGATATCCAGTTTTTAGGAGTAAAAGGGCAAGACGGACATTGTCAGATCCCAATGGATACGGTCAACAAAATAACAGCTGTGGCTCCACCAACTAACAAAAAGGAAACACAAGCCTTCTTGGGTGTGGTGGGTTTCTGGAGAATGCATATTCCAAATTACAGTATGATTGTAAGCCCTCTCTATGAAGTGACCCGAAAGAAGAACGATTTTAAATGAGGCCCTGAGCAACGACAAGCCTTTGAACAAATTAATCAGGAGATTGTTCGTGCAGTAGCCCTTGGGCCAGTCTGAACAGGACAAGATGTGAAAAACATCCTCTACACTGCAGCTGGGGAGAATGGCCCCACCTGGAGTCTCTGGCAGAAACCACCAGGGGAGACTCGAGGTCAACCCCTGGGGTTTTGGAGCCAGGGATACAAAGGATCTGAGGCCTGCTATACTCCAACTGAAAAAGAGATACTGGCAGCATACGAAGGAGTTTGAGCTGCTTCAGAAGTGGTTGGTACAGAAGCACAGCTCCTCCTGGCACCCCGACTGCCAGTGCTGGGCTGGATGTTGAAAGGAAGGGTCCCCTCTACACAACATGCAAACGATGCTACATGGAGTAAGTGGCTCACGCTGACCACACAGCAGGCTCGAATAGGAAACCCCAGTCGCCCAGGCATCTTAGAACTATTAACAGAAGGCAAAGATTTTGGAATGCCACCAGCAGAAGAGGTGACGCGTGCTGAAGAGGCTGCACTGTATAATCATTTACCAGAAAATGAGAGGCGATATGCCCTCTTCACTGATGGGTCCTGTTCTATTGTAGGAAAACATCAGAAGTGGAAAGCTGCTGTGTGGAGTCCTACACAACGAGTCGCAGAAGCCACTGAAGGCCCAGGTGAATCGAGTCAGTTTGTGGACATGAAAGCCATGCAGCTGGCTTTAGATATTGCTGAATGGGGAAAATGGCCTGTGTTCTATCTCTGCACTGACTCATGGATGGTGGCAAACGCTCTGTGGGGGTGGTTGAAGTAATGGAAGCAGAGCAACTGGCAGTGCAGAGGCAAGCCCATCTGGGCTGCTGCATTGTGGCAAGATATTGCTGCCCAGCTAGAGAATCTGGTTGTAAAAGTACTTCATGTAGATGCCCACATACCCAAGAGTTGGGCCACAGAAGAACATCAGAACAACCAGCAAGTGGATCAGGCTGCTAAGATTAAAGTTTCCCAAGTGGACCTAGACTGGCGACACAGGGGTGAACTATTTTTAGCTCGGTGGTCCCATGACAGCTCAGGCCATCAAGGAAGAGATGCAACATACAAATGGTTTCGTGATCAAGGAGTGGACTTGACCATGGACACTATTGCACAGGTTATCCACGAATGTGAAATCTGCTGCAATTAAGCAAGCCAAGCGGCTAAAGCCTCTGTGGTATGGAGGACAATGGTTGAACTATAAATATGGGGAGGCCTGGCAGATTGATTACATCACACTCCCACAAACCCGCCAAGGCAAGCGCCATGTGCTTACAATGGTGGAATCAACCACTGGGTGGCTAGAGATATATCCTGCGGCCCATGCCACTGCCCAGAACACTATCCTTGGCCTTGAGAAGCAAGTTCTCTGGCAACATGGTACTCCAGAAAGAATTGAATCAGACAATGGGACTCATTTCTGAAACAACCTCATAGACACTTGGGCCAAAGAGCATGGCATTGAGTGGGTATGTCACATCCCCTATCATGCACCAGCCTCTGGGGAAAATTGAGAGGTACAATGAACTGTTAAAAACTGCACTGAAAGCAATGGGTGGTGGAACCTTCAAACATTGGGACAAACATTTAGCAAAAGCCACTTGGTTAGTCAACACTCGAGGATCTATCAATCGAGCTGGCCCTGCCCAATCTGAACTTCTACGTACTGTAGAAGGGGATAGAGTCCCTGTGGTGCATGTAAGGAATATGTTGGGGAAGACAGTCTGGGTCATTCCTCCCTTGGGCAAAGGCAAACCCACCCATGGGATTGCTTTTGCTCAAGGACCTGGATGTACTTGGTGAGTGATGCGGGAGGATGGGGAAGTCCGATGTGTACCTCAAGGAGATCTGATTTTAGGAGAAAATAGCCAATAATTTGAACTGTATGGTGTTAATTGCTGTGTAATGCTGGATGTCATTCCTTCTCTAGCTGTTATGTGTCATATCAAAGTATTATAGTAAAAATCACCTAGATCAACAAAGAATGAACTTTGATAAAACCAAGGAAAATGCAGCAGTGATGGAACTAGAACTGGCTTTAGCAACTAGCACCCAGCAACTGGAGATCGATATCTTCAACCTGCAGACCATGCACATAAACCAGTCACACCAGATGTACCAACTGAGCAAACACTGCATCATCTGTCCTGCCCTGAGGGACTGTTCTGACAGATGGAGCACAGATAGTGTTTTCCTCAATCCTCCCAGTAGTGGTTGAGACTTTGGAAGAAACAGGGAAGCCCAGGACATCAATACCTGGCTCCAGGACCGGTGCTTCTGCTAAAACTTTGGATTTTTAAACCATGGAAGAACCTTTGAGGCACAAGGTATGCTGAGGCCTGATGGGATCCACCTGTCCCAATGGGGAAAATGCATCTTGGGACGTAAGTTGGCGGGACTGCTCGAGAGAGCTTTAAACTAGAATTGATGGGGGAAGGGGATACCAACAGCATTGCAGTAGATAAGCCAAGGGTTGGCATGGCATTGCCTGAGGGTGACAATGCTGGTGGGAACATTTACACTGCTTCTGGGAGCATGGAGGGCTCAGGAGTGTATCTGAAATGCTTGTACACAAACGCATGCAGTATGAGAAACAAACAGGATGAACTGGAAGTGTTAGTCAGCTATGATGTCATTGGTATTGGTGAGACTTGGTGGAATGAGTCCCATGATTGGAGTGCTGGGATGGAGGACTACAGGCTGTTCAGGATGGACAGGCAGGGCAGGCGAGGTGGAGGTGTCGCACTATATATAAGGGAGATGTTTGATTGTACAGTCCTTACAGCTAGTGATGATGTGGTTGAGAGCCTCTGGGTGAGGATTAGAGGGATGGAAAACAAAGGCAAAGTTGTAGTGGGTGTGCACTACCGATCACCCAGTGAGGATGGAATGAGTTATTGTATTGGCATTTAGGAAAAACTTCTGGATCGGTAGCCCTTGTCCTTATGGGAGATTTCAACTTCCCAGACATCAAGTGGGAATATCGTACTGCTATGATGAGCAGGTCTTGGGAATTCTTGAAGTTTGTAGGAGGCAACTTCTTGTAACAAGTACTCAGTGAGCCACCTAGGAAAGATGCCCTCCTATGTTGACGTGGAAGTCACTGTCAGCTGTTTTTCCTCTTCTCAAGGTTGCTTCATTACTTTCTCACAGGTGGCTTCATTACTTTTTCACAGGCGGCCTCCGCGATGTCCTTGAAGCCTGCTGCTCACAAACATAACAATTCCATTTGGTCTGGATTGTTCACTAAGTGTCCCTGATTCTCCAGATATCCAACAAATCCCTCTTTTTGTTTTTGAACAACCCAGACTTCTGTCATCATACGTTATACATATTCATGATTGCTAAGCAAAACTAAGTTTCACTACCTTCTAGTAATTTTCTACTATAGCATTCTTCTACCATTATAGATATAACAACTCCAGGAACTTTCTTATCTACAAGAGCAATGACTAGTTTTCTGCAGGCCTCTGTTGAAACAAGCCATAAATTCCATTAACAATGTCTTGTATCTTAAAGCTTCCCTTCTCATTCCATGGCTTTCTTCCAGCGAGCATGATTGTATCCCTCTCCCAAGGTGTAAAAGACTGTGTCAAAAATTTGTCTCAACATTGTTGAAACAACAGGCCACCACCCGAGCAATGGCTTCCCGTTATCTTGCAGGGCAACTCCTGTTGTCTTGCAAACCTGAATGCAGAGCTGGTTCCGAGAAATCTAGCCCTGACAACCATGATTTTGTGCTAATAATAAAAAATCTATTGCTGATCTATTCTGTTATCAACCCGACTACGCCAAAGACACCGCCAAGCAAGAGGATGATTATCAGCTGGGTCAGAGCAGAGAAAGGAGGCAGGCACAGCACCTTCAGGGCGTCCCCTGTTGTTCGTAGAGTGTGCTCTGAGTCCCTTCTCTCTCCTCCGCTCCGAGCCACCTCTGTTTATACCCACAGCAGATTCAGTGAAAGAGTACTGACTAGATGTTGCTGCATGCGTGTGGCCAGCACATGCAACAAGGCCTGTCAAATACGTGCTCTGCAGGCTAACAGCTGTTCTGTTTTGTAAAGTAGCGTAGTGAATAGAATCTATATCAGTTAACAGCGTTGATAGTACCAAGGCAGTTGTATGCGTTTTCTTAGCAAGCCAACAACCCAATTTATTTAGCATAGCTAACGCCTGGGCACTTGCCACACCAGGTGCAAAGATTGAAGCAGCAATAATTTTACTTGGTTTCCAAAACTCTGTATTATCTTGGCCATCAGATTCAAAGCTATGTGTACTTCGTTTAGGTCTTTTATGCTGTCTGGATTTTGATATGTGCTCACGTGATTACACCATGCTGTATCGTTGCAATGTATAGATCTTAAAGCATTTACAATCATTACCCCTCTAGAAACATTAGCTCCTGAATAGTTAAAGAAAATAGACAGAAGTCCATCTTTACTGATCCCAAAAGTTCCATCTCTTGCAGTTCAGCACTCATCATTCGCGGCTGCTGTTGTTTTACACAGAGTTGCCGCCCTACCGTTATCTGGCAGATTGACCAAGCATGTTTTGAAAGGGTCACTTGCAGGTGATACAGACAGACAAATGGTGTCCTGTCCTGTGGCATTAGCCATGGTTACCCACACGTTTCTTCTTTCCATGACTGATGTCCATGGAGCTGCCACACAGCTTGTTAACAATCCGACGAACGCAAGGCAGCTTGGAGCGCTGGTCGTACCCATCGTGCAGGGATCCACTTGTTCACTGCTCCTGTAGAGCCACAAGCATATCCTTTCCCCCACGTCATAAGAGGGAATGGTCCTTCCCAATTACCTATTTCCAGATTCTTAACCATCGCTGGAGTTTGCCCTCGGATGGCATCATGTACAGTAGATGATCCAAAATGTTTCTGTATTGGGGAAGAATTGTCACTCCAATGATTTAAAAAATTGAGCAGATACATTGCTTTTGCTAACTTTTTGTTTGCAGATTTTCCTTCCATTTCCTTTTTTTGTTTGGTTGGTTGGTTTTTTGTTTGGTTGGTTGGTTTTTTTTCTTTTTTTTTTGTTTTAACAGCATATTTTTAAGTGTACCATGGGCACATTCAATGACTGCCCGTCCGGTGGGGTTATGTGGGATACCAGTAACATGCTCAATGCCCCAAAGAGCAAGGAAGGTTTGGACTGCGCGAGAAGCATACGCTGGCCCATTATCTGTTTTTATACGCGTGGGAACCCCCATGAAAGCAAATGCTGACGTCCAATGTTGGCTCCTGTATGAGCAGAGGCAAACAATAAGCTGTAATGGGTATCAATAGTTACATGTACATATTTGTGTCAGCCAAATGACGGGACATGAGTTATATCAGATTGCCATAATTCTTGAGACCACAAACCGTGCGGATTAACCCCATATAAAGATGGCATAATTGTGTTTTGGTAACTGCTATAGGAACGCACAATTGCCCGAGCTTGTTCCCGTGTCAGCTTAAATTGTCGCTGAAGGGCTGTAGAGTTTTGGTGATAAAATTCATGGGATAGTTTAGCCTGCATGAGTGTGTTTGGAACAAGGGCCGCATTAGTGAGAGCATCTGCTCTTGTGTTACCTTCTGTGTCAAGTCTTGGAAGCGAAGTGTGAGCTCTCAGATGTACAATAAGGTAAGGATGATCCCGCACATGTAATACTGATAATAGCTGTTGAAACTGATCATACAACAAAGGATTATTAATTTCTCTTAACATTACCTGTTCAGCGCGTTGTACTACATTGACCACATAGGCAGAATCTGAAACAATATTGAGGGATTAATCTTTCCACTTATACAAAGCTCGTACCACCACTGCAAGTTCTACAATTTGGGTTGAACCTTCTACCAATTGCACACCATGATGCCACTTACCATTTTTCTTCCACATATGAGATATGGTCACCTGATTCGTGATAATGTGAAGCAATCCTAGGGTTGCATGGTGATATGTGACCCTCTCTGTATATGGAATCTTTAATTATCCTGTTTGTTCTTCTATAGCCACAGGCTTAGGGGAAACAGGAAGATATGTATATAGTTCCATAAGTTTTGTTTGAAGTTATAAATGTATTTGGGAGGTTTATTTAAGTTATTAAAAATGTGTTTGGCAGGATTCACTCCTGCCTTAGTAGTTTGACATAATTAAGGATTTTACCTGCTTAGCAGCGCTGTTTGCATAAGAAGGACACTTGACAATGGAGCGAACAAAAGGCGGGAAAAGCGGGCTGGGGGCTGATGGCCACGGGCACGTAAACAACCCCAAATATGGGACCAGCCCCTTCTGTACTTTTAGCCAATTAACACCTGTATAGTGGCTAGTGAGACGCTCTTGGCCAATCAGTACCTGCCGCAAACGGTGTGAGTAACCAATGGAGTGTAGATTGTGAGCTCCCCAAAAAAAGGAGACAGGCACGATGGGGGGACCGGGAGAGGTTATAAATACTGTAACTGTAAACAAAGGGGTCTGCGTCTTGATGGAGCGAAGACTCCTGGCGCACCCAGCGCTGTTTGCTTGTTTCTATTCAATAAATTGGAAACTGTAATTGGAATCCTGTTTTGGGACTCAATTCATTTATCACAAATTGGGGGCTCGTCCGGGATGGTCTTAGTTCCTGAATTCTGACTTGATCTAGGAGGGGCGCCCCACCGTTTTTTGTTTGATTGGAGGCTCCTAGTCAGGTCGGGTCAGGACTGACACCATCCTGAACCCGAATAGAAGCAAGTAAAGAATTTTATTTTTATGAGCTCCCTTGCCGGCTGCAGCAGTTTATTTTGCCCGTAATTCTGTGCGCAAAGATCCAAACGAAGATGACGGAGCACCGTTCGGTTGGATCCAAACAAAGACGACGGCGTCGTGAGTAAACCGTTCTGTTGGATCCGAACGAAGTGTATACAGTTTGGTTGGGTGGGAATCGGTTGCCTGTGTGTGTAAGAGTGTGATTGAGACGGAACCTGGTTCCGAAGCGAGTGCGGAGGTCTTCTAACCGCGGTTCCAATCTCCCGCGAGGGACTTGGCCGGTGAAGGACCGAAGCGATTCCTATAGGAGTCGTGGGTGGGTGATAGGTCCTAAACCCCCTGCAAGACACTCTTACCGGTAACCAAGGGCTGTAGGAATTGCCACAGCAAAATTCCTAGATGGGTCAGACAAAATCGAAGACCAAGGACCAGGAGAAAAAGGGAGCAAATTATCAGATATACCGGTAAAAAGTTCATTGGGAATACTAATAATTAGAAATTGGGATAAAAGGGGCCCCATAAAAGAAAAAGATAAATTAAAATGGCCAAAGGAACCTCTAAAACCGTATGTCTTTTGGCCTACTCTTTTGAAAAACAGAAAACTAGAACAAGAATTTTTGTAGCAGCAGTAAAAGAAAGTTCGGAGGATAAGACTCCGTCTGGAGAGAAAAAGGAAAAAGTAGAACAAACACCCCAGGAACAACCATATCGAGAAAGGTTTACAATCCCTGTTTGTTACTACTGTAATAAGAGGGGACTTCCACCTCCGGCAGCTACCCCCCCCCCCCCCCCGCCTTCCGGCGGCGGCTCCCCACCCCCCCTTTTCGGCGGCGGCTCCCCCCCGCCTCCGGCGGCGCCAAATACAGTGGCTGGGACCGCACTTCTTAGAGCACAGTTTGTGGCTAAATCCTGGGGGGATATAGGAAGGAAACTGGAAAGACTGGAGGGTTTGCAGGAGGCACCGGATCCAGCCCGGTTCCGGGTCTTGGAGCTGCTGTTGGGTGCGGGGTGTAAAGCTGCGGCAGGGAACGCGTGGTCCAAAAAAGGTGTAGAAATGACCCGTCGTGCAGCAAAGGGATCGGCTCTGGGCCTCAGATCTGCCCAAATTGCTCCAGGGGGCCTTGCAACAAATGCGCCTGTCTCCCTTGGTCCGGGAGTGCCAGGAATGACAAAATGTGTTGTAAACATTTGGCTTTGTCGCTAGGTCCCTGTCGCTGGGAGCTGGGACGCGAGGCGGGAGCGAGCGGTTGTGGTCCGGCAGTGCCTGTGCGGCTCAGCTGGCCGGCTGCTCGGCTCCCGCTCTGGCGAGGGAGAAGCGTTGGGTGGAAGGAGAGAGAAAGGAGGAGCTGAGCTCGGGGCTGATCCCACCGCTGGTTCCTTGTCTGCTTCCCAGTGTTGGGATCTGGCGGATGAGGAGCAGCCGGTGGTGGGCGGGAGCGAGATGAGAGGGTGTTTAGGGAAGAGTGGGGGTGTCGGGGGCTGTGTCTTCTGGGGACTTCGGCATCAGCAGAGCCCTTGATAGAACTATTGATTGGTCCCCATGGGGAAGAAATTTTTATTATTTTTATTTTTAGTATTTCAGTGGTGGGGGCAAAGGGAGAGCCTTTTAAAGTGCCTATTTTGAAGGAAGTGGAAGTGGAAACAGAAAAGAAAATTTGCCGTAATGATTTACTTTTACTCCCTAAGGCAGAATACAATTTATTAGGAAGGGACCTGATTTTGGAATTAAACTTGAGTATTTGGAGTCAAGGGGACTATATTTACAGATTCTAAATATGCATATGGGGTAGTCCACACTTTTGGAAAAATTTGGGATAGGTTTCCATTATATTTATAGTCTGTTTATGCTAAATCTGGCCAAAGATAAGTATTGTCCACCAGAAAAATGCCTCTGTCACTTGGAATTTCTGTGCTGACTTTGTGGCCAGAGCAGTTACCAACTAATCTACAGTGGCAAAGAAAATGGTGAAAATCTCCTGAAGTGCAATAGATTTTTTCAAGTGCATTGTGCCTTGTTCTGAAACTTTTATTAAGTAGGTACACTTGACAGTATTGAGGTCATTTGTTATGGTGCTGTTTCAAGTCTAGGTTTAGGGCCTTGTACGTTTTGCCTATAACAATTCTCTAATTTATATACTGTACTTAGTTCAGGTGGTTGTTCAAGGATGTACTAACTTTGTCCAGCATCTCTCTATATAAAAAATGCTTATAGTTCAAGTGAGAATATTAATAGCTACTAATTTTTAAAATCTTATTTCAAAGACCTGCCTATTTCCAAATCCCCTCCCTTTGTTCAGACTCTGAAGAGTTGCTTTGGCAAACATGTATCATTTGCTGAACCAGGCCCATGGGGAAGATGGCTTAACTTCCTTTTACAGAAGGAACTGACATGTCTGGAGAGCTCAAAACTCATTCAAAAGCATATTCTGGGACAGCTAATTAGGATCATGAGTTAGCCTTTTTCACTGCTTCCTTTGTAAAATTCCAGAATATACAAACATGCAAACATAAATGCAAACCACTGCAAATAGTAGTCATACATTACATTTAATGGGATGAACCAAATTAAAAGTTCAAGTACAAATGGATTTCACTGAATTGCCCAAGGTGGGGAGGATAAAATATCTATTGGTAATAGTGGATCATTTAACACAATGGGTAGAAGCCTACCCTGTAGCCCGAGCCACAGCACAGATGGTGGTAAAAATTTTATTGGAACACTGATACCTAGATATGGGATAATCCAGTACATTGATTCCGATCAGGGCACACACTTTACTTCTAAGATAATAAAACTATTATGCCAATCACTAGGTATTCAGTGGGAATACCATACTCCACAGCATCCACAAAGCTCAGGGAAAGTAGAAAGGATGAATCAAACAATAAAACAATTGGCTAAACTAATGATTGAGACCCAAATGCCTTGGACAAAATGCTTACCATTGGCACTTTTGAATATAAGAACAAAACCTCATAGTGAGACTGGATTATCACCATACGAAATGTTGTACGGAATGCCATATTCTCAGGGGATGCCCCTGGGAAACAATACAGTTGAAGATTATGATATGAAAAAGTATATAACTGCTATTGGGGAGAGACTAAAGGAACTAAGGGAAATGGGAATGATGGCTCAAACACCACCCTTGGGATTTGCCATCCATCAATTTAGACCTGGGGATAGAGTTTTAATAAAAACGTGGAAAGGAGAAACCTTATCTCCCCTATGGGAAGGACCTTTTCTTGTGTTGTTAACAACAGATACTGCCATCCGGACTGCAGAGAAGGGGTGGACTCACGTATCACGAGTTAAAGGACCCATTTCTGAGTGGACCGTGACTTCGAGACCAGGGGAGACCAAAATAGTGTTACAACGAAAGTGAACCTGAATCGAGGCTGCTGACAACAGAATTAAACACCTCAATAAGCTAAGTAACTGGGAAATTTCATTGTGGCAACTCCTGTAGCAATCTGAAAAGGTTCTAAGTAAACATTATAATAACAAAGGTTCTTTTAAAATATATTGAAGACTGGTGTAGAGGAAGTATAAATTTTTGGGATATAACATACAGGTTTTAAAAGGATGGTTAACAACCGCACAGGAATTACTTTCTGATCCCATTTGACCCTTAAAGGAACCACCCCTTTGGAACACAAAAGGTAAAGGAGAGGGCAAGACCGGAGTGGGAACCGGTGCTGTGGTTTAAAGAAGTCTGCCAAGGGCTGCAACCCCTTCGGGCTGTGACTACCGAGCACTATGGCCCTAACCGGACCTCTTCTAACCGTGTTAGGGGTGAGCTTCCTGACTCTGGTGATGACAGTGAGTAACTGTAGTCAGTGTGTAGTGACCACAAGGAGGGGAAGAATAACCTCCCTGACTTTGGTCTGTCATACTATTTATGACTGTAAGGGTCAGAAGTTGGGAAACTGTATTAATAACCGGACGTGGTATACCTTGTGAAACAAAGCTGTATGCTATGATCCAAAAGAACTCCCTTATCAGTATTAGGTGGAAATTAGAACAAACGAAATCTATGGGACAGGAGAAGACCCAGGCATTGTTTTGAATTCAAAAAAAATTAAAGAAAAGTCTAGAGAATCAATACACCACCAGTTATTGTTTAACTCTTTTTATCATGAGATGGAAACAGGAGTGAAATATGAAATTACCAAAGTTGCTAAAAATATATTTGTGAATCTTGCAGAAAACATAGCTAAATCATTAAATGCAACTAACTTATGTTTGTGGTGGAACAAATCAAGGTGAACTATGGCCATGGGAGGCTATGGAAAGCAACATAAGTGAACCCCAAATATGGAAAACAATGGGAAAAGGTAATAGGAAACAACGATGGGTACTCCAAACAAGTATAATTGGAAAAAGTTGTTGGCAAAATTTAAGGGACAATGGGAGTCAAGTAGGTAACCTGGAGTGTAAAGGAGGTTACCTAGAGAATGAAACTCGGAATAATTGGATAAGTGGGGAAACCCCTTGGAAATAAATAATCAATTTAAGAATTGAACCAATGGAACAAATATACCACATGGTTGGCCAACTCCTGAAGGACATTATTGGATTTGTGGCAAATCAGCTTATGCATATTTGCCAAAGAATTGGACGGGATCCTGTGTATTAGGAACTAGAAGACCCAGTTTTTTCCTGTTACCCATAAATAGGGGAGAACGGCTAGGGGTTCAGGTGTATACTGAAGCCGAAGAGTTAAGAAAAAGGTGCCATAAGCGAGACTTACAGATTGGAAATTGGAAAGGTAATGAATGGCCTCCTGAAAGAATCATTGCCTACTATGATCCAGCTACATGGGCAGAAAACGGATCCTGGGGCTACAGAACCCCAATATATATGCTTAATAGAATAATGTTACAAGCTGTAGTAGAAATAGTTGTAAATAAATCCGGAGATGCACTTGGATTAATTGCAAAACAGAACACCAAGATGAGAACTGCCCTATATCAAAATCGCTTAGCTTTGGATTATTTACTAGCACAAGAAGGGAATGTTTGTGGAAAATTTAATCTTAGAAATTGATGTCTAGAAATTGATGATGAAGGAAGAGCTATAACTGAGCTTGTAAAGGAAATGAAGAAAACTGTGCATGTTCCAGTTCAGACTTGGAATGGAATCAATTTAGGGGAATGTCGTAGTTCAGCCCTGATCAGGACCAGACTACGCAGTCTCTCTCTCACTCCCCCCACCCACCGAGAGAACAGGGAGAGAAAATATAAGGGAAAAATGGCTTGAGGTTTGAGATAAGGACAGGGAGAAATCCTTAAAGTTACCATCACGGGCAAAACAGACTCGACTTGGGGGAAACTATTCATTCATTACTACAAACAGCAGGATAATGAGACAGAGAACAAGATAACCTCCATCCACCCCTCCCTCTTCCCAAGCTTAACATTATCTCTACTACCTTCCCCTCCCGAGTGGCACAGGGGGGAAGAGGGAATGGGGGTTGCAGTCAGTTCATCACATGTTGTTTCACGCCGCTGCTTCATGGTCAGGGGAAGAACTCCTCACATTCCTCCCCTGCTCCGTTGTGGGGTCCCACCCCTACGCCACAGTCCTTCGTGGAACTGCTCCGGCGTGGGTCATCTCTTCCACGGAGTTCAGTCCCTTCAGAACAGCTGTCCCAGCAGGCCCTCTACAGGCCACAGCTGCCTTCAGGCATCCACCTCCCCCGGTGTGGGGTCCTCCACGGGCTCCAAGTGGATCTCTGCTCCTCCGTGGGCCTCCATGGGCTGCAGGGGGACAACCCACTCCACCATGGTCTTCACCACGAGTTGCAGAGGAATCTTGGCCAGGAGCCGCATTACTTCTCCCCCTCACTTCTGAACTGACCTTGGCGTCTGCAGCCGTTCCTCACAACAGGCTGGTAGATGTCTCTCAGGATCTTTTTTACATCTTATTCACTTCTCATCTCCTCTCCACTTCTTGCAGCCAGGCCAGACCGAGTCGGGCCCAGTCGGCTGCCTGGCGAGAGGCCAGAGGGTGAGGCCTGCAAGGCCCATGAGGCCTGCGCCTCCCCCTCTGCGCCTCTGCCCCTGCTCAGCTTCTTCACATCTTCTCTCCTCTCTTTTTTTTTTTTTCTGTTTCCCCTACTTAAATACGTTATCGCAGAGGCGTTATCACAGGACATTCTGCTACCAATTGGCTCGGCCTTGGCCAGCAGCGGGTCCGCCCTAGGCCCGGCCGAGTCCACTAAACAAAGGGGAGCAACTTCTAGCAGTTTCCTACAGAAGCTACCACCTTAGGCCCCCCCTCACTAAACAAAACCACGACAGGAAAGTATGGGAGACTTTATGGGGGGTGATTGGCTTACGAAAGTTGGAATAGTTATATTGGGGATATGTGGAGGATTATTAATAATTCCATGTTTAATACCTTGCTTTACTAAGCAAATACATTCAGTGATACCCATTGATCCAGAACCAGGTAAAGAAAGAAACCATTCCCTGATAATGATAAAAACAAAAGAGGATCCAGAATTAACATCAATTCGGCAAGTGTTAGCACAATTGGAAACAAAAACACGAATCAATATGTTCTGGTTTTGTTAGTGAGGGGGGGCCTAAGGTGGTAGCTTCTGTAGGAAACTGCTAGAAGTTGCTCCCCTTTGTTTAGTGGACTCGGCCGGGCCTAGGGCGGACCCGCTGCTGGCCAAGGCCGAGCCAATTGGTAGCAGAATGTCCTGTGATAACGCCTCTGCGATAACGTATTTAAGTAGGGGAAAACAGGAAAAAGAGGAGGAGAAGATGTGACGCAGCTGAGCGGGGGGCAGAGAGGGGGAGGCGCGAGCCTCATGGGCCTTGCAGGCCTCACCCTCTGGCCTCCCGCCGGGCAGCCGACTGGGCCCAACTCGGCCCGGCCTGGCTGCAAGAAGTGGAGAGGAGATGAGAAGTGAATAAGATGTAAAAAGGATCCTGAGAGGCATCTGCCAGCCTGTTGTGAGGAACGGCTGCAGACGCCAAGGTCAGTGAAGAAGGAGGGGGAGGAGTAATATGGCTCCTGGCCAAGATTCCTCTGCAACTCGTGGTGAAGACCATGGTGGAGCGGGTTGTCCCCCTGCAGCCCATGGAGGTCCACGGAGGGGCAGAGATCCACCTGCAGCCCGTGGAGGACCCCACGCCGGAGCAGGTGGAGGCCTGAAGGAGGCTGTGGCCTGTGGAGGGCCCACTGGGACAGCTGTTCTGGAGGGACTGCACCCCGTGGAAGAGATGACCCACGCCGGAGCAGTTTCACGAAGGACTGTGGCCTGTGGGAGGGACCCCGCGATGGAGCAGAGGAGGAATGCGAGGAGTTCTTCCCCCGACGATAACACAGCGGCATAAAACAACGCGTGATGAACTGACCGCGACCCCCATTCCCTTTCCCCCCCTGTGCCGCTCGGGAGGGGAGGTAGTAGAGATAATGTTAAGCCCGGGAAGAGGGAGGGGTGGGGGGAGGTTATCTTGTTCCCTGTCTCATTCTCCTGCTAATTTTAGAAATAAATGAATAGTTTTCCCCAAGTCGAGTCTGTTTTGCCTGTAACGGTAACTTTAAGGATTTCTCCCCGTCCTTATCTCAAACCTTGAGCTGTTTTTCTTATATCATCTCCCCCTATTCTCTCGGAGGGTGGGGGGAGTGAGAGAGAGACTGAGTAGTC
Organism: Chlamydotis macqueenii; assembly: GCF_036417535.1. Classification (NCBI taxonomy): domain Eukaryota; kingdom Metazoa; phylum Chordata; class Aves; order Otidiformes; family Otididae; genus Chlamydotis; species Chlamydotis macqueenii. Next base: position 53,233,138 of record NC_141592.1, on the reverse strand, counting down.
TGGTCGCGATCGGGGCTGAACTACGACACAATACCAGCAAAAAGAAGATGGGGGATTGTGAGATATGTTCACCTGATTCGTGTTAATGTGAAGCAATACTAGGGTTGCATGGTGAAATGTGACCCTCTCTGTATATGGAATCTTTGATTATCCTATTTGTTCTTATATAGCCACAGGCTTAGGGGAAACAGGAAGATATGTACATAGTTCCATAAGTTTTGTTTAAAGTTATAAACGTATTTGGGAGGTTTATTTAAGTTATTAAAAATGTGTTTGGCAGGATACACTCCTGCCTTAGTAGTTTGACATAATTAAGGATTTTACCTGCTTAACAGCGCTGTTTGCATAAGAAGGACACTTGACAATGGAGCGAACAAAAGGCGGGAAAAGCGGGCTGGGAGCTGATGACCACGGGCAGGTAAACAACCCCAAATATGGGACCAACCTCTTCTGTACTTTTAGCCAATTAACACCTGTATAGTGGCTAGTGAGACGCTCTTGGCCAATCAGTACCTGCCGCGAACGGTGTGAGTAACCAATGGAGTGTAGATTGTGAGCTCCCCAAAAAAAGGAGACAGGCGTGATGGGGGGACCGGGAGAGGTTATAAATACTGTAACTGTAAACAAAGGGGTCTGCGTCTTGGTGGAGCGAAGACTCCCGGTGCACCCAGTGCTGTTTGCTTGTTTCTATTCAATAAATTGGAAACTATAATTGGAATCCTGTTTTGGGACTCAACTCATTTATAACAACTTACACTGTCCCAGGTGCCCACCATGCAGATATTAGAGATGTTAGCGTCTGATACTTGAGCGGACACCCAATTCAACAAGCTCTTCAGGTCAGTGTTATTAATAGCACAGTTCTGTTCCTCTAACATTTTTGTTAGAATTGTTAAAACTGATTTATGTTCCTTTGAAGCCATGCTTCTCATCGTTCTGGTCTCGGGGACCGCGGCTCTTCACTCGCCGCTTTTTCCTTGGCATTGTCGGGTCCCCAGCCCCTCCCGCCGACATTCCTTGCCCAAATGCCGCCAAAGGTGCAAGAGGACCAAACTCACCCAGTGCTCCGTTCGGAACGAACAGGTTGGGCAATGGCAGTCCTAGGTATGGTACAGGCAAAGGGGCTGACAACTTTTCCGGCAGCGCGTCAAGGCGAGCCTCTAGAGCTTCCAGCCTTTTTAGCGTTTCCTGCAACTGTGCGTCTTAAGCCGAATAAATGTTCATCCTCCTCCTCACGCCGTGATGGTGGGGAAGAAGGTGGTAATGCCGGCACCAGCATATCTATGGTTATGGGGGCTGTGGCTGCAGTCCCTGCTGGGGCTCGAACCCCCCTTCTCCCAGCACGAGCCGGGGCAGCGGCAGGGATCGTTGGACCTGAGAACAGCATGCTGGTGGCAGAGGTGAACCCGCCGGCTGGAGTTAAAGCCGCGAAAGCAGACGCGACGACTGAACGTTTGGCTTTCATACTTTTCAATGTTTCATTAACCAACCTCCACACAGTGGAGAACTTGCTCGCCTCCTTGGTTCCCTTACTTATTTCTTCCCACAGCTCGTTCCCTATCTTTTCCCATGTTGGGGCTTCAAAAGCAGCATCAACTGTGGGGATCAATTCCCTTTTCTTTGCTCACTGCAGCAAAGCTTCCAAGGTGGCCGAGTCATACCTCAGTCCTCTCATAGAGGGCATATGTTGGAGGAGCTTAAACACTGCTGACTCCTCTTTGGTCAGCGTGGACCCCATCTCCTCCCCGGCTGCTCGCCTGATCAGGACGAGATTCCCACTGTACCGTTTGCTCTAGCGTCTTCCCGAGTGCCGGGGCAGCACTCACCTCCGGACGGCTTCCGCCCCCTCTCTCCGTCTTCGGTTCCGTCGGGATGTCCAACACCGATCTGAGGGTCCCTGTTCGGGTGCCACTTGTTGACGCGGAAGTCACGGACACTGCTGACGACCAATATGATCAAGCAAATGCCAATTTATTGTTGATACATCCCGGTTAATATAGCCCTTCTAGTTCCCTATCTTGTGCAAGCTCTCTACTAATTGGCTAACTTTATCATGCACGCACTCTTAGCTAAAATATGATTCGTTAAGTCTCTTTGTTCATGCGCACGGTCCTCTCCACCTGCATCCTGCTTCACGTTCTGCTTTCAGTCACGTATACCAGCTGTTTTTCCTCTTCTCAAGGTTGCTTCATTACTTTCTCACAGGCGGCTTCATTACTTTCTCACAGGCGGCTTCAGTACTTTCTTACAGGCGGCTTCAGTGATGTCCTTGAAGCCTGCTGCTCACAAACATAACAATTCCATTTGGTCTGGATTGTTCACTGTGTCCCTGATACTCCAGGTATCCAACACTCCTAGAGCCAGGGAACTACAGACCTGTTAGTCTAACCTCAGTTCCTGGAAAAATGATGGAGAAGATCATACTGGGCGCTATTGAAAGGCATTTAAAGAATAATGCGATCATCAGGCACAGTCAACATGGGTTCACAAAGGGAAATTCCTGTTTAACTAATTTGATATCCTTTTGTGATAAGGTCACCTGCCTAGTGGATGAAGGGAAGGTGATGGATGTAGTTTTTCTGGATTTCAGTAAGGCTTTTGATGCTGTCCCTCACAGCATCCTTCTGGACAAGTTGCCCAACTGTGGGATGAGCAGGTTCATGGTGAGCTGGGTGAAGAACTGGCTGAAGGGCAGGGCTCAAAGGGTTGTAGTGAATGGGGCTACATCTGACTGGCAACCAGTCACCAGCGGTTCCTCAGGGTTCAATTCTAGGGTCAGTTCTGTTCAATATAGTGATCAATGATCTGGATGCAGGAGTTGAATGCACCATTAGCGAATTTGCTGAGGATACCAAACTGGGAGGTGTTGTTGACTCGCTCAAGGGACAAGAGGCCTTGCAGAGGGATCTAGATAGATTGGAGCATTAGATAATCATCAGTGGCATGAAATTTAACAAGTCCAAGAAACAGAGTCACTATTTTCATGGTAGACCATGCCCCAGTAAGGCACAATCCCGAGCAGAACCGGCGTAGGGAAGGGGGAGTTGCTGTGGATGGTGTCAGAAGGTCAGGGTCAAGCTCTGCACTGCTTGAGGCACATGTGCTCTCCCTGGGGAAGGGAAGTAATGTTCTTTGTATTTAGATAGTTTTTCTCCACACGGCATAGAGCCCAGAGCATGTGCATGGTCAGTAGTGCTGACCTCTGCTACCTGTCTCCCTCCTTGTCTTGCCCTCAAGTTGGATTTTAGTCTGTAACATGGCCCTGTGGCCCCAGGACAAGGGAGGGCACACTGAGTTTGCAGAACTGGGAATGGTGAGTGTGTGGCAGTATGGAGATCACAGGTTCTTTGGTGCTAGGTGACAAGCAAAACACTGCCAGCCCATGTAGGATGTGACAGGCCCACGAGCACTGGCTGAACTGTGGGACTGTGCATGGAATTAGTCTGAGTACCTTAAAACCATACACTTACTGATCATTTTTTGAAAGAATAAAACTACTTAATACTACTAGAAGCATGAGGCAGCTTAGGGGACACCGTATATGAGGATCACTCTGACCTTTCTAATTACAAAGCTATTCAAGCTCAGAAATTACTTGCCTAGGATAATTAAGATTTGTTCAGACATAAGAAATTTTTTAGGTAGAGCTGATCTGCATGGGAGCTTGAAGTAAACTATATAATCTATTTTCTTATTTGGTAAAGCTCTTTGACCCCTCCATGAGTGTCCTCAGTGGGATGTCCACTCCACCATGTGTAACACTGAAAGACGACAAACTCTCTTCTAAAGCTCCTACTACAGTATTTGAATTCAGGATGGTTGTCATAGCCTTCCTTGCTATCCTGAAATTCATCGCATTTTTGGGGTCCCTGGGGAGCAGGGAAGAAAACTGTCTCATGGTCTTGTGAAATACCCAATCAGTATTTTTACCTGGTTTCACAGAAAATCTGCCTGTTACATGTGATTGCAGCCAAAGAGAAATTTTTCTGGTAATGTCAAACTTGGTTTGACCACTGAACCTGTATATCAACCTGCTGTAAATATTACTTTTTTTTTTGTCTATTAATGTCCTTAGTTATCAACCTATGAAAATAATTTGTGGATGGAGGACAAAACCTATCGCTCTATATCCACAGGGATCTTGACTTCTTTAAACATGACAGGATGTAGGAGAGTGAGTACAACAAAGCAAAAGGAGAACTGAGGGGGAAAAAAATCATGGAGATAGTTATCTATAAGATAACAGAAATGCAGACTGCAATTATGTCTGGGTCATAAGCATGGTATTTGGATTGACTTTTTAAAAGTCTGCCTGCTTTGTAATTCCTCATTGTTGCCTAAGGAGAAAAGGTCTTTATGCCAGAGCAATAGTAAAGAGCCATTCCACAACATGTTTGCTCTGTGTCACATAAATCTTCGAGATTTATTAAAATTTAAGATTACTGGTATGTATTCATGCTACAAAAACAGTGCCACCAGTTTGCTCTTTAGACAACTTACCAGCTAGAAATGTTCCTGCTTTCTCTATGTCATTTCCAATATTACTTCAGCTTCTACTCAAAGTAGTTATTCTTTTACCACTGGCATGGAGACAGGGTGGTCTGAGAGAGCACAATTCAGGGATTTCTTTGCTTTACAATGGAGATACAAGAGCCATATGACAGAATGTATGATGCAGTACAAAAAGACACATAGGTAGATAGAATTACTCTATACCAAAAGCATTTTCCTCGGGTGTTACACTTGTATTCAGCAAATACCAGTTACAGAAATTATTTTGTAATGTTTTGCCACTGATAACAATGATATTAAAACAGTAATGAGTTTTATGCATCGTTTTAAATACCATCCTTTGATTATATTTGTATTCCAAAATTACAAGTATGCAGGTTCACATCATATAAATCACTCCTCAGCTTGTGCTTGATGGAAAAAAAAAAAAAGACCTCAACATTGAGGCATTCACTCTGTCACTTCTGAATGTGAGACACTGTGATGGTTTAGTCCTAGTCACCACACAGTTTCTTGCTCACCCTTCCCCTCCCCAGTGGGAATGGGAGAGAGAATTGGGAAGAAAGGAAAACTCGTGGGTTGAGATGAAGATGGTTTACTAGAATAGCAAAGGAAAACTACAATAATAACAGAATATAAGGATATTAAAATATACAAAATGAACAACGCACAATTTCTCACCACCCGATGTCCCAATGACCGATAGAGCCCATCCCAAGCAGTGATCACAGAAACAAAACCAAGCAGCAAGCAAAGGAGCGAAAAAGGAGGCCAGCAAGGTAGAGGGAACGATGCCAGTGAACAAGAGAGATGGATGACAGGAAGGCAGATACCTGCCCTGGCCAACCCCCACTTATATGCTGAGCATGACATTTATGGCATGGAATACTCTCTCTGGCCAGTTTGGATCATTTATTCTGTCTGTCTTGCTCCCAGCTTCCTGCACCTGCACCTTAGCGAGACTTGGAAAGCCAGACAGTGTCCTTGGTCTCATTAGCAACAACTCATATCATCAGGGTGTTTATGAACATTCATCACATACAAAATCCAAAACACACCAGCTACTGAGAGGAAAATTAATTCCATCCCTGCTGAAACCAGGACATGGTGTCTACGCAATGAATTAGGCTGTGAATCCCATGTTCAGACTTACTCATGTCATATAAATCCAGTGACGGTTACATGTTTAACCAATGCTGTCATCAGGGGTTCGACTGTTTCCTACCTTTCCAACTCCTTGCTCTCTTCTCTAATAGTAGTCAGATTTTAATTCTTTCATGCAGCATTGCCTTTTTTTTCTTTACAAATGCAGAATCCAGAGTTCATTAGTTCAGACTTTTAAAATGTTTCACATCAATCTGCATGTTACAAATATTTGACATGGATATATCATCAAAGCAGAGAAAAGCTATGGCTTCATCTCTGATCATAAACTTTTTTTTTTCCCTCAACAAAACCTTAGTGCCACAGATGAACGTGTCTGTCTGTCGTAGTTTAGCCTCAGTTGGGGCCAGACTATGCAGTGTCTCTCTCACTCCCCCCACCCTCTGAGAGAATAGGGAGAGATAATATAAGAAAAAAGGCTCGAGGTTTGAGATAAGGATAGGGAGAAAATCCTTAAAGATACCATTATGGGCAAAACAGACTCAACTTGGGGAAAACTATTCATTTATTTCTAAAACCAAACCAGGATAATGAGACAGAGAACAAGATAACCTCCCCCCACCCCTCCCTCTTCCCAGGATTCACATTATCTCTACTACCTTCCCCCCACCCCGAGCGGCACGGGAGGGGGAAGAGGGAATGGGGGTTACAGTCAGTTTATCATGCGTTGTTTCATGCCTCTGCTTCATCTTCAGGGGAAGAACTCCTCACATTCCTCCCCTGCTCCTTCGTGGGGTCCCTCCCTCGGGCCACAGTCCTTTGTGAGACTGCTCCGGCGTGGGTCATCTCTTCCACAGGGTGCAGTCCCTCCAGAACGGCTGTCCCAGCGGGCCCTCCATGGGCCACAGCCTCCTTCAGGCCTCCACCTGCTCTGGCGTGGGGTCCTCCATGGGCTGCAGGTGGATCTCTGCTCCTCTGTGGACCTCCATGGGCTGCAGGGGGCAACCTGCTCCACCATGGTCTTCACCACAGGCTGCAGAGGAATCTTGGCCAGGAGCCACATTACTCCTCCCCCTCCTTCTTAAACTGACCTTGGCATCTGCAGCCATTCCTCTCACAAGAAAAATTCTTCACAACAGGCAGGCAGACACCTCTCGGGATCTCTTCACATCATTCATCTCCTCTCCATTTCTTGCAGCCAGGCTGGGCCGAGTTGGGCCCAGTCGGCCGCCTGGCGAGAGGCCAGAGGGTGAGGCCTGCAAGGCCCATGAGGCCTGCGCCTCCCCCTCTGCGCCTCTGCCCCTGCTCAGCTTCTTCACATCTTCTCTCCTCTCTTTTTTTTTTCTGTTTTCCCCTTCTTAAATACGTTATCGCAGAGGAGTTATCACGGAACATTCTGCTACCAATCGACTCAGCCTTGGCCAGCAGCGGGTCCGCCCTAGGCCCGGCCAAGTCCACTGAACAAAGGGGAGCAACTTCTAGCAGTTTCCTACAGAAGCTACCACCTTAGGCCCCCTCTCACTAAACAAAACCACAACAGTCGCCCTCTGCATTTTTGGAAAGACTGAAAGAAGCCTCTAGAAAGTATACTGATTTAAAATTGGAAACAGAGGCAGAACAACAACAACAAGCCTTAATTTTTATGGCACAATCACAGCCTGATATAAAGCAAAAGCTTCAAAAATTGGAGGGAGAAGACTCGAGAAGTTTGGTTAAAATGCTGGAAACAGCGTGGAAAGTTTATAATAATCGGGAGAAAAAGGAGGAACAAAAGAAAAGGGGTAGAGACAATAAGTTGATTGCTGTTTTGACAGGGAACACAACAACGGGAAGAGGATGAGTTCGGGGAAGAGGAAGTTTTAAAAATTTTGGTAACCGAGAATCTAATGCACCTCTAGGAATAAATCAATGTGCGTATTGCAGAGAGGACAGGCATTGGAAAAGGGAATGCCCTCGGCGGCAAACAAATCAGCAAGGGGTTATGAACATGATGGTTTTAGATGACTGAAGGGGACCGGAGGGGAACCCAGCTGAGCCTCTGCTTGTAATTAAGCTGGGAAATGACAAAGTTGAATTTTTAGTAGATACTGGAGCTGTATACTGTGTTTTGAATACTCGTAAAGGGAAACTGGGAAATAAAACAGCAACCATAATTGGAGCAACAGGGAAACAAGAAAATAGACCATTCCTTCAACCCCTTGATTTGAAGTTTGGAAATAAGGCAATTACACATGAATTTCTGTATGTGCCAGAATGTCCAATACCCTTGTTGGGTCAGGACCTGTTATCTAAATTAAATACACAAATAGTTTTTGAAGGGGGAGAAATTATTTTAAAGATACCAGAGTCAAAAGCAGGAGAAATATTAATGATCCAGGAAAAGGTTAAAATTCAGGAAATTCCAAAAGAAGTTGATGATGCTGTAATACCTATAGTTTGGAACACAGAGATACCTGGAAAGTCTAAAGCAGCACAGCCTGTAAAAGTGGACTTAAAAGAGAATGTGAAACCAGTAAGATTGAAGCAGTACCCAATTAAAACTGAGGCTAGACTTGGGATAAAGAAATTAACCGGTAAATTCTTGAAACATGGAATTTTGGAAGAATGTGAATCTGAATATAATACTCCAATTTTACCTGTGAAAAAGCCATCTGAAGAATACAGATTAGTGCAGGATTTGAGGGCAATAAATCAGATAGTGAAAGATATACACTGTCGTAGTTCAGCCCCAACAGGGACCAGACTACGCAGTCTCTCTCTCACTCCCCCCACTCTCCAAGAGAATAGGAGGAGATTTGACAAACAAAAGAAAACCAGGAAAAAAAAACCAAACACGCAGGTTGAGATTGAACAAAAAAGTAAATTTAACAGTAATGACAGAAGAAAACAATAGAGTGATGGAACACAAATACAGTATAATAGCTCACAACAGATCTCCACATCCAGTCTCTTCCAAGTAGCAGGGCCTCCCTTCAGCACCCTCCTCACTTATATACTGAGCATGATGTCAGATGGGATGGAATAGCCCTTTGGCTAATTTGGGTAAACTCACCCGAGCTGTTAGCTAATTAGTTAACTATCCCAGCCATAGGGGCTACCAGCTTCAGTTCTCCACCCAGCTCAGGTAAATATTAACTCTATCCTGGCCAGAACCAGGACAACACCCTGTAGTAGCCAACCCATACACACTCCTAACAGCTTTAGGAGAAAATTATCAGTGGTTTACAGTGCTTGATTTAAAAGATGCTTTCTTTTGTATACCTCTGGAAGAAGAAAGTTGAAAGTTGTTTGCTTTTGAGTGGGAAAATCCTCACACAGGACGAAAAACACAATTGACATGGACAAGATTACCACAAGGATTCAAGAATAGCCCAACAATTTTTGGAAGCCAATTAGCGAAAGAACTGGAGATGTGGAAACAAGATGGCCCTAAACCTGGACATCTACTCTTACAGTATGTAGACGACATACTGATAGCGACGGAAGGAAGACCAGAGTGTATAAAGGTAACAATTGACCTTTTAAACTTTTTTGGGCTAAGCAGATATAAAGTCTCCAGAACTAAGGCTCAGATAGCAAAACAGACTGTAATATATCTGGGTTTTGAAATTTCACAAGGACAAAGACAACTGGGGACAGATCGTAAAGAAGCAATTTGCAGTATCCCGGAACCAAAGAATACCCATGAGTTGAAAAGCTTTTTGGGAATGGCTGGGTGCTGTCAGTTGTGGATAATGAACTATGGTCTGTTGGTTAAGCCATTATATGAAGCTCTTAAAGGTCCACCATTTGAATGGGGTCCAGACCAGCGAAAAGCCTTTCGGAGTTTAAAACAAGCCTTGATGACAGCACCAGCCTTGGTGTGGGGTAACGTTAGCAGGGCTGCATGTATGCAGGAGGGGCGGTCGTGGCCGCGGGGCGGTCGTGGTCCAGACAGGTTTGAGTCGTGGCCGCGGGGCGGTCGTGCCTGCCTGCTGTTAGGATGGCATCCATCCAGGATACAGCAAAGGCGTTGGGAAAAGAGGTAAATTGTCCGGTGCATACGGCACCGTTGACGAAGGGCTTGATTAACAAGCCGGGAGAGGTGATGGACGTGCTTTTCGCCGTCCTGGCCCTCGTCCTCGCCTCCGTCTTCGTGAGGCTGCGAAGGGGCGGAGGAGAGCGGACGGCAGAGCGGCCCTGGGACCCAGTAGCGGCCGAGCCGAGACCCGGCGCCGGGAGAGAAGCGGCAGAAGGGATGAGGAGTGGCGCTCCGGTGGTCTGCCCGGTTCGGCCGAGAGCCTCTGACAGTGATAAGGGGGCGATGGAGTTTGCGCGTGCTCCCCCGTGTGTTGCGCCTTGCTTGCCGGGGGGGCCTGGGCCGAGGGGGCGACCCCCCCGGATGCGAGGACGCGGGGGTGCCCTCTGTCTCTCCTTCTACCCTGTCGGCTCCACCGCTTGTGGATTCGTGGAGGGGTGAGACCAGCTTGCCACCTCTCCCTGAGGATTCATGGGTTTCGAAAAAGGGGAGGGGGCATGTAGAAAAAACACTGAGTAAAGTAGAGGGGTCGGTGTGGAAAGCGGGGGCAGCGGCTGAACAGAAAACAGGTCGTGGATTAACGGATTGGACATTGATTGCTAAGAATTGCCTATTGGAAGGGGCATCTCTAGGGCCATCAGATGGAGATGGGGGTATAATGGTGTGCCCAGTGACACAGGGGCAGCAGGGTCGGCAGTGGAGCCTGTTGGATTACAGGTTATTCAGGGAATGGCAGAAGGCGGTGAAGGAGGAAGGTGTTAATGGGGTGGTGGCTCGAGCGATTTTGGATGTGATCTGGGCAGCAAACCCGCTTCCTTTTGATTGTAGGCAGCTGGCTAGAGTGGTTTTTACAAGCCCCCAAATGGTGCTGTGGGAGGCTGCATTAAAGGAGGAAGCGGACAAGGTGGTTTTAGAAGCTTTAGATCCGAATCACCCCTTGCACGGGATTAGTGCGGAAAGGATTCTAGGGTCAGGTAACTTCACTGATCCGGCGGCACAGGCTAATATGCGGGGCAGGGATATCCACGCCGCCGCGCAGGTGGCGTGGGTGGCGTTCGCAAAAAAAGGGTAAATATGAGGGCAAAAGGCAGCCGTACACTCAGGTGAGGCAGGGTGTAGGGGAGTCGTATACCCCTTTCTTGGAAAGGCTACAGAAGGCAATTGAGAATTCCCCTTTACCAGAGAATGTGAAACCTATAGTCGCGAAAGAGTTAGCTAAACAGAATGCAAATGAAATAACTCAAGTTTTGGCGCAATTGCTTGGGGATGCAGCTGTGGCGCAGATGATGAAGCGGGTTATGGAGGTAGAAGTGTTGCAGCAAGCAAAACCACTCATTGCAGCAGTTTCTGCTATGCGATCACCCCCCGCGGGCCCCACCTGCTTTGGTTGTGGGGGTGTAGGACATTTCAAGTGGCAGTGTCCTTCAGGGACCGATCAGGGGATAGAACTTACAGGTGGCCAGAACAGGAGATGTTTTTGATGTGGGCGGGGCGGATATCTTGCCAAACAGTGTTTGCAGCCATGCTTGGCCAGAGGGCAGTCAGCTGAGCCGGGACCGCTGCCGCCGCCGCCGCCGTGGGCGAGCTGTTAAGGGGGGCGAGTGGGGAAAGGCTCGGTGGTGGCTGCCCCTCAGGCGAGCCCGGTGCCGGGAGAAACGGCGGGCGCAGGCCGATTTCTGTCACGGTCGCTATGGGCGGGCTCGCCCGGTGACTCGGCGGATCCAGGTATATGCTTCCGAGATGTCCAGCAAGCTGAAAAGCCATCCTGCTGAAAATGGAGAGCATCCCAAGAGAAAAATGGAAAACGGAACGGACAGCATGGCTGCCTCAGCCCTTAGCACCTACACCCCAGAAGAAATGGTACAGCAGATGAAAGAGCTCACTGCTGAGAGCAATGAGTTAAAAGAAGCCATGAAGTTGCATAACCAAGCTATGAAGGACCGGTACGAGGAACTTTCCATCTGTCGAGAGAAGCAGAAAGAAGAACGAGAATTTTATGAGTTGAAGTTTAAGGAAGTTAAGCAGTGCTTGCTAGACAAGTGCATGGAAAATGAAAAGCTACAACACCACCTTCAGAACTTAAAGGAAAGAGAAGGAGCTGAAATGGAGGGCTGCATGGCTCCTGAGAAGGAAATGAGGCAGCTGATATCCCAGGTGCACCAGCTCCAGGCTGAGAAGGCCAATATGCTAGGCATCATTTCAGATCTGCAGGTCAAGCTGACCATCTCAGCAGAGGATTCCTTTGTGGAGACTGGGATGAACGAAGGAGAAATAAATAGAACTGCAAAGGAACATCAAGAGAATAGTGGTGAAATGACCAGTAACATTGATATCTACGGCAGGAGCACAACTGCCGATGAATCAAAGAATCTGCAGTCTGAGGAGCTAATTGTAAGCCAACTGCTCTACTGCCTTAGAAATGAAACTCAGAAGAGGGAAGAACTTGAGAAGGAGCTGCAGGATCACAAAGAGAGACTGTCAAAACTGGAGAAGGAAACCAGCAACTGCCTGAAGAGTGGGACACAAACTGAACAGCAAGCAGAGGAGAGTTCAGAGGCTGTTGGCAGTGAAGTAGAAACTCTGAGTTTGCAAGTTTGTGCTCTGTTTAAAGAGCTTCAGGAAGCCCATGAGAAGGTAAAAGAAGCAGAATTGATTCAGAAGCAGCTTCAAGAAAAGTGCCAAGTACTGGGAAGAAAAAGCTCAGCTGCTGCATCAGAACTGGAGGAGAAGCAGCAGCTAATATACACCATCAAGAAGCTGGAACTTCAGGTGGAGAGCATGCAGGCAGAGGTCAAGCTGGAACAAGCCAAGGCACATGAAGAAAAGGCGAGATATAGTAGCTTGCAGGATACAAATAGCAAACTCCTTCCTGAACTCACCAAGGCAATGAAAACCATTGATGAAATGAAACTCAAAGAGCTGCACAGAGCGGATAAAGTTGTGGTGGAACAACTGAATGCAAAGGTGGAGTTGGCAGAACAAGTGCCTGCGGCAAAGCAGCTCCAGATAGATGAAATGAAGCAGATAATTGCTAATTATTTGTTATTGACTGTGCCTTTTGATTTGAAAAGCATTTATTTTTTCTATGATGCTTTCAATTTAATTACTTGGGAAACACACCCATCAGTTCACTCGGGAATACAGCATAAGACTTTTGGCTATGTACTTAATAGAACTATAGATCAGTGGTTTAAGAAAATTTTATATTTTGTTTTGGAAATTTCAACTTTAGGCTAGAATGATTCAGCATAGAGGAGGGGGGAGTGAGGAGAGGTTGTCTTGTTCCCTTTCTCATTGTCCTGCTTTGGTTTTGGTAATAGATAGTTTTCCCCAAGTCGAGTCTGTTTTGCCTGTGACGGTGGCTTTAAGGATGTCTTGTCGCGGCCGCCGCCAGGCGCCCCCACCTCGCCCCCATCCGGCGGGGCGGGGGCAGCTTACCCAAAAACTGCCATGTTTACAGATACTCCCGTCTGAGTTGACCAGTGGCCTTTAGCAAGAGAAAAGCTGCACCATTTGAATGAGTGAGTTGACGAGCGATTACAACTTGGACATTGTCATGGTTTTGTTAGTGAGGGGGGGCCTAAGGTGGTAGCTTCTGTAGGAAACTGCTAGAAGTCACTCCTTTTTGTTTAGTGGACTCGGCCGGGCCTAGGGTGGACCTGCTTCTGGCCAAGGCCGAGCCGATTGGTAGCAGAATGTTCCGTGATAACGCCTCTGCGATAACTTATTTAAGGGGTACTAGCATGATTTAGGCTACGTACTTCTGTAATGGTTAACTCTGGTATTCTGGGATAATGGGACCGGTCTTCAGGGTAGAATAAGACCCATAAGCTGTAGGAGACGTCCTGCGCTGGGCTATGTATACCAGGTAGCTAGCACCTGCGTATACATCTGGTTTCTGTTATATTGATACGTTGGGTGCTGGTACGTGTTAAAAACCAGCACTTCTGCAGTAACGTATTCTGTGATAATGGTTTATTTTGGTTTTTGAGCTCAGGCTATGGACATAAGGTTTTGAGTTGTGATTGCTGATCACCTTACCTCCCGTGTCTATGTTAAAACACTTTCGGTATTGATTTCTGGATATTGTAATAAGACATTTGGTGTTAGCTACTAATTTGGACTTATTGAACTGCAGTGTCTGTGTGAACTGTATTGTTTGTGTGAGAAGACTGAACTGGATCCAAAGTGTGTGTGTGATCTTCTGCGTTGCGTGGTGGAAATTTTATGTTGTGTGTAGGACCTTCTATGGTGTAAATGCCTGTGTTGTGAAAGCGTGAGTGAGTCCCGGGAATCCAAGCAAAACTGCTACTGTGTGTGTGGCGTGAGGTCAGTCCAGCTGCCCCTAGCCGCCCAAATTCTTCTGAGGTGGGCAAGAAAGCAAGGGGACTTTCCTCTGTCTTGTATGATTGTGTGGCCACTGTGAGTGAAAGTTAAGAATCATTGGGAGAGATTGTAAAATGGAAAACAACCACGGCGGAATATTAAAGAAGAGTCCTCTGGGGTGTACTTGCCCACTGGAAAGATATGGTTGGGACTGGAGGTACGGAAAGTAAAAAGACCCTTATCAAATATGGCAATCAGTGGTGGCCGTTGTATAAGCTAGAAGGTGAGGTTAAGTGGCCGCTCAATGGGTCAATAGATTATAACACCCTTTTACAACTAATGCTGTTTTTAAGGAGAGAAGGGAAATGGGATGAGGTTTCATATGCAGATATGTTTTTCACCCTCCGAAACCATCTGGAGTGGCAAAGGGACTGTGGAATGGTACCCCCACAGGACCCTATGGTACTCGCACTTGAGTGAGAAAACAACAAGGAGCTTAGAGGTAAACTGAGGCGGTGTTGTTCGGCATGTGATATTGGACAAAGATGTACTAAGGCAAGTAAGATTCACTAGGCACCAGAACAAGATTTAACTGATTTGTTTAAGCCTCCCCCTCGACCACAGGAACAGGATGTGGACTCGGACAGAGCTTCAACCCCCCTGGACAGCCCCGTATCTTCCCGTACCAGGAAGAAATTCGCTCCAACAGTTTTGCAAGCACCTCTCCGGGAGGTGGTGGGGCCGGATGGTGGGACGATGTTAATTAAAGTACCCTTTTCTACTGCTGGCCTAGGGGAATGGAAAAAGGTTGCAAAGATTATAGGAGTGACCCGGTAAGTGTAACTAAGCATTTCCAATTTATTGTAAAACAACATAATCCTGATTGGAAGGATATACAACTATTATTGGAATATATGACTGAGACAGAGAAACAGTTAATTTTAAAACAGCAGGGAATCTGGCCAAAGACCATTATAAGATTACAGGAGGGGACGTTAAGGAATATTTCCCTCTCCAAGATCCAAAGTGGAATGTTAATAGATCTGTACATATGGAAATGTTGCAGGCGTATCGGGAGTGGATTTCAAAGGGAATGGAGAGGGCAATCTCCAAAACTATAAATTGGTCAGCTTTATATGCAGTCAACCAAAGTCCTTCCAAGTCCCCATCTGAATTCCTGGATCAACTGAGGGACATGATGCGCCGCAACACACCGCAACACACCGCTGGATCCTGGATCAGAGGTAGGAGTACAGCAATTAGTCTCCCTATTTTTGGGTCAATCTACAGGGGATATAAGGTGCAAACTTGAGAAATTACACCCTACAGAAAGCAGGAATTTAGAAGTACTGTTAGATGAAGCATGGAGAGTATTCAGTAACAGAGAGGAAGGACATAGACAAGGGCAAAAGAAGCTGACACCCATTATCCGGGAAGAGGGAGGAAGAAGAGACCTGCCCCGACTGGGCAAGAATCAATGTGCTTTGTGTAAAAATTTTGGTAATTGGAAAAAGGAATGCCCAAGGAACAAGAAAGAAGGTCAAAGGGCTCAAACAGGAAGAACGATAGCCCATGTGGAAGAAGATTGAAGGGAACCTGGGGAATCTACCCTAGCGGATCCACTGGTTGTAATTAAGCTAGGGGAAAAACAACAAGAAATAGAATTCTTAGTAGATACAGGGGCAACATACTCGGTTTTGAATCAAGCTTTGATGCCCCTGGGAAATGATTATGTCATGGTAAAAGGAGCGACTGGCCAAAGTGAAAAGGCATATGTTTGTAAGCCTCTAGAATACAAACTGGGAAAACAATGGGGCATTCATGAATTTTTATATATGCCCAACTCCCTGAAAGCACTTTTGGGAAGAGATCTGTTGGAACAATTGAGAGCAAAAGGAGAAATTACTCTGGAGGTAAAAGATCAGCAATATGTTCAGATATTGAGTCTAACCTTAACCAGTCTCCCCTCAGAAGGAAAAATTAATGAGGAAATCCCAAACCAAATGTACCCGGGGGTATGGGCTACCGACATACCTGGAACAGCGAAAAGTGCTCCACCTGTCAGAGTTAAGGTTAAGGAAGGCCAACGACCGGTAAGAATTAAACAATATCCCCTAAAGAAGGAAGATAGGGAAGGAATCCAGCCGGTGACAGAAAAATTTCTGCAGTTAGGATTATTAAAGGAGTGTGAGTCTGAATTCAATACCCCTATACTACCTGTTCGGAAACCCGATGGGTCATATCGGGTGGTCCAAGACTTACAGGCAGTGAATAAGATAACTGAAGACCTCTACCCAGTAGTGGCAAACCCATATACCCTGCTGACTGTGTTAACACCTGAACTAAGTTGGTTTACTCTTTTAGATTTGAAGGATGCTTTCTTTTGCCTCCCTCTCCAGGAAGCCAGTCAAAAATTGTTTGCATTCGAATGGGATAACCCTAAAAGTGGTTGGAAGACCCAGCTCACTTGGACGGTGTTGCCGCAAGGACTGTATGCGTTAACAGCCACTGAGCAGAAGCACCTTGAGTGGAACAAAGAGACTGAACGAGCCTTTGAGCTACTGAAAAAGGCTTTGATGTCGGCCCCGGCCTTAGGACTCCCAGATGTGAGTAAGCCGTTTTTTCTTTTCTCCCATGAGAAACAGGGCATTGCCCTGGGAATATTAGCACAAGATCTGGGTCCATATTGACGGGCAGTTGCCTACCTCTCTAAGCAGTTAGACGCCACTGCAAAGGGTTGGCCTGGATGCCTACGGGCAGTTGCAGCTGTGATATTGAACATACAGGAAGCCCGAATGTTTTCTCTGGGCCAGAAAATGACTGTGTTGGTGTCTCATGCAGTATCAGCAGTACTGGAAGCAAAGGGTGGGCACTGGCTCTCTCCACAAAGATTTCTGAGATATCAAGCTGTGATAGTGGAACAGGATGATGTGGAAATCGTGGTCACTAACATTGTCAACCCAGCTTCTTTTCTCAGCAGGAACACAGGAGAACCCGTGCATCATGACTGTTTGGAAACCATTGAAGCAACATATGCAAGCCGCCCAGACCTGAGGGACAGCCCCATGGAGAACGGGGAAAATTGGTTCACAGACGGGAGCAGTTATGTCTTAAATGGAAATCGACATGCGGGATACGCCATCACCACCAGTCAAGAGGTAATAGAATCAGGGCCTTTGCCCATGAACACCTCCACACAGAAGGCAGAAATAATTGCCCTAACCCGAGCCCTGGAATTGGCCCAGGGCAAAGTTGTGAACATTTACACGGACTCAAAATATGCCTTCGGAGTTGTGCACGCACATGGAGCAATTTGGAAAGAAAGAGGACTATTGAACTCCCAGGGGAAAAAAAATATCAAACATGCAGAAGAAATTCTGAAGCTATTAGAAGCTGTCCAGCTCCCTGAGAAAGTGGCAATTATGCATATTAAGGCACACCAGAAAGTGAACTCGGATTTGGAAAAAGGGAATGAGCTGGCGGACAGAGAGGCAAAACAAGTGGCCAAAACAAAGGTGAGAATAGAAGGGGCTCTAATTCCTGACAGGCAAATCTCCCTAGAAGGTAAGCCAGAATATATCAAGGAAGACCAGAAACTTATTACAGACTTAGGAGGGTCATATAATGAAGAGGGGTGGGCTTATACCCTGCAGGGAAAACTATTCATTCCCTCTTGTTCACTGTGGCACTTGATACAGGAGGAACATAGGAACAGGCATTGGGGAACAGAGGCTCTGTACAAACATTTAGTAAGAGAAATTGTGGCCAGGAATTGATAGCCCACGGTGGGACACGTGACTCAACAGTGTGACCTTTGCCTCCAGACTAACCCTAAAAATACCCCCAAACCAGAAATGGGCCAGATTGGAAAAGGCAATGGGCCTGGACAACAATGGCAGGTTGATTTTACAGAACTGCCAAGAAAAGGGGGGTACCGATATTTACTCGTATTAACTGATACCTTTTCAGGTTGGCCAGAAGCATTGCCAACTAGGACAGCCAAGGCTCGGGAGGTAACTAAAGTATTGGTACAAGAGATAATACCACGTTTTGGGGTTCCAGCAACCATATCCTCTGACAGAGGACCGCATTTTGTCTCAAAAATAGTACAACAAAGTAGCCACCGTTTGTGTATAGATTGGCAACTTCATGCCCCATATCGCCCTCAGTCGAGTGGCCAAGTGGAGAAAATGAACCACTTAATCAAACAGCAAATTGTGAAATTGGGACAAGAAGCAAACTTGACGTGGCCTCAGTCTCTCCCTTTAGCCCTTTTGTGCATACGAACAAGACCAAGGGCGAAGGAAGGACTGAACCCCTTTGAAATTCTGTATGGACGACCCTATGGGATACAGAGGGGGATGTCTATGCAAGCTGGGGATGAAATGATGACTTCCTACATGGTGGCATTGAGCAAACAGCTCAATAGAATTGGAAAGCATGTAATTGGGACCCAGGGAAGAGGTCTAGATGAACCTGTGCATGATATCCAACCTGGAGATTATGTATATGTGAAGTCTCTTGCAGAAAAAACCTTGGAACCACAGTGGGAAGGACCATACCAGGTACTCCTCACCTCCTTTACAGCAATCAAGATCAGAGACCAGAATACCTGGATACACCACACTAGGGTAAAAAAAGCACCACGAAAACTCTGGACTTCTGAAGTTCAGGGACCACTAAAGCTTAAACTGAAAAGGTAGAATATGGATTAAGGTTTGTGTCCATAATCCTTTATATAGCAATTCGATACAGCCTGTGGTGTTTTCAGAGCACAGGAAATTCCTACAGTGAATGGAAAAGGAACCAATTACAACGGAAACTTGAATCTAACAAATATTTTGAGAAAATGCTATATAGGGAAATGTTGTATTAGAATTAGGTATAGTAAAGGAATTTACTAATTTTCTAGAAAAGGGGGGACTGAAAGAAGGGGTTAAAGAAATTTTAGTGGATATGGCCTTGATATATAGAACTACAGAACTATAGAATGGTTAGGGTTGGAAGGGACCTTCAAAGGTCATCTAGTCCAACCCCCGTGCAAGGAGCAGGGACATCCCCAACTAGATCGGGTTGCTCAGAGCCTCATCCAACCTGGCCTTGAACGTTTCCAGGGATGGGGCTTCCACCACCTCTCTGGGCAACCTGGTCCAGTGTTCTACAACCCTCATTGTGAAAAAAATTTTCCTAATATCTAATCTGAATCTACCGCCCTCTATTTTGAAAACATTACCCCTCGTCCTATCACAACAGGCCCTACTGAACAGCCTCTCCCCATCTTTCTTGTAGGCCCCCTTGAGGTACTGGAAGACCGCTATCAGGTCTCCCCAGAACCTCCTCTTCTCCAGGCTGAACAGCCCCAACTCTCTCAGCCTGTCCTCATAGGAGAGGTGCTCCAGCCCTCTTATCATCTTTGGTCCCTCCTCTGGACCCTCTCCAACTGGTCCATGTCCTTCTTATGTTGGGGGCTCCAGAACTGGACACAGTACTCCAGGTGGGGTCTCACCAGGGCAGAGTAGAGGGGCAGAATCACCTCCCTCAACCTGCTGGCCACGCTCCTCTTGATGCAACCCAGAATTACAGAATCACAGAATTATTATCAAGATTGGAAAAGACCTAAAAGATCATCCAGTCCAACCATCACCAATACCTCTCAGCTAAATCATATCCCTCAACACAACATCCAAACGTTTCTTGAACACCCCCATGGTCGGTGACTCCGCCACCTCCCTGGGCAGTGCATTCCAGTGCCTGACTACCCTTTCCGAGAAGTAATATTTCCTAATGTCCAGCCTGAATCTCCCCTGGCGCAGCTTGAAACCATTGCCTCTAGTTCTATCACTGTCTACACGAGAGAAACGGCCGACCCCTAGCTCACTACAACCTCCCTTCAGGAAGTTATAGAGAGCTATAAGGTCTCCCCTGAGCCTCCTCTTCTCCAGACTGAACAATCCCAGCTCCCTCAGCCGCTCCTCATAAGGCCTGTGCTCCAGACCCCTCACCAGCTTCGTAGCCCTCCTCTGAACGCGTTCCAGGGCCTCAATGTCTTTCTTGCAGTGAGGGGCCCAAAACTGAACACAGTACTCGAGGTGCGGCCTCACCAGTGCCGAGTACAGGGGGACAATTACCTCCCTGTTCCTGCTAGTAACACTGTTTTTGATGCAAGCCAGGATGCCGTTGGCCTTCTTGGCCACCCGGGCACACTGTCGGCTCATGCTCAGCCGAGCATCAATCAGTACCCCCAGGTCCATTTCCTCCACACAGTCCTCCAGCCACTCCGCCCCAAGCCTATAGCGCTGCCTGGGGTTGTTGTGGCCGAAGTGCAGGACTCGGCATTTGGTCTTGTTGAACCTCATCCCATTGGCTTCAACCCAGCTCTCCAGCCTGTCCAGATCCCTCTGTAGGGCCTCGCTACCCCCAGGCAGATCCACACTCCCAGCCAATTTGGTGTCATCTGCAAACTTACTGAGGGTGCACTCAATGCCCCCATCCAGATCATCAATAAAGATATTGAAGAGGACAGGCCCCAGCACCGACCCCTGGGGAAAACCACTTGTGACCGGTAGCCAGCTGGATTTAACTCCATTCACCACCACTCTCTGAGCCCGGCCCTCCAGCCAGCTCCTTACCCAGCCAAGAGTGTACCCATCCAAGCCATGGGCTGCCAGCTTCTGCAGGAGAATACCATGGGAGACAGTGTCAAAGGCTTTGCTGAAGTCTAGGTAGACCACATCAACAGCCTTTCCCTCATCCAGTTACAGCTGTGCATACTAAGACAAATGGTGCTATCTATTGTGTAAATTATCTGAGGTGGGAAGTCTTGCATTCCTCACAAGGACAGTTCCTGATAAGAACGAGGGTGGCCCCCTCCAAGAACCAGCTAAGACCGACCCTACGGCTTGGATAAGAGCCAAAACATAACTGCGTCTGCACGAAAACAAAAGGTTACTAGTGGTGACGAAGAGGAGTCACCTACCTTCATCCCCATGACCCCCGACGACCACCACCACGAGGGACTGCGCAAGCGCAGATGGGAGGAGTTTATGGAAATGACCCCTTGGAACTAATTTTATTATGAAGCGGGGATAGGCCATGCATATGCATAGGTGTATTGTGAAACTTCATGTATATGTAACACTTGGGTTGTATAAATTCAAAGTGAGTTGCCGCGTCAGGTGTGCATGGTTTTGGCGGGACTACCCCCTGTGCTTCCCGGCGCTGTAATAAAGAATACCTGCTTAATAGTTACATGGACTATTAAGTTTCTCTTATTTTAGCTTTTTCAGCTTCAAAGAAAAGGCGAGATATAGTAGCTTGCAGGATACAAATAGCAAACTCCTTCCTGAACTCACCAAGGCAATGAAAACCATTGATGAAATGAAACTCAAAGAGCTGCACAGAGTGGATAAAGTTGTGGTGGAACAACTGAATGCAAAGGTGGAGCTGGCAGAACAAGCGCCTGCGGCAAAGCAGCTCCAGATAGATGAAATGAAGCAGATAATTGCTAATTATTTGTTATTGACTGTGCCTTTTGATTTGAAAAACATTTATTTTTTCTATGATGCTTTCAATTTAATTACTTGGGAAACAAACCCATCAGTTTACTCGGGAATACAGCATAAGACTTTTGGCTATGTACTTAATAGAACTATAGATCAGTGGTTTAAGAAAATTTTATATTTTGTTTTGGAAATTTCAACTTTAGGCTAGAATGATTTAGCATAGAGGAGGGGGGAGTGAGGAGAGGTTGTCTTGTTCCCTTTCTCATTGTCCTGCTTTGGTTTTGGTAATAGATAGTTTTCCCCAAGTCGAGTCTGTTTTGCCTGTGACGGTGGCTTTAAGGATGTCTTGCCGCGGCTGCCGCCAGGTGTGCCCCCCACCCCATCCCGGCGGGGCGGGGGCAGCTTACCCAAAAACTGCCATGGTTACAGATACTCCCGTCTGGGTCGACCAGTGGCCTTTAGCAAGAGAAAAGCTGCACCATTTGAATGAGTGAGTTGACGAGCGATTACAACTTGGACATATAAAGCCAACAGACAGTTCCTAGAATACACCTGTGTTTGTAATACAGACAAATCGGGTAAATGATGACTCTTACAGGATTTAAGGGCAGTAAATTCAGTAATTGAGGATATGGGACCTTTGCAACAGGGGTTACCATCTCCTTCAAGCTACGAACTTTGTATAAGTGAAAAGATGAATCCCTCAATATTGTCTCCGATTCTGCCTATGTGGTCAATGTAATACAATGCGCTGAATGGACAATGTTAAAGGAAATGAATAATCCTTTGTTGTATGACCAGTTTCAAAAAAAAACAAAACGTTGGAGTGAAAATAAGAATCTGGAAACAGGTAATTGGGAAGGACCATTCCCTCTTATGACATGGGGGAAAGGATATGCTTGTGTCTCTACAGGAGCAGTGAACAAGTGGATCCCTGCACGATGGGTACGACCAGCGCTCCAAGCTGCCTTGCGTTCATTGGAGTGTTAACAAGCTGTGTGGCAGCTCCATGGACATCAGTCACAGAAAGAACAAACGTGTGGGTAACTATGGCTGGTGCCACAGGGTGGGGCGCCATTTGTCTGTCTGTATCATCTTCAAATAAGCCTTTCGGAACATGCTTGGTCAATCTGCCAGATCAGATAGCGGTAGGACGGCAACTCTGTGTAAAACAACAGCAGCCGCGAGTGCTGAGTGCTAAATTACAAAAGATGGATCTTTTGGAATCAATAAAGATGGAGTTCTGCCTATTTTCTTTAACTATTCAGGAGCTAATGTTACTAGAGGGGTAATGACTGTAAATGCTTTAAGACATATACATCGCAATGACACAGCATTGTGTAATCACGCGAGCACATATCAAAATCCAGACAGCATAAAAGACCTAAACGAAGTACACATAGCTTTAAATCTGATTGCCAAGATAATATAGAGTTTTGGAAACCAGGTGAAATTATTGCTGCTTCAGTCTTTGCACCTGGTGTGGCAAGTGCCCAGGCATTAGCTACTCTAAATCAATTGGGCTGTTGGATTGCTAAGAAAACGCATACAACTGCACTGGTACTATCAATGCTGTTAACTGATGTAGATTCTATACACTACGCTACTTTACAAAACAGAACCGCTGTTAGCCTGCAGAGCACGTATTTGACAGGCCTTGTTGCATGCGCTGGCCACACGTGCAGCAATGTCTAGTCAGTACTCTTTCACTGAATCTGCTGAGGGTATAAACAGAGGTGGCTCAGAGCGAAGGGGAGAGGACGGACCCAGAGCACACTTTATTTACAACAGGGGATGCCCTGAAGGTGCTGCGCCTGCCTCCCTTCTCTGCTCTGACCCAGCTGATAATCATCCTCTTGCTCGGCAGTGTCCTTGGTGTAGTCGGGTTGGTAACAGAATAGATCAGCAATAGATTTTTTATTATTAGCACAAAATCATGGTTGTCAGAATTTTGATGGGCTTTGCTGCAAGAATGTGTCTGATTATTCGGAATCTATTCACAAAGTATTCAAAACTTGCAAAAAGGAGTACAAAAACTGCAACAAAGTGATGATTTTGATATGTTCAGAAATATTTTTGGTGGATTCATATAAGCTTATTACAAATAGCTGTAGGATGCTTATTCATGCTTTTTAAATATGTATTTTGATCTGTATTCCGTGTGTGTGTTGAAATATGTGCAGACTTTAATAGATAAAGCGTTGAAACAAGCCTCTTCTCATAAACAAAGGAGAGAGAGATTTGGGTATTTCTTGAGCCAGTACGGTGTCAGTGAAAGCAAACTGACCTTGGGAGAGGGATACAATCATGCTCTCAGGAAGAAAGCCATGGAATGAGAAGGGAAGCTTTAAGATACAAAACATTGTTAGCAGAATTTATGGCTTGTTTCAACAGAGGCTTGCAAAAAAACTAGTCACTGGCCTTGTAGATAAGAAAGTTACTGGAGTTGTTATGTTTGTAATAGTAGAAGAATGTTATAGTAGAAAATTACTAGAAGGTAGTGAAACTTAGTTTTGCTTAGCAGTTATGAATATGTATAACGTGTGATCAGTAACTTTATGGCCTAAGGTTGTGTGTGGCATAACTGGGTGGTTGCTATCCTTGGCTAAAATTGGAATTGTGATATAGGCATCATACTAGGTATAATTGTTAATATTTCGTGCTTTGTCACCTGCCTACAAAATTATACCGAGAATACTACATCAGGGCGCACAGCTAACATGCTTAATACAGGGGGGAGAGAGGGGTTCGCCAGAGGTCTTAGTTGATAAAGCGCTTGTAGTACTGAATCATATATCCTTCGCTAACCCCCAATCCGTTTCCCCTATCCAAAACCATTTTTCCTCGCGTCAGCCACAGTTTGGGGGCAAGGCACTCCCAAAGGTCTGGTAGTGCCTGCCAGAAAACCCACGTTGGGAAGGTCCCGCTGATTTGCTAACATGGGGATGAGGGTATGCTTGTATCTCCACAGGTGCAGGGACCTGATGAATCCCGGCCCGGTTGGTACAGCCGTGGCTGGAGGATCTGCAGGGTAACCAAGCGGCGCGGCGCTCTCCAGCTCACCCTAGTGGGATTGATCCTGATTGTGAGTCTTCCAATGCCAGCGATAACAACTAATTTCTGGGAG
Source organism: Chlamydotis macqueenii (assembly GCF_036417535.1). Taxonomy (NCBI): domain Eukaryota; kingdom Metazoa; phylum Chordata; class Aves; order Otidiformes; family Otididae; genus Chlamydotis; species Chlamydotis macqueenii. The sequence goes on along the minus strand of NC_141592.1, from coordinate 53,208,549 downwards.
TGGTTCACAAACTGCGCCGACTCTACTCAGGTTTGTATAGCGCGTGGCCTGTTGGGCTCTTGGGAATGCCAACCGCACAGCCCTCGCCATATCTGAACTGGCGACTGCTTTAGCAGCATACGACGAAGGACTGACACAAATGAAGTTGGCATTAGATTATGCCCTTGCGAGGCCTGGCATCAGTTGCAGCGCCCTAGAGGGAGTCCTAGGTCTCCAGGGTTACTGCTGTTTGGACTTCAGCAAGAACGCCTCCTTGGCCTTGGAGAAGACGCGTGCGCATGCTGCCCAGTCGGTATTCAACATCAAAGCCCTAAAAGGACTGGGGGTAGTCTTCAGACCTGTTTGGTTTACCTAGATGGCTAAGAAATATTGTGTCTATAGGTTTGAGGATCCTAGCAGTTGCTTTGATAATGCTTTGTTTGTTTCTGTTATTCTTACGGTTCTTGCATGCTATGATTAAGGGGTCACTAGGCGACTCTCCATGATCAACTATGTTATGGCAGCATCCGCCCCAGAGTACCAGCCATTAGACCAGGATGATTTAGCATAGAGGGGGGGAATTGTGGGGTAACGTTAGCAGGGCTGCATGTATGCAGAAGGGGCGATCCGCGGTGATTCGTGCGCTAGGCGTGTATAAGTCCATGAGGGCAGGAGGCAGGTGCGGTCGCGTGCGTGGCGGGCTTGGATAGATCCATGGGTGCAGGGGGCGGGTGTGTTCACGTGCGTAGGGGGTATACGGGTATTTAACCCTGTGTTGCGCAACATTAAATTGAAGGCTTAGCTTGACGGTATCCGTGTGATGCCCTGCTTTCCCCGGGGCGGGGCTCCTGTGCCTTGTGGGGTGGTTTGCTGGCAAGAGAGCCGGCACTTGGGACTTCCGGATTTGACCAAGGACTTCCAGCTGTTTGTATATGAGAGACAACATATCGCCTTGGGAGTGCTGACTCAGAAGGTGGGAAGTTGGAAGCAACCGGTTGGATACTTCTCCAAACAACCGGACTTTGTAAGTAGAAGTTGGCCTGCTTGTCTGAGAGCAGTTGCCGCTACTGTGATGTTAATACCGGAGGCTCGAAAATTGACTTTGGGAAGAATGATGGTGGTATATGTGCCACATATGGTGATATCAGTGTTGGAACAAAAGGGGGGTCATTGGCTATCCCCGAGTAGAATGATGAAGTATTAGGTGCTTTTGACGGAGCAAGATGATGTGATTGTGAAAACTACTAACCTGATTAATCCTGCAGTCTTTTTAAGCTCCGTACAGGAAGAAGGATAACTGGAACATGACTGCTTGACTACCATTGAATACGTGTATTCCAATAGGGAGGATCTGAAGAACGTACCTTTGGACAATCCGGACTGGGAATTGTACACAGATGGTAGTAGTTTTCTTGAAAACCAAGCTCATTATGCAGGATATGTGGTAACAACCGAGAAATCTGTAAAGAAGCAAATGCTTTACCCAGCACCACCTCATCTCAGAAAGCAGAACTGGTAGCTTTAACCAAAGCCTTGGAATTAAGTGAGGGAAAGAGAGTGAATATCTGGACTGATTCAAAGTATGCATTTGATGTGGTACATGTTCATGGAATTTTGTGGAAAGAGAGAGGATCTGACATTAAATATAAAGAGGAAATTTTGCATCTGCTGCAAGCAGTCCAAAAGCCGGCTGCAATAGCAATCATGCACTGTAAAGCACATCAGTCAGGAAGTGCAAAAGAAGCTGTAGGGAACAGGCTAGCAGATAGGACAGCTAAAGGTGTGGCCAAAAGAAATGCTTGGCAATTGGCGGTGATTCCTACAAAAACCATTACATTACCAAGGGAAAGGCCTAAATACTCAGAAGAGGATGAAAAACTAGGAAAATTATTAAATGCTAAGAAAAATCTAGCGGGATAGTGGGTAACTGCATCAGGCCAAGTAATAATCCCGCCATTGTTGATGAGGGAAATAATACAGACAAAACATAAGGAATGTCATTGGGGGGCAGAAGCATTGGTGGCCTTATTAAAGAAGCAAGTAGTGTCACTAAAGATGTTGGGAATGGCTAAAATGACAACTGCAAAATGTGAGACATGCTTACAAAACAATCCAGTTGTAAAGAAAAAGGTTCAAATGGGAAAGTTGAAATCAGGTACGGAACCAGGAGACTATTGGCAAATAGATTTTTCAGAATTGCCTCGACAAAATGGGTATCGGTACATTCTGGTAGGGGTTGATACTTTTACAGGATGGCCAGAAGCCTTTCCTTGTCGCACCAATCAGGCAAAAGAAGTTATTAAATGGTTACTGCAAGAGATTATTCCGAGATTTGGAGTACCTATCGGAATCTCTTCTGACAGAGGTCCCCATTTTGTTGCAGAGGTGGTCCAAGGTGTTAGTAAAATTCTGGGAATTACCTGGGATTTGCATACACCATGGAGACCACAGTCTAGTGGGAAGGTGGAGCGGATGAATCAAACGATGAAAAGACAAATTAGTAAAATATGTCAAGAAACTAATTTGAAATGGCCCCAAGCGCTCCCATTGGCCCTTTTACGAATTCGGGTTCAACCAAAGAGTGGAACATTAATTAGTTCCTATGAGTTATTATATGGAAAACCTTATGAATCTCCAGAACCAAATTTGAATATGCATTTGAAAGGGAAACAAGATGTTTATAATTATCTGCTTTCTTTAGTAAAAATTCTAACTGCACTTTGGAGTGCAGTTGTTTGGAATAGACCTCTGTCTTTGGAGAATCCAGTGCATGATTTCCAACCAGGTGATTACGTCTATGTGAAAACGTGGACTTCTGAACCTCTTCAGGAACGTTGGAAGGGACCCTTTCAAGTACTACTGACTACTTTTACTGCTGTCAAGATCGCTGAATCCTATGCATGGATCCATTATACCCGAGTGAAGAAAGCTCCAGCGTCCTGGAAGGTTGTAAATAGAGATCCTGAAACACTGAAACTAACTTTGAAACATGTTTAATCATAGATATTATTCTGAGATTTTGGGGAAATGGGCTTTAATCTGGGGAGTGATATTGATGGGAGTTTGGTCAAAGATTGTAACTGAATCACAAACTGAATTGACAAAAGAGACAGGTGATGAACAGGTGATATACCTCCCAAAGAAATCCCAAGAAGAAAATTTGATGGTAGGATTGATCAAAGAATTCGCCAATTCACAGAATGTGACACAGATTACTGCACGCTTACCCATACCAAGAGCAGTTGGTGAATCCATTCCATGGGGAATTTTAACAATGAATCTGACTAATTCAGAACATGGGGCAGATTGTGAGAAATTAATGAATCCTGTTCCTATTAACAGTAGTTTGATGGCAGGAAATATAACTCGATTGATCAGGGAATGGAAATGCGATGCAAAAGAAACAGCTAGTTGGGATTCAGGATGGACTATGACCATACTATCTCAATTCCAATATATGGCCAAAGCTTCTTGGTGCTTTACTTGGGATGGATCAGTCTTTATAGCTTGGCCATCAGTAAATGACAAAGGGAGCACATTGCGAGAAAAGGAAAATCTAGTACCCTGGTGGAAATGTGAGAAAATATACAATTTCAATACTAAAGACATAATAATTCAAGAGATTCCCCCTTTAGCTGCAGCCCTGAAGTATGGTTGACTGTGTAGAGGACTTAGAAGTGACCTTCAATTGACAGAAACATTCAAACCAAAAAGAGGAACATTCTTTAGTTGCAGAAAAACTACTATTTGGAGTCCAGGACACTTAGTTTGGGCAATGAGTGATGGAACCTGGACGACTCATTTACCTGTGGATGGAAAGGTAAAGCAAATTACTTTAGGAATGCCAACGTTATGCCCGCTTTGGAAAAAGTCCCCTTTTAAAGGTTCTTCAGAGAATTTAAAGTGAGAACGGGTAAAAAGATCGGAAGAAGACGATGAATGGAATGAACCCTCTACTGGAGTTAGAATTAGTTGGGCCCTAGAATCCTTTTTGACCCCTTTGGCAATATATACAGGAATTGAGAATGGTTATACCAATTAACAGGGCAGGTAGAGAAATTGGCTAATGTGACCAGAAAAGGATGCAGCCCATGGAGGTCCACAGAGGAGCAGAAATCCACCTGCAGCCCGTGGAGGACACCAGAGCAGGCGGATGCCCAAAGGAGGCAGTGGCCTGTGGAGGGCCCGCGCTGGGGCAGCCTTTTCCTGAGGGACTGCACCCCATGGAAAAGGACTCACACTAGAGCAGTTCATGAAGGACTGCAGCCCATGGGAGGGACCCCACGCTGGAGCAGGGGAGAAATGTGAGGAGTTCTTCCCCTGAGGAGGAAGCAGCAACATAAAGGGACATGTGATGAACTGGCCATAACCCCCATTCCCTATTCTCCCTGTGCCACTTGGGCTGGGGTGGAGGGAGGGAGGTGGAGATAATTTGAAATGAAGTTAAGCCCAGAAAGTGGGGGGGGGGGGGAGTTGGTTTTGTTCCCTCTCATTATTCTGCTTTGGTTTTATTAATAATAAATTGAAATAGTTTTCCCCAAGTCGAGTCTATTTTGCCCTTAATGGTAACTTCAATGATCTCTCCCTGTCCTTATCTCAAACTTCAAGCTCCTTTGATATATTATTTCTCCTCCATTCCCTCAGAGGGTAGGGAGAGTGAGAGAGAGACTGTGTAGCTTGGTGTTACGACCCAGGGCCGTAGCAGGTTCGTGATTCCCTCGGACTAAATTAAGGTGAAATTACACCAATCAATTGATTTAACACTTTATTTAACATTAACGAGGAATGACTTAACTTTGAAAACTTGGAAAGCATAAAGGGGCTCTTATCAGAAGATTTATAAGAAGGATAAGGAGAAAAATGGAAAAGATAAAGAGAGAGATATCAGCACCCTTGGATCCAGTGAAGACAATGACGAGCGGGCGCGCGGATTCCGGTGGGGTGGTGGGCATGCAGATCCACCAAGGATCCAGATGGGGGTGTGATGATCTTCTAGTGAGTGGTTCCCACCCCTGAGGCAGTGTCTTTTATAGTCTAATCCCTGCCTCCAGTTATGCCCCTTGAGGACTTGTATGGTCTGGTTCCAGAGAGTTCGGAGTCTTCTGCACAGGCACAAAGTGGGTGCTGAATGTGAGGGGTGTGTTACATGACATAAATGTTGAAAATTAAATATCAATATGAGGTGATTCTTGCTAACTGTAGAACTGTAGGCACATAGGTTAAATTTTATATAAAATCTATTTGTCTTTAGAGGGAATGGGAATCTTAGAGATATTACAATATCTCGTTTGTTAGAAGTTAGTCTAGCATGTCTGGGGTAGTTAAGAGGAGTGGTAGAACAATGGTAGGTCCCAAACACCACCTGTAAAAATAGGCCCTGAGCCATCACTTTGGAGCCAGGAAAACCAAGGAGCAACGCGACCTGTTCTCAAGACCATATATGGAGATTTTGAGGAGGAGTTCGACCAGCGAATTTGAGGAGAGGGTGCTCCGACGACCACCAAGACCACCAAAAGACCCTCGACTCAAAAGATTGAGCATGCGCAAGTGGGTGGGAAATGATGTAATGGTTTCTCACAAAATTTATGTTTATGTATACTATTTCTTGGAAATTTAATGCATATGTATAATTAATGTGTATTTAACCTGTGCTGTTGATTGAACAGGTGCACACGCTAGGTGGAGCGATCCCCCGTGCACCCAGCGCTGCAATAAAGAAGTGCCTGCTTCTTAACTTCTCATTGCTGTTAAGGAGTTTTATTCCGGATTTCAGTAACAGGTGGTTGGAAGCCCCCTCCTCAGATGACTGCTGTGTGACCCCTGGCCGTGTATGGCAAGTTGCTAACAGGGGCCTGGGGCCTCCACCTCCTGTGTTACCTGACTCCTATTGCCACTATACAAACTGCACCCTGCCCCAAAACAGTATTTGAGACATCAACATGCATTAACTCTTTCAGTTCCTCACACCACCGCGTGGCTCAAACATTGTCCATATTGATGGAGTTGGCTCCAAGTTAATGTAATCTTGGTGTGAAATTGTAAACTAACCTTGAAAGAAAGAACAGCAGAGTCGTAAAATCTAACATAACAAAGTACTTTCAGCAGACACTAGCTGGAACCAAGATAAGGGGGGCTTAAGGAATTTGCAAGCAGAGCGATGAGCCAAACCAAGACTGTGAGATATGGTCACCTGATTCGTGTTAATGTGAAGCAATCCTAGGGTTGCATGGTGAAATGTGACCCTCTCTGTATACGGAATCTTTGATTATCCTGTTTGTTCTTCTATAGCCACAGGCTTAGGGGAAACAGGAAGATATGTATATAGTTCCATAAGTTTTGTTTAAAGTTATAAACGTATTTGGGAGGTTTATTTAAGTTATTAAAAATGTGTTTGGCAGGATTCACTCCTGCCTTAGTAGTTTGACATAATTAAGGATTTTACCTGCTTAACAGCGCTGTTTGCATAAGAAGGACACTTGACAATGGAGCGAACAAAAGGCGGGAAAAGCGGGCTGGGAGCTGATGACCACGGGCAGGTAAACAACCCCAAATATGGGACCCGCCCCTTCTGTACTTTTAGCCAATTAACACCTGTATAGTGGCTAGTGAGACGCTCTTGGCCAATCAGTACCTGCCGCGAACGGTGTGAGTAACCAATGGAGTGTAGATTGTGAGCTCCCAAAAAGGAGACAGGCAGGATGGGGGGACCGGGAGAGGTTATAAATACTGTAACTGTAAACAAAGGGGTGTGCGTCTTGGTGGAGCGAAGACTCCTGGCACACCCAGCGTTGTTTGCTTGTTTCTATTCAATAAATTGGAAACTATAATTGGAATCCTGTTTTGGGACTCAACTCATTTATAACAAATACCCTATATGGAAAAGAAACTGAAGGTTCAAGTTCAACTACCGAAAATAGTAAGAAAGTGTATTTACTTCATCCCTCGACCACTAGAGGACTTGAGAAGACCACCAGAAAGAACCTCTGTGCATGTGAAGATGAACATTTGCAGAATATATTCATATAAATTAGTTCTCGGGAATCTGTTGAATATATATGATTTTGCAACATATATTCTCTGTGATTTTGCCTGTTCGTTGGAGCACTCGTGGTGGATCGATCCCCAGTGCTACCTAGTGCTGCTAATAAAGAATACCTACTTAAACAGTCATATTGGATTCTGACTGTTGAGTGAACTTCTTTGTTTCAATATTATCTTTGTCCAGGGTGGGGATTTTCACATAGCAGATAGAGGACAGAGAAGATAGAAAAGATAAAGCTTGAGAAATCAAAAACAAGAGCCCATGAAAGAAGGGGTTAAAGAAATTCTAATAGATATGGCATTGATTAGTTACAGCTGTGCATACTAAGACAAATGGTGCTATCTATTGTGTAAATTATCTGAGGTGGGAAGTCTTGCATTCCTCACAAGGACAGTTCCTGATAAGAACCAGGGGGCCCCCCACCTCCAAGAACCAGCTAAAACCGACCCTACGGCTTGGATAAGAGCCAAAACATAACTGCGCCTGCACGAAAACAAAAGGTTACTAGCGGTGACGAAGAGAAGTCACCTACCTTCATCCCCACGACCCCCGACCACCACCATCACGAGGCACTGCGCAAGCACGGACAGGAGTTGTTTATGTAAATGATCCCTTGGAACTAATTTTAATACGAAGCGGGGATAGGTCATGCATATGCATAGATGTATTGTGAAACTTCATGTATATGTAACACTTGGGTTGTATAAATTCAAAGTGAGTTGCCGCGTCAGGTGTGCATGGTTTTGGCGGGACTACCCCCTCTGCTGCCCGGCACTGAATAAACATTCCTGCTTTACAATCTTACAGATTGTGGAGTCCGTTTTCCACAGGTCAGTTTGGCGAGCCAGGCAGGAGGATCTCTGCTTGGCTGCGGGATCGACTGCGGAGCGGACTCTCCTAGGCGCGCCCCGAGCACTTTCCTCGGAGGAGCCTCCGCTGCCAGCCGCTCACCGCAGGAGCAGTCAACAACCTCCTGAAGCCGCGGACCAAACGGTATGTTTAACGGAGGGGGCCTGTAAGTCGTACGCGTGGCCGGGGCAGCTGGTAAATTGTGCAGAGACGTCTGGCGTGCAGCATAGTCCCCTTTGGGTGGGTACCCAGGTTGGTTTGGGGCTCCAATTGGGGACTCACTGATTGAATGAGTCCGAGGTAACCGCTGCATCTGAGGGACCTGCTGATGACCGGTATATGAGAAGCAGGAGAAGGGTAAGCGGGCCTCTTGTAACTTTGGTTTTGGGCTCCAATTGGGGACTTGCTGACCGATAGAGCGGCCGCTAGCGATCTTGGAAGTAGATTGAGTGAGTCTGTGTTTTGCCGGTATTGATTTTTGGCTGTTGTAATAAGGCATTTGGTGTTGGCTACTGATTTGGACTCGTTGAACCATAGTGTTTATGTTAAGGATTTTTGTGTGTGTGATCTTCTATGCTGCGTGGTAAAAATTCTATGTTGTGTGCGGGACCTTCTATGGTGTAAATGCCTGTGTTGTGAAAGCGTGAGTGCGTCCCGGGAATCTGAGCAAAGCTGGGACTGTGTGTGTGGCGTGAGGTCTGTCCAGCCACCCCTAGCCGCCCAGATTCTTCTGAGGTGGGCTAGAAAGCAAGGGGACTTTCCTCTTTACGTAGTTTCTTGTATGATTGTGTGACCACTATGAGTGTGTGGATGTCCATGAGAGTGTGGACACTGTGAGTACCTTTGTATGTTGGCACGAAGAGAGCTTATACAGAAGTGTGAGAGACGATTTTCTGTGTGGATTGTATTGTTTGTGTGCAAAGATTGAATTGGATCCAAAGTATGTGTGTTTGTAACCGCGGTAGTAGTTTATTGTGTTTTGTCATTGTAGATTCCTTTGTTCCCTTGTGGTGGGACCCCGACGGTCCTGAATGGTGTCCTTTACACCACGATAACTCTTGTAAACCTATATTTGTTCCAAAGAGGAAGTAGTTGCCCAGTCAGACTCTGGGGAAGGGGTGGTACAGCAACTGAGTTGCTGGACACGGAGCAAAGAGAGGATCAGATAATAAACCAATAAATATGGGAAGTGTCAGAGCGGAGGGATATTAAAGAAGAGTCCTCTGGGTTGCATACTCGCTCACTGGAAAGATATGGTTGGGACTGGAGGTACGGAAAGTAAAAAGACCCTTATCAAATATGGCAATCAGTGGTGGCCGTTGTATAAGCTAGAAGGTGAGGCTAAGTGGCCGCTCGATGGGTCAATAGATTATAACACCCTTTTACAACTAATGCTGTTTTTAAGGAGAGAAGGGAAATGGGATGAGGTTTCATATGCAGATATGTTTTTCACCCTCCGAAACCATCTGGAGTGGCAAAGGGACTGTGGAATGGTACCCCCACAGGACCCTATGGTACTCGCGCTTGAGCAAGAAAATAACAAGGAGCTTAGAGGTAAACTGAGGCGGTGTAGTACTGCACAAAGATGTACTAAGGCAAGTAAGAGTCGTCAAGCACCTGAACAAGATTTAACAGATTTGTTTAAGCCTCCCCCTCGACCACAGGAACAGGATGCGGGCTCGGACAGAGCTTCGACCCCCCCGGACAGCCCCGTATCTTCCTGTACCAGGAAGAAATCCGCTCCAACAGTTTTGCAAGCACCTCTCCGGGAGGCGGTGGGGCTGGATGGTGGGACAATGTTAATCAAAGTACCCTTTTCTACTGCTGGCCTAGGGGAATGGAAAAAGGTTGCAAAGATTATAGGAGTGACCCAGTAAGTGTAACTTGTGGGGTAACGTTAGAAGGGATGCACGTACGCTGGAGGGGCGGTCCGTGGCGACTCACGCACTGGACGCGGATGAATCCATCAGTGCAGGGGTTAGGTGTGTCCATGTACGTGGTGGGCACGGATAAGTCCAGGAGTGCAGGGGGCAGGTGCGTCCACGTACGTGGTAGGCACGGATAAGTCCATGAGTGTAGGGGTAGGTGCGTGGCGGGCATGGATGGGTCCATGGGTGCGGGTGCGTTCGCGTGCGTAGCGGGTGTACGGGTATTTAACCCTGTATTGCGCAGCATTAAATTGAAGGCTTGGCTTGACGGTATCCGTGTGATGCCCTGCTTTCCCCGGGGCGGGGCTCCGGTGCGTGCGGGGTAGGTTAGCTGGCAAGAGAAGCCTGCAAGTGGTGACCCCGACGTGTGACAGGTCCGGACGGTTTTGAGCTGGGGCCGCGCGGCGGTCGTGCCTGCCTGCTGTTAAGATGGCATCCATCTCTGATACAGTGAAGATATTAAAGGCGTTGGGTAAAGATGTGAATTGTCCGGTGCATAGGGCACCGTTGACGGAGTTCATCCTATGGATGCAGAAAAGGGGCTTGATTAACAAGCCGGGAGAGGTGATGGAAGTGGCGCGGTTACAGGCGGCAGGGAAAGAGTTACAGAAAGAAGGGGAGGTCGGAGCGAGGGGTGTGGTGACGCGGCTGCAGACGTTAGGTTCAGTAAAAAGATTGCTGACTAAGGCTCGTGAGGAGCGTGAATTGTGGCTTACAACTTTAGCTGCAATCAAGGGAGAACAGCGGCCCCCGGAGGCAGAGGGGGAGGGGGACGAAGGGGCTCGAGATGGCGCGGAGGGGAAGGGGGGTGGCGCTCCCGTGGTCTGCCCGGTTCGGCCGGCAGCCTTCAAAGATAGCAAAGGGATGGTAGAATTTGGATGTACTCCCCCGTGTATCATGCCTTCCTTGCCGGAAGAGCCAGAATTGAAAAAACAACCCCCCAACTTAGAGAGTGGCAGAAGGCGGTGAAGGAGGAAGGTGTTAATGGGGTGGCGACTCGAGCGATTTTCGATGTCATCTGGGCAGCGAATCCGCTTCCCTTTGATTGCAGGCAGCTGGCTAGAGCGGTTTTTACAGCCCCCCAAATGGTGCTGTGGGAGGCTGCGTTAAAGGAGGAAGCAGATAAGATGGTTTTAGAAGCTTTAGATCCGAATCACCCCTTGCACGGGATTACTATGGAGAGGATTATGGGCTCAGGTAACTTCACTGATCCGGCTGCACAGGCTAACATGCGGGGCAGAGACATCAACGCCGCTGTACGGGCGGCACGAGTGGCGTTTGCAAAAGTGGGTAAGTATGAGGGCAAGAAGTGGTCGTACACTCAGGTGAAGCAGGGCGTAGGGGAGTCGTATACCTCTTTCTTGGAAAGGCTGCAAAAAGCGATTGAGAATTCTGATTTGCCAGAGGATGTGAAACCTATACTGGCGAAAGAACTAGCTAAACAGAATGCAAACGAGGTAACTCAACAACTTTTGCTGCAATTGCCCGGGAATGCAGGTGTGGCACAGATGATTAAACGAGTCATAGAGGCAGAAGCGCTGCAACAAGCAAAACCGCTCATCGCAGCAGTATCCGCTATGCGATCACCCCCCGCGGGCCCCACCTGTTTTGGTTGTTGGGGTGTAGGACACTTTAAGCGACAGTGTCCCTCAGGGACCAATCAGGACACAGAACCCACAAATGGCCAAAAAAGGAGATGTTTTCGATGTGGGCGGGGCGGACATCTTGCCAAACAGTGTCTGCAGCCACGCCTGGCAGGGGGGCAGGGAAACGGGAGGCGCGGTCTCTTACGGGGGCGGAGGGATGCGCCAGGCAAAGAAACGCCCCCACTAACCTTTCTAAACAGAGAGGGGCGGGCCCTGCTGTCGGGTCCCACTCAGGAGTACAACTAACTTGTGCGGAAGGTTTATGGATTACAGCCCCTACTTATGTACGCTTTGATGAAAAAATACCACCTGGAATAATAGTAGGGGCAGGGGCACAACAGTTGGGGGTGGAGGTGGTGCCAGAAATGAAGACACAAAACGGGGAAAACACAGTGTGTGTTGCTCCGGTGTCTGAGATGCCCGTATATTTACCCAAAGGGACAACTTTTGTCGGTTTATTACTTGATCTTTCAACACGCCCGATAGTCGTGTGCGAACTACGTCCACACAGGTACCCTTCCACGGAAGCAGACCAACAGCCACCAAACTGCTTTGAAGCCATGTTAGACACTGGAGCAGAGGTTACGGTAATTTCTCTGACAGATTGGCCAAAGGAGCTTCCTTTAGCCCCAGTGGCCACCCCATTGAAAGGCGTTGGCGGCAGTCAGAGAGCATTACGGAGCCAATACCCAGCACGTCTCTCAATAAAAGGAGAAAAAGGTGAGACAACTATACGACCGTACGTATTGAATAATCTACCTGTTTCCCTTTTAGGTCGGGACGTTTTGCAATCTCTTAAAGTTCAGCTCAGCATAGAAAAGCCTTTTTAGTGGAGGCCACTGATCCAGAAAAACCCTACATTAGAATGACATGGTGTTCTGGTTTTGTTAGTGAGGGGGGGCCTAAGGTGGTATCTTCTGTAGGAAACTGCTAGAAGTTGCTCCCCTTTGTTCAGTGGACTCGGCCGGGCCTAGGGCGGACCTGCTTCTGGCCAAGGCCGAGCCAATTGGTAGCAGAATGTCCTGTGATAACGCCTCTGCGATAACGTATTTAAGTAGGGGAAAACAGGAAAAAGAGAGGAGAAGATGTGAAGCAGCTGAGCGGGGGGCAGAGAGGGGGAGGCGCGAGCCTCATGGGCCTTGCAGGCCTCACCCTCTGGCCTCCCGCCGGGCAGCCGACTGGGCCCAACTCGGCCCGGCCCGGCTGCAAGAAGTGGAGAGGAGATGAGAAGTGAATAAGATGTAAAAAGGATCCTGAGAGACGTCTGCCAGCCTGTTGTGAGGAACGGCTGCAGATGCCAAGGTCAGTGAAGAAGGAGGGGGAGGAGTAATATGGCTCCTGGCCAAGATTCCTCTGCAACTCGTGGTGAAGACCATGGTGGAGCGGGTTGTCCCCCTGCAGCCCATGGAGGTCCACGGAGGGGCAGAGATCCACCTGCAGCCCGTGGAGGACCCCACGCCAGAGCAGGTGGAGGCCTGAAGGAGGCTGTGGCCCGTGGAGGGCCCGCTGGGGCAGCTGTTCTAGAGGGACTGCACCCCGTGGAAGAGATGACCCACGCCGGAGCAGTTTCACGGAGGACTGTGGCCCGTGGGAGGGACCCCACGCTGGAGCAGAGGAGGAATGCGAGGAGTTCTTCCCCTGACGATGATACAGCGGCGTAAAACAACGCGTGATGAACTGACCGTGACCCCCATTCCCTTTTCCCCCCCCGTGCCGCTCGGGAGGGGAAGGTAGTAGAGATAATGTTAAGCCCGGGAAGAGGGAGGGGTGGGGGGAGGTTATCTTGTTCCCTGTCTCATTCTCCTGCTAATTTTAGAAAATAAATGAATAGTTTTCCCCAAGTCGAGTCTGTTTTGCCCGTGACGGTAACTTTAAGGATTTCTCCCCGTCCTTATCTCAAACCTTGAGCCGTTTTTCTTATATCATCTCCCCCTGTTCTCTCGGAGGGTGGGGGGAGCAGGAGAGAGACTGCGTAGTCTGGTCCTGATCAGGGCTGAACTACGACACATGGTTAACCGACAACCCGGTATGGGTGGATCAGTGGCCGCTAACTGAAGAAAAATTGAATCAATTAAATTTGCTAGTAGATAGGGAAGTAGCAGCAGGACATTTGATACACTCAATAAGCCCCTGGAATTGTCCAGTGTTTCTGATAAAAAAGAAGTCTGGAACTTGGCGATTTTTGCATGATTTGCGAGCAGTGAATGCAGTACTGGAAGACATGGGACCACTGCAGCCAGGTATGCCTTGGCTGTCCATGTTACTGGACAGCTGGCCGGTAGCGGTCATAGACATTAAAGACTGCTTTTTCTCCATACCATTGCATCCTGATGACAGTAAGCGATTTGCCATGACGATTCCAACAATCAACAACGCGGCACCTGCAAGACGACTGCAGTGGACGGTGTTACCACAAGGGATGAAAAACTCCCCAACTCTATGTCAGTTGTATGTTTCTCGCGCCTTGCAAGAATTTCGGCAGGCCCATAGAGACTGGGTGATTTATCATTATATGGATGACATTATTATATCTGGGCCAGAGGGGGTGGAACAGGCAGTTGAGCAGCTTACAGCTGCCCTGCAGAGTTGGGGTTTGACAGTTGCTCCAGAAAAGGTACAGTTGCAGACTCCTGTGCAGTATCTGGGAACCTTGGTAGAGCAAACAACGGTAAAGCCACAGAAACTGACCATAATGAAAGAGATACGTAACTTGCATGATTTGCAGGTATTGGTGGGCAATCTGCAATGGCTACGACAGTTTATTCCTATCACACATAAGGAACTAGGTCCCCTAATAACTGATTTAGCAGGTCCACCAGATTTGGCTGCACCTCGTAAATTAAATGAAATGCAATTGACACTGTTACAGGACCTAGCTTCTCGGCTAAGTCAAAATTCCCTGGCCAGATATCAGCCAGGTGTGAAATTGGAGCTGCATATAGCTCTGCAAAAGGAGGGGGCGAACGCAGTAGTGTTTCAGTGGAATGAGCAGCAACAATTTTGTCCGCTACTGTGGCTTTACACCTCTATCAAGAAAAATGCTGCACCCCAATACACAGAGTTACTAGGGGATGCTATACGCCGAGGGCGGCTCCGCTGTTGGCAACTGTCAGGAAAAGATCCTCACATCCTGTCCACTTCGTTATCTATTGCAACATTAGAAAATTTAATGATGATGGATACCAACATTCAGGGGGCGCTAGCACACTTTTCTGGTGACATCCGTCCAGCCCGGCCATGCACGGCGCTAAAGGCATTGGAGTCAGTCACAGTACTGCCAGTTAGCCCAATTGTAATGACCCCAGTGCAGGGACTTACTGTATTCACAGATGCCTCCGGACGGACTCAGCAAGCGGCTATTGCTTGGTATAACCAAGGAACTTGGCACACACAAGTCTGGAAGGCAGAGGGCTCTATTCAGGGCTTGGAATTACAAGCAATAACGCATGCCATACACAAATGGATCAATATCCCGATAAATATTGTGACTGACAGTGAGTATTGCTACCGATTAGCTCTCCGCTGTACGCTTAGTTTGCCCGGAACTACAGCCCCAGCACGACTGCTTCAAAATGCACTAGAACAGCGTACTGCACCTATTTTTTTTGCGCATGTTAATAGCCATACCACGTTACCAGGGGCTATTACAGAGGGTAATCGTCGGGCAGACGAGGCCGCAAGTACTCTGGTACAGATAGCAGCGGTGGGGGTTCCTGCTCTAAAACAAGCTCAGTTATCTCATCAGTTCTTTCATCAAGGGGCTCGAGCTCTGGCCAGAACTTTCAAAGTGTCCTTAGCGGACGCGCGAGCAATTATCGCTGCTTGCCCTAGCTGCAAATCTACCTCTTCCATAGCAATAGGTGTTAATCCGCGGGGCCTTCAAGCAAACCAGATCTGGCAGCAAGATATTACAGAATATCCTCCCTTCGGGCGGTTTAAATATCTTCATGTAAGTGTGGATACTTGTAGCGGTTGCATCCATGCTACCGCAGAAATCAAAACTAATGCACGTGCTGCTATCCGACATTGTTGTGCTGCATTTGCTACATTGGGGGTGCCTCAACAGATAAAAACAGACAATGGGCCTTGCTATAAAAGCAGCTTGTATAACAATTTCTTACAGAACTGGGGAGTGGAACACCGTACTGGCATCCCAGGCAATAGTGGTGGCCAAGCTATAGTGGAACGGGCACATCAAACAATCAAGCGTCAGCTTGATCGGGTTAGAGGCGGGGAGAGAGTGTCCCCTGGGGGGCATTATGAGTTCCTAACAAGAGCTCTGGTAGTAATCAATCAAATGACTGGAACAGAGATATCCCCAATTTCCCAGCATTTTTCGACTACATTGTCTTCCCGCTTAGCGGAAGCTCCAGTGTGCTTCCGTGACCCAGTCACTTTAGAATGGCACGGGCCAGTACCACTACTGCAAGTGGGCTGAGGTTATGTGTGTGTGCCAACTGCGAGTGGTCCTCGATGGGTGCCTGCTAAATGGATTTGTCCAGCAGTAAAGGGTTCAGATGCATGTTTGATACCTGAGTGAATCTTCCCCATGTGATAATATCCTATTAAATATGTGTTAAGCTTCTCTTTCAAATCACTAACACAGGGACAGTAAACAAATGGATCCCTGCACGATGGCTACAACCAGTGCTCCAAGCTGCCTTGCGCCCGTCAGATTGTTAACAACCTGTGTGGCAGCTCCATGGACATCAGTTACAGAAAGAACAAATGTGTGGGTAATTATGGTTAATGCCACAGGACAGGACATCATTTGTTTGTCTATATCATCTTTAAATAAGCCTTTCAGAACATGCTTGGTCAATCTGCCAGATCAGATAGCGGTAGGACGACAATTCTGTGTAAAACAACAGCAGCCGTGAGTGCTGAGTGCTAAATAACAGAAGATGGAACTTTTGGGATCCCTAAAGATGGACTTCTGCCTATTTTCTTTAACTATTCAGGAGCTAATGTTACTAGAGGGGTAATGATTGTAAATGCTTTAAGACCTATACATTGCAACGATACAGCATGGTGTAATCATGCGACCGCATATCAAAATCCTGACAGCATAAAAACCTAAACGAAGTACACATAGCTTTAAATCTGATTGCCAAGATAATATAGAGTTTTGGAAACCAGGTGAAATTATTGCTGCTTCAATCTTTGAACTTGATGTGGCAAGTGCCTAGGCATTAGCTACGCTAAATAAATTGGGCTTTTGGCTTGCTAAGTAAACACATGCAATTATATTAGTACTATTAACACTGTTAATTGATATAGGTTCTATACGCTAAACTATTTGACAAAAAAGAACCGCTGTTAGCCTGCAGAGCACATATTTGACAGGCCTTGTTGCATGTGCTGGCCACACATGCAGCAACGTCTGGTCAGGCCTTGTTGTGTGCGTTGGCCACGCGTGCAGCAATGTCTACTGACTACTCTTTTACTGAATCCGCTGAGGATAAAACGGGTGACTCGGGGCGGGGAGGGGGAGAGGATCCGGAGCACACTTTATTAATAGCAGGGGACGCCCTGAAGGTGCTGTATCTGTCTCCTTTCTCTGCTCTGACCCAGCTGATAATTATCCTCTTGCTCAGCGGTGGTGTTATTAGCATAGTAGGGTTGGTAACAGTAGATAACAAAGTCATGATTGTCAAGATTTTGATGAGTTTTGCTGCATGAATATGAAAAAAAAAAAGTTACATTGATAGAAGCTTATTACAAATAGACGTAAGATGTTTTACTCATTCATGCTTTTATATATGTATTTTAATTTGTATTTTATGTGTAATGAAATGTGTGCAGATTGTAATAGATAAAGCATTGAAACAAGCCTCTTCTCGTAAACAAACAAGGGGAGATGTAGGTCAGTGAAAACACACTGACCTTGGGAGGGGGATACAATCATAGTCGTTGGGAGAAAGACATGGAATGAGAAGGGAACTTTAAATACAAGACATTGTTAATGGAATTTATGGCTTGTTTCAACAGAGGCCTGCAAAAATTAGTCACTGGCTTTGTAGATAAGAAAATTATTGAAGTTATTATGTTTGTAGTAATAGAGAATATCATAATAGAAAATTAGTAGAAAATAGTGAAATTTAGGGGTTTTTTATATATATATATATATATATATAAGGTGTCATTAGTAATCTTATTAGCTTGTGTAGGGCATAGCTAGGTGGTTGATATCCTTAGCTACAAAATTGTGATACTAGGCATCATACTAGGTATAATCATTAACATTCCGTGCTTGGTCACCTGTCTATAAAAGTGATACAGAGAATAATACATCAGAACGCACACGTCATACGACGTCAGTTCCGACTGCCCATCTCACACGGTTGGGCTGTAGTGCCAACCTGTACAGCATGTCAAGCACCTAACCCGAACCAGGCCTTATATTACCCAGGCGTTAACCCCGGAGGTATGCTCCGAACCAGGTATGACAACTAGATATCACAGACTATGCGCTATTTGGCTGTTTCAAATACATTCATGTTGCGATCGACACTTGCTCCCGAGCTCTCTTCGTGTGTCCATTCACGACGTCCATAACACAAAATCCATCCTGTACCAGAGCTGGGCTTTTATTTGCCTAGGGTACCTCGGAAAATAAAGACTGACCGTGGGCCGTCACAGATATCTCACCACTTCCTGCAGACGTGGGGAGTCCGCCATACGTTTGGCATTCCTCTGAACAGCACCAAGCAAGTGATTGTAGAACGCGCACACAAAACCCTGAAAGCACAGCTAATCTGCTTGAGAGAGGGGGAAAAGAGGGGTTCGCCAGGAGTCTTGGTCAGTGAAGTACTTGTGGTACTGAATCATATGTCCTTTGCTGACCCTTAATCCGTTTCCCCTATCCAAAATCATTTCTCCTCATGTTAGCTGCTGTTTGGGGCAAGGCACTCCCGGGGATCCGGGACCGCCTGCCAGAAGACCCACGTTGGGAAGGTCCTGCTGATTTGCTAACATGGGGACGAGGGTATGCTTGTATCTCCACAGGTACGGGGACCTGATGGATCCCAGCCTGGTTGGTACAGCTGTGGCTGGAGGATCAGCAGGGTAACCGAGCGGCGTGGCGCTCTCCAGCTCATCTTAGTGGGATTGATCCTGATTATGAGTCTTCCAATGCAAGTGATAACGACTAATTTCTGGGAGCGGTTCACGAACTACATCAACTTTACTCAGCACGCGACGAAGGACTGACACAAATGAAGTTGGCATTAGATTATGCCCTTGCGAGGCCTGGCATCGGTTGCAGTGACTTGGAGGGAGTCCTAGGTCTCCTAAGCTACTGCTGTTTGGACTTCAGCAAAAATGCTTTCTTGGCCTCGGAGAAGACACATGCGCATGCTGCCCAGTTAGTATTCAACGTCAGGGCTCTAAAAGACTGGGGGTAGATTTCGGACTTCCTCAGTTTACCTAGATGGCTAAGAAATATTGTGTCCATAGGTTTGATGATCCTAGTAGTTGTTTTGATAAGGCTTTGTTTGTTTCTGTTATTGTTACCTTTCTTGCATGCTATGATTGAGGGGTTACTAGGCGACTATCCATGATCAACTATGTTATAGCGGCATCCGCCTCAGGGTACCAGCCATTAGACTAGAGTGATTTAGCATAGAGGGGGGAATTGTGGGGTAACGTTAGAAGGGATGCACGTACGCTGGAGGGGCGGTCCGTGGCGACTCACGCACTGGACGCGGATGAATCCATCAGTGCAGGGGTGAGGTGTGTCCATGTACGTGGTGGGCACGGATAAGTCCAGGAGTGCAGGGGGCAGGTGCGTCCACGTACGTGGTGGGCACGGATAAGTCCAAGAGTGCAGGGGGCAGGTGCGTCCACATACGTGGTAGGCACGGATAAGTCCATGAGTGTAGGGGTAGGTGCGTGGCGGGCATGGATGGGTCCATGGGTGCAGGGGGGCGGGTGCGTTCGCGTGCGTAGCGGGTGTACGGGTATTTAACCCTGTGTTGCGCAGCATTAAATTGAAGGCTTGGCTTGACGGTATCCGTGTGATGCCCTGCTTTCCCCAGAGCGGGGCTTCGGTGCGTGCGGGGTAGGTAAGCTGGCAAGAGAAGCCTGCATAACTAAGCATTTCCAATTTATTGTAAAACAACATAATCCTGATTGGAAGGACAGGAGGGAATTTTAAGGAATATTTCCCTCTCCAAGATCCAAAGTGGAATGTTAATAGATCTGTAAAGATTGCAGGAGTATCAGGAGTGGATTTCAAAGGGAATGGAGGGGGCAATCCCCAAAACTATAAATTGATCAGCTTTACATGCAGTCAAGCAAAATCCTTCCAACTCCCCATCTTAGTTCCTGGATCGATTGAGGGACGTGATGCGCCGCAGCACACCGCTGGATCCTGGGTCAGAGGTAGGAGTACAGTAATTAGTCTCCCTATTTTTGGGTCAATCTACAGGGGATATAAGGCACAAACTTGAGAAATTACGCCCTACAGAAAGCAGGAATTTAGAAGTACTGTTAGATGAAGCATGGAGAGTATTCAGTAACAGAGAGGAAGGACATAGACAAGGGCAAAAGAAGCTGACAGCCATTATCCGGGAAGAGGGAGGAAGAATGACTAGATGAGACCTGCCCCAACTGGGCAAGGATCAATGTGCTTTGTGTAAAAATTTTGGTCACTGGAAAAAGGAATGCCCAAGGAACAAGAAAGAAGGTCAAAGAGCTCAAACAGGAAGAACGACAGCCCATGTGAAGAAAGATTGACGGGAACCTGGGGAATCTACCCTAGCGGATCCACTGGTTGTAATTAAGCTAGGGGAAAAACAACAAGAAATAGAATTCTTAGTAGATACAGGGGCAACATACTCGGTTTTGAATCAAACTTTGATGCCCCTGGGAAATGATTATGTCATGGTAAAAGGAGCGACTGGCCAAAGTGAAAAGGCATATTTTTGTAAGCCTCTAGAATACAAATTGGGAAAACAATGGGGCATTCATGAATTTTTATATATGCCCAACTCCCCGAAAGCACTTTTGGGAAGAGATCTGTTGGAACAATTGGGAGCAAAGATTATATTTGAAAAAGGAGAAATTACTCTGGAGGTAAAAGATCAGCAATATGTTCAGATATTGAGTCTAACCTTAACCAGTCTCCCCTCAGAAGGAAAAATTAATGAGGAAATCCCAAACCAAATGTACCCGGGGGTATGGGCTACCGACGTACCTGGAAGAGCGAAAAGTGCTCCACCTGTTGAAGTTAAGGTTAAGGAAGGCCAAAGACCGGTAAGAATTAAACAATATCCCCTAAAGAAGGAAGATAGAGAAGGAATCCGGCCGGTGACAGAAAAATTTCTGCAGTTAGGATTATTAAAGGAGTGTGAGTCAGAATTCAATACCCCTATACTACCTGTTCGGAAACCCGATGGGTCATATCGGGTGGTCCAAGACTTACAGGCAGTGAATAAGATAACTGAAGACCTCTACCCAGTAGCGGCAAATCCATATACCCTGCTGACTGTGTTAACACCTGAACTAAGTTGGTTTACTGTTTTAGATTTGAAGGATGCTTTCTTTTGCCTCCCTCTCCAGGAAGCCAGTCAAGAATTGTTTGCGTTCGAATGGGATAACCCTAAAAGTGGTTGGAAGACCCAACTCACTTGGACGGTGTTGCCGCAAGGATTTAAGAATAGTCCTACCATTTTCGGCAATCAGCTTGCGAAAGACCTAGAATCCTGGGAAGCCCCGTCTGAGGAAGGAAAATTGTTGCAGTATGTGGATGATATCCTGATCGCCACCAGGACAGAGGAAGACTGTATGGTATGGACGGTGAGTCTGTTGAATTTCTTGGGACTCCAGGGATACCGGGTGTCCAAGAAGAAGGCCCAGGTAACGCAGCATAAAGTGAATTATTTGGGCTATGAAATTAGTGCGGGGCAGAGAACTTTGGGACAGGCCCGCAAAGAGGCAATATGCCAAACTCAGAGGCCTCAGACAGTAAAGGTGTTACGGACTTTTCTGGGAATGACGGGGTGGTGCTGATTGTGGATCTATAATTATGGACTGCTTGTTAAACCACTGTATGCTCTGACAGCCACTGAGCAGAAGCACCTTGAGTGGAACAAGGAGACCGAACGAGCCTTTGAGCTACTGAAAAAGGCTTTGATGTCGGCCCCGGCCTTAGGACTCCCAGATGTGAGTAAGCCGTTTCTTCTTTTCTCCCATGAGAAACAGGGCATTGCCCTGGGAATATTAGGTCAAGATCTGGGTCCATATCGACGGACAGTTGCCTATCTCTCTAAGCAGTTAGACGCCACTGCAAAGGGTTGGCCTGGATGCCTACGGGCAGTTGCAGCTGTGATATTGAACATACAGGAAGCCCGAAAGTTTACCCTGGGCCAGAAAATGACTGTGTTGGTGTCTCATGCAGTATCAGCAGTACTGGAAGCGAAGGGTGGGCACTGGCTCTCTCCACAAAGATTCCTGAGATATCAAGCTGTATTAGTAGAACAGGATGATGTGGAAATCGTGGTCACTAACATTGTCAACCCAGCTTCTTTTCTCAGCGGGAACACAGGAGAACCGGTACATCATGACTGTTTGGAAACCATCAAAGCAACATATGCAAGCCGCCCAGACCTGAGGGACAGCCCCATAGAAAATGGGTGTCGTGGTTTTGTTTAGTGAGGGGGGGGCCTAAGGTGGTAGCTTCTGTAGGAAACTGCTAGAAGTCGCTCCCCTTTGTTCAGGGGACTTGGCCAGGCCTAGGGCGGACCCACTGCTGGCCAAGGCCGAGCCGATTGGTAGCAGAATGTCCCGTGATATCGCCTCTGCGATAACGTATTTAAGAAGGGGAAAACAGGAAAAAAAAGGAGAGAGAAGAGAAGATGTGAAGAAGCTGAGCGGGGGCAGAGGCGCAGAGGGGGAGGCGCAGGCCTCATGGGCCTTGCAGGCCTCACCCTCTGGCCTCTCGCCAGGCAGCCGACTGGGCCCGACTCGGTCCAGCCCGGCTGCAAGAAGTGGAGAGGAGATGAGAAGTGAATAAGATGTAAAAAAAGATCCTGAGAGACATCTACCAGCCTGTTGTGAGGAACGGCTGCAGACGCCAAGGTCAGTGAAGAAGGAGGGGGAGGAGTAATGTGGCTCCTGGCCAAGATTCCCCTGCAGCCTGTGGTGACGACCATGGTGGAGCAGGTTGTCCCCCTGCAGCCCATGGAGGTCCACGGAGGGGCAGAGATCCACTTGGAGCCCGTGAAGGACCCCGCACCGGGGGAGGTGGATGCCTGAAGGCAGCTGTGGCCCGTGGAGGGCCCGCTGGGACAGCTGTTCTGGAGAGACTGCACCCGTGGAAGAGATTACCCACGCCAGAGCAGTTCCACAAAGGACTGTGGCCCGTGGGAGGGACCCCACGCTGGAGCAGGGGAGGAATGTGAGGAGTTCTTCCCCCGACCATGAAGCAGCGGCGTAAAACAACATATGATGAACTGACTGCAACCCCCATTCCCTCTTTCCCCCTGTGCCGCTCGGGGAGGGAAGGTAGTAGAGATAATGTTAAGCTTGGGAAGAGGGAGGGGTGGATGGAGGTCATCTTGTTCTCTGTCTCATTATCCTGCTGTTTGTAGTAATAAATGAATAGTTTTCCCCAAGTCGAGTCTGTTTTGCCCATGACGGTAACTTTAAGGATTTCTCCCTGTCCTTATCTCAAACCTGGAGTCGTTTTTCCTTATATTTTCTCTCCCTGTTCTCTCGGGGTGCGGGGGGAGTGAGAGAGAGACTGCGTAGTCTGGTCCGATCGGGGCTGAACTACGACAATGGGGAAAATTGGTTCACAGACGGGAGCAGTTATGTCTTAAATGGCAATCGATATGCGGGGTACGCCATCACCACCAGTCAAGAGGTAATAGAATCAGGGCCTTTGCCCATGAACACCTCCACACAGAAGGCAGAAACAATTGCCCTAACCCGAGCCCTGGAATTGGCCCAGGTCAAAGTTGTGAACACTTATACAGACTCAAAATATGCCTTCGGAGTTGTGCACGCACATGGAGCAATTTGGAAAGAAAGAGGACTTTTGAACTCCCAGGGGAAAAAAAATATCAAACATGCAGAAGAAATTCTGAAGCTACTAGAAGCTGTCCAGCTCCCTGAGACAGTGGCAATTATGCATATTAAGGCACACCAGAAAGTGAGCTTGGATTTGGAAAAAGGGAATGAGCTGGCGGACAGAGAGGCAAAACAAGTGGCCAAAACAAAGGTGAGAATAGAAGGGGCTCTAATTCCTGATAGGCAAATCTCCCTAGAAGGTAAGCCAGAATATACCAAGGAAGACCAGAAACTTATCACAGACTTAGAAGGGTCTGTCCTGGTTTCAGCAGGGATGGAGTTAATTTTCTTCTCAGTAGCCAGTGTGTTTTGGATTTCGTGTGTGAAGAATGTTGATAAAAACATTCTGATGATACGAGTTGTTGTTAATGAGACCAAGGACACTGTCTGGCTTTCTAAGTCTCGTTAACATGCAGATGCGGGAAGCTGGGCGAAAGACAGACAGAATAATTGATCCAAACTGGCCAAAGAGAGTATTCCATGCCATAAACGTCATGCTCAGTATATAAGTGGGGGTTACCCATGGGAGGGGGTATTCATTTTCTGTTCGGACATTCTTGTCGGGTATCCGTTCGGGCACCCTTGGCATTTTTTTTCTTCTCTCTTGCTTGCTGGCATTGTTCCCTCTACCTTGCTAGCTTGCTGTCCCCCCTTTGCTTGCTGCTTGGTGTTGTTCCTGTGATCACTGCTCAGGACGGGCTGTGTCGGTCACTCGGACATCGGGTGGTGAGAAATCGTACATTGTTCATTTTGTATATTTTGTATATATTAATATCCTTACATCCTGTTAGCTTTGTAGTTTTTAGTATTTTTAGTAAACTGTTTTTATCTCAGCCCACGAGTTTTCTTTTCTTCCCAATTTCTCTCCCCCGTCCCACTGGGTAGGGGGAGGGTGAATAAGAAACTGTGTGGTGATCCGGGCTAAACCACCACAGGGTCATATAATGAAGAGGGGTGGGCGTATACCCCACAGGGAAGACTAATTATTCCCTCTTGTTTACTGTGGCACTTGATATGGGAGGGACATAGAAAAAGGCATTGGGGAACAGAGGGTCTGTACACACATTTAATAAGAGAAATTGTGGCTAGAAATTTATATACCACGGTGAGACAGGTGACTCAACAGTGTGACCTTTGCCTCCAGACTAATCCTAAAAGTACCCCCAAACCAGAAATGGGCCAGATTGGAAAAGGCAATGGGCCTGGACAACAATGGCAGGTTGATTTTACAGAACTGCCAAGAAAAGGGGGGTATCGGTATTTACTGGTATTAACTGATAACTTTTCAGGTTGGCCAGAAGCATTCCCAACTAAAACAGCTAAGGCTCGGGAGGTAACTAAAGTATTGGTACAAGAGATAATACCACGTTTTGGGGTTCCAGCAACCATATCCTCTGATAGAGGACCGCATTTTGTCTCAAAAATAGTACAACAAATTAGCCACCATTTGGGTATAGATTGGCAACTTCATACCCCATATCGCCCTCAGTCGAGTGGCCAAGTGGAGAAAATGAACCACTTAATCAAACAGCAAATTGTGAAATTGGGACAAGAAGCAAACCTGACATGGCCTCAGTCTCTCCCTTTAGCCCTTTTGTGCATACGAACGAGACCAAGGGAGAAGGAAGGACTGAACCCCTTTGAAATTCTGTATGGACGACCCTATGGAATACAGAGGGGGATGTCTATGCAAGCTGGGGATGAAATGATGACTTCCTACATGGTGGCATTGAGCAAACAGCTCAATAGAATTGGAAAGCATGTAATTGGGACCTGGGGAAGAGGTTTAGATGAACCTGTGCATGATATACAACCTGGAGATTATGTATATGTAAAGTCTCTTGCAGAAAAAACCTTGGAACCACAGTGGGAAGGACCATACCAGGTACTCCTCACCTCCTTTACAGCAATCAAGATCAGAGACCAGAATGCCTGGATACACCACACTAGGTTAAAAAAGGCACCACGAAAACTCTGGACTTCTGAAGTTCAGGGACCCCTAAAGCTTAAACTGAGAAGGTAGAATGTGGATTAAGGTTTGTGTAATCCTGGTAAATCTACAAATGATGAACATAGCTGCTTGGCAAGGGAGTTTATATGTTCAGCTGACTCAAAACATCACTAAAATCTTAAACAAGACCGATTGTTGGGTTTGTACCCAAATGCCAAGGCATTCTGGTCATGGAGTGCCTTTAATAGGTATCCCATTACCGTTGAATGTCTCCTGGACAAATAGGATCTTTTGGGAAAGTACCACTCTTAGTAAAGATACTCAAGCCACGTGGGGCCGGGAGTTGGAAATAAACACAATAGTAACCAATACCTCAGGAGACCGCTGCCTGGTAAGCTCGGGAAATGGTACGTTTGTTGGGGAGTATCTAAATTGTAACAAAACCATCTCATTGAACATGACAAATATTGACCCAGTATTTCAATCGTTTAATTATACTGGTCTCCTGGTTCCACTGGGAACAGGATGGTACTGGTTGTGTGGCACAGTGGCCCGTAAGACTCTGCCTCTAGGATGGCGAGGAGCCTGTACTTGAGGCAGTCTGGTCCCCAACATCACTATTATTGACAAAACAACACAGAGTTCCTGTGGGGTAACGTTAGAAGGGATGCACGTACGCTGGAGGGGCGGTCCGTGGCGACTCACGCACTGGACGTGGATGAATCCATGAGTGCAGGGGTCAGGTGTGTCCATGTACGTGGTGGGCACGGATAAGTCCATGAGTGTAGGGGTAGGTGCGTGGCGGGCATGGATGGGTCCATGGGTGCAGGGAGGCGGGTGCGTTCGCGTGCGTAGCGGGTGTACGGGTATTTAACCCTGTGTTGCGCAGCATTAAATTGAAGGCTTGGCTTGACGGTATCCGTGTGATGCCCTGTTTTTCCCGGAGCGGGGCTTCAGTGCGTGCGGGGTAGGTGAGCCGGCAAGAGAAGCCTGCAAGTGGTGGCCCCGACGTGTGACAGGTCCGGACGGTTTTGAGCTGGGGCCGCGCGGCGGTCGTGCCTGCCTGCTGTTAAGATGGCATCCATCTCTGATACAGTGAAGGTATTAAAGGCGTTGGGTAAAGATGTGAATTGTCCGGTGCATAGGGCACCGTTGACGGAGTTCATCCTATGGATGCAAAAAAAGGGCTTGATTAACAAGCCGGGAGAGATGATGGAAGCGGCGCGGTTACAGGCGGCAGGGAAAGAGTTACAGAAAGAAGGGGAGGTCGGAGCGAGGGGTGTGGCGACGCGGCTGCAGACGTTAGGTTCAGTAAAAAGATTGCTGACTAAGGCTCGTGAGGAGCGTGAATTGTGGCTTACAACTTTAGCTGCAATCAAGGAAGAACAGCGGCCCCCGGAGGCAGAGGGGGAGGGGGACGAAGGGGCTCGAGATGGCGCGGAGGGGAAGGGGGGTGGCCCACGCTCCCGTGGTCTGCCCGGTTCGGCCAGCAGCCTTTAAGGATAGCAAAGTGACGTGCGGAAATAGACTCTATAACTCGGAAGTTATAAAGTAGGTATGTTTAATGCGCGCAGATGCACGGGGGATCGCTCCACCACAAACGTGCATGCCCGAGGTAGCAACTCACCCTAAATTTATACAAGCAAGTGTTACATATTCATAAAGTTTCACAATACGCCTATACATATGCATGACCTATCCCCGCCTACTCTCGCTTCATATGTTAATTAGCTTATCAGTCCCTTGCGCTTGCGCAAGTCCTTCCAAAAATTGTGGGCAGGGGTCTTCAGTGGTCTTCTGGGAGGAAGGCCGTAGGTCTTCCTCGCAGTGTACTTTTCACCTTTTGCCCGGATTGTGATGATCCTGCAAGCTTGCACTGTTCTTATCGGCTTGGGTTGATTCATGTCCTTGTTAAGCATCTGTTTACATGACGAGTGCCATCCTGTTTTCCTTTAGCAAGGAGATTTACGTGACGAGTGTCATCCTGCTTTGGAAATCCTTGTTTCTTTTAATCATTCGCTCGAGATAGTGTGAGACTGTTTCTTACTCTCCCACACATCAGTCATAAGCCCCCCTATCAGGAGAAGGGAAACAAACTTCCTCCCACTAGCTGTTTCTTTAAGCCCCATGGTCAGCGCCTATGTGTCTGTATTTTATTCTTTAACTATATGGTTGGGTTAACTCATTCCTCCCCTTATCTCAAAAGGGATGGTAGAATTTGGATGTATTCCCCCGTGTATCATGCCTTCCTTGCCGGAAGAGCCAGAATTGAAAAAACAACCTCCCAAATATGAGGATACAGAAATGCCCTCTGTCTCTACTTCTGCCCCATTGGCTCCACCGTTAGAAAATTTGCAGAAGGATGAGACCAATTTACCATCTCTCCCTAATGATTCATGGACTGAAAAAGGAAGGGAGGAGGCCACTGAAGTGGGAGTAGTGCACGCTTTAATCCAAAGGTTCACACGGTTGGCGTCGGACGTAGAAAAAACATTAAATCAAGTAGAGGGGTCGGCGCGGAAGGCGGAGGCAGCAGCTGAAAAGGGGATGACTCGTGGATTTACAGATTGGACACTGATTGCTAGAAATTGCGTATTGGAAGGAGTTTCTCTAGGGCCACCAGATGGAGATGGGGGTATAATGGTGTGCCCAGTGACACAGGGGCAGGACGGGCGGCAGTGGAGCCCATTAGATTACAAGTTGCTTAGAGAGTGGCAGAAGGCGGTGAAGGAGGAAGGTGTTAATGGGGTGGCGACTCGAGCGATTTTAGATGTCATCTGGGCAGCGAATCCGCTTCCCTTTGATTGCAGGCAGCTGGCTAGAGCGGTTTTTACAGCCCCCCAAATGGTGCTGTGGGAGGCTGCGTTAAAGGAGGAAGCAGATAAGATGGTTTTAGAAGCTTTAGATCCGAATCACCCCTTACATGGGATTACTATGGAGAGGATTATGGGTCAGGTAACTTCACTGATCCGGCTGCACAGGCTAACATGCGAGGCAGAGACATCAACGCTGCTGTACGGGCGGCACGAGTGGAGTTTGCAAAAGTGGGTAAGTATGAGGGCAAGAAGTGGTCGTACACTCAGGTGAAGCAGGGCGTAGGGGAGTCGTATACCTCTTTCTTGGAAAGGCTGCAAAAAGCGATTGAGAATTCTGATTTGCCAGAGGATGTGAAACCTATACTGGCGAAAGAACTAGCTAAACAGAATGCAAACGAGGTAACTCAACAAGTTTTGCTGCAATTGCCCGGGAATGCAGGTGTGGCGCAGATGATTAAACGAGTCATGGAGGCAGAAGCGCTGCAACAAGCAAAACCGCTCATCGCAGCAGTATCCGCTATGCGATCACCCCCCGTGGGCCCCACCTGTTTTGGTTGTGGGTGTGTAGGACACTTTAAGCGACAGTGTCCCTCAGGGACCAATCAGGACACAGAACCCACAAATGGCCAAAAAAGGAGATGTTTTCGATGTGGGCGGGGCGGACATCTTGCCAAACAGTGTCTGCAGCCACGCCTGGCAGGGGGGCAGGGAAACGGGAGGCGCGGTCTCTTATGGGGGCGGAGGGATACGCCAGGCAAAGAAACGCCCCCACTAACCTTTCTAAACAGAGAGGGGCGGGCCCTGCTGTCGGGTCCCACTCAGGAGTACAACTAACTTGTGCGGAAGGTTTATGGATTACAGCCCCTACTTATGTACGCTTTGATGAAAAAATACCACCTGGAATAATAGTAGGGGCAGGGGCACAACAGTTGGGGGTGGAGGTGGTGCCAGAAATGGAGACACAAAACGGGGAAAACACAGTGTGTGTTGCTCCGGTGTCTGAGATGCCCGTATATTTACCCAAAGGGTCAACTTTTGTCGGTTTATTACTTGATCTTTCAACACGCCTGTCCTGGTTTCAGCAGGGATGGAGTTAATTTTCTTCTTAGTAGCCGGTGTGTTTTGGATTTTGTGTGTGAAGAATGTTGATAAAAACATTCTGATGATACGAGTTGTTGTTAATGAGACCAAGGACACTGTCTGGCTTTCCAAGTCTCGTTAAGGTCACGTTAACGTGCAGATGCAGGAAGCTAGGCAAAAGACAGACAGACTAATTGATCCAAACTGGCCAAAGAGAGTATTCCATGCCATAAATGTCATGCTCAGTATATAAGTGGGGGTTGCCCATGGGAGGGGGCATCATTTTTCAGTTATTCCTTTTCTTGTCGGGTATCCGTTCGGGCACCCTTGGCATCCTTTTCTTCTCTCTTGCTTGCTGGCATCGTTCCCTCTACCTTGCTAGCTTGCTCTCCCCCCTTTCTTGCTTGCTGCTCGGTGTTGTTCCTGTGATCACTGCTCAGGACGGGCTGCGTCGGTCATTCAGACATTGGGTGGTGAGAAATTGTACATTGTTCATTTTGTATATTTTGTATATATTAATATCCTTATATCCTGTTAGCTTTGTAGTTTTTAGTATTTTTAGTAAACTGTTTTTATCTCAACCCACGAGTTTTCCTTTCTTCCCAATTTCTCTCCCCTGTCCCACTAGGTAGGGGGAGGGTGAATAAGAAACTGTGTGGTGATCCGGGCTAAACCAGCACAACGCCCGATAGTTGTGTGCGAGCTACGTCCACACAGGTACCCTTCCACGGAAGCAGACCAACAGCCACCAAACTGCTTTGAAGCCATGTTAGACACTGGAGCAGACGTTACGGTAATTTCTCTGACAGATTGGCCAAAGGAGCTTCCTTTAGCCCCAGTGGCCACCCCATTGAAAGGCGTTGGCGGCAGTCAGAGAGCATTACGGAGCCAATACCCAGCTCGTCTCTCAATAAAAGGAGAAAAAGGTGAGACAACTATACGACCGTACGTATTGAATAATCTATCTGTTTCCCTTTTAGGTCGGGACGTTTTGCAATCTCTTAAAGTTCAGCTCAGCATAGAAAAGCCTTTTTAGTGGAGGCCACTGATCCAGAAAAACCCTACATTAGAATGACATGGTTAACCGACAACCCGGTATGGGTGGATCAGTGGCCGCTAACTGAAGAAAAATTGAATCAATTAAATTTGCTAGTAGATAGGGAAATAGCTGCGAGCGACGGAGGAACGTACGACAAAACACCCAATATGAGTAATAAGCGTAGTTCCATTTATTAGTCCCGGGTGCGCATATTTATATTGCTAAGATAAAATATGC
This sequence comes from Chlamydotis macqueenii, assembly GCF_036417535.1. Classification (NCBI taxonomy): domain Eukaryota; kingdom Metazoa; phylum Chordata; class Aves; order Otidiformes; family Otididae; genus Chlamydotis; species Chlamydotis macqueenii. The sequence goes on along the minus strand of NC_141592.1, from coordinate 53,177,907 downwards.
CTACTAGTCATTGCATGATTGGCTTAAGCTCTAATGGTTATATTTGCATATCCCACCTACTTGCAGTTAGCTAATCTGGAAAGTCCCGTTAACCTGGAAGTCCCATACTTTTCATGTTTTCACTTTCTCAAAGTTGTTTACGATCTTCTTCAAGGTTGCTTCGTTTACTTTCTCACAGGAAGCTGCATTACTTTCTCACAGGCAACCTCATTATTTTCTCACAGGTGGCTTCAGTACTTTCTTACAGGCAGCTTCAGTACTTTCTCACAAGCGGCTTCAGTGATGTCCTTGAGGCCTGCTGCTCACAAACATAACAATTCCATTTGGTCTGGATTGTTCACTAAGTGTCCCTGATACTCCAGGTATCCAACAAATCCCCCTTTTTGTTTTGAACAATCCAGATCCACTTATGCGCTAATAACAAAAAATCAATGGCTGCTAGATTCTGCAAAAATATCATGACGCATGCTATCCATGTCTTCTAATAATCCTGATAACATGCTAGAGGTTAAATTCATTTGCTTTTGTGCCCAACAACCTAATTTATTTAAGTTAGCTAAAGCTTTTTGCAGTTGCTGCCCAAGGAACAAATAAAGATAATGCTATCCGCTCAGCTGTCCCCAACAGGGTTAAATTGCCGTCACAATGGGGAGTCAATACTTTTAGTGATCTTCTTGCTCAAGTATGATTCCGTAATGTTCTCATAGGTGGAGCAAACATTATCAATTTTCCAAAATAACATGGTCCTCCTATGGCCCTTTTTGGTACTCCTGACCTTATTTTACTACAATATCAACTGGGTTCATGTAGGCCTCTACTGAATCTCCCTCTCTTTTTTTTTTTTTTTTTTTTTTATGAGCCAGATTGTCTGTATTGAGTTGTTAATCATTTTTTGCAAGCATGGTATGTTAATGATTATGCCTAGTATGATGCCTAGTATCACAATTCCGATTTTAACCAAGGACAGCAACCACCCAGCTATGCCACACACAAGCTTAGTTAATAAAATTACTGATCACACGTTATACATATTCATGATTACGAAGCAAAGCTAAGTTTCACTACCTTCTAGTAATTTTCTACTATAACATTCTTCTACTATTATAGATATAACAGCTCCAGTAACTTTCTTATCTACAAGAGCAATGACTAGTTTTCTGCAGGCCTCTGTTGAAACAAGCCATAAATTCTGCTAACAATGTTTTGTATCTTAAAGCTTCCCTTCTCATTCCATGGCTTTCTTCCTGAGAGCATGATTGCATTCCTCCCCCAAGGTCGGTGTGCTTTCACTGATACCATACTGACTCAGCGAAATACCACATCTCCCCCTTCTTTGTTTATGAGAAGAGGCTTGTTTCAACGCTTTATCTATTAAAGTCTGCACAAATTTTTAAGACACAGAATTATAGATCAAAATACATATATAAAAGGAATGAATAAGCATCCTACAGCTATTAGTAACAAGCTTATATCAAGTCACCAAAAGATTTCTGAATATATCAAAACCATCACTTTGTTGCTGTTTTTGTACTCCTTTTTGCAAGTTTTGAATACTTTTGTGAATAGATTCCGAATGATCAGACAGATCCATGCAGCAAAGACCACCAAAATCCTGACAACCATGATTTTGTGCTAATAATAAAAAATCTATTGCTGATCTATAATGTTACCAACCCAACTACGCCAAAGACACCGCTGAGCAAGAGGATGGTTATCAGCCGGGTCAGAGCAGAGAAGGGAGACAGGCGCAGCACCTTCAGGGCATCCCCTGTTGTAAATAAAGTGTGCTCTCGGTCCGTCCGCTCCCCTTCGCTCCGAGCCACCTCTGTTTATACCCTCGGCAGATTCAGTGAAAGAGTACTGACTAGGTGTTGCTGCATGCGTGGCCAGTGCACACAACAAGGCCTGTCAAATATGTGCTCTGCAGGCTAACAGCGGTTCTGTTTTGTGAACTAGCTTAGTGTATAGAATCTACATCAGTTAACAGCATTGATAGTACCAATGCAGTTGTATGTGTTTGCTTAGCAAGCCAACAGTCCAATTTATTTAGTGTAGCTAACGCCTGGGAATTTGCCACACCAGGTGCTAAGATTGAAGCAGCAATAATTTCACTTGGTTTCCAAAACTCTATATTATTTTGGCAACCAGATTCAAGGCTATGTGAATTTCATTTAGGTCCTTTATGCTGTCTGGATTTTGATGTGTTAGTGCTTGCATGATTATACTATGCTGTATTGTTGCAATGTATAGATCTTAAAGCATTTACAATCATTACCCCTCTAGAAACATTAGCTCCTGAATAGTTAAAAAAAATAGACAGAAGTCCATCTTTACTGATCCCAAAAAGTTCCATCTTTTGTAGTTTTAGCACTCAGCACTTGTGGTTGCTGCTGTTTTACACAGAGTTGCCATCCTACCGGTATCTGGCAGGTCAACCAAACATGTTCTGAAATACCCGCAGATGATACAGACAGGGATCCACTTGTTTACTGCTCCTGTAAAGACATGAGCGTATCCCTTCCCCCATGTTATAAGAGGGAACGGTCCTTCCACTTATACAAAGCTTGACTCAGACAGGAGTATCTGTTAACCATGTCAGGGGTGGGGGCGCCTGGCGGCGGCCATGGCCCTGGGCATATAGGAGGAAAGAAAACTAAAATCCGAGGTTTAAGACAAGAATAGGGAGAGATCCTTAAAGCTACCGCTACAAGCAAAACAGACCATCACTAAAACCAAAGCAGGATAATGAAAAAGGGAACAAGACAACCTCCCCCCACCCCTCCCTCTTCCCGGGCTTAACACCATCTCCACCTCCCTCCCCTGCCCCCTGAGTGGGACAGGGATGGGGGGGGGGCAGGAAGAGGGAATGGGGGTTACAGTCAGTTAATCACGCGCCGCTTTATTGATATCAACGGTTTAACTGCTGCACCTACAGCAGCAGCCATGACTGTAGCCTTTTCTTGTTCTAACATTCGCTCGGCAGCTTCCAGCAGTTGCCCTGTACTAGATCCTTTTGGCAGCACACTAAGGGCTCTCTTAGTTTTTTTTTTCATTAGCATTATTAAAGGCAAGCATATCTAAGAACTTTGCTTTCATGTCATCATCCAGATCAGGGTGAGCCATAATTGCAGTCTGTAACCGATCAATAAATTTCCCTTATGGTTCTGTGAGACCTTGCCTTACTGACGTAAAGGCAGGTCCGGACATTTCATCATGCACCCTAGCAAGCGCTCTATAAGCCAAATCTTGGCCCAGTTGTAACACTTCGGTAGCAAATTGCGCTTGCCAATCAGATCGTGTGTAGGGTCCCGCTCCCATCAGCATTTGAGTTTGCACCCCGAATAATGGATCACCCTGTTGTCGAGGCGTTGCAGCTGCCCTATCACAAGCAGTCTGCCAGTGCTGAAAGAACTGCAGCTGCTGCAATGGTAGCAAAAGCATCGGAACAATCATTCTAATATCATAAGGAGTTAACAACTGTGACAAAAAAAAAATATGCTGCGACACAGATTGAGTATATGATGATTTTAGCCCATACTGAGTAACTGCACTTTTAGCTTCCTTCAATATTTTCCAGTCTAATGCTTCCCACACACTTCTCCCAGTATTATCAATCACAACTGGAAATGCCATGGGAAAAGGCTGTCCTTCTATCACGGCATCTCGAATCACCCCTTTCCACCACGCTGTTGGATTCGGATCCCCGGCCCTTCCCGCCGGCGTCCCTTGCAAAGGTGCAAAAAGACTGATCTCACCCGATGCTCCGTTCGGAACGAACAGGTTGGACACTGGCAGGTCTCGATGTGGCACAGGTGAAGGAGTTGACGAATTTTCCAGTGACCCTTCTAGGCGAACCTCTAGGGCTTCCAGCCTTTTTAGTGTCTTTTGCAGCTGTGCGTCCTTCAAGCCAAATGAATGTTCATCCCCCTCTTCCTCACGCCATGGTGGCGGGGAAGAAGGTGGTAACGGGGGATAAACCGGAGCTGTTGGCGCCTGCGAAAAGGCTCGTGACTGAGCCTGCACTGGCGCAGTGTGGCGGGGTGCCTGGCGGTGGTACATCTGATGGTGGTGAAAAGCCTTTGGCGGTTTTTCCCTCTGGTGCCCGCATATCTATAGTTATAGGGGCTGTGGCTGCATTTCCTGGAGTCCTTGCTGGGGCTCGAACCCCCCCACCCTCAGCACCAGCCGGGGTGGCGGCAGGGCTCGTTAAACCCAAGAACAGCATGCTGGTAGCGGAGGTGGACCCGTCGGCTGGAGTTAAGGCCACAAAAGCAGATGCGGCAACTGAACGCTCGGCTTTCATGCTTATCAATGTTTCGTTAATTAGCTTCCACACGGTGGAGATCCCTTACTTATTTCATCCCACAGCTTTTTTCCTATCTTTTCCCATGTTGGGAGTTCAAAAGGATCATCAACTGTGGGGATTAATTCCCTTTTCTTTGCCCACTGCAGCAAAGCTTCTAGGACAGCCAAGTCATAACTCAGTCCTCTCATAGAGAGCATAATAATTCTAGGGCTACCTCCTTTTCCATTACTGCTGGCAGTTTCACAATTGGTGCTCCCTGATTAAGGCACCCCTTTTTCCTTGATTAAGCGCTCACAATTGGTGCTCCCTGATTAAGGCACCCCTTTTTCCCTGATTAAGTGCTCACAATTGGTGCTCCCTGATTAAGGCACCCCTTTTTCCCTGATTAAGTGCTCACAATTGGTGCTCCCTGATTAAGACACCCCTTTTTCCCTGATTAAGTACTCACAATTGGTGCTCCCTGATTAAGGCACCCCTTTTTCCCTGATTACGTGCTCACAATTGGTGCTCCCTGATTAAGGCACTCCTTTTTCCCTGATTAAGTACTCACAATTGGTGCTCCCTGATTAAGGCACCCCTTTTTCCCTGATTAAGTACTCACAATTGGTGCTCCCTGATTAAGGCACCCCTTTTTTGCAGCTTGTCCTGTAGCCCTGGCAGACGGCGAACCCCTGTTTCAACGGTTCAGGCTCCGGATCATCGCATCTGAAGGACAAATGCGTAGTCGATCTTGCCCCCCGGTTACTGCTCCCGGTGCTTCTCTACCTCTGCCGCTCTGATAGCAGTGTCTTCTAGTAAGTCCCTGTTCGGGCGCCATTTGTGAGCGACAGAGGAACGTACGACAAAAGAATCAATATGAGTAATAAGCGTAGTTCCATTTATTAGTCCCGGGTGCGCATATTTATATTGCTGCTGACGCGGAAGTCACGGACACTGCTGACGACCAATATGATCAAGCAAATGCCAATTTATTGTTGATACATCCCGATTAATATAGCCCTTCTAACTCCGTATCATGCGCAAGCTCTCTGCTAATTGGCTAACTATATCATACACGCTCTCTTAGCTAAAATATGATTCGTTAAGTCTCTTTGTTCACGCGCACAGTTCTCTCCACCTGCACCCTTCTTCACTTTCAGCCCCCAGTCACGTATGCCAACTGTTTTCCTTCTTCTCAAGGTTGCTTCGTTTACTTTCTCACAGGAAGCTTCATTACTTTCTCACAGGCGGCCTCATTATTTTCTCACAGGTGGCTTCAGTACTTTCTCACAAGCAGCTTCAGTGATATCCTTGAGGCCTGCTGCTCACAAACATAACAATTCCATTTGGTCTGGATTGTTCACTAAGTGTCCCTGATACTCCAGGAATCCAACAAATAGCAGCAGGACATTTGATACACTCAGTAAGCCCCTGGAATTGTCCAGTGTTTCTGATAAAAAAGAAGTCTGGAACTTGGCGATTTTTGCATGGTTTGCGAGCAGTGAATGCAGTACTGGAAGACATGGGACCACTGCAGCCAGGTATGCCTTGGCCGTCCATGTTACCGGACAGCTGGCCGGTAGCGGTCATAGACATTAAAGACTGCTTTTTCTCCATACCATTGCACCCTGATGACAGTAAGCAATTTGCCATGACGATTCCAACAATCAACAACGCGGCACCTGCAAGACGACTGCAGTGGACGGTGTTACCACAAGGGATGAAAAACTCCCCAACTCTATGTCAGTTGTATGTTTCTCGCGCCTTGCAAGAATTTCGGCAGGCCCATAGAGACTGGGTGATTTATCATTATATGGACGACATTATTATATCTGGGCCAGAGGGGGTGGAACAGGCAGTTGAGCAGCTTACAGCTGCCCTGCAGAGTTGGGGTTTGACAGTTGCTCCAGAAAAGGTACAGTTGCAGACTCCTGTGCAGTATCTGGGAACCTTGGTAGAGCAAACAACGGTAAAGCCACAGAAACTGACCATAATGAAAGAGATACGTAACTTGCATGATTTGCAGGTATTGGTGGGCAATCTGCAATGGCTACGACAGTTTATTCCTATCACACATAAGGAACTAGGTCCCCTAATAACTGATTTAGCAGGTCCACCAGATTTGGCTGCACCTCGTAAATTAAATGAAATGCAATTGACACTGTTACAGGACCTAGCCTCTCGGCTAAGTCAAAATTCCCTGGCCAGATACCAGCCAGGTGTGAAATTGGAGCTGCATATAGCTCTGCAAAAGGAGGGGGCGAACGCAGTAGTGTTTCAGTGGAATGAGCAGCAACAATTTTGTCCGCTACTGTGGCTTTACACCTCTATCAAGAAAAATGCTGCACCCCAATACACAGAGTTACTAGGGGATGCTATACGCCGAGGGCGGCTCCGCTGTTGGCAACTGTCAGGAAAAGATCCTCACATCCTGTCCACTTCGTTATCTATTGCAACATTAGAAAATTTAATGATGATGGATACCAACATTCAGGGGGCGCTAGCACACTTTTCTGGTGACATCCGTCCAGCCCGGCCATGCACGGCGCTAAAGGCATTGGAGTCAGTCACAGTACTGCCAGTTAGCCCAATTGTAATGACCCCAGTGCAGGGACTTACTGTATTCACAGATGCCTCCGGACGGACTCAGCAAGCGGCTGTTGCTTGGTATAACCAAGGAACTTGGCACACACAAGTCTGGAAGGCAGAGGGCTCTATTCAGGGCTTGGAATTACAAGCAATAACGCATGCCATACACAAATGGATCAATATCCCGATAAATATTGTGACTGACAGTGAGTATTGCTACCGATTAGCTCTCCGCTGTACGCTTAGTTTGCCCGGAACTACAGCCCCAGCACGACTGCTTCAAAATGCACTAGAACAGCGTACTGCACCTATTTTTTTTGCGCATGTTAATAGCCATACCACGTTACCAGGGGCTATTACAGAGGGTAATCGTCGGGCAGACGAGGCCGCAAGTACTCTGGTACAGATAGCAGCGGTGGGGGTTCCTGCTCTAAAACAAGCTCAGTTATCTCATCAGTTCTTTCATCAAGGGGCTCGAGCTCTGGCCAGAACTTTCAAAGTGTCCTTAGCGGACGCGCGAGCAATTATCGCTGCTTGCCCTAGCTGCAAATCTACCTCTTCCATAGCAATAGGTGTTAATCCGCGGGGTCTTCAAGCAAACCAGATCTGGCAGCAAGATATTACAGAATATCCCCCCTTCGGACGGTTTAAATATCTTCATGTAAGTGTGGATACTTGTAGCGGTTGCATCCATGCTACCGCAGAAATCAAAACTAATGCACGTGCTGCTATCCGACATTGTTGTGCTGCATTTGCTACATTGGGGGTGCCTCAACAGATAAAAACAGACAATGGGCCTTGCTATAAAAGCAGCTTGTATAACAATTTCTTACAAAACTGGGGAGTGGAACACCGTACTGGCATCCCAGGCAATAGTGGTGGCCAAGCTATAGTGGAACGGGCACATCAAACAATCAAGCGTCAGCTTGATCGGGTTAGAGGCGGGGAGAGAGTGTCCCCTGGGGGGCATTATGAGTTCCTAACAAGAGCTCTGGTAGTAATCAATCAAATGACTGGAACAGAGATATCCCCAATTTCCCAGCATTTTTCGACTACATTGTCTTCCCGCTTAGCGGAAGCTCCAGTGTGCTTCCGTGACCCAGTCACTTTAGAATGGCACGGGCCAGTACCACTACTGCAAGTGGGCTGAGGTTATGTGTGTGTGCCAACTGCGAGTGGTCCTCGATGGGTGCCTGCTAAATGGATTTGTCCAGCAGTAAAGGGTTCAGATGCATGTTTGATACCTGAGTGAATCTTCCCCATGTGATAATATCCTATTAAATATGTGTTAAGCTTCTCTTTCAAATCACTAACACAGGGACAGTAAACAAATGGATCCCTGCACGATGGCTACAACCAGTGCTCCAAGCTGCCTTGCGTCCGTCGGATTGTTAACAAACTGTGTGGCAGCTCCATGGACATCAGTTATGGAAAGAACAAATGTGTGGGTAATTATGGTTAATGCCACAGGACAGGACATCATTTGTTTGTCTATATCATCTTCAAATAATCCTTTCAGAACATGCTTGGTCAATCTGCCAGATCAGATAGCGGTAGGACGACAATTCTGTGTAAAACAACAGCAGCCGTGAGTGCTGAGTGCTAAATAACAAAAGATGGAACTTTTGGGATCCCTAAAGATGGACTTCTGCCTATTTTCTTTAACTATTCAGGAGCTAATGTTACTAGAGGGGTAATGATTGTAAATGCTTTAAGACCTATACATTGCAACGGCACAGCATGGTGTAATCACGCGAGCACATATCTGTTGGATACCTGGAGTACCAGGGGCACTTAGTGAACAATCCAGACCGAATGGAATTGTTATGTTTGTGAGCAGCAGGCCTCAAGGACATCACTGAAGCCGCTTGTGAGAAAGTAATGAAGCTGCCTGTAAGAAAGTACTGAAGCCACCTGTGAGAAAATAATGAGGCCGCCTGTGAGAAAGTAATGCAGCTTCCTGTGAGAAAGTAAACGAAGCAACCTTGAGAAGAAGGAAAACAGCTGGCATACGTGACTGGGGGCTGAAAGTGAAGCAGGGTGCAGGTGGAGAGAGCCGTGCGCGTGAACAAAGAGACTTAACGAATCATATTTTAGCTCGGAGCATGTGCATGATATAGTTAACCAATTAGTAGAGAGCTTGCGCATGATACGGAATTAGAAGGGCTATATTAACCGGGATGTATCAACAATAAATTGGCATTTGCTTGATCATATTGGTCGTCAGCAGTGTCCGTTACTTCCGCGTCAACAGCCTGGCATCGGTTGCAGCGACCTAGAGGGAGTCCTAGGTCTCCAGGGTTACTGCTGTTTGGACTTCAGCAAGAACGCCTCCTCGGCCTCGGAGAAGATGCGTGAGCATGCTGCCCAGTCAGTATTCAACGTCAAAGCCCTAAAAGGACTGGGGGTAGTTTCCAGACCTGTTCGGTTTACCTAGATGGCTAAGAAATATTGTGTCTATAGGTCTGACCATCCTAGCAGTTGCTTTGATAATGCTTTGTTTGTTTCTGTTATTGTTACATTTCTTGCATGCTATGATTAAGGGGTCACTAGGCAACCATCCATGATCAACGATGTTATGGCGGCATCCGCCCCAGAGTACCAGCCATTAGACCGGGATGATTTAGCATAGAGGGGGGGAATTGTGGGGTAACGTTAGCAGGGCTGCATGTATACAGGAGGGGCGGTCCGCGGTGATTCGAGCGCTAGGCATGGATGAGTCCACAAGTGCAGGGGGCAGGTGCATCCACATACATGGTAGGCACGGATAAGTCCATGAGTGTAGGGGTAGGTGCGTGGCGGGTATAGATGGGTCCATGGGCACAGGGGGGCGGGTGCGTTCGCGTGCGTAGCGGGTGTACGGGTATTTAACCCTGTGTTGCGCAGCATTAAATTGAAGGCTTGGCTTGACGGTATCCGTGTGATGCCCTGCTTTCCCCGGGGCGGGGCTCCGGTGCGTCCTGGGTTGGTTTGCTGGCAAGAGAGCCGGCAGGAACAAGACAACCTTCCCCCACCCCTCCCTCTTCCCGGGCTTAACACCATCTCCACCTCCACCTCCCTCCCCCGCCCCTTGAGTGGGACGGGGCGGGGGGAAGAGGGAATGGGGGTTACAGTCAGTTAATCACGCGCCGCTTTATTGATATCAACGGTTTAACTGCTGCACCTACAGCAGCAGCCATGACTGTAGCCTTTTCTTGTTCTAACATTCGCTCGGCAGCTTCCAGCAGTTGCCCTGTACTAGATCCTTTTGGCAGAACACTAAGGGCTCTCTTAGTTTTTTCATTAGCATTATTAAAGGCAAGCATATCTAAGAACTTTGCTTTCATGTCATCATCCAGATTAGGGTGAGCCATAATTGTAGCGTGCAACCGATCGATAAATTTCCCATATGGTTCTGTGGGACCTTGCCTTACTGCCGTAAAGGCAGGTCCGGATTTTTCATCGTGCACACTAGCAAGTGCTTTATAAGCCAAATCTTGGCCCAGTTGTAACACTTCAGTAGCAAATTGTGCTTGCCAATCAGATCGTGTGTAGGGTCCCGCTCCCATCAGCATTTGAGTTTGCACCCCGAATAATGGATCACCCTGTTGTCGAGGAGTTGCAGCTGCCCTATCACAAGCAGTCTGCCAGTGCTGAAAGAACTGCAGCTGCTGTGACGGTGGCAAAAGCATCGGGACAATCGTTCTAATATCATAAGGAGTTAACAACTGTGACAAAAAAAATATGCTGCAACACAGACTGAGTGTATGATGATTTTAGCCCATACTGAGTAACTGCATTTTTAGCTTCCTTCAATATTTTCCAGTCTAATGCTTGCCACACACTTCTCCCAGTATTATTGGTCACAACTGGAAATGCCATGGGCAAAGGCTGTCCTTCTATCAAAGCATCTCGAATCACCCCTTTCCACTGCGCTGTCAGATTCGGATCCCCAGCCCCTCCTGCCAGCATCCCTTGCAAAAGTGCAAAAGGACTGATCTCACCCGATGCTCCGTTTGGAACGAACAGGTTGGATGCTGGCAGGTCTCGATGTGGCACAGGCGAAGGAGTTGATAAGTTTTCCAGTGAGGCTTCTAGTCGAGTCCGTAGGGCTTCCAACCTTTTTAGCGTCTCTTGCAGCTGTGCGTCCTTCAAGCCGGATGAATGTTCATCCCCCTCTTCCTCATGCCGTGGTGGCAGGGAAGAAGGTGGTAATGGGGGATAAACCGGAGCTGTTGGCGCCGGCGAAAAGGCTCGTGACTCTGAGCCTGCACTGACGCAGCGTGGCAGAGTGCCCGGCAGTGGTACATCTGATGGTGGTGAAAAGCCTTTGGCAGTTTTTCCCTCTGGTGCCCGCATATCTATAGTTATGGGGGCTGTGGCTGCAGTCCCCGCAGTTCTTGCTGGGGCTCAAACCCCCCCACCCTCAGCACAAGCCAGGGCGGCGGCAGGGCTCGTTGGACCCAAGAACAGCATGCTGGTAGCGGAGGTGGACCCGCCGGCTGGAGTTAAAGCCGCGAAAGCAGACGCGACGACTGAACGTTCGGCTTTCATACTTTTCAAGGTTTCATTAACTAGCCTCCACACGGTGGAGAATTTGCTCGCCTCCTTTGATCCCTTACTTATTTCATCCCACAGTTCTTTTCCTATATTTTCCCATGCTGGGGCTTGAAAAGCAGCATCAACTGTGGGGATTAATTCCCTTTTCTTTGCCCACTGCAGCAAAGCTTCTAGGACGGACGAGCCATAATTCAGTCCTCTCAGAGAGAGCATATGTTGGAGGAGCTTAACCACTGCTGACTCCTCTTTGGTCAGTGTGGACCCCATCTCCTCCCCGGCCGCTCGCCTGGCCAAGACGAGATTCCCTCGGTACTTTTTGTACCTTTTTGCGCTATAGCGTTTTCCCGAGTGCCGGGGCAGCACTCGACTTCCGCCCCCTCTTTTTCCTTCTTCGGCTCCGTCAGGATGTCCAACACCGATCTGAGGGTCCCTGTTCGGGCGCCACCTGCTGACGTGGAAGTCACGGACACTGCACACGACCAATATGATCAAGCAAATGCTGATTTATTGTTGATACATCCCGGTTAATATAGCCCTTCTAATTCCGTATCATGCGCAAGCTCTCTACTAATTGGCTAACTATATCGTGCACGTGCTCCTAGCTAAAATATGATTCGTTAAGTCCCTTTGTTCATGCGCATGGTTCTCTCCACCTGCACCCTGCTTCATGTTCAGCCCCCAGTCACGTATGCCAGCTGTTTTCCTTCTTCTCCAGGTTGCTTCATTTACTTTCTCACAGGAAGCTTCATTACTTTCTCACAGGCGGCCTCATTATTTTCTCACAGGTGGCTTCAGCGATGTCCTTGAGGCCTGCTGCTCACAAACATAACAATTCCATTCGGTCTGGATTGTTCACTAAGTGCCCCTGATACTCCAGGTATCCAACAGGACCTGACGATCTTTATGGGTACCTTCCAAGTTGAGATCATAGAATCATAGAATCATAGAATCATAGAATGGTTAGGGGTGGAAGGGACCTTCAAAGCTCATCTAGTCCAACTCCCCTGCAAGGTGCAGGGACATCCCTGACTAGGTCAGGTTGCTCAGAGCCTCATCCAGCCTGGCCTTGAACGTTTCCAGAGATGGGGCCTCCACCACCTCTGGAAACGTTCAAGGCCAGGCTGGATGAGATATTCTACGATTCTACGATTCTATGATTTTTTCATCTTGAACTTCTCCAATGGCTTTCTGAACCCATGCAAGCTTTTATCATCAATTGTATGCAACTACAGCTATATCTTAGGGGAAAGGTGAACACAAACACACAGCAGGTAGCCATTTTGTGTCTTGCTGTCTAGACATAACCTAGAAGGTAAGACTGACAATAACTCCACTTACAGTACTGTAGTGGTGGTTCATGTTGTTCTTTCTCCCAAGTCTGTACCACGGGCAGTCAGTGGCTTCTTGTTTATTCCCTCCTCCACCTTTATTATTTACTGGTTAGCTTAATATTTCATCAGTACAGACTCTGTTATGATCACAGAACCATAGAATCATAGAATGGTTAGGGTTGGAAGTCCAACCTCCCTGCAAGGAGTAGGGACATCCCCAACTAGATCACTGGTCTCCACCTGAACATTGAGCTGTTGACCACTACTCTCTGAGCACAGCCATCCAGCCAATTCCTTATCCACCGAGTGGTCCGTCCATCAAACCCATGTCTCTCTAGTTTAGAGAGAAGGATGTTGGAAGGTGGATGACAACTTCCTCCTGCAGGCGATAGAGGAGCCGACAAGGAGGGGTGCCATGCTGGACCTTGTGCTCACCAACAGGGAGGGGCTGGTGGGGGATGTGAAACTAAAGGACAGCCTTGGCTGCAGCGACCATGACATGGTGGAGTTCAAGATCCATGGGGCAGCAAGGAAACTACATGGCAAGCTCTCTGCCCTAGACTTCAGGAAGGCGGACTTCGGCCTCTTCAGGGACCTGATGGGCCAAGTGCCATGGGAGGCGGCCCTGGAGGGAAGAGGGGCCCAGGAAAGTTGGTCTATATTCAAGGAGCACCTCCTCCAAGCTCAGCAGCGATGCATCCCAATGAAGAACAAGTCAGGCAAAAAGGCCAGGAGGCCGACGTGGATGAGCAAGGAGCTCCTGGACCAACTGAAAGTAAAAAAGGAAGCCTATAGAGGGTGGAAGCGGGGACAGGTAGCCTGGGAGGACTACAAAGAGGCTGCACGAGTGGCCAGGGATAAGGTAAGGAAGGCTAAAGCCCTGGCAGAACTGAATCTGGCCAGGGATATAAAATGCAACAAGAAGAGCTTTTATAGGTACGTAGGGGACAAAAGAAAGTCCAGGGAAAATGTAGGCCCCCCTCCAGAAGGGAACTGGTGTCCTGGTTACCCAGGACATGGAGAAGGCTGAGGTTCTCAATGACTTTTTTGCCTCAGTCTTCACCGACAAGAGTTCCTGTCCCACCACCCAAGCTGTAGAAGGTGCAAGCAGGGACTGCGAGAATGAAGAACCGCCCATTGTACTCGAAGAGCAGGTTCGGGATCATCTGAGGAACCTAAAGGTGCACAAGTCCATGGGACCTGATGAGATACATCCGCCGATGGAAGGGCGCCGATGGAAGCCGACAAGGAGGGGTGCCATGCTGGACCTTGTGCTCACCAACAGGGAGGGGCTGGTGGGGGACGTGAAACTGATGGACAGCCTTGGCTGCAGTGACCATGACGCGGTGGAGTTCAAGATCCACGGGGCGGCAAGGAAACTGCACAGTAAGCTCTCTGCCCTAGATTTCAGGAAGGTGGACTTCGGCCTCTTCAGGAACCTCATGGGCAAAGTGCCATGGGAGGCGGCCCTGGAGGGAAGAGGGGCCCAGGAAAGTTGGTCCATATTTAAGGAGCACCTCCTCCAAGCTCAGCAGAGGTGCATCCCGATGAAGAAAAAGTCGGGCAAAAAGGCCAGGTGGCCAGCGTGGATGAGCAAGGAGCTCCTGGACCAACTGAAAGTGAAGAGGAAAGCCTATAGAGGGTGGAAGTTGGGACAGGTAGCCTGGGAGGACTACTGAGTGACTGTGCGAGCGGCCAGGGATAGGGTGAGGAAGGCTAAAGCCCTGATGGAATCAAATCTGGCCAGGGATATAAAAAGTAACAAGAAAAGCTTTTACAGGTATGTAGGGGACAAAAGAAAATCCAAGGAGAATGTAGGCCCCCTCCGGAAGGTAACGGGTGTCGTGGTTACCCGGAATGTGGAGAAGGCTGAGGTACTCAATGACTTTTTTGCCTCAGTCTTCACTGATAAGAACTCTTGTCTCCCCACCCAAGCTGTGGAAGGCACAGGCAGGGACTGCAAGGATGAAGAACCGCCCACAGTGCTCGAAGAGCAGGTTCGAGATCATTTAAGGAACTTGAAGGTGCACAAGTCCATGGGACCTGATGAGATCCATCCGCGGGTCCTGAGGGAACTGGCGGATGAAGTTGCCAAGCCACTGGCCATCATATTTGAGAAGTTGTGGCGGTCTGGTGAGGTCCCCGATGACTGGAAGAGAGGAAACATAACCCCCATTTTTTAAAAGGGGAGTAAGGAAGACCCGGGCAACTACAGGCCGGTCAGCCTCACCTCCGTGCCTGGCAAGGTCATGGAGCAGATTCTCCTGGAAACCATGCTAAGGCACATGGAGAGCAAGGAGGTGGTTGGTGACAGCCAACATGGCTTCACCAAGGGCAGATCGTGCCTGACCAATTTGTTGGCCTTTTATGACGGGGTAACAGCATCAGTGGACAAGGGACGGGCAACGGATATCATCTACCTGGACTTGTGCAAGGCATTTGACACTGTCCCGCACGACATCCTTCTCTCTAAACTAGAGAGGCATGGGTTCGATGGATGGACCACTCGGTGGATAAGGAGTTGGCTGGATGGCCGCACTCAGAGAGTGGTGGTCAACGGCTCAATGTCCAAGTGGAGACCGGTCACCAGTGGCGTCCCTCAGGGGTCCGTGTTGGGCCCGGCCCTGTTCAACATCTTTGTCGGCGACATGGACAGTGGGAGAGAGTGCACCCTCAGCAAGTTCGCCGATGACACCAAGCTGTGTGGTGCCGTCAACACGCTGGAAGGGAGGGATGCCATCCAGAGGGACCTGGACAGGCTGGAGAGGTGGGCCCATGCCAACCTCATGAAGTTCAACCAGGCCAAGTGCAAGGTCCTGCACGTGGGTTGTGGCAATCCCAAGCACAAATACAGGCTGGGCGGGGATTGGATCGAGAGCAGCCCTGAGGAGAAAGACCAAGGAGTGTTGGTAGACGAGAGGTTCAACATGAGTGGGCAATGCGCCCTTGCAGCCCAGAAGGCCAACCGCATCCTGGGCTGCATCAAGAGGAGCGTGGCCAGCAGGTTGAGGGAGGTGATTCTGCCCCTCTACTCTGCCCTGGTGAGACCCCACCTGGAGTACTGTGTCCAGCTCTGGAGCCCCCAACACAAGAAAGACATGGACCAGTTGGAAAGGGTCCAGAGGAGGGCCACGAAGATGATCAGAGGGCTGGAGCACCTCTCCTATGAGGACAGGCTGAGAGAGTTGGGGCTGTTCAGCCTGGAGAAGAGGAGGCTCCGGGGAGACCTGATAGCGGTCTTCCAATACCTCAAGGGGGCCTACAGGAAAGATGGGGAGAAGCTGTTCAGTAGGGCCTGTTGTGATAGAACAAGGGGTAATGGGTTTAAATTAGAAGGAGGTAGGTTTAGATTAGATATGAGAAAAAAATTTTTTACAATGAGAGTTGTAGAGCACTGGAACAGGTTGCCCAGAGAGGTGGTGGATGCCCCATCCCTGGAATCGTTCAAGGCCAGGCTGGATGAGGCTCTGAGCAACCTGATCTAGTCAGGGATGTCCCTGCTTCTTGCAGGGGGGTTGGACTAGATGACCGTTGAAGGTCCCTTCCAACTCTAACTATTCTATGATTCTATGATTCTATGAGCAGGCAATGCGCCCTTGCGGCCCAGAAGGCCAACCGCATCCTGGGCTGCATCAAGAGGAGCGTGGCCAGCAGGTCGAGGGAGGTGATTCTGCCCCTCTACTCTGCCCTGGTGGGACCCCACCTGGAGTACTGCATCCAGTTCTGGAGCCCCCAACACAAGAAGGACATGGACCAGTTGGAGAAGGTCCAGAGGAGGGCCACGAAGATGATAAAAGGGCTGGAGCACCTCTCTTATGAGGACAGGCTGAGAGAGTTGGGGCTGTTCAGCCTGCAGAAGAGGAGGCTCCGGGGAGACCTGATAGCGGTCTTCCAGTACCTCAAGGGGGCCTACAGGAAAGATGGGGAAAGGCTGTTTAGTAGGGCCTGTTGCAATAGGACGAGAGATAATGGTTTAAAAATAGAGGGGGGTAGATTTAGATTAGAAATTAGGAAAAAATTTTTTACGATGAGAGTTATAGAACACTGGAACAGGTTGCCCAGAAAGGTGGTGGAGGCCCCATCCCTGGAAACGTTCAAGGCCAGGCTGAATGAGGCTCTGAGCAACCTGATCTAGTCAGGGATGTCCCTGCTCCTTGCAGGGGGGTTGGACTAGATGACCTTTGAAGGTCCCTTCCAACCCTAACCATTCTATGATTCTATGATTCTATGTTGTGTGGGACAGTGTCAAATGCCTTGCACAAGTCCAGGTAGATGATGTCAGTTGCTCGTCCCTTGTCCACCGATGCCGTCACCCCGTCATAGAAGGCCACCAAATTGGTCAGGCACGATCTGCCTTTGGTGAAGCCATGTTGGCTGTCACCAACCACCTCCTTGCTCTCCATGTGCCTTAGCACGGTTTCCAGGAGAATCTGCTCCATGACCTTGCCAGGCACAGAGGTGAGGCTGACCGGCCTGTAGTTGCCCAGGTCTTCCTTTTTTTCCCCTTTTTAAAAATGGGGGTTATGTTACCTGCTGATGTTATCGCAGGACCTTTCTCCATTAGTTTTCAACAGCCTTGGGAATCTGCAGAGGTCCCAGTCAACTGGAAGCTGGCAAATGTTGTCCCAGTTTTGAAGAAGGATAAGAAGGATGATCCTGGTAATTACAGGTTTGAAAAACACATAAGAGAACACAGTCATTGGTCACAGCCAGCATGGGTTCATGAGGGGAAAATCCTGCTTAAATACCTTAATTTCCTATAACTAAAATGTCACCCATCTAGCTGACCAAGGGAAGCCAGAAGTGTGGGGTTTTTTTCCCTTTTTTTTATTTTAGCAAAGCTTTTGACACTTTCTCTTATAGTATCCTTCTGGACAAAATGGTTTAATTTTAAGTAGTTCTGTGAGGAGCAGGGAGTTGGACTCTATCCTCAGTCGCCAAGGCAACAGCTTCGGTGCCTGTATGATCTGCAGCAGCCCAGGGAAGCTCAGGGGGGAGCCGAGAGAGGTGCCACGAGCTGCCAGGAGCCCACAGCTCGTGGGAGCGGCTGAAGAGACCTGGGCAGAGCCAGGGGGCACCGGGGCCCAGCTCCTCTCCACATATAAAGGAGGCCCTAGGGAGAGTATCAAACATTGTATGGCCCACAGACTATTGTCCACTGCTCATGTTTCACGTGGGCGCCCATGACACAGCCAGGAGTAGCCTGAAGAGTATCAAGAAGGACTACAGGGCCCTGGGAGCAACAGTTAAGGACTCTGAGGCGCAGGTAGTCTTTTTATCAATCCTCCCAGTTAAAAAGAAGGGGGCTTGTTGTGTTTTTGTTTAGTGAGGGGGGGGCCTAAGGTGGTAACTTCTCTAGGAAACTGCTAGAAGTTGCTCCACCTTTGTTCAGTGGACTTGGACGGGCCTAGGGCCCGGGTTTAAAAATAGAGGGGGGTAGATTTAGATTAGAAATTAGGAAAAAATTTTTTACGATGAGAGTTATAGAACACTGGAACAGGTTGCCTAGAGAGGTGGTGGATGCCCCATCCCTGGAAATATTCAAGGCCAGGCTGGATGGGTCTCTGAGCAACCTGATCTGGTTGGAGATGTCCCTGCTCCTTGCAGGGGGGTTGGACTAGATGACCTTTGAAGGTCCTTTCCAATCCTAACTGTTCTATGATTCTGTGATCCTTATTGGTCCCTTCCAGCTTGAGATATTCTATGATTTTGTGATTCTGTGATATATGGGTCAGGTAGTGGTTACTCAAGACAGTTGAATGTTTTTTAGGAACATGTCTTCAATAAAGTAACAACTAAAAAATCAAAGGTATACACTGTGGTCAGTATTCCCCTTCTCATGTGTAAGTGTAATCTGGTACAGTAACAGACGTACCGTGTTAGTGTTATCTTACCTGCTACACAGAGGAGTTGTAGGATGTTGGGTGCCTTCACTAGATGGAGGCCTCATCTCCACTGGGACTTCTGGCACAAACATTTTGTCATGGTTTAACCCCAGCTGGCAACTGAGCACTACGCAGCCGCTCGCTTACTCTCACTCCTCCCCTTCCCACTGGAATGGGAAGGAGAATTGGGAAAAAAGCAAAACTCATGGGTTGAGATAAAGACAGTTTAATAGGACAGCAAAGAAGAGAAAATAATAACAACAATAATAGAATATGCAAAACAAGTGATGCATAGTGCAGTTGCTCACCACCTGCTGACCAATGATGCCCAGCCTGACCCTGAGCAGCAATTCCCTCCAGCCAACTCCCTTCTAGTTTATATGTTGAGCATGACATCATAAGATATGGAATATCCCTTTGATCAGTTTGGGTCAGCTATCATGGCTGTGCCCCCTCCCAACTTCTTGTGCACCTCCAGCCTTCTTGGTGGCAGGGCACGAGAAGCAGAAAAGTCTTTAACTTAATGTAAGCACTACTTAGCAACAACTAAAACATCAGTGTGTTACCATCATTATTCTCATTCTAAATCCAAATACAGCACTATACCAGCTACTAGGAAGAAAATGAATTCTATCCCAGCTGAAACCAGGACAGTATCCACCCCTTATTCTATGCTATCTACATGATATATATATTCTATATCATCTATATCTAGATAGTTGCTTTGAGACTAGAAGATTTGTCATTGGGAGTTTTCTCTGATCTTTTCCTCTTTGGTCCTATTGTCTATTTCAACCGCTGGAAAATAGAGAAGATTCTCCAGGAAGAAGAGAGGAAAGAATATCTTTATTTCTGTGAAGATATCCCAAGTGAGAAACTAGAACAATCTGGACACTAGGGAAACACTTGAGTTCTAATTAAGAGGTTAAGACACTAAAATGTCATATGACCAAATTTATCTGAAATGTTGTATCTTTACATTCAATAGATGCAACATTGAAATGTCTGAAGTGGTAGCCTGTTGGGGACGACGAGTATCAGAAGCCATGGGAATGAGAAACAAGGGACTTTCCAAGAGAAGGAAAACAAGATAAAGGACACCTGGTGGTGGCTGGACGATCGGAGGGTATATAAGCACATAAGCTGTAACAATAAATTATTTTTGCTTAGCACGCAGTGGGGGTCTGTGACTACATTCCCACACAGTAGCCCCAGAAACACAGTGTCTCTGGAACAAGCCATGCTGCAACTCTTGCTGCCATGAAAAATTATAAGAGTGACTGGGAAAGCAACTGGAAATTGGAATGCATTACAGCAAAACTTTCTAGGTTGATTTGCTTTGAGTTCTAGAATAGTTTTCTCAACGCTGGTTTATGACTCCAGCTCCTGGTGGTCCCAAACATGTACAAGTGTTTGCACTACAAGTACAAATGGAAGACACTGTCAGCAATAGCCTTAAAAATCAGTTGGGTGTTGTCATAGTTCAGCCCCAATCGGGACCAGACTACACAGTCTCTCTCTCGCTCCCCCACCCTCCAAGAGAATAGGGGGAGATGATATAAGGAAAAACGGCTCAAGGTTTGAGACAAGGACGGGGAGAAATCCTTAAAGTTACCGTTACGGGCAAAACAGACTTGACTTGGGGAAAAATATTCATTTATGTGGGGTAACGTTAGCAGGGCTGCATGTATGCAGGAGGGGCGGTCTGTGGCGATTCACGCATTGGACGTGGATGAGTCCACAAGTGCAGGGGGCAGGTGCGTCCACGTACGTGGTGGGCATGGATATGTCCATGAGTGCAGGGGCAGGTGCATCCACGTACGTGGTGGGCACGGATAAGTCCATGGGCACAGGGGCAGGTGCATGGCGGGTATAGATGGGTCCATGGGCACAGGGGGCGGGTGCATTCGCGTGTGTAGCAGGTGTACGGGTATTTAACCCTGTATTGCGCAGCATTAAATAGAAGGCTTGGCTTGACGGTATCCGTGTGATGCCCTGCTTTCCCCGGAGCGGGGCTCCGGTGCGTCCTGGGTTGGTTTGCTGGCAAGAGAGCCAGCAATTTATTTCTAAAACTAGCAGGAGAATGAGACAGGGAACAAGATAACCTCCCCCCACCCCTCCCTCTTCCCATGCTTAACATTATCTCTACTACCTTCCCCCCTCCACGAGCGGCACAGTGGGGAAGAGGGAATGGGGGTCACGGTCAGTTCATCACGCGTTGTTTCATGCCGCTACTTCGTTGTCGGGGGAAGAACTCCTCACATTCCTCCTCTGCTCCAGCGTGGGGTCCCTCCCATGGGCCACAGTCCTTCGTGAAACTACTCTGGCGTGGGTCATCTCTTCCACAGGGTGCAGTCCCTCCAGAACAGCTGCCCCAGAGGGCCCTCCATGGGCCACAGCCTCCTTCAGGCCTCCACCTGCTCTGGCGTGGGGTCCTCCACGGGCTGCAGGTGGATCTCTGCCCCTCCATGGACCTCCATGGGCTGCAGGGGGACAACCTGCTCCACCATGGTCGTCACCACAGGCTGCAGGGGAATCTTGGCCAGGAGCAGCATTACTCCTCCCCCTCCTTCTTCACTGACCTTGGCGTCTGCAGCTGTTCCTCACAACAGGCTGGCAGACACCTCTCAGGATCCTTTTTACATCTTATTCACTTCTCATCTCCTCTCCACTTCCTGCAGCCAGGCTGGGCCAAGTCGGGCCCAGTTGGCTGCCTGGCGGGAGGGCAAAGGGTGAGGCCTGGAAGGCCCACAAGGCTCGCGCCTCCCCCTCTCTGCCCCTGCTCAGCTGCTTCATATCTTTTCCTTCTTTCTTTTTTCCTGTTTTCCCCTTCTTAAATACGTTATCACAGAGGTGTTATCACAGGACATTCTGCTACTAATTGGCTCAGCCTTGGCCAGCAGCAGGTCTGCCCTAGGCCTGGCTGAGTCCACTGAACAAAGGGGAGCAACTTCTAGCAGTTTCCTACAGAAACTACCACCTTAGGCCCTCCCTTACTAAACAAAACCAGAACAGGTGTTTTGAGTCAGCCATGGAAAACTTCAGCTGAGAAAAACCTATGTAGATTCTAAGTAGCCCATTGGCCACAAAGAAACCTGCTCTAATCAGTACTTCTTATCTATCTCAAATAATTATTCTTTTCCAAAAATATTTTTTTCCTGGCTTAATCTCTTTCAGAAACTGTTCCAGTCATCCTGATTTAGGTATATAGGGAATGTGTCTTTCAGCCTAGGTGATTAATTAATCATATATAGTGGTAAGTTTCCCTTTACTATTGTCCTAGTTCTGGCTAGGATAGAGTTAATATTCATCTGAGCTGGGAGGAGAACTGGAGCTGGTGGCCCTATGGCTGGGGGACACAGCTGGGATAGGTTGATAATTAGCCAACAGCTCGGGTGAGTTTACCCAAATTAGCCAAAGGGCTATTCCATCCCATCTGACATCATGCTCAGTGAGTGAGGGTGATGAGGAGTGCCTCCTGCTACTTGGGAAGAAATTGGCTGTTGATGTTTGTTGTGAGCTGTTGTACTGTATTTGTTTTCTCTCACTGTTTTGTTTTTTTTTCTGTTATTGCTGTTAATTTTTTTTTCTGTTTGTTTCATCTCAACACATGTGTTTTTGCTGTCTTTTGTTTACCAATTCTCCCTTCTATCCTACTGGAGGGTGGGGTGAGTGAGAGAGAGACTGTGTAGTCTGGTCCTGAGCAGGGCTAACCTACAACAACTATTCTTAAATTGGTAATTTTATCATCAGGTAATAAATAATATCTTTTAAAAATGCTTTAAATAACTCTATATAAATATAATATCTTAAATTTTGAAAGTTATCAAAAATATTTTAAATACATTAAAAAATAGAATGAAAAATCAATTTAAATTATTATTTTTTTTTCCACCCACAAAAATCTCAGAATAGAAGCATATGTTTAAGTGTAACTAATCTATTTTCTGAGAGGCAAAAAAAATTTTGCTTCACACCAAATATTTGCTTTTTATAGACTACTTTTGTGTTGTGGTTTAGCCGTAGTCACCACACAGTTTCTCACTCACCCTCCCTGTCCCCAGTGGGAGGAGGGAGAGAAACGGGGAAGAAAGGAAAACTTAGGAGTTGAGATCAAGATAATTCACTAGAATAGCAAAGGAAAACTACAATAACAAAATACAGGGATACTAAAATATACAAAATGAACAATGCATGATTTTTCACCACCATGCGATTTCCCACTGACCCATACAACCCATTCTGAGCAGCAGTCATGGAAACGAAACCAAGCAGCAAGCAAAGCAGCGAAAAGGGAGCCCGCAAGGTAGAGAGTGATGCCAGCGAGGGAGAGCAAGGGAGAATGATGCCAGTGATGCCCCCAACACAGGCAACCCTCATTTATATATTGAGCATGACGTTTATGGCATGGAATACTCTCTTCCAACAAGCGTGATTGTATCCCTCTCCCAAGGTCGGTTTGTGTTCACTGATGCTGTACTGGCTTGAGAAATACCCACACTCTTTGGTGAGTTTGGGTCAATTACTCTGTTTTTCTCCTAGCTTCTTGCAGCTACACAGTAGCGAGACTTGCATGCTTTTATATATATATATATATATATATATATGCACACACAAATAGATTTCATTCCTTCAATCTTCCCTCCAAAGTCTGTTGATTTCATGTAGTCCATAACTTTGGGCTCAATCTGTCATGGCAGTCTTTCAGGGCAAGAGAGATGGTATGTAGTGTGGGGTTGTTGCATGCTGCATCTGGAGCTCGCAGTTGGTACATCTGGCGAGGCTGTTGTATCACTGTGGTGGTTTAGCCCGGATCACCACACAGTTTCTTATTCACCCTGCCCCTACCTAGTGGGACAGGGGAGAGAAATTGGGAAGAAAGGAAAACTCGTGGGTTGAGATAAAAACAGTTTACTGAAAATACTAAAAACTACAAAGCTAACAGGGTATAAGGATATTAATATATACAAAATATACAAAATGAACAATGTACAATTTCTCACCACCCGATGTCCGAATGACCGACGCAGCCCGTCCTGAGCAGCGATCACAGGAACAACACCGAGCAGCAAGCAAAGGGGGAGAGCAAGCTAGCAAGGTAGAGGGAACGATGCCAGCAAGCAAGAGAGTAGAAAAGGATGCCAAGGGTGCCCAAACGGATACCCGACAAGGAAAGGAATAACTGAAAATGATGCCCCCTCCCATGGGCAACCCCCACTTATATACTGAGCATGACGTTTATGGCATGGAATACTCTCTTTGGCCAGTTTGGATCAATTATTCTGTCTGTCTTTTGCCCAGCTTCCCGCATCTGCACGTTAACGAGACTTGGAAAGCCAGACAGTGTCCTTGGTCTCATTAACAACAACTCGTATCATCAGAATGTTTTTATCAACATTCTTCACACACAAAATCCAAAACACACCAGCTACTGAGAAGAAAATTAACTCCATCCCTGCTGAAACCAGGACAGTATCCACCCCTTATTCCATACCATTTACGTCATGCTTATAGATATACACACAGATATCACTATCTCAATCTATGAGCTATCCCTCCAGAGTCTGTTGAGTTAATTTAGTCCATGACTTTGGGCCCCATCTGTGATAGCAGTCTCTCAGGGCAGGAGAGATGGTATGTAGTGTGAAGTTGTTACATACTGCATCTGGAACTCGTAGCTGGTACCTCTGGCGCGGCTGGTGTATCACGTCCATGGTCTGCGAGTTGAAGATGTTGATCTCGAGGAAGTTGTTGGTCACCAGTTCTGACTCCATCACTGCTGCACATCGCTCGGTTTCATCAAAGCTTGTTCTTCACTGTTGAGTGTGATTCTTGCTGCACTACCTCTGATAGAACATAAAAGAACTACAGACATGATTATATACAGTTCAAATTATTGGCTGTTTTCACCTAGAATCAAATCTCCTTGAGGTACACATCGGACTTCCCCATCCTCCCGCATCACCCACCAAGTACATCCAGGTCCTTGAGCGAAAGCAATCCCACGAATGGGTTTGCCTTTGCCCAGAGGAGGAATAACCCAGACTGTTTTCCCCAACATATTCCTTACATGCACCACAGGAACTTTATCACCATCTACAGTATGTAAAAGTTCAGATTGGGCAGGGCCAGCTCGATTGATGGATCCCCGAGTGTTGACTAACCAAGTGGCTTTTGCTAAATGTTTGTCCCAGTTTTTGAAGGTTCCACCACCCATTGCTTTCAGTGTAGTTTTCAGCAGTCCATTGTACCGTTCAATCTTTCCAGAGGCTGGTGCGTGATAGGGGATGTGATATACCCACTCAATGCCATGCTCTTTGGCCCAGGTATCTATGAGGTTGTTTCGGAAATGAGTCCCATTGTCTGACTCTATTCTGTCTGGAGTGCCATGTCGCCAGAGAACTTGCTTCTCAAGGCCCAAGATGGTGTTTCGGGCGGTGGCATGGGGTACAGAATATGTCTCTAGCCACCCAGTGGTTGCTTCTACCATTGTAAGCACATAGCGCTTGCCTTGGCGAGTTTGTGGGAGTGTGATGTAATCAATCTGCCAGGCCTCTCCATATTTGTATTTCAGCCATCGTCCTCCATACCAAAGAGGCTTTAGCCGCTTGGCTTGCTTAATTGCAGCGCATGTCTCACAGTCGTGGATAACCTGTGCAATAGTGTCCATGGTTAAATCCACCCCTCGATCACGAGCCCATTTGTATGTTGCGTCTCTTCCTTGATGGCCTGAGGTGTCATGGGCCCACCGAGCTAAAAATAGTTCACCTCTGTGTTGCCAGTCTAAGTCCACTTGGGAAACTTTAATCTTAGCAGCCTGATCCACTTGCTGGTTGTTTTGATGTTCTTCAGTGGCTCGACTCTTGGGTATGTGAGCATCTACGTGACGTACTTTTACAACAAGCTTCTCTAACCGGGCAGCAATATCTTGCCACAGTGCAGCAGCCCAGATGGGTTTGCCTCTGCGCTGCCAGTTGCTCTGTTTCCATTGCTTTAACCACCCCCACAGGGCATTTGCCACCATCCATGAGTCAGTGTAGAGATAGAGCTTTGGCCATTTTTCCCGTTCAGCAATGTCTAAAGCCAGCTGGATGGCTTTCACCTCTGCAAACTGACTTGATTCACCTTGGCCTTCAGTGGCTTCTGCCACTCGTCGTGTAGGACTCCACACAGCAGCTTTCCACTTCCGATGTTTTCCTACAATACGACAGGATCCATCAGTGAACAAAGCATATCGCCTCTCATTTTCTGGGAGGTTGTTGTATGGTGGGGCTTCTTCAGCACGTGTCACCTCTTCCTCTGGCGGCATTCCAAAATCTTTGCCTTCTGGCCAATCTGTGATTACTTCTAAGATTCCTGGGCGATTGGGGTTTCCTATTCGGGCTCGCTGTGTGATCAGTGCAACCCATTTACTCCACGTGGCATCAGTTGCATGATGTGTAGAGGGGACCTTCCCTTTGAACATCCAGCCCAGCACTGGCAGTCGGGGTGCCAGGAGGAGCTGTGCTTCAGTACCAATCACTTCTGAAGCAGCTCGAACTCCTTCGTATGCTGCCAGTATCTCTTTTTCAGTTGGAGTATAGCGAGCCTCAGATCCTCTATATCCCCGGCTCCAAAAGCCTAGGGGTCGACCTCGAGTCTCTCCTGATGTTCTCTGCCAAAGACTCCAGGTAGGGCCATTCTCCCCGGCTGCGGTGTAGAGGATGTTTTTCACATCTTGTCCTGTCCGGACTGGCCCAAGGGCTACTGCATGAACAATCTCCTGTTTAATTTGTTCAAAGGCTTGTCGTTGTTCAGGGCCCCATTTAAAATCATTCTTCTTTCGAGTCACTTCATAGAGAGGGCTTACAATCATACTGTAATTTGGAATATGCATTCTCCAGAAACCCACAACACCTAAAAAGGCTTGTGTTTCCTTTTTGTTAGCTGGTGGAGCCATAGCTGTTATTTTGTTGACCACATCCATTGGAATGTGACGACGTCCATCTTGCCATTTTACTCCTAAAAACTGGATCTCTTGTGCAGGCCCCTTGACTTTGCTTTGTTTTATTGCAAAACCGGCTTTCAGAAGGATTTGGATTATTTTCTCCCCTTTCTCAAAAACTTCTTCTGCTGTGTTGCCCCATACAATGATGTCATCAATGTATTGCAGATGTTCTGGAGCTCCACCCTTTTCTAATACAGTCTGGATCAGTCCATGGCAAATGGTGGGGCTGTGTTTCCACCCTTGGGGCAGTCGATTCCAGGTGTACTGGACACCCCTCCAAGTGAAAGCAAACTGTGGCCTGCATTCTGGTGCCAGAGGAATGGAGAAGAACGCATTGGCAATATCGATGGTGGCATACCACTTGGCTGCTTTTGACTCCAGTTCATACTGAAGTTCTAGCATGTCTGGCACGGCAGCACTCATTGGTGGTGTAACCTCATTTAGGCCACGATAGTCCATTGTTAGTCTCCATTCTCCATTAGATTTTCTCACTGGCCATATGGGACTGTTAAAGGGTGAGCGGGACTTGCTGATCACTCCCTGGCTCTCCAGTCGACGAATCAGCTTGAGGATGGGGATTATGGAGTCTCGGTTGGTGCGATATTGCCGCCGGTGCACCGTGGTAGTAGCAATTGGTACCTTTTGTTCTTCAACCTTCAGCTTTCCCACAACGGAAGGGTCCTTTGAAAGTCTGGGCAAGATGGACAGCTGTTTATTTGTCTCCACGGTGGCTATACCAAAAGCCCACCGGTGCCCTTTTGGGTCTTTGAAATACCCACTCCTGAGGTAATCTATGCCAAGAATGCATGGAGCATCTGGGCCAGTCACTATGGGGTGCTTTTGCCACTCATTCCCAGTCAAACTTACTTCAGCCTCCAATACAGTCAGCTCTTGGGATCCTCCTGTCACTCCAGAAATACAAATGGGTTGTGCCCCTTTATAGCTTGATGGTATTAGAGTACACTGTGCACCAGTGTCTACTAGAGCTTTATACCTTTGTGGGTCTGATGTGCCAGGCCATTTAATCCATACAGTCCAATAAACTCTGTTGTCCCTCTCCTCCGCCTGGCTGGAGGCAGGGCCCCTCTAGTCCTGTTTGTAATATTTTCTATTCACTTTCTGTGAATATGAATCAGAAGTTCCTTCCATAGGATCAGAAGTAAGATCAGCCCTTCTACGCTGTCTGGGGAACTGCCCACTGGAGACTGGAGCAGCAAATTGCCTGGAAGAACCTCCCTTTGTGATTGTTTTACCTCGCAACTCACGTACACGTGCCTCTAGGGCCGAGGTAGGCTTTCCATCCCACTTCCTCATATCCTCTCCTTGGTCACGCAAGGTAAACCATAGGTCATCTCGTCGGGTGTACCGTCTCCCTTGAGCAGGAGGAGGATGAGGTCTTCTTCTAATAGCTGAGATATTAGTCCGTGCAGGTGGGGAGCAAGAATCTTCGAGTTTCTCACACACCTCAGATAGTTTTTCTAACAGTTTTTCAAACTGGCTTTCAGATTTCTCAGTCAGTCTTTCTATAGCTGAGACACAGGCCCGCATCGGGGAAGAGAGATTGTCTTCATATTGTCGGAGCTGGTTAGCCACTGCACGTACTGGTGGCATCTCATCATCTTTCCAACTCATTGCTGCCAATGAGTTGGCATACGATGATGGTGCACTCTGTACAAATTTCCGCCACATGGGTCGGGTACATTCAATTTCATCTGGATCTACGGATGTCCGTGGGTCATCCAGGTTATGATAAATCAGCTCCCGAACAGCTAATTCTCTCAGAAACTGGATACCTCTCTCCATGGTGGTCCACTTGCTTGGGTGGCATACAATATCTTCCTTAAAGAAATACCTGTCCCTCACACCTGACAGGAGTCGCCTCCAGAGGCTGCAGGCTGCTGACTCTCTTCCAATTGCCCTGTCAATGGCTGCTTCCCTAGACAGAGATCCCAGCTGCCTGGCTTCCCTGCCTTCTAATTCCAGGCTACTGGCCCCTCTGTCCCAGCATCGGAGCAACCAGGTGACAAGTTGCTCACCTTGATTACGGCTGAAATCTTTTCGCATATCTCGCAGCTCACTCAGGGATAGGGATCGGGTGACTACCTCCCCTTCTGTGTCTCCCTGATCATGTGATGGGCCTGGTTCATCATCATCTTTCACTATGCGAACTGATTTTTTGGTGTATTTCTTATGTACAGGGGCAACTGATACTGGTGTAGATGATTGGTTTTTCGGTTTCTCTTTGGTACTGCTTGCCGAGGTTTGAGTAGCCACAGTGTCTGGCGTGGGGGCTGAAGCAATCGCAGTGCCCGTAGCAGGGGCTGGGGTAGCTGCAGCACCTGCCGTAGCGGCTGAAGTAGCTGCAGTATTGGTAGCAGCAGTTTGAGTAGCCACAGTGTCTGTTGCGGGGATTGGAGGAGCCATAATACTTTTAAAAAACTGTTTAAACTTCATCAATATCAAGATCTGAGATAGCTGCAAGAGACTTGTCACCATGAACATGGTGGTAGGGGTATAAAAAGGGTATTCAAAATTCTCAAAAGCTGTTGAAATTAGCTTGGTGAGGTGGGGAAAGCTGTAAACAGATGTTCCCCCCGCGGCCTGGCTTCCCAGAACAAAACAACAGGTATAGTTCCAAACAACACCCACAAGATGGCTCCCGAAATACCCGGGTGGAGCTGCCTCTGCCTCCTCGCTCTGCACACTGCCCGCCGCCATTGAGTACAGATATGAAAATGGTCCTGTTACCAGCAATCTCACTAAACAAATCAGTGCTGCATAGCACAGCAGAACGATACCTTTGATCCAACACACATCATTGATAAAGCGTGTACAAACACCGACAAACAGAAAATACGGCAAGTAGGGTGCTATCCAGTACAGCTCTAAAAACAACTGCGAGAACAAATAAAACAACATTGTGCCCAGCGATGACCAAACCGGCTTAATGAACACTTGTAACAAATCTGTTTTCAACACACTGTGTTCAAACCTGTCCTTATCTCAACCCTTCGGGACTGACCAGGGCTTGAACCTTGGATCCTCAGACTAAGGTCCGATGATCTCACGACTGATCTAGTGAGGCCCCTTCGAGCCCCACATTGGGCGCCAAAAAGACTGTGGTGGTTTAGCCCGGATCACCACACAGTTTCTTATTCACCCTGCCCCTACCTAGTGGGACAGGGGAGAGAAATTGGGAAGAAAGGAAAACTCGTGGGTTGAGATAAAAACAGTTTACTGAAAATACTAAAAACTACAAAGCTAACAGGGTATAAGGATATTAATATATACAAAATATACAAAATGAACAATGTACAATTTCTCACCACCCGATGTCCGAATGACCGACGCAGCCCGTCCTGAGCAGCGATCACAGGAACAACACCGAGCAGCAAGCAAAGGGGGAGAGCAAGCTAGCAAGGTAGAGGGAACGATGCCAGCAAGCAAGAGAGTAGAAAAGGATGCCAAGGGTGCCCAAACGGATACCCGACAAGGAAAGGAATAACTGAAAATGATGCCCCCTCCCATGGGCAACCCCCACTTATATACTGAGCATGACGTTTATGGCATGGAATACTCTCTTTGGCCAGTTTGGATCAATTATTCTGTCTGTCTTTTGCCCAGCTTCCCGCATCTGCACGTTAACGAGACTTGGAAAGCCAGACAGTGTCCTTGGTCTCATTAACAACAACTCGTATCATCAGAATGTTTTTATCAACACTCTTCACATCTGAAATCCAAAACACACCAGCTACTGAGAAGAAAATTAACTCCATCCCTGCTGAAACCAGGACAATCACGTCCATGGTCTGTGAGCTGCAGATGTTGATCTTGAAGAAGTTGTTGGGTGCCAGTTCTGGTTTCATCACTGCTGCATCTTGGTCAGTTTCATCAAAGTTCGTTTTTCACTGATCTGGGTAAATCTTGCTGCAATAACTTTGATATGACATAAAAGAATTACAGAAATGATTGCATACAATTCAAATTATTGGCTATTTTCACCTAAAATCAAATCTCCTTGAGGTACACATCGGACTTCCCCATCCTCCCGCATCACCCACCAAGTACATCCAGGTCCTTGAGCGAAAGCAATACCATGTGTGGGTTTGCCTTTGCCCAGGAGAAGAATAACCCAGACTGTTTTCTCCAGCATATTCCTTAGATGCACCACAGGGACCTTATCACCTTCTACAGAATGTGAAAGTTCTGATTGGGCAGGGCCAGCTCGATTGGTGGATCCCTGAGCGTTGACTAACCAAGTGGCTTTTGCTAAATGTGTATCCCAATGTTTGAAGGTCCCACCACCCATTGCTCTCAGTGTAGTTTTCAGCAGTCCATTGCACTGTTCAATTTTTCCAGAGGCTGGTGCGTGATAGGGGATGTGATATACCCACTCAACGTCCTGCTCTTTGGCCCAGGTGTCCATGAGGTTGTTTCGGAAATGAGTTCCATTTTCTGACTCTATTCTGTCTGGAGTGCCATGTCACCAGGGAACTTGCTTCTCAAGGCCCAGGATGGTGTTCTGGGCAGTGTCATGGGGTATAGGATCGTCCTCCATACCAAAGAGGCTTCAACCGCTTGGCTTGCTTAATTGCAGCATGTTTCACATTCATGGATAACCTGTGCAATAGTGTCCGTGGTCAACTCCACCCCTTGATCACAAGCCCATTTCTATATTGCATCTCTTCCTCGATGGCCCGAGGTGTCATGGGCCCACCGAGCTAAAAATAGTTCACCTCTGTGTTGTCTGTCTAGGCCCACTTAGGAAACTTGAATCTTAGCAGCCTGATCCACCTGCTGGTTGTTTTGATGTTCTTCCATGGCCTGACTCTTGGGTACATGGGCATCTACGTGACGTACTTTTACAACCAGATTCTCTAACCGGGCAGCAATATCTTGACACAATATGGCAGCCCAGATGGGTTTGCTTCTGCACTGCCAGTTGCTCTGCTTCCATTGCTTTAACCACCCCCACAGAGCATTTGCCACCATCCATGAGTCACTGTAGAGATAGAGCACAGGCCATTTTTCCCTTTCAGCAATCTCTGAAGCCAGCTGGATGGCTTTCACCTCTGCAAACTGATTCGATTCACCTTCACCTTCAGTGGCATCTGCGACTCTTCTTGTAGGACTCCACACAGCAGCTTACTACTTCCGGTGTTTTCCTACAATACGACAGGACCTATCAGTGAAAAGGGCATATCGCTTCTCATTTTCTGGGAGGTTGTTAAATGGTGGGACCTCTTCAGCGTACATCACCTCTTCCTCTGGTGGCATTCCAAAATCTTTGCTTTCTGGCCACGTAGCATCAGTTGCTGAACTACGACAGATGCGTAGAGAGGACCCTCCCTTTGAACATCCAGCATAGCACTGCAAGTTGAAGTGCCAGGAGGAGCTGTGCTTCAGTACCAACCACTTCCAAAGCAGCTCAAACTCCTTCATATGCTGACAATATTTCTTTTTCAGTTGGAGTATAGCAGGCCTCGGAGCTTCTATATCCCTGGCTCCAAAACCCTAGGGGTTGACCTCGAGTCTCCCCTGATGTTCTCTGCCAGAGACTCCAGGTAGGGCCATTCTCCCCAGCTGTGGTGTATAGCATGTTTTTTACCTCTTGTCCTGTCCAGACTGGCCCAAGGGCTACTGCATGAACAATCTCCTGTTTAATTTGTTCAAAGGTGTGGGGTAACGTTAGAAGGGATGCACGTACGCTGGAGGGGCGGTCCGTGGCGACTCACGCACTGGACACGGATGAATCCACGAGTGCAGGGGTTAGGTGTGTCCATGTATGTGGTGGGCACGGATAAGTCCAGGAGTGCAGGGGGCAGGTGCGTCCACGTACGTGGTAGGCATGGATAAGTCCATGAGTGTAGGGGTAGGTGCGTGGCGGGCATGGATGGGTCCATGGGTGCAGGGGGGCGGGTGCGTTCGCGTGCGTAGCGGGTGTACGGGTATTTAACCCTGTGTTGCGCAGCATTAAATTGAAGGCTTGGCTTAACAGTATCCGTGTGATGCCCTGCTTTCCCCGGAGCGGGGCTCTGGTGCGTGCGGGGTAGGTAAGCTGGCAAGAGAAGCCTGCAAGTGGTGACCCCGACGTGTGACAGGTCCGGACGGTTTTGAGCTGGGGCCGCACGGCGGTCGTGCCTGCCTGCTGTTAGGATGGCATCCATCTCTGATACAGTGAAGGTATTAAAGGCGTTGGGTAAAGATTTGCATTGTCCGGTGCATAGGGCACCGTTGACGGAGTTCATCCAATGGATGCAGAAAAAGGGCTTGATTAACAAGCCGGGAGAGATGATGGAAGCGGCGCGGTCTCTTACGGGGGCGGAGGGATACGCCAGGCAAAGAAACGCCCCCACTAACCTTTCTAAACAGAGAGGGGCAGGCCCTGCTGTCGGGTCCCACTCAGGAGTACAACTAACTTGCGCGGAAGGTTTGTGGATTACAGCCCCTACTTATGTACGCATTGACGAAAAAATACCACCTGGACTAATAGTAGGGGCAGGGGCACAACAGTTGGGGGTGGAGGTGGTGCCAGAAATGAAGACACAAAACGGGGAAAACACAGTGTGTGTTGCTCCGGTGTCCGAGATGCCCGTATATTTACCCAAAGGGTCAACTTTTGTCGGTTTATTACTTGATCTTTCAACACGCCCGATAGTCGTGTGCGAGCTACGTCCACACAGGTACCCTTCCACGGAAGCAGACCAACAGCCACCAAACTGCTTTGAAGCCATGTTAGACACTGGAGCAGACGTTACGGTAATTTCTCTGACAGATTGGCCAAAGGAGCTTCCTTTAGCCCCAGTGGCCACCCCATTGAAAGGCGTTGGCGGCAGTCAGAGAGCATTACGGAGCCAATACCCAGCTCGTCTCTCAATAAAAGGAGAAAAAGGTGAGACAACTATACGACTGTACGTATTGAATAATCTACCTGTTTCCCTTTTAGGTCGGGACGTTTTGCAATCTCTTAAAGTTCAGCTCAGCATAGAAAAGCCTTTTTAGTGGAGGCCACTGATCCAGAAAAACCCTACATTAGAATGACATGGTTAACCGACAACCCGGTATGGGTGGATCAGTGGCCGCTAACTGAAGAAAAATTGAATCAATTAAATTTGCTAGTAGATAGGGAAGTAGCAGCAGGACATTTGATACACTCAATAAGCCCCTGGAATTGTCCAGTGTTTCTGATAAAAAAGAAGTCTGGAACTTGGCGATTTTTGCATGATTTGCGAGCAGTGAATGCAGTACTGGAAGACATGGGACCACTGCAGCCAGGTATGCCTTGGCCGTCCATGTTACTGGACAGCTGGCCGGTAGCGGTCATAGACATTAAAGACTGCTTTTTCTCCATACCATTGCACCCTGATGACAGTAAGCGATTTGCCATGACGATTCCAACAATCAACAACGCGGCACCTGCAAGACGACTGCAGTGGACGGTGTTACCACAAGGGATGAAAAACTCCCCAACTCTATGTCAGTTGTATGTTTCTCGTGCCTTGCAAGAATTTCGGCAGGCCCATAGAGACTGGGTGATTTATCATTATATGGACGACATTATTATATCTGGGCCAGAGGGGGTGGAACAGGCAGTTGAGCAGCTTACAGCTGCCCTGCAGAGTTGGGGTTTAACAGTTGCTCCAGAAAAGGTACAGTTGCAGACTCCTGTGCAGTATCTGGGAACCTTGGTAGAGCAAACAACGGTAAAGCCACAGAAACTGACCATAATGAAAGAGATACGTAACTTGCATGATTTGCAGGTATTGGTGGGCAATCTGCAATGGCTACGACAGTTTATTCCTATCACACATAAGGAACTAGGTCCCCTAATAACTGATTTAGCAGGTCCACCAGATTTGGCTGCACCTCGTAAATTAAATGAAATGCAATTGACACTGTTACAGGACCTAGCCTCTCGGCTAAGTCAAAATTCCCTGGCCAGATATCAGCCAGGTGTGAAATTGGAGCTTCATATAGCTCTGCAAAAGGAGGGGGCGAACGCAGTAGTGTTTCAGTGGAATGAGCAGCAACAATTTTGTCCGCTACTGTGGCTTTACACCTCTATCAAGAAAAATGCTGCACCCCAATACACAGAGTTACTAGGGGATGCTATACGCCGAGGGCGGCTCCGCTGTTGGCAACTGTCAGGAAAAGATCCTCACATCCTGTCCACTTCGTTATCTATTGCAACATTAGAAAATTTAATGATGATGGATACCAACATTCAGGGGGCGCTAGCACACTTTTCTGGTGACATCCGTCCAGCCCGGCCATGCACGGCGCTAAAGGCATTGGAGTCAGTCACAGTACTGCCAGTTAGCCCAATTGTAATGACCCCAGTGCAGGGACTTACTGTATTCACAGATGCCTCCGGACGGACTCAGCAAGCGGCTGTTGCTTGGTATAACCAAGGAACTTGGCACACACAAGTCTGGAAGGCAGAGGGCTCTATTCAGGGCTTGGAATTACAAGCAATAACGCATGCCATACACAAATGGATCAATATCCCGATAAATATTGTGACTGACAGTGAGTATTGCTACCGATTAGCTCTCCGCTGTACGCTTAGTTTGCCCGGAACTACAGCCCCAGCACGACTGCTTCAAAATGCACTAGAACAGCGTACTGCACCTATTTTTTTTGCGCATGTTAATAGCCATACCACGTTACCAGGGGCTATTACAGAGGGTAATCGTCGGGCAGACGAGGCCGCAAGTACTCTGGTACAGATAGCAGCGGTGGGGGTTCCTGCTCTAAAACAAGCTCAGTTATCTCATCAGTTCTTTCATCAAGGGGCTCGAGCTCTGGCCAAAACTTTCAAAGTGTCCTTAGCGGACGCGCGAGCAATTATCGCTGCTTGCCCTAGCTGCAAATCTACCTCTTCCATAGCAATAGGTGTTAATCCGCGGGGTCTTCAAGCAAACCAGATCTGGCAGCAAGATATTACAGAATACCCCCCCTTCGGACGGTTTAAATATCTTCATGTAAGTGTGGATACTTGTAGCGGTTGCATCCATGCTACCGCAGAAATCAAAACTAATGCACGTGCTGCTATCCGACATTGTTGTGCTGCATTTGCTACATTGGGGGTGCCTCAACAGATAAAAACAGACAATGGGCCTTGCTATAAAAGCAGCTTGTATAACAATTTCTTACAAAACTGGGGAGTGGAACACCGTACTGGCATCCCAGGCAATAGTGGTGGCCAAGCTATAGTGGAACGGGCACATCAAACAATCAAGCGTCAGCTTGATCGGGTTAGAGGCGGGGAGAGAGTGTCCCCTGGGGGGCATTATGAGTTCCTAACAAGAGCTCTGGTAGTAATCAATCAAATGACTGGAACAGAGATATCCCCAATTTCCCAGCATTTTTCGACTACGTTGTCTTCCCGCTTAGCGGAAGCTCCAGTGTGCTTCCGTGACCCGGTCACTTTAGAATGGCACGGGCCAGTACCACTACTGCAAGTGGGCCGAGGTTATGCATGTGTGCAAACTGCGAGTGCTCCTCGATGGGTGCCTGCTAAATGGATTTGTCCAGCAGTAAAGGGTTCAGATGCATGTTTTGATGCCTGAGTGAATCTTCCCCATGTGATAATATCCTATTAAATATGTGTTAAGTTTCTCTTTCAAATCACTAACACAGGGACAATAAACAAATGGATCCCTGCACGATGGCTACAACCAGTGCTCCAAGCTGCCTTGCGCCCGTCAGATTG
The DNA here is from genome assembly GCF_036417535.1 of Chlamydotis macqueenii. NCBI lineage: Eukaryota > Metazoa > Chordata > Aves > Otidiformes > Otididae > Chlamydotis > Chlamydotis macqueenii. The sequence goes on along the minus strand of NC_141592.1, from coordinate 53,141,576 downwards.
TTAACAACCTGTGTGGCAGCTCCATGGACATCAGTTACAGAAAGAACAAATGTGTGGGTAATTATGGTTAATGCCACAGAACAGGACATGATTTGTTTGTCTATATCATCTTTAAATAAGCCTTTCAGAACATGCTTGGTCAATCTGCCAGATCAGATAGCGGTAGGACAACAATTCTGTGTAAAACAACAGCAGCCGTGAGTGCTGAGTGCTAAATAACAGAAGATGGAACTTTTGGGATCAGTAAAGATGGACTTCTGCCTAATTTCTTTAACTATTCAGGAGCTAATGTTACTAGAGGGGTAATGATTGTAAATGCTTTAAGACCTATACATTGCAATGGCACAGCATGGTGTAATCATGCGACCGCATATCAAAATCCTGACAGCATAAAAACCTAAACGAAGTACACATAGCTTTAAATCTGATTACCAAGATAATATAGAGTTTTGGAGACCAGGTGAAATTATTGCTGCTTCAATCTTTGAACTTGATGTGGCAAGTGCCTAGGCATTAGCTACGCTAAATAAATTGGGTTTTTGGCTTGCTAAGTAAACACATGCAATTATATTAGTACTATTAACACTGTTAATTGATATAGGTTCTATACACTATACTATTTTACAAAGCAGAACTGCTGTTAGCCTGCAGAGCACATATTTGACAGGCCTTGTTGCATGTGCTGGCCACACATGCAGCAACGTCTGGTCAGGCCTTGTTGTGTGCGTTGGCCACGCGTGCAGCAATGTCTACTGACTACTCTTTTATTGAATCCGCTGAGGATAAAATGGGGGTGACTCGGGGCGGGGAGGGGGAGAGGATCCGGAGCACACTTTATTAATAGCAGGGGACGCCCTGAAGGTGCTGTATCTGTCTCCTTTCTCTGCTCTGACCCAGCTGATAATTATCCTCTTGCTCGGCGGTGGTGTTATTAACATAGTAGGGTTGGTAACAGTAGATAACAAAGTCATGATTGTCAAGATTTTGATGAGTTTTGCTGCATGAATATGAAAAAAAAAAGTTACATTGATAGAAGCTTATTACAAATAGACGTAAGATGTTTTACTCATTCATGCTTTTATATATGTATTTTAATTTGTATTTTATGTGTAATGAAATGTCTGCAGATTGTAATAGATAAAGCATTGAAACAAGCCTCTTCTCGTAAACAAACAAGGGGAGATGTAGGTCAGTGAAAACACACTGACCTTGGGAGGGGGATACAATCATAGTCGTTGGGAGAAAGACATGGAATGAGAAGGGAACTTTAAATACAAGACATTGTTAATGGAATTTATGGCTTGTTTCAACAGAGGCCTGCAAAATTAGTCACTGGCTTTGTAGATAAGCAAGTTACTGAAGTTATTATGTTTGTAGTAATAGAGAATATCATAATAGAAAATTAGTAGAAAATAGTGAAATTTAGGGGTTTTTTATATATATATATATAAGGTGTCATTAGTAATCTTATTAGCTTGTGTAGGGCATAGCTAGGTGGTTGCTATCCTTAGCTAAAAAATTGTGATACTAGGCATCATACTAGGTATAATCATTAACATTCCGTGCGTGGTCACCTGTCTCTAAAAGTGATACAGAGAATAATACATCAGAACGCACACGCCATACGACGTCAGTTCCGACTGCCCATCTCACACGGTTGGGCTGTAGTGCCAACCTGTACAGCATGTCAAGCACCTAACCCGAACCAGGCCTTATATTACCCAGGCGTTAACCCCGGAGGTATGCTCCGAACCAGGTATGACAACTAGATATCACAGACTATGCGCTATTTGGCTGTTTCAAATACATTCATGTTGCGATCGACACTTGCTCCCGAGCTCTCTTCGTGTGTCCATTCACGACATCCATAACACAAAATCCATCCTGTACCAGAGCTGGGCTTTTATTCGCCTAGGATACTTCGGAAAATAAAGACTGACCGTGGGCCGTCACAGATATCTCGCCACTTCCTGCAGACGTGGGGAGTCCGCCATACGTTTGGCATTCCTCTGAACAGCACCAAGCAAGTGATTGTAGAACGTGCATACAGGACCCTGAAAGCACAGCTAATCTGCTTGAGAGAGGGGGAAAAGAGGGGTTCGCCAGGAGTCTTGGTCAGTGAAGTACTTGTGGTACTGAATCATATGTCCTTTGCTGACCCTTAGCCCGTTTCCCCTATCCAAAATCATTTCTCCTCATGTTAGCTGCTGTTTGGGGGCAAGGCACTCCCGGGGGTCTGGGACCGCCTGCCAGAAGACCCACGTTGGGAAGGTCCTGCTGATTTGCTAACATGGGGACGAGGGTATGCTTGTATCTCCACAGGTACGGGGACCTGATGGATCCCAGCCTGGTTGGTACAGCTGTGGCTGGAGGATCAGCAGGGTAACCGAGCGGCATGGCACTCTCCAGCTCATCTTAGTGGGATTGATCCTGATTGTGGGTCTTCCAATGCAAGTGATAACGACTAATTTCTGGGAGCGGTTCACGAACTACATCAACTTTACTCAGCACGCGACGAAGGACTGACACAAATGAAGTTGGCATTAGATTATGCCCTTGCGAGGCCTGGCATCGGTTGCAGTGACTTGGAGGGAGTCCTAGGTCTCCTAAGCTACTGCTGTTTGGACTTCAGCAAAAATGCTTTCTTGGCCTCGGAGAAGACACGTGCGCATGCTGCCCAGTTAGTATTCAACGTCAGGGCCCTAAAAGACTGGGGGTAGATTTCGGACTTCCTCAGTTTACCTAGATGGCTAAGAAATATTGTGTCCATAGGTTTGATGATCCTAGTAGTTGTTTTGATAAGGCTTTGTTTGTTTCTGTTATTGTTACTTTTCTTGCATGCTATGATTGAGGGGTTACTAGGCGACTATTCGTAATCAACTATGTTATAGTGGCATCCGCCTCAGGGTACCAGCCATTAGACTAGAGTGATTTAGCATAGAGGGGGGAATTGTGGGGTAACGTTAGAAGGGATGCACGTACGCTGGAGGGGCAGTCCGTGGCGACTCACGCACTGGACGCGGATGAATCCATCAGTGCAGGGGTTAGGTGTGTCCACGTACGTGGTGGGCACGGATAAGTCCAGGAGTGCAGGGGGCAGGTGCGTCCACGTACGTGGTAGGCACGGATAAGTCCATGAGTGTAGGGGTAGGTGTGTGGCGGGCATGGATGGGTCCATGGGTGCAGGGGGGCGGGTGCGTTCGCGTGCGTAGCGGGTGTACGGGTATTTAACCCTGTGTTGCGCAGCATTAAATTGAAGGCTTGGCTTGACGGTATCCGTGTGATGCCCTGCTTTCCCCGGAGCGGGGCTTCGGTGCGTGCGGGGTAGGTAAGCTGGCAAGAGAAGCCTGCACAAAGGCTTGTTGTTTCTCAGGTCCCCATTTAAAATCATTCCTCTTTTGGGTCACTTCATAGAGAGGGCTTACAGCCATACCGTAATTCGGGATATGCATTCTCCAGAAACTCAGTACACCCAGGAAAGCTTGTGTTTCCTTTTTGTTAGTTGGTGGAGACATGGCTGTTATTTTGTTGACCACATCCATTGGAATGTGATGACGTCCATCTTACCATTTTATTCCTAAAAACTGGAGGCCCTTTGACTTTGCTTCGTTTTATGGCAAAACCAGCTTTCAGGAGGATTTAAATTTTTTTCCTCCCCTTTTTTCAAAATCTTATGCTGCTGTGTTGTCCCATACAATGATGTCATCAATGTACTGCAGATGTTCTGGAGCTCCACCCTTTTCCAGTGCAGGCTGGATCAGCCCATGGCAAATGGTGGGGCTGTGTTTCCACCCCTGGGGCAGTTGATTTCAGGTGTACTGGATGCCCCTTCCAAGTGAAAGCAAACTGTGGCCTGCATTCTGCTGCCACGGGGATTGAGAAGAATGCATTAGCGATATCAGTGGTGGCATACCACTTGGCTGCCTTTGACTCCAGTTCATAGGGAAGTTCTAGCATGTCCAGCACGACAGCACTCAGTGGTGGTGTTACCTCATTCAGGCCACAATAGCCCACTGTTAGTCTCCATTCTCCTCTAGATTTTCACACTGGCCATATGGGACTGTTAAAGGGTGAGTGAGTCTTACTGATCACTCCCTGGCTCTCCAGTTGATGAATCAGCTTCTGAATGGGGATCAGGGCATCTTGGTTGTTGCAATATTGCCACCGGTGCACAGTGGTGATAGTGATTGGTATCTTCTGTTATTTGACCCTCAGCATCTCCACAATAGAAGGGTCCTCTGAGAGAACAGGCAAGGCAGAGAGCTGTTTATTTTCCTCTGTCTCCACAGTGGCTGTACCAAAAGCCCACCGGTGCCCTTTTGGGTCTTTGAAATACCCGCTCCTGAGGTAATCTATACCGGGAATGCATGGAGCATCTGGGCCAGTCACTATGGGGTGCTTTTGCCACTCATTCCCTGTCAGGCTCACTTCAGCCTCCAATACAGACAGCTGTTGGGATCCTCCTGTCACTCCAGAAATACAAATGGGTTCTGTCCCTTTATAGCTTGATGGTATTAGGGTACACTGTGCACCAGTGTCTACTAGAGCTTTATACTCCCATGGGTCTGATGTGCCAGGCCATCTAATCCATACAGTCCAATAAACTCTGTTGTCCCTCTCCTCTACCTGGCTGGAGGCAGGGCCCCTCTAGTCCTGTTTATAATATTTTCTAGTCACTTCTTGTGAATATGAATCACAAGTTCCTTCCATAGGATCAGAGGTGAGGTCAGCCCTTCTATTTTCTCTGGGGAACTGTCCACTGGAGACCGGAGCAGAAATTTTCCTTGGAGAACCACTATTTGCAATTGTTTTTCTTCGCAACTCACGTACCCGTGCCTCTAGGGCCAGGGTAGGCTTTCCATCCCACTTCTTCATGTCCTCTCCTTGGTCACAAAAGGTAAACCACAGGGTACCTCGTGGCATGTACCATCTCCCTTGAGCAGGAGGAGGTCTTCTAATAGCTGAGATATTAGCCTCAGTCAGGGCCAGACTACCCAGTCTCTCTCTCACTACCTCCACCCTCCAAAAGATTAGGGAGAGTTAATATAAGAAAAATAGGCTCGAGGTTTGAGATAAGGACAGGGAGAAATCCTTAAAGTTGCCGTTACGGGCAAAACAGACTCGACTTGGGGAAAACTATTCATTTATTACAAAAAACAGCAGGATAATGAGAAAGAGAACAAGATAACCTCCCTCCACCCCTCCCTCTTCCCGAGCTTAACATTACCTCTACTACCTTCCCCCACCCTGAGTGGCATGGGAGGGAAGAGGAAATGGGGGTTGCAATAGGTTCATCACACGTTGTTTTACGCTGCTGCTTCGTTGTCGGGGGAAGAACTCCTCACATTCCTCCCCTGCTCCATTGTGGGATCCCTCCCACAGGCTACAGTCCTTCGTGAAGCTGCTCTGGTGTGGGTCATTTCTTCCACGGGGTGCAGTCTCTCCAGAACGGCTGCCCCAGTGGGCCCTCCACAGGCCACAGCCTCCTTCAGGCATCCATCTGCCCCACTGTGGGATCATCCACGGGCTGCAGGTGGATCTCCATGGGCTGCAGGGGGACAACCTGCTCCATCATGGGGAATGCAAGAAGTGAAGAGGAGATGAGATGTGAAGAGAATGTGAGAGGCGTCTGCCTGATCCGACTGTGAAGACTTTCTTGAGAGGAATGGCTGCAGATGCCAAGGTCAGTGAAGAAGGAGGGGGAGGAGTAATGCGGCTCCTGGCCAAGATTCCTCTGCAACTCGTGATGAAGACCATGGTGGAGCGGGTTGTCCCCCTGCAGCCCATGGAGGTCCACGGAGGGGCAGAGATCCACCTGCAGCCCGTGGAGGACCCCACGCCGGAGCAGGTGGAGGCCTGAAGGAGGCTGTGGCCCGTGGAGGGCCCACTGGGGCAGCTGTTCTAGAGGGACTGCACCCTGTGGAAGAGATGACCCACGCCGGAGCAGTTTCACGAAGGACTATGGCCCATGGGAGGGACCCCACGCTGGAGCAGAGGAGGAATGCGAGGAGTTCTTCCCCCGATGATGATACAGCGATGTAAAACAACGCGTGATGGACTGACCATAAACCCCATTCCCTCTTCCCCCCTGTGCTGCTCCAGGGTGGGGAAGGTAGTAGAGATAATGTTAAGCCCGGGAAGAGGGAGGGGTGGGGGGAGGTTATCTTTTTCCCTGTCTCATTATCCTGCTAGTTTTAGAAATAAATGAATAGTTTTCCCCAAGTCGAGTCTGTTTTGCCCGTGACAATAACTTTAAGGATTTCTCCCCGTCCTTATCTCAAACCTTGAGCCGTTTTTCTTATATCATCTCCCCCTATTCTCTCGGAGGGTGGGGGGAGCGAGAGAGAGACTGCATAGTCTGGTCCCAATCAGGGCTGAACTACGACAAGAATGTTGATAAAAACACTCTGATGATACGAGTTGTTGTTAATGAGACCAAGGACACTGTCTGGCTTTCCAAGTCTCGTTAAGGTCTCGTTAACATGCAGATGCAGGAAGCTGGGAGAAAGACAGACAGAATAATTGATCCAAACTGGCCAAAGAGAGTATTCCATGCCATAAACATCATGCTCAGTATATAAGTGGGGGTTGCCCATGGGAGGGGGCATCCATTCTGGCATGCATCCTTGGCATCCATCTTCTTTCCATCTCTCTTGCTTGCTGGCATCGTTCCCTCTACCTTGCTGGCTCACTCTTCCTCATCTTTTTGCTTGCTGCTCGGTGTCGTTTCCGTGATCGCTGCTTGGTCTGTGTCAGTCATTCGGACATCGGGTGGTGAGAAATCATACATTGTTCATTTTGTATATTTTGTATATATTAATATCCTTATATTCTGTTATTTTTGTAGTTTTTAGTATTTTAGTAAACTGTTTTTATCTCAACCCACGAGTTTTCCTTTCTTCCCAATTTTTCTCTCCCGTCCTGCTGGGTAGGGGGAGGGTGAGTGAGAAACTGTGTGGTGATCTGGGCTAAACCACCACAGTCTTTTTGGCGCCCAACGTGGGGCATGAAGGGGCCTGGTGTGGTGGTTTAGCCCGAGTAGCAAATAAAAAAATAGCAAAGGAAAACTACAATAATAACAGAATACAAGGACACTAAAATATACAAAATGAACAATACATGATTTTCTCACCACCCTATCTCCCACTGACCGATACAGCCCATCCCGAGCAGCGATCACAGAAACGAAACTGAGCAGCAAGCAAAGGAGCGAAAAGTGAGCCCACAAGATAGAGAGCGATGCCAGCAAGAGAGAGAGAGAGCAAGGGAGAATTATGCCAGATATGCCCCCCTCCATGGGCAGCCCCCACTTATATAGTGAGCATGACGTTTATGGCATGGAATACTCTCTTGGACCAGTTTGGATCAATTATTCTGTCTATCTTTCTCTCAGCTTCCTGCTTCTGCACATTAGCAAGACTTGGAAAGCCAGACAGTGTCCTTGGTCTCATTAGCAACAACTCATAGCACTGGTGTGTTTATCAACATTCTTCACATCCCTGCCAAAACCAGGACATTGTGTAAGATGTATTAAAGGTAATATGTTTTTGTATTAATATTTTATAATATGATAACTTATAGGTGGCAAGAAATTTGTTTCTTAATGTTTCTTATTTTTTTGAAAGATGCTGATCTTCCTAATCAATATTATAAAAAATACATTTAAATTATAAATGAATATGAAGAAGTCATTGTGGCATTCGATTTTGTCCTTTTTCTGCTCTGAAATTACATGCATATCTCTGATCAGTTAAAAATGATATAATCTATATTCATACAGCGCCAGAAAGTGAATGAAGCTGCTTGTTACATTGCAAGAGACGTGGCTAATGAAGGCGATGCTTTAGTGGCTGGAGGAGTCAGTCAAATGCCGTCATAATTAAGCTGCAAGGAGAAAGCAGAGGTTAAAGCAGCCTTTTGAAAGCAACTAGATGTTTTTATGAAGACGACTGTGGACTTCCTAATTGCAGAGTTAAATCTGTAAAAAAGTACATGCCTTCAATTGGCACAGTGTGTTAACTTTAAGATGTCTAGTCTACTTTAGGAAATACAAGTATATATTACTTCCTCCTTTAAAATTTTCTGTTATACTTTTATTCCAGTAGAAGTAGATATTTTTTTAAATGCACAGCTGTCCTGGTTTTGGCAGCTAAACCATCACAACAGCAGTATCTGCAAGCATCCTAGAACAGGACCTTGAACCCTAAATTTCTGTCCCAGTCAAGTCAAATTCTGTACCAGTACAAAGAGGATAGATTAATGCGTTCTTGATTAGTTCCTATTTCCTCCTGTACTCTGTAAGCAATCAACCTATGTTGACTTTTCTAGATGAAAATAGTTCTTCGGGGATAAATCCCTGATTAATCCCCTGCATGGGCATTCTTATTCTGAAACATGAGTATCTTTACTTTGGATTTAGTTTTACGTACTGACTTTTAAAAATCCTTTTTTAACTGTGTGGTCAGTGAACTCAATTGAATTCTCTTAGTGTAAATCAGAAAAAGAATCAAGTCATTGTATTGCTGGTGAATTTGGGGTCTGGATTAATATGTTTATGCTTCATCTCCAAGAAATGCAAGTAGTCTAGTTTTAATTTCTTTCAGTATTTTGAACATGTTGAAGAAGCTGTCTGGGTTGTTGAAGTCCTAAAAGAATCTAGGAAGCCAGTTGCAGCTATGATGTGCGTTGGTCCAAAAGGAGACATGCATGGCGTGCACCCTGGACAATGTGCTGTCCAACTGGTAAAGGCTGGTAAGAATCTGTTTTAATCTGCCCTTTAAAAGTATGAAATGAAGTCAAGTCCTTAATCATTGAGATAAACAGATGTGTATCTCAAGTAGATAGCTTCCCAATTGTATCTGATTAAAGTTTTGAACCTATGCAAGAGTTTCTATGTGTATTTTACTAGAGCAGTCGTGTAAAAAAAAGTATGAAAATGCAGATATAAAATTCTTATTAACTAGGATGGTATTTGGAGCAATAGCCACAGGCAGTTGATACTGAATAGAACAAAATCCTAAAACTATTCAAATTTTATTACAGACCCAGCCCCAAATTCTGGGCTCAGAATTATGAAACATAAGCAGAATCCAAAGCTGCCTTTGATTCTCTGCTCATGTTTTTAGAAATGTGTGGAGCATAGTTCAAATCCAGGATGAGAGAATAAGAGGATGAAAAAATTAATCTTTTTGCCTATCAAAGGCTATGTTTTCTGCAGGACAAAGGGAAGGGCAGAAGGAATTAATCAGGAGCATGATGGATCATACAGGGGTTTTATTATATCTGTTCTGAACTACTCTTTTCCTTTGGAGTTAAGAGTTAAAATCCAAAGGCAGAACTTGTATTAGGAACCTGTTAGCTGTTTGCATATGTGACTGTACATAATCAGTCCTCACTGATTGAGTACTGATGAGAAAAGCAACTGCATGAGGGTGGGAGATGTGATTCATCATCAGGAAGGTAAAGAAGAGTGCAACTGAGATGTAAATGGAATGATCAGCCTCAGGAGAGTTGAGGCTGGCTCTAACACAACTACCTTGTGTTCATAGTGCTGGTGTACAGATGGACTGCTCTGTTTATGGGGTGCTGTGGCTAAGAATTTTCACCTCCCACTTCCTGGGGAGCAGGTTGTCCCCCTGCAGTCCATGAAGGTCCACGGAGGAGCAGAGATCCACTTGGAGCCCGTAAAGGACCCCGTACTGGGGGAGGTGGATGCCTGAAGGAGGCTGTGGCCCATGGAGGGCCCGCTGGGACAGCCGTTCTGGAGAGACTTCACTCCGTGGAACAGATGACCCACGCCAGAGCAGTTTCAGGAAGGACTGTGGTGTATGGGTGGGACCCCACAACGGAGCAGGGGAGGAATGTGAGGAGTTCTTCCCCCGACCATGAAGCAGAGGCGTAGAACAATGCGTGAAGAACTGACCGCAATCCCCATTCCCTCTTTTCCCCTGTGCCGCTCGGGAGGGGGAGGCAGTAGAGATAATGTTAAGCTTGGGAAGAGGGAGGGGTGGGGGGAGGTTATCTTGTTCCCTGTCTCATTCTCCTGCTGTTTGTAGTAATAAATGAATAGTTTTCCCCAAGTCGAGTCTGTTTTGCCTGTAACGGTAACTTTAAGGATTTCTTCCTGTCTTTATCTCAAACCTCGAGCCATTTTTCCTTATATTATCTCTCCCTGTTCTCTCGGAGGGTGGGGGGAGTGAGAGAGAGACTGCGTAGTCTGGTCCTGATCGGGGCTGAACTACGACAGACAGGTATAAGCAGTCTGTGTGTGTGTGCGTATAAGCATGAAGTAAATGGTATGAAATAAGGGGTGAATACTGTCTTGATTTCAGCAGGGATGGAGTTAATTTTCCTCTCAGTAGCTTTGGGTTTTGTATGTGAAGAATGTTGATAAAAACACTCTGATGATCAGGGTTGTTGTTAATGAGACCAAGGACACTGTCTGGCTTTCCAAGTCTCGTTAACGTGCGGGTGCAGGAAGCTGGGCCAAAGGCAGACAGAGTATCCGTCATTTGGACATCGGGTGGTGAGAAATTGTACATTGTTCATTTTGTATATATTAATGTTCTTATATTTTGTTATTATTGTAGATTTCCTCTTAGTAAACTGCAATGTAAGGCAACGTGTGATTAGTTGACCGTGGCCCCCATTCCCTCTTCCCGCCCCCTGCCTGCCCTGTCCTGCTCGGGGTGGGGGGAAGCAGGTGGAGATGGTGTTAAGCCTGAGAAGAGGGAGGGGTGGGGGGAGGTTATCTTGTTCCCTTTGTCATTATCCTGCTTTGGTTTTAGTAATAAATGAATAAGTTTCCCCAGGTCGAGTCTGTTTTGCCTGTAATGGTAGCTTTAAGAATCTCTCCCTGTTCTTGTCTCACACCTCAGGTTTTTTTTCTTTTTTTTTTGTCTTCTTCTGTGTCCAGGGCCGCGGCCGCCGCCAGGCACCACCCCCACCATCCTGCAGGGCCAGGACAGCTTACCCAAAAACTGACATGGTTAACAGATACTCCCATCTGGGTCGACCAGTGGCCTTTAGCAAGAGAAAAGCTGCAACATTTGAATGAGTTAGTTAACGACCAATTACAACTTGGACACATACAGCCAACAGACAGTCCCTGGAATGCACCTGTGTTTGTCATACAGAAAAAAATCAGGTAAATGGCGACTCTTACAGGATTTAAGGGCAGTAAATTTGGTAATTGAGGATATGGGACTTTTGCAACAGGGGTTACCATCTCCTTCAATGATACCTCGAGATTGGAATATTATCATTATTGATTTAAAAGATTGTTTTTTTTTTTTCACTATGCCTTTACATCCTGAGGATGCTCCACTATTCGTATTTTCTGTGCCTTCAAACAATATGGGAGAACCCAGTCAGCGATATCACTGGACAGTACTTCCGCAGGGTATGAAAAACAGTCCAACCATCTGCCAATTGTACGTCACACAGGCCATAGCACCAGTAAGGCGCTTGCATAAGAATAGCCTCATTTATCATTATATGAATGATATCTTAATTGCAGCACCCGATGAGTCTCTGGTGGACAGAGTTCTTAATGATATCACCAATGCATTATCCTGATTTAAATTGGTTATTGCTCCAGAAAGAATTCAAAAGGTATGTCCTTAGCAGTATCTCAGCTGACAAATTATGGAAAAAAATAATTAGGCCGCAAAAGTTAAAAATTCGTCAAACAGTGTTTTCCTTAAACAATTTGCAGAAATTGCTGGGAGCTATCAACTGGGTACACCCGGCTCTAGGCTTCTCTACAGAATTGCTTTCTCCACTATTCCAAATACTTAAGGGAGACTCAGATTTAACCTCTCCTAGGAGACTGACTCCAGAAGGCATTACAAACAGTTTTGCTATAGATTTCCATTCATTTGCCTAAGCAACCAATGCTGCAATTTTTAAGAGAACTCATTTAAGTTACACGCCCATAAAAAAAAATGCTTTGACAATATTTACAGATGGATCAGGAAAAATGCACAAATCTGTAATTGTGTCAAAGAAAAATGATAAGTGGCATCATGATGTACAATTGGTAGAAGGTTCAACCCAAATTGTAGAGCTTGCAGTGGTAGTACAAGCCTTGTATAAGTGGAAAGATTAATCCCTCAATATTGTTTCAGATTCTGCCTATGTGGTCAATGTAATACAATGCGCTGAATGGGCAATGTTAAAGGAAATTAATAATCCTTTGTTGTATGATCAGTTTCAATAGCTATTATGTGCGGGATCATCCTTACGTTATTGTACATCTGAGAGCTCACACCTCGCTTCCAGGACCTTTCACAGAAGGTAACACAAGAGCAGATGCTCTCACTAATGTGGCCCTCGTTCCAAACACACTCATGCAAGCTAAGCTATCCCATGAATTTTATTACCAAAACTCTACAGTCCTTCAACGACAATTTAAGCTGACACGGGAACCAGCTCAGGCAATTGTGCATTCCTGTAGCAGTTGCCAGAACACAATTGTGCCACCTCTATATGGGGTTAATCTGCGCAGTTTGTGCTCTCAAGAATTATGGCAATCTGATATAACTCATGTCCCATCATTGGGAGGACACAAATATGTGCCTGTAACCATTGATACCCATTCCAGCTTATTGTTTGCCTCTGCTCATACAGGAGAACGTGCTCAAGATGTTTCCCAACATTGGATGTCAGCGTTTGCTTTCATGGGGGTTCCCATGCATGTAAAAACAGATAATGGGCCAGCATATGCTTCTCATGCAGTCCAAACCTTCTTTGCTTTTTGGGGCATCGAGCATGTTACTGATATCCCACATAACCCCACTAGACAGGCCATCATTGAACGTGCCCATGGCACACTTAAAAATACGCTGTTAAAATAAGAAGGGGGAATAGAAGGGAAATCTGCAATCGAAAAGTTAGCGAATGCAATGTATGTGCTCAATTTTCTAAATCGTTGGAGTGACAATTCTTCCCCAATACAGAAACATTTTGGATCATCTACTGTACATGAGGCCATCCGAGGGCAAGCTCCAGTGATGGTTAAGAATCTAGAAACAGGTAATTGGGAAGGACCATTCCCTCTTATGACGTGGGGGAATGGATATGCTTGTGTCTCTACAGGAGCAGTAAACAAGTGGATCCCTGCATGATGGGTACGACCAGCGCTCCAAGCTGCCTTGCGTTCATTGGATTGTTAACAAGCTGTGTGGCAACCCCATGGACATCAGTAAAGGAGAGAAGAAATGTATGGGTAACTATGGCTAATGCCACAGGACAGGACACCATTTGTCTGTCTGTATCATCTGCAAATAAGCCTTTCGGAACATGCTTGGGCAATCTGCCAGATAACGGTGGGATGACAACTCTGTGTAAAACAACAGCAGCCGCAAGTGCTGAGTGCTGAACTACAAGAGATGGAACTTTTGGGATCAGTAAAGATGGACTTCTGCCTATTTTCTTTAACTATTCAGGAGCTAATGTTACTAGAGGGGTAATGATTGTAAATGCTTTAAGACCTATACATTGCAACGATACAGCATGGTGTAATCACATGAGCACATATCAAAATCCAGACAGCATAAAAGACCTAAACGAAGCACACATAGCATTGAATCTGGTTGCCAAGATAATACAGAGTTTTGGAAACTAAGTAAAATTATTGCTGCTTCAGTCTTTGCACCTGGTGTGGCAAGTGTCTAGGTGTTAACTACGCTAAATAAATTGGGCCGTTGGATTGCTAAGAAAATGCATACAACTGCACTGGTACTATTAACGCTGTTAACTGATGTAGATTCTATACGCTATGCTACTTTACAAAACAGAACCGCTGTTAGCCTGCAGAGCACATATTTGACAGGCCTTGTTGCATGCACTGGCCACGCATGCAGCAACACCTAGTCAGTACTCTTTCACTGAATCTGCTGAGGGTATAAACAGAGGTGGCTCGGAGCGGAGGAGAGAGAATGGACCCAGAGCACACTTTATTTACAACAGGGGATGCCCTGAAGGTGCTGCGCCTGCCTCCCTTCTCTGCTCTGACCCGGCTGATAATCATCCTCTTGCTCAGCGGTGTCTTTGGCGTAGTTGGGTTAGTAACAGAATAGATCAGCAATAGATTTTTTTATTATTAGCACAAAATCATGATTGTCAGGATTTTGATGGGCTTTGCTGCATGAATCTGTCTGATCATTTGGAATCTATTCACAAAAGTATTCAAAACTTGCAAAAAGGAGTACAAAAACTGCAACAAAGTGATGGTTTTGATATATTCAGAAATCTTTTGGTGACTTGATATAAGCTTGTTACTAATAGCTGTAGGATGCTTATTCATTCCTTTTATATATGTATTTTGATCTATAATTCTGTGTCTTAAAATGTGTGCAGACTTTAATAGATAAAGCATTGAAACAAGCCTCTTCTCATAAACAAAGAAGGGGGAGATGTGGTATTTCGCTGAGTCAGTATGGTATCAGTGAAAGCACACCGACCTTGGGGGAGGAATGCAATCATGCTCTCAGGAAGAAAGCCATGGAATGAGAAGGGAAGCTTTAAGATACAAAACATTGTTAGCAGAATTTATGGCTTGTTTCAACAGAGGCCTGCAGAAAACTAGTCATTGCTCTTGTAGGTAAGAAAGTTACTGGAGTTGTTATATCTATAATAGTAGAAGAATGTTATAGTAGAAAATTACTAGAAGGTAGTGAAACTTAGCTTTGCTTCGTAATCATGAATATGTATAACGTGTGATCAGTAATTTTATTAACTAAGCTTGTGTGTGGCATAGCTGGGTGGTTGCTGTCCTTGGTTAAAATCGGAATTGTGATACTAGGCATCATACTAGGCATAATCATTAACATACCATGCTGCAAAAAATGATTGACAACTCAATACAGACAATCTGGCTCATTAAAAAAAAAAAAAAAAAAAGGGAGATTCAGTAGAGGCCAACATGAACCTAGTTGATATTGTAGTAAAATAAGGTCAGGAGTACCAAAAAGGGCCATAGGAGGACCATGTTATTTTGGAAAATTGATAATGTTTGCTCCATCTATGAGGACATTACAGAATCATACGCGAACAAGAAGATCGCTAAAAGTATTGACTCCCCATTGTGACGGCAGTTTAACCCTGTTGGGTACAGCTGAGCGGATAGCATTATCTTTATTTGTTCCTTGGGCAGCAACTGCAAAAACTTTAGCTAACTTAAATAAATTAGCTTGTTGGGCACAAAAGCAAATGAATTTAACCTCTAGCATGTTATCAGGATTATTCGAAGACATGGATAGTATGCGTCATGATATTTTTGCAGAATCTAGCAGCCATTGATTTTTTGTTATTAGCACATGGACATGGATGTGAAGATTTTGAAGGTATGTGTTGCATGAATGTTTCTGATCACTCTAAGTCGATACGCTATCAGTTGGCAGAGTTACGATGCAACATGCATGCAATACAAGTGGAAAGCAGGTTAACAGACTGGTTGAAATCCTTGGGGGTCACAGGCTGGCTAAAAGATTTGATAGTTTATGGGTTGGTATTATTGATGGGTTTGCTGTTGACACTGATGATTTTGGGGTGTATTTTAAAATGCTTTGTGAAAGCTATGGAACGTATGATGAACGTTGGGTCTGGATTGTTCAAAACAAAAAGGGGGATTTGTTGGATACCTGGAGTATCAGGGGCACTTAGTGAACAATCCAGACTGAATGGAATTGTTATGTTTGTGAGCAGCAGGCCTCAAGGACATCGCTGAAGCTGCTTGTGAGAAAGTACTGAAGCCACCTGTGAGAAAATAATGAGGCCGCCTGTGAGAAAGTAATGAAGCTTCCTGTGAGAAAGTAAATGAAGCAACCTGGAGAAGAAGGAAAACAGCTGGCATACGTGACTGGGGGCTGAAAGTGAAGCAGGGTGCAGGTGGAGAGAACCATGCGCGTGAACAAAGAGACTTAACGAATCATATTTTAGCTAAGAGCGTGTGCATGATATAGTTAGCCAATTAGTAGAGAGCTTGCACATGATACGGAATTAGAAGGGCTATATTAATCGGGATGTATCAACAATAAATCGGCATTTGCTTGATCATATTGGTCGTGTGCAGTGTCCGTGACTTCCACGTCAGCAGGAAACATCTAGCAGCTTCTTACAGAAGCTGCCACTGTAGTCCCTCTCACTAAACATAACCAACACAGAAGGAGATAGGAATATGTCCAAATGGTAACTGCCAGCACTTTTCAAATTACATGCAGAAAATTGTTTGGCCAAACAAGGATTTGGCTCCTGGTTCAAAACTTACACCTAAACCAGGCAGAAATCCTCTACAAACCTGATTAGCTATTCTGTTCTCACTAATATAAGCAGAAAATCACAAATCTAAATCAATATTCCCTTGGGTTATTAATAGCTGGGCATATCATAGAGGTGAACGTTCAATGCTGACAGACCAAAATCCTTCACTCCAGACCTCTAGGCTGGTCTGCTTCCCTGCGGCATAGCTGAGTAGTCAGGATCAAGGCAATAGACACTCACACCACATATGCATAGCTAACTACAGCAGAGGCACTAGAAGCAAGGATGGCCTGCATTCACTATTAGGTATATCTTTACTGTTCACGGCTTGGTTTAATAGCCTGGCTAGAATAGGATCTGTTTTGATAGGGTGTCTAGTTAACAAATAGCTATTTATCTAAAGCATGAAGAGATTTCTGAGTAACATAGTCTATTCCATTACTCAGCTAGCTAGTTGAAGTTAATAAATCAAAGCTGTTCTCATTCTTTTGTCCTAATTTCTTGGTCTCATTTCTAAATGTGTGTTGTTTATGTGATAGATTTATTTATTAATCCAATCCTACAGGAACCCTACAGCTATACAATGTACTTTGCAGACACATTTGGTAGGACATTCTTCAACTTTTTTCTACCCATAGATAATATGTACATCAAGCTTCCATAAACCAGCAAAAATCACATTCATTTACAGGAGCACACAGTGACATTTGTTATAATCTTCAGTGAGTTGATGCATGGAATTCATTAAAATAATAAAATGTGTGATACTCACAGCTCAGTATTTCCTTATACATGAAAGACAACATTTTCCATGTGAAAATCTGCTTCCCCTCAGTGGTTTCTAAAAGAAACAACAGAACAATGTCATTGATCACCCAGAATAGTAAGGACCTGCTTAGAATCTGGTGCTTTTGGTTAATAACTAAATAAAATCTTCAAGAATAGCACAACATCAAGGAACAGTTTGTAAACAGAGAACTGATGATGATGCCAAGTTGATCTACTTATTTACTGAGCCTAGTACATGTACCTCCTTCCCTCCAAACAGTGTTTGTTGTCATTTCCCATAGGGTGACAATGTACTTTGAGTTACATTGTAGCTATAGGCCATAGTTGATGCTGGAAGTGGCATGGAGGGAATTGCTATAGTAAAGAAATTCTGGAATTCTTCAGAAACTGGCTCCAATGTTTAGAAGCATTCCGGTTTTGCAACTACAGATGGAGCCAATATGACCTGCAAGCAGTTCACATGATCAAACCAAAATTCTTTACCAAGTGTCCTGGTTCCGGCTAGGATAGAGTTAATTTTCACAGGAAGTTGGGAGGGGACACAGCTGGGATAGCTTACCCAAATTGGCCGGAGGGATATTGGATATCATGTGACATCATGCTCAGTATATAAAGTGGGGACAAGCCAAAGGGTGGGTTTTTCCTACTTGGGAGTGAGCTGGGTTTCATGATCCACTGTGGGCTATTGTACCATGAATCACATGCTTAGTATATTCTGTTGTTCTTATTGTTTCTTTTCCCCTCTCTGTTTTCTCTTCCTTTGCTGTTCTGTTAAACTGTTTTTATCCCAACCCATGAGTTTTGCCTTTCTTTTTCTCACGATTCTCCTCCTCATCCCACTGCGGGGGCAGGGAAGGGGGAGAGTGAGCAAGCGGCTGCATGGTATTTTAGCTGCCGAGTGGGGCTAAACCACAACACCAAGTAAAGAAAATAAGACTAGGATTTCTCATCTGAAATAACATCTAGTCTCTGCAGCCAGAGACAACAAGGACATAGCAGAAGGTTATGTGAATGAAAGTGCAAGTCATCTGAAGAAGCTTGTATAATTGGATTACATTTATATAATCTCCCTTCTTGCAATATCTCAGTGCTTCATAGTCTTACAAAGTGTTTAATTTTACAAGAACTCAGTGAGGTAAATAACTACTGACCATTTATTTTACAGTTGGGAAACCAAAGCAAAAGAAAGAACAGGGGCTACATTCAGACTGGTTCATATAAGTTAACTTCACTATCATAAATGCCTCCTCCCCAAGGAAGCTGAGTCATCAAGTCTTGTAGAAACAGTGCTCTGAATTACTGAGCACACTCTTAAACCTAGATGCCACAGCAGTTGCAAAACCAAAGGTTTGTATTGATAGCAAGTGGTCTGAAGGGACTTGATTCGAGACAGCCAGCATGGCTTCACCAAGAGCAAGTCTTGCCTGACCAACCTAATAGCCTTCTATGATGGAGTAACTACATCAGCAGACAAGGGAAGAGCTACAGATATCATCTGTCTGGACTTCTGTAAGGCCTTTCACGTGGTCCCCCACAACATCCTTTTCTCTAAATTGGAGAGATATGGATTTGATGGACGGACTATTTGGTGGATGAGGAATTGGCTGGATGGTTGCATCCAGAGGGTAGTGATCAACGGCTCAATGTCCAGATGGAGATCAGTGACGAGTGGTGTCCCTCAAGGGTCCGTATTGGGACCAGTACTGTTTAATATCTTCCTCAACGACATAGATAGTGGGATCGAGTGCACCCTCAGCAAATTTGCAAATGACACCAAGCTGAATGGTGTGGTCGACATGCCTGAGGGATGAGATGCCATCCAGAGGGACGTGGACAAGCTCAAGAAGCAGACCCATGTGAACCTCATGAGGTTCAACAAGGCCAAGCACAAGGTCCTGCACATAGGTCAGGGCAACTCTCAGTATCAATATAGGCTAGGAGATGAAGGGATTGAGAGTAGCCCTGCAGACAAGGACTTGGGGGTACTGGTGGATGAAAAGCTGGACATGAGCCGGCAATGTGTGCTTGCAGCCCAGAAAGCCAACCACATCCTGGGCTGCATCAGAAGGAGCATGGCCAGCAGGTCAAGGGAGGTGGTTCTGCCCCTCTGCTCCACTCTCGTGAGACCCCACCTGAAGTACTGCGTCCATCTCTGAAGCCCCCAACACAAGAAGGGCATGGACCTATTGGAGGGATTCCAGAGGAGGGCCACGAAGATGATCAGAGAGCTGTAGCACCTCTCCGATGAGAACAGGCTGAGAGAGTTGGGGTTGTTCAGTGTGAAGAAGAGAAGGCTCCAGGGAAACCTTATAGCAGCCTTTTCAATACTTAAAGGGGGCTTATAAGAAAGATAGGGACAGACTCTTCAGTAGGGCCTGTTGTGATAGGACAAGGGGTAATGGTTTTAAACTAAAAGAGAGTAGATTCAGACTAGATAGAAGGAAGAAATTCTTTACTGTGACGGTGGAACAGATTGCCCAGAGAGGTGGTAGATGCCCCATCCCTGGAAACATTCAAGGCCAGGATGGATGGGGCTCTGAGCAACCTGATCTAGTTGCAGATGTCCCTGCTCCTTGCATGGGGGTTGGGCTAGGTGACCTTTAAAGGTCCCTTCCAACCCTAACTATTCTATGATTCTATGAATATGGCCCTAAAGAGCTTGTTCATGGTCATGCTGAGTTTGAAGTGGAATAGAAAGTTGATGTTGGATGTTTCCCAAGTCCCACAGTTCAGGCAGGAGAAATTTGGGGGAAGCAGGATTTCTGTAAGTAATCCTTTAATGTAATGACAGTTTTAGGTGAGCCACAGGAAAGTGCAGTTCCCTTACCTACTTTCATAAGGTCCTGTAGGAGCTTCCGGCAGATGTTCACAAACCTGCTTTGCCCTGGGATTCCTTTCTTCCCAACAGCTAGTTAGTTCCCTCTGCTCTCTGTTATATGACATAAAATGATTAAGCAATATAATTTTAGAACAATATGATTTTTGAAAATTGTAGAAATATTTGGCAGTTTTTGCTATCTATGTAACTGCAGTCACATAGGCTAGACTTCATATGTAATCTATTAATCCTTAGAGAGAACTTGTAGTTTTAGGATTGTGTTCTGGTTTTGTTAGTGAGGGGGGGGCCTAAGGTGGTAGCTTCTGTAGGAAACTGCTAGAAGTCGCTCCCCTTTGTTTAGTGGACTTGGCTGGGCCTAGGGCGGACCCACTGCTGGCCAAGGCCGAGCTAATTGGTAGCAGAATGTCCCGTGATAACACCTCTGCGATAACGTATTTAAGAAGGGGAAAACAGAAAAAAAAGGAGAGAGAGATGTGAAGCAGCTGAGCGGGGGGCAGAGAGGGGGAGGCGCGAGCCTCATGGGCCTTGCAGGCCTCACCCTCTGGCCTCCCGCCAGGCAGCCGACTGGGCCCAACTCGGCCCGGCCTGGCTGCAAGAAGTGGAGAGGAGATGAGAAGTGAACAAGATGTAAAAAGGATCCTGAGAGGCGTCTGCCAGCCTGTTGTAAGGAACGGCTGCAGACGCCAAGGTCAGTGAAGAAGGAGGGGGAGGAGTAACGCAGCTCCTGGCCAAGATTCCTCTGCAACTCGTGGTGAAGACCATGGTGGAGCGGGTTGTCCCCCTGCAGCCCATGGAGGTCCACGGAGGGGCAGAGATTCACCTGCAGCCCGTGGAGGACCCCACACCGGAGCAGGTGGAAGCCTGAAGGAGGCTGTGGCCCATGGAGGGCCCACTGGGACAGCTGTTCTAGAGGGACTGCACCCCGTGGAAGAGATGACCCACGCCGGAGCAGTTTCACAAAGGACTGTGGCCCATGGGAGGGACCCCACGCTGGAGCAGAGGAGGAATGCGAGGAGTTCTTCCCCCAACGATGACACAGCGGCGTAAAACAATGTGTGATGAACTGACCGCAACCCCCATTCCCTTTCCCCCCCCGTGCCGCTCGGGAGGGGAGGTAGTAGAGATAACGTTAAGCCTGGGAAGAGGGAGGGGTGGGGGGAGGTTATCTTGTTCCCTGTCTCATTCTCCTGCTAGTTTTAGAAATAAATGAATAGTTTTCCCCAAGTCGAGTCTGTTTTGCCCGTAATGGTAACTTTAAGGATTTCTCCCCGTCCTTATCTCAAACCTCGAGCTGTTTTTCTTATATCATTCTCTCGGAGGGTGGGGGGAGTGAGAGAGAGACTGCGTAGTCTGGTCCCAATCGGGGCTGAACTGCGACAGATTGTCAGGAAAATGTATTATTCTGTTTGTTAAAAGTTAGCCTAGCATATCTGGGTTGATTAAGAGGGATGGTAGAACAAAGGAGTTGGAGGATGGAGCCTCGAGGATGGAGTGTAAACAGGCCCTGAGCCAGTACTTTGGAAATAAAGATGATCAAGGAACACTGTGACCTATTCTCAAGACCATATACAGAGATTTTAAGGAGGGGTTCAGCCAGCGAATTCAAGGAGGGGGCGCTACGACAACCCCCCAGGACCACCAGACGACCCTCCACTCAAAAGACTGAGCATGCGCAAGTGGGTGGGGAATATTATAATGATTTCTAGGAAAACTAATGACTATGTATCAATATTCCAGGAATTGTTGATGACTATGTATGAAATTACTGAATATATTCCATCTGGATTTTTAAACCAGCATGCTCACTAGGTGGAAGGATCCCTTGTGCATCTGGTGCTGCTATAAAGAATACCTGCTTCTTAATGCTACATTGGTGTTAAGGAGTTTGATTCCTGATTTCGGTGACATCTCCATGACCTTTTTTTCCATTTAAGAGACCAAGAGTCTCATTTTCAGTTCAACTGAAGATTATTATAATTTATGTTAATTATGCCAAACCTTTTGTCACATTTTTCATTCTGGCTCATTCAAAGCCCTGTATCTGAAACTCCACTCTGCACTGCCGTTCCAGGTCTGAATCTGTAGAGCAAGCCCATTTCCAGTTTCAGAAATCTTTGTCTGGCTGATCATATTAGTAATTACAATTTGTACAAACATAAGTCACTACATTTAAATTTGAGTTAGTGGATGAATATCATCAGATGAAACTGTCCTTTCCTAAGTCCTTTGCTGAGAGCATAACAAAGGCCCTTTGTGTTATTGCACAGTGGAGCCAAAAATGTTCTCGAGGCAAAGTTTGTTTTCAGTATAATTACAGCTCATACATAAAACAGCTTGTCATGCCGTAGCCAAAAATGTAGATCTTTAGATTCCATGGACATCTTCATCTCTCTATATTAATAATAGAAAAAATATTATTGTAAGACCATTTATATTTCACTGGTTCCTTTCTTTTGTTCTATTTGATATATTACTTCTTGTCTAAGGACACAGTCCTGCAAGAATCTTACTGCTAGCACAAATGTCTGCTTGCACAAATGGCCTTGCAGCATTGGGAGTTCAGTCAATGAATTCAGGACTGGTTTGACATATTTTGGGGTAGTACCTGTTACTGATCCTGACTGGAGACTTATATTTCAGCATTTAATACCTTTCTTTTGGAGTGCACTAACGGGAAGAAAAAAAAAAAAAAAAGATAATCCACAGTGCCTCAGTAGTGCATGTTTCTCTGCCACTACATCTGGATTTATATGGTTCCAGGAAGAATCACTTTTTACAGAAAAAATTTTCCTTGTATAGAAATCCATAGTCAGTAAAGGGCTGCCATAAATGACTCATTTCATCCTCATCCTTACTCCTAGTGGAAGGACAGAAGGCATGCGATGGCTATGCCACGGTAAGAGGTGGAACAGACTGAAGGATGGCTGGTAGCTGAAATACTTCAGAAATATATAAATGATGCCATTCTCTTCTGGGGACAGGTCAAGTCCCTGGAGACCTGTGCTGGTTTTGACTGAGATAGAGTTATTTTTTTTCATAGTAGCTTGTATGGGTCTATCTTTTGGATTTGTACTGAAAACAGTTTTGCTAATACAGGAATGTTTTTGTTATTGCTTCTCACACCACCCCACAAGCAAGTAGGCTGGAGGTGCTGTCGTAGTTCAGCCCCAATCGAGACCAGACTACACAGTCTCTCTCTCTCACTCCCCCCACCCTCCAAGAGAACAGGAGGAGAATTGGTAAGCAAAAGAAAACCAGGGGAAAAAAAAAAACAAAACACATGGGTTGAGATTGAACAAAAAGTAAATTTAACAGTAATGACAGAAGAAAACAAAACAGTGATGGAATACAAATACCATATAATGCCTTACAACAAATCTCCACCCCTAGTTTCTTCCAAGTAGCAGGAAGACTCCCTTCAGCACCCTCCTCACTTATATACTGAGCATGATGTCACATGGGATGGAATAGCCCTTTGGCTAATTTGGGTAAATTAACCCCAGCTGTTAGCTAATTAGTTAATTATCCCAGCTGGGTGCCCCAGCCATAGGGGCTACCAGCTCCAGTTCTCCACCCAGCTCAGGTGAATATTAACTCTATCCTAGCCAGAACCAGGACAGGTGCACAAGAAGTTGGATGGGGAAACAGTCAGGACAGCTGACCCCAACTGACCAAAGGGATATTCCATATCATGTGACATCATGCTCAGCAATAAAAAGTTGGAGGAAGAAGAAGGAAGGGTGGATGTTCGGAATTATAGCGTTTTGTCTTCCCAAGTAAGCATTAGGTGTGATGGAGCCCTACTGTATGTAGCTATTATTCCCACCAACAGGCTGGGAACATTATCATCAGAGATCCATAGTCCTCTGGTTCTTTCCTTTCACTTCCTTGCACTACTCTGGGAAAGAAAAAGTATTCTTGCAAGTATGGTACTTCACTGCTACATAGTCTGGCACGTAACCAGGGTCTAGCACCACCTTACTCACCTCTGTCAGGAGAAAAGCAGCTTGTAATAGAAAGCAGTAACTCTACAGGAGCTCTGCAGTAGGTTATAGTAATAGCTTTGTCTCCTCTGCTACTATCACCTGCATCTGCTTACGCTCCATACTCTACTGGTAGCAACAACTGAGAGCAAGGAAAGCATCCAAAACCATTTTTCATTTATCACACGCACAAGTAGGTGAGACCACAGTCTTGTCTTAAATCACTGTCTATATAAATGCAGCCTGGAAATACTAACAATGACAAGATAAAATTGTGACACAGAGCATGAAACAAATCCCTCACTGGCTCAGAGGCTTCTGGCTTTGATAGCAATAAGCAAAACTCTGGAATACCTTTTTAGTGGCATTCAAAGACAGAACCTAGAAAGAAACAAGATAACAGAACATATATTACAGAGACACATTCAACCTCAGCCAAACTAACTAATTGCAGAAATCCCTTTACTATTCAACTCACTTGCCCAAAAATCTGAAGTTGCCTGTGTTCTGGTTTTATTTAGTGAGGGGGGGCTACGGTGGCAGCTTCTGTAAGAAGCTGCTAGAAGTTGTTCCCCTTTGTTCAGTGGACTCAGCCACGCCTAGGGCAGACCTGCTGCTGGCCAAGGCTGAGCCAATTGGTAGCAGAATGTTCCATGATAACGTCTCTGCGATAACGTATTTAAGCAGGGAAAAAACATAAAAAAAAAGCAAAAAAAAAGAAGAGAAGATGTGACAAAGCTGAGTGGGAACAGAGAGGGGGAGGTGCGAGCCTCGTGGGCCTTGCAGGCCTTACCCTCTGGCCTCCCACCGGGCAGCCGACTGGGCCCAACTCAGCCCAGCCCGGCTGCAAGAAGTGGAGAGGAGATGAGATGGATGATGTGAAGAGATCCTGAGTGGCATCTGCCTGCCTGTTGTGAAGATTTTTTCTTGTGAGAGGAATGGCTGCAGATGCCAAGGTCAGTTCAGAAGGAGGGGGAGGAGTAATGTGGCTCCTGGCCAAGATTCCCCTGCAGCCTGTGGTGATGACCATGGTGAAGCAGGCTGTCCCCCTGCAGCCCATGGAGGAGCAGAGATCTGCTTGCAGCCCGTGGAGGACCCCATGTCGGGGAAGGTGGATGCCTGAAGAAGGCTGTGGCCGGTGGAGGGCCCACTGGGGCAGCCGTTCCGGAGGGACTGCACCCTGTTGAAAAACGACCCGTGCCGGAGCAGTTTGAAGAAGGACTGCAGCCTGTGAGTGGGACCCCACGATGAAGCAGGGAAGGAATGTGAGGAGTTCTTCCCCCAACAACGAAGCAGCAGCAGCGGTGTAAAATGACGTGTGATGAACTGGCCTTTGCAGCCACCACAGAATCTCCATTTCTTCCCACAGCATCACTCTGCACTGTCTTCTGTATAGCCACTTTCCTTGGAAAGACTCTCTAAGCATGCCAGGCTTCCAGGCATCCATCATCTCACAATTTATTATTCCCTGCTAATATCACAGATTCTAGCCAATATAAAGCCAAAGGACTTCACCCAGTATCGAAATTGCAGAAGGTAAATAAGTTAGACACAAAGAAACATCTTCCCACTGCAAAGACAACTAGACAGTGTAATAGTTCACCTAAAAAGACTGAAGAATCTCTGTTGTTGGACACTCCGGAAAAGAGACCACAGGGACACCTGGCAGGAACAGGTTACCTGCAGTGGATTATGTTCTGGGAGAATGGGATGTTCTGCCTGATCTGTTGAGGTCCTTCCCAGACATAGGTCCTGATTCTGTAACAAAAGTAGCAATATCTGTCTCCACCTAAGCCAGATAAGCTTACTCTGAGTTCTGCTCAAGTGGCCACTTAAACACTGTGGTCAAATTACACTGAAGCCATCCTCCTATCCACCTATTGCCCCATTGCAGGTTGCCCTTTTTATACTTGCCTTTTCCCATACCCCTTCCTCTGCTTCTTAGTGCCTTCTCTGATTGCAAACACGTCCAGACAAATAGCTCATGTGAAATCTTGGCCATACTGCTTGGAATGGAAGATGTTCCTTTCAAGTCAGTGAGACAATTCAGGGTAGTAAAGTTAAGCACATACATGTCTGTAAAATATTAGTGTAATAGCAATGCCAATTTGAGGGACTGTGGAGACTCACATTCAGATAGCTGTAATAAGGAATTACAAATAATCTACACTGAAGTTATACTTTTGATTATTGAAATGGCATTGAAGCTTTTGCAGTTCTACAAATAAAAATAGGGCCCTGTAGTAAAAATTAATTTTTCATTGCCGTATGAAATACATTTGATGCCACTTAGAATTCTCAGGAAAATTCCAAATGCAATTTGCGAAACTGAAATGAAGGGATGCTGAACAAAGGCACCAGATGGGAAGTCTCCTGTTATTAATGAGGTCACCAGTGAAACATCCATTCCCAGAAGGAAATCTCACTGCAGCAAGGCTAAACAAGAGATGAGGCATTAGAAATTTTTGATTCAAGATGTTTAACTCCTCTGACATATCCCATGAAAATCAGAACACATTGCAGCTGACTTGAATTAGTCACAACGAGTGAAGACCTTTAGTAGATCAGTTTCTGTCAGCAGACATATTCAAAACTTTGGCTGAAAACGATCAAGAGAGAGAACACAGGTTAAAGTCTGTCGATCTATTCTAAAGCCTTATAGAAAATAGGAAGTCACTAAAAAGAATACAGTTGTTAATTACAGAAGAACCAGTGATATTTTAAATAAGCAGAAATAGAGTGATTAAAAATTAGTTTGCTGTGTGTGACCACTGTACCCGCTCTGAGCTAACAGTACTTTGGTTCAGGCATCACCAACAAGTAGGCCTGACTGAAGTTAGCCCTGCTGTGCAAACCTTTTGAAATTGTGCTAGACCATATCTTCTCAGGAACTTAAGGAATTTATATCATGTCTTATCAGGAGCTAACAGTACCAGCCTGAGCTGGGACCAGACAAAACTAGAGCTACTACAGCTGCACAACTGCACATACACCAAAGGGGAATTTGACTACAAGTCAATCACTTTATGATATAAATATCTGCAGCCCCTCTAGAGCTTGTTGATCTCTCCTGTATGGCAGCAGGCTGCACAGCAGTGGTCTCCCCTTGAGTAAGAATGCCTCTCAAGGTTACTCCTTAAGGTCGAGAGACTCCTTACCCAGCATCTGATATCTACAACGAGGTAAGTGACATTTTATATTAGGCCTAAAAGTATATTCTATACAAGCTAGCTTAATTATTAGAAGCGTAGTAAGTAGTAGAACATTTGACCGCCATTTAAATCACTGTTCAATTATCATTTAATTATTGTTTAATCACCATTTAATCATCATAATTTAATAATCATTCAATGATGACTTCTCTTAATAATTCACCTGTGACACTGTGCTGGTAAACAAACAAGGAATTACCAAACAAAAGAAATGGGGCCATCTTTCAGTGTTCAAAAAATAGAACACACCACAATCATTAAGAAAACAAAAGTTCTTATATTACCAAAAATGATCCTGTAAACAGTGTAAGGGAAAAAAATAGAATTTAACAGCTACTGATAGTATCAATTAACAACACTTAAAGAAGAGCACATTTTTGCCCCAACTATATTTATCTAATCAAAGATATATCTCTCCCTTATTTTAAGCATTGTTACTTTTTATATTTTTTTGTAACTATGGTTGTGACAACCTGAATATCTCCAAAAAAAGGAGTAAACATACAGAATATAGCTTCGATACAATTAAAGAGAGAATTTGCCACAATATGATGACAAGAAATTATCTACAGGAACTTGAAAGACAACTCAGAATTCTTTAGATCTTGCATCAACAGCAAAGGTTGTTAAGATGTGTTTGTGGCTGGAAAAGGTGTCAGCTGGTAATTAATTACAGATATATGAGAAATCGCTAATAAAAACCATTCCTATGGATGACCAGCTTCTCTGCAAAAGAAAACAAGACAACAGCCTTAAAGCAAATATATATTATCATAATAAAAATTGGTTTGCCTTACATATGCAATAATATATTAAAAGCAAATAGGTGATTGTTAAAATATATGATAACAGCTTACAGTGTCATTAGGTTTCCTTTCAGTAATGTCAGGCATGGAGCAAATTTGTAGAACAGATGCTGACAGTAAACCTCGGCAATAAAAGAAGCAGAGCCTGAGCTAGCAACACTGAAGTGCCAGTCCCAGAGACCATTGCTGGGCATGCTATGCTAGCCTGATCTTCTGAGAAAACAAGGCTTACACAGTCATCATCCATCAGTCCGTGTCTCTGCCACTTCACACTTAATAATATTTGAACATGCGGGCCAATTTTGACCAAATGCAAAACCAGCACTGAACTGCAAAATAATTCAGGTTGGATGAGTCCAACTGCTCAAGTGTCCACAGGTAAATTAATTTTAACAATCATAGAATCATAGAATAGTTAGGGTTGGAAGGGACCTTTTAAAGGTCATCTAGTCCAACCCCCCTGCAAGGAGCAGGGACATCCCCAACTAGATCAGGTTGGAGAAAAGTATGTCGTGTGGGACAGCATCAAATGCTTGGCACAAGTCCAGGTAGATGACATCAGTTGGTCATCCCTTATCCACCAATGCTGTAACTCTGTCATAGAAGGCCACCAAATTGGTCAGGCATGATTTGCCCTTAATGAAGCCATGTTGGCTGTCGCCAATCACCTCCTTATTTTCCATGTGCCTTAGTATGGTGGTGTGGTTTAGTCCAAGTCACCACACAGTTTCTCGCTCAGCCTCCCCCTCCCCAGTGGGATCAGGGAGAGAAACTGGGAAGAAAGGAAAACTCATGGGTTGAGATGAAGACGGTTTACCAGAATAGCAAAGGAAAACTACAATAATAACAGCATATAAGAATAATAACATATACAAAATGAACAATGTACGATTTCTCACCACCCGATGTCCCAATGACCGATACAGCCCATCCCGAGCAGCGATCATGGAAACAAAACCAAGCAGCAAGCAAAGGAGTGAAAGGGAGCCAGCAAGGTAGAGGGAATGATGCCAGCAAGCAAGAGAGATGAGAAGGTGGCATATAGATGCATAGAATGCCCCCTCCCATGGGCAACCCCCGCTTATATACTGAGCATGACGTTTATGGCAGGGAATACTCTCTTTGGCCAGTTTGGGTCAATTTGTCTGTCTGTCTTTCTCCCAGCTTCCTGCATCTGCAAATTAGCAAGACTTGGAAAGGTGGACAGTGTCCTTGGTCTCATTAACAACAATTCGTATCATCAGAGTGTTTTTATCAACATTCTTCACATACAAAATGCAAACCACACTGGCTACTAAGAGGAAAATTAACTCCATCCCTGCCAAAACCAGGACACATGGTTTCCAGGAGGATCTGCTCCATGACCTTGCCAGGCACTGGAGTGAGACTAACTGGCCTGTATTTCCCCAGGTTTCCTTGTTTTCCTTTTTAAAAATGGGGGTTATGTTTCCCCTTTTCCTGTCAGTGGGAACCTCACCAGACTGCCACAATTTCTCAGTTATGATGGACAGTGGCTTAGCAACTTCATCTGTCAGTTCCCTCAGGACTCACAGAGGCATCTCATCAGGTCACATGGACTTGTGCACCTTCAGGGTCCTTAGATGGTCCTGAATCGGCTCTTCTGCTACAGTGGGTGGTTCTTCATTGTCCCAGTCCCTGCCTTTGTCTTCCGTGACTTGGGCAGTGTGGCTAGAGCCCTTGCCAGTGAAGACTGAGGCCAAAAAGTCATTGAGTACCTCAGCCTTCTCCATGTCCCAGGTAACCAGGTCACCCATTTCCTTCCAGAGAGGGCCCACGTTCTTCCTGGTCTTCCTTTTATTTCCAATGTACCTATAGAAGCTTTTCTTGTTGCCCTTGACGTCCCCGGCCAGATTCAATTCTGTCAGGGCTTTAGCCTGCCTCACCTGATCCCTGGCCACTCGGACAACCTCTCCGTACTCCTCCCAGGCTACTTGTCCTCGCTTCCATCCTCTGTAGGCTTCCTTTTTGTTTTTCAGTTGGTCCAGGAGCTCCTTGCTCATCCACGTGGACCTCCTGGCCTGACTTGCTCTTCATCGGGATGCATCGTTCCTGAGTTGGAGGAGGTGCTCCTTGAATATGGACCAACTTTCCTGGGCCCCTCTTCCCTTCAGGGCTATATCCCATGGCACTTTGCCCATCAGATCCCTGAAGAGGCCAAAGTCTGCCCTCCTGAAGTCCAGGGCAGAGAGCTTGCTGCACTCCCTCCTCGCTGCCCCGAGGATCTTGAACTCCACCATCCTATGGTTACTGCAGCCAAGGCTGCCCTTGAGCTCCACATTCCCCAACAGACCCTCCTTGTGGGTGAGAACAAGGTCCAGCATAGCACCCCTCCTCATTGGCTCCTCTGTCGCCTGCAGGAGGAAGTTGTCATCCACACATTCCAGGAACCTCCTGGGTTGCTTGTGCCCTGCTGTGTTGTCCCTCCAACAGATGGGTGGTTCAAGTCCCCCAGGAGGACTAGGGCTTGTGAACATGAGGCTGCTCCTATCTGTCTATAGAGGGCCTCATCCACTTGGTCTTTCCGGTCTGGTGGCCTGTAGCAAACCTCCACTGTAATCTCCATGATGCCAGTAAGATCATAGCCCTGCATGCGTGTGCATGCCTCTAACTCCTCTTGTTTATTCTTCATGCTCCATGCATTTGCATAGAGGCATTTAAGTTGGGCCCTCAATGATGCCAACTTGCTGGCTGGAATTCCTTTGTGCTGCTCTTCAGGTGCTCTCCTGCTGACCTGTGATCCTTCTCCAGGCGCTGGGCATCTGTTGCTGGCAGTGGCATCAAACTGGTAGGAGTGGGATGGACTGAGGTTCCCTTCCCCCTGCAATGTTAGTTTAAAGCCCTCTTCACCAGCTCAGCAAAGCCTATGGCTGAAGATGCTCTTCCCCTTCTCTGACAGGTGGACCCCATTAACCCCCAGTAGACCAGGTTTCTCAAAATGAGTCCCATGGTCTAAGCAGCCAAACCTCTAGCTGTGGCACCAGTCCTGTAACCATTTGTTGATTTGCCAGATTCGACTGGCCCTTTCAAACCCCTTCCCTTTGACCAGGAGGACTGATGAAAAAACTACCTGTGCTCCAGAGTCCTTTACCGCCACTCCCAGGGCTCTGTAATCCTTCCTGATAGTCTTCACACTGCTCCTGGCTGCATCACTGGTGCCAACGTGAAACAACGGCAGCAGATAATAGTCAGTGGACTGTACAAGGCTTGGTAGTCTCTTGGTGTGACATCCCTGATACGAGCCCCCAGTAAGCAGCACACCTGTCTAGAGAGTGCGTCAGGTCGGCAAATGGGTGCCTCCATACCTCTCAGAAGAGAGTCACCCACTACTCTCACCTGTCACCTTTTCTTGGTTGTGCTGGTTGTTATACAGGGAGCAGGTCGGGCTGCCTTACTCAGCTCCAGCATCTCTCCTGATGTGATGGGTCTTTCCTCCTCAGTCTGCAGAGCATTGGAGCTCTGTTCGGCAAGGGCACCTCAGGCTTTGGGGGAAGTCTCTTCCTCCTGCTGGTCCTTGCCTTTGCAAGCTTCCATTCTTCTGCATTATTGTCCCCTCTCCCTTCTGTGTGTGCCAGCGGGGGAGTTTTTGGTTGTTTGGCCGTGAGCTGTGGACTGTGCTTGGAACCAGCTATTTAAGTCCTTCTCAGCCTCCCTGATGCTACACAGCCTTCTCATTGCCTCCTGCAGCTCAGCCACCTGCTGCAGGAGGTCCTCCACCTGGGCACACCTCTTGCAGGCAGGACTGCTGCCTGTCCCTGCCCCAGGAGAAAGGTCCAGGCACTTCCTGCAGTCCGAGGTCTGCACTGCAGCCTCTCCCATCAGCAGCTCCCTCTGCATGGATGCATCAGCCACCACTGAGGTAGATGGTGCAGACCCCCCAGCCAGAGCTGCAGCCTTTGCCCTCGGACAAGTGCTCACCATTTTGCCTTGAGGGTCAGGTAGGACCAGTGCAGATGGTCACAGAACAGTGCCTGGTTGCAGGGTTATGTATACTTCAGGTCTCCGTCTCGCCCAGGGGAACTGTCCCTCTTTCGAAGAGGAGGCACGCTCCCTGCGCGCCCTTCTGCGCAAACTAAACTGCCCTGCCCTGCCGCACCCTGTTCGCCCGCCCTAGTCGCTGGCGCTCCCTAAGGGCTTCCTTTTTACGTGTGTAGGGGGCTTGGCCGCCGTTGCTCCTGGCCCCGTCCAGGCCTCGTCAGCCGCTGTCGCGTGAGCTGTGGGCTCCTGGTGCCTCTCTCGGCTCCCCCTGAGGTTCCCCGGTTCGGGAAACGCCCCTGTGCACTGCGCTAGGGCGCTCCACTGCAGATCGTGCTGGCACCGGAGCTGTTGCCTCAGCGACTGAATCACAAAATTATTCAAGTTGGATAAGACCTCAAGAGGTCATCTGGTGAAGTGTCAAAGGGTAAATACATTTTTTACAAGTTTCAAAAAAATCTGCTATTAGCGTACACATATATACACAGCTTATGCTTTGCATCAGCTGACCAACCAACTAAGACATATATACCTATATTAATAGAGCTTTAGGCGAGTCATAGCACATATTGGTGCTTACCTAGATGGGGTGGCGCCTTGAGGTGGGGGATGTGTGTGTATGGTGAGTTAGGACATTGAATTGCAGATATAGAACATAAATCTGTAAGAAAATAGTTTTGAATATTCTATTGCTCATAGTATAAATTGCTTGAGGCATAAATGTAAGAATTGAAAACAGTAAGACTCATTAAATGGGCTAGAGAATCATAGAGTTAGTCTTCTGCATAAAATCTGACACAGGTAACTTTCTGATTTCAGTTTAAAAGGCCATGTGTAATTTCTGCTTACAAACAACTTCATAAAGTAATGATATGGATGTTATTTCTATTCTCAAGGGCCCACAATCAGGTGAATTTTTGTGCAAAGGGTTTGAGATATAGCTTAAGAGGAAAAATATTTATTTCTAAAAATATAAGCTCCTCTCCTTTTTTACAAGCCTGATTTGCTTTAAGCCCAGTTATTCATCAGCAATCACATGACAGTAATAAGGAATGAGAGAAATAACCACTTTCTACAAATGCTGAACATTATTTGGATACAGAAAAGTGTATTATTTCTAACACTAAGCCCTCTCCCATCCCACATCCTTGAACTTTGCTGCTTCACTGCAGAATCCCTACTTAAAGAATCATGGAATTATAGAATATTTCAAGCTGGAAGGGACCCATAAGGATCATCAAGTCCAACTCCCTGCTCCTCGCAGGACTACCTAAAACTAAACCACATGACTAAGAGCATCATCCTGTCACTCCTTGAACTCTGACAGGCTTGGTGCTGTGAGCACTTCCCTGGGGAGTCTGTTCCAGTGACTGACCACCCTCTCAGTGAAGAACCTTTTCCTCATGTCCAGTCTGAACTTCTGACACCATAGCTTCATCCCATTTCCACATGTCCTGTCACTGGTCACCAGAGAGAGGAGATCAGCATTTCCCCCTCCACTGCCTCCCTTGAGGAAGTTGTAGACTGCAATGAGGTCACTCCTTAGTCTCCTCTTCTCCAAGCTGAACAAGCCAAGTGACCTCAGCTGCTCCTCATAAGTCTTGCCCTTGAGACCTTTCACCATCTTGGTTGCCCTCCTCTGGATACACTCTAATAGTTTGATGTCCTTCTTACATTGAGGAGCCCAAAACAGCACACAGTACTCAAGGTGGGGCTGCACCAGTGCAGTGTAGAGGGAGGACAATCACCTCCCTTGATTGGCTAGCTATTCTGTGCTTGATGCACCCCAGGACATAGTTGGCCCTTTCGGCTTCCAGGGCACACTGTTGACTCATATTCAACTTGCCATCAACCCAAACCCCCAGATCTCTTTCTATGGGGCTGCTCTCCAGCCTCTCATCCCCCAATTTGTACGTATAACCAGGATTACCCCATCCCAGGTGGAGAATCTGGCACTTACTCTTGTTAAATTTCGTATGATTGGTGATTGCCCAGCTCTCTAGTCTATCCAGATCTCTCTGTAAGGCCTCTCTACCGTCGAGGGAGTCCACAGCTCCTCCTAGTTTAGTATCACTGGCAAACTTAATGTACATTTGATTCCTGCGTCCAGATAATTTATAAAAACATTAAAGTGCACTGGCCCTAAAATTGAACCCTGGGGGTCACTTTACTTAGAGGCTTACCAAACAGTAATGCCCAGTGACATTACAAAAAGAAACAAAACACATTCCCTTCATCGCTCTTGTTTAAACTACAAATTATAGCTTTGTATGATCTCTCTGATACTTTGCTACTCTTCAAAATCTGATCATCTGTCTTTAAAGGAGGGATTAACCCATTTGCTGGGCAGCATGTTGGCCCCTGAACAGAAGATTTGGACTTCTTTTTACCAGGACTGTTTCTCTTCTTCAGTGCTGGCAGTGGAATCACATGGTAATTCAGCTGAAGATGGAACTAGATGAAGATACCATCTGTTTCTCCTGTACTGAGTAACTGGATCAGACTCAAGTATGTAGCAGCTTCGGGTGTAGCTATGTCTACAGACAGAAGCTAATGCTATTCAGTATTTCTCCAGAACAGTTTAATTAGGATGAGAACTTCTTTAGTAAGTGAGGCTAAATGTCAGACCTTCTACTGACGTGTAGAGGAGAACATCTCAGATCTCCTAGATGTAGGGGTCTCATCCTGACGTGCTTTGATATGAACACTTGGGATTAAGGCTTGTCCGTACCATTGGCAGCATTATTTGTGACCTTTCACTCTGTAAGCTGAGTTTGTGCTGTTGTGTGGAGTGTTCCCTTAGTGCTCTGGAGAATTTTGTTGCAAGACTTTGTCACTAGTGTGCATTTCTTTACCCAACAGGCTGTTCTCCATCTTGAACTGTCTCCAATCTCATTGGATCTCCAAATGCTGGAACACACATCTGCCAAGCTATAGCTGCTATCAGTAGTTATTTCTGCTCAAAAGCTGGTAAGACTTTAAACTTCCTTCTAGCCTGCTGACTTGCATTGTATTAGGAGACAGAATTTCAAAACACCTAGGAAAATACTCCGTGCTTAGTAAGCATCATACAAGTCTAAGATTTTTTATGTTACAAAGTCTGTTAATACTGGTGTTATTCTGCCTTGTGTTTTAGCTTCTGCCTCAACTCTGCCTCTATCTTAGTGTACTCTGTTGCTTTTGTGATAACCAAAGATGAATGTATATATTTTCTAAGATGTTGCTCTTCAAAGGTTTTAAGTATTTCTACACTGCAGCCAGAGCCGTGACTGAATCTTGCACAAATGTATATAAGGCAGCTTTAACATAAGCAGGTTGGGTATTTAGAATAGTATAGCTGAAATAGCAGGGAAATTACATACAGGCTGGATATATACTAGTTTCTGTGGTGAGGCTAGCAAGTGACTCAAAATGCACTGGGTATCCTTGAGACTGAGTGAATAATAAAAATAATCAATAAGTATCCATGGGCTTCCCTGATCTGTATGAAAGAGGGGCAGAATGATAAAAATCATAATATTTTGGTGAAAAAAAATATGACAGTGTTCTTGTGATTTTATAAATCACAGATACTTCATTCAATAATTGATCATGCTTAGAATCTTCAGCAATACAGAAAAAGCAATGAGGATTAATCAGACAGCAAAAGACAAATTTCCTAACACTCTCCTAAGGTCTTGTCTTGATTGGAAATCAAATTCCTTGTCTGGTAAGACAGCTTTGAAAGTCACGAATAATGCAAACAAATCCTGAAGTTTTCTTGGCTGAGTGCAGTTTTTTGTCACCTTAATAGATGAAATTTATCAGACTCAAGCTAAAACCTCTTGAGTATTGGCTAGAAATGGTATATTTACCCCTTAATCACATAATTGAGTAATTTAGATCCATTACTCAATCTATTCTTAGCCTTTTAGAGAATGTATTTAGAAATTTTACCATCCAAATTGTGACCCAAGGACAGCATTGGCTGTGTTTACAGTAGTCTGTTATGCTCATCTCAGCCAGCATGTAATACAATGACACAAGCCCTGCAGAATCTTGCAGAGGTCAGATGGTCTGGAAACATACTGGAAATACGAGTGACTCATCCAGCGTTCAAAGCTTTTCTCCCTCAGACCAAAGGAACAACACCTTACATGTTTATGGGAAATGCCAGGATTGCACACTAAAAAGCTAAGTGGTCGAAAGCTAAGTGGTCTTCAACCCACTCTTTTCACATAAAAGGCAATCCAGATATCCTCAGATAATTTTTTTTCCATACATTCAAATTATTTTAGTATAGGCCTGGTGTGATCTTGCAGATAGAGCAGGATTGTCAGTCTATAGATCTCACCATCTGTATATCAGGGATAGAGAGGATGGAACTTGTAAGGCTACTTAAAAACATCTGAATTTTTTTCTTGTAATACGTTCCACTGATTAATCAGAAGGCAGACTGTATTCACTACTACAGGACCTTATAGTGGCCTTCCAGTACCTAAAGGGGGCTTATTGGAAAGATGGAGAGAAACTCTTTAGCAGGGCCTGTTGTGATAGGACAAGGGGTAATGGTTTCAAAATAGAGGGAGGTAGATTTAGATTAGATATTAGGAAAAATTTTTTACAATGCAAGTTGTAGAGCACTGGAACAGGTTGCCCAGAGAGGTGGTGGAGGCCCCATCCCTGGAAACATTCAAGGCCAGGTTGGATGGGGCTCTGAGCAACCTGATCTAGTCAGGGATGTCCCTGTTCCTTGCAGGGGGGTTGGACTAGATGACCTTTAAAGGTCCCTT
Organism: Chlamydotis macqueenii; assembly: GCF_036417535.1. Lineage (NCBI taxonomy): Eukaryota > Metazoa > Chordata > Aves > Otidiformes > Otididae > Chlamydotis > Chlamydotis macqueenii. The sequence goes on along the minus strand of NC_141592.1, from coordinate 53,104,919 downwards.
CCAACCCTAACCATTCTATGATTCTATAATTTCCTTTTTTTAGATTCATGTAGCTATTTTGTCTGTTATAACTGAATGCTTGTTCAGTGGTTTGTAGCTTCCCTTGTCTAGTTACAAATGTTCTTGATTGACTGAGTTGAATTGTGGATGTGGCTAAACACATTTCTTCCTCTTTCCTTTAATAACATCTTCCAGTGCTCCACTATAGTCTTGATATTGCTGCACAGCTCAGTACACTGTATTCATAGCCAAGTAGTCCCAATCGGGACCAGACTATGCAGTCTCTCTCTCACTCCACCCTCCCTCTGAGAGAATAGGGAGAGAGAATAAAGGAAAAAAAAAAGGCTCAAGGTTTGAGAGACGGGGAAAGATCCTTACAGATACCGTTACGGACAAAACAGACTCGACTTGGGAAAAACTATGGATTTATTACTAAAACTAAAGCAGGATAATGAGACAGAGAACAAGATAACCTCCCCCCACCCCTCTCTCTTCCCAAGCTTAACATTATCTCTACCACCTTCCCTCCACCCCGAGCGGCACAGGGGGGAAGAGGGAATGGGGGTTACGGTCAGTACATCACACGTCATTTTATGCCGCTTCTTCGTCGTCAGGGGAAGAACTCCTCGCATTTCTCCCCTACTCCATCGTGAGGTCCCACTCATGGGCTACAGTCCTTCATGAAACTGCTCCGACATGGGTCATTTCTTCCACGGGGTGCAGTCCCTCCAGAACGGCTGCTCCAGTGGGCTCTCCATGGGCCACAGCCTCCATCAGGCCTCCACCTGCCCCGGTGTGTGGTCCTCCATGGGCTGCAGGTGAATCTCTGCTCCTCTGTGGACCTCCATGGGCTGCAGGGGGACAGCCTGCTTCACCATGGTCATCACCACAGGCTGCAGGGGAATCTTGGCCAGGAGCAGCATTACTCCTCCCCCTCTTTCTGAACTGACCTTGGTGTCTGCAGCCTTTCCTCTCACAAGAAAAGTTCTTCACAACAGGCAAGCAGATGCCTCTCAAGTTCTCTTCGCATCTCATCTCCTCTCCACTTCTTGCAGCCGAGTCGGGCCCAGTCAGCCGCCTGGCGGGAGGCCAGAGGGTGAGACCTGCAAGGCCCACAAGGCTCACGTCTCTCCCTCTCTGCCCCAGCTCAGCTCCTTCACATCTTCTCTTCTTTTTTTTTTTTTTTTCTTTTTTCTTTTTTTTTTTTTTCCCCTGCTTAAATACGTTATCACAGCAGCGTTATCATGGGACATTCTGCTACCAATTGGCTTGGCCCTGGCCAGCAGCGGGTTCACCCTAGGCCCAGCCAAGTCCACTGAACAAAGGGGAACAACTTCTAGAAGCTTCTTACAGAAGCTGCCACCGTAGCCCCCCCCTCACTAAATAAAACCAGAACACCTTTATAAATCTATTTTGAGGAATCTCAAAATATTATTACTGGACTTTTTCACTCTTGTCCTCAAAGAAAATATGACTTTTGGGGAACTGATTGATAAAATTATCTTTGTTTAATTATGAGATATTAAGCATGACAAAAAATATATTTTTAAGTCAGAAATATTGCTTGCATTTTTGCTCTTAATGCAAAAATCAAATACTTAAAAAAACCTTTTAATTTCTCAAAGCTACAAATTGTTCTTTCTGTCATCAGAATCATTTTCCCTATCCCCATGTACTTGGGTGGAGCACTTCAGAATATGGTTTCTGTAAACAAACAAATTGAACAATTGCTTTGTAAACAACTGAAGAGAGCTGCAAGCACCATAATTCCCAACTCATCCAGCCTGCAAGATAGGACTCCTCCAATTGTCTCTCTTGTTGCAAACAGTTTTTTATCTACCACAGAGACTACTGATTACTTTCATAAAATTTAGTAAAATTATTATTAGTTAAACTTAGAATTTTCTCACTACAATGGCATGTTCAAATTGGAAACATAGGTTTTGTATCATCTGAGCTTTCAAAGAGGGATTCTTGAGTATTACTAACATATTTTTTCTCCATTAAGTTCATTCTGCCTTTCACTTAAACAGACAAACTAACTGCAAGTGTACTTGTTTGCCTAAAAGGGCAATGATTTCTTTCAAGGAAAGACTGATTTATATTTAAACTACTGGGTCCCCTCAGCAGTAAGCGAGAGATTACATTACGTGTTCAGTTTATCACACATTTGTAAAGCTTACCACACAGTAATAACTCCACATGTTCTACAATTGCAATAATATTTGGTTGCAGAAAATTATTCAGTTTAGAGCCAGCATAAATATCCAAAGTATACAGTTTTCCTCCATTTTATGGATGGGCTATCACATGTACTGCAGCTATACTGGTTCTGCTGTACAATGCAATTCCTTGAACTTGTAAACTACCCCAAATCTCCTCTTATCAAAACTATTAAGGGTAGGCACTTCCAGAATTTCAAGTGCAGATACAACTATTACTAGAAAGTATACATTTGGGTGAATGTTTCATTGCTACTAAGCCATCACAAAGTCAACAATGATTTTATGCAGCCAGCTTCTTGTCTCACTTTACACAGACATACTCTAAAAAACACTCTGTCGTAGTTCAGCCCCAATTGGGACCAGACTACGCAGACTCTCTCTCACTCCCCCCACCCTCCGAGAGAATAGGGGGAGATGATATAAGAAAAACAGCTCAAGGTTTGAGATAAGGACAGGGAGAAATACTTAAAGTTACCATCACGGGCAAAACAGACTTGACTTGGGGAAAAACACTCATTTATTTCTAAAACTAGCAGGAGAATGAGACAGGAAACAAGATAACCTCCCCCCACCCCTCCATCTTCCCAGGCTTAACATTATCTCTACTACCTCACCTCCCGAGCGGCACGGGGGAGGGAAAAAGGGAATGGGGGTCACGGTCAGTTCATCACACGTTGTTTTATGCCGCTGTATCATCGTTGGGGGAAGAACTCCTCGCATTCCTCCCCTGCTCCAGCGTGGGGTCCCTCCCACGGGCCACAGTCCTTTGTGAAACTGCTCCAGCGTGGGTCATCTCTTCCACAGGGTGCAGTCCCTCTAGAACAGTTGTCCCAGCGGGCCCTCCACGGGCCACAGCCTCCTTCAGGCCTCCACCTGCTCCTGTGTGGGGTCCTCCACGGGCTGCAGGTGGATCTCTGCCCCTCCGTGGACCTCCATGGGCTGCAGGGGGACAACCCGCTCCACCATGGTCTTCACCACGAGCTGCAGAGGAATCTTGGCCAGGAGCCGCATTACTCCTCCCCCTCCTTCTTCACTGACCTTGGCGTCTGCAGCCGTTCCTTACAACAGGCTGGCAGACGCCTCTCAGGATCCTTTTTACATCTTATTCACTTCAACTTCTCATCTCCTCTCCACTTCTTGCAGCCAGGCCGGGCCAAGTTGGGCCCAGTCGGCTGCCCGGCAGGAGGCCAGAGGGTGAGGCCTACAAGGCCCATGAGGCTCGCGCCTCTCCCTCTCTGCCCCCTGCTCAGCTGCTTCACATCTCTCCTCTCTTTTTCTGTTTTCCCCTTCTTAAATAAGTTATCGCAGAGGCGTTATCACGGGACATTCTGCTACCAATCGGCTCGGCCTTGGCCAGCAGCAGGTCTGCCCTAGGCCCGGCCGAGTCCACTAAACAAAGGGGAGCGACTTCTAGCAGTTTCCTACAGAAGCTACCACCTTAGGCCCCCCCCTCGCTAACAAAACCAGAACACACTCCTAAAACTTTTGCCAGAAAAAAGACTCCCACTAACAACAAACAGACACTGCTATTTGACTTGCCCACATTAAAATTTGAATCATAATATCAACAGAAACCTATTAAAAATGCTTGTCTGGCATAGCTGTGTTAAGCACAATACTTAATAGCAATTTCAGGACACCTAAAAATATACCTGATGCTACGGTACTTTGAAGCATGCTATTGAATATCCTCCCCCCCTCATTTCGATTACTGTAAGGAATTGCATAGCTGGTTAACTGAGAATAAAATAGTCTTGTATTTGGACAGAAATCATATTGCTACAGCAGTCATTTGGAACTGATAAAACTTTAAATCAGGCTTCCCAGATGAGACCTGGTTTTCTCAAAAACACTTTGTACTAAAGCTAGTTTATCCAAGGTATTAAAAAATTCATGTTCAGAAGGGTATAATTTTGGTTCAGCCTGCAGCATGCTGTAGGAGCCACATGCTAGGTGCTGGAATGTTTGTATAAACACTTACAGGAGTATTTATATTCTTGTTCACAACATCAGTGCTGACGCGGAAGTCACGGACACTGCACATGACCAATATGATCAAGCAAATGCCGATTTATTGTTGATACATCCCGATTAATATAGCCCTTCTAATTCCGTATCACGCGCAAGCTCTCTACTAATTGGTTAACTATATCATGCACGCGCTCTTAGCTAAAATATGATTGGTTAAGTCTCTATGTTCACGCGCACGGCTCTCTCCACCTGCACCCTGCTTCACTTTCAGCCCCCAGTCACGTATGCCAGCTGTTTTCCTTCTTCTCCAGGTTGCTTCATTTACTTTCTCACAGGAAGCTTCATTACTTTCTCACAGGCGGCCTCATTATTTTCTCACAGGTGGCTTCAGTACTTTCTTACAGGCAGCTTCAGTACTTTCTCACAAGCAGCTTCAGTGATGTCCTTGAGGCCTGCTGCTCACAAACATAACAATTCCATTTGGTCTGGATTGTTCACTAAGTGCCCCTGATACTCCAGATATCCAACACATCAGCATGCAGAAGACAATTTAGGCAGTGTTGGGTGAGATCACTTTGCAGTGGTTCAGGTTATTCAATCCACAGAAGACCCAACCTTTTATGCCCAGCAATTACTAATCCACCCCACACATGTTTGGTTCCATAGGGTTTCATCCTATCACCAGCCCAGTTCTGCATTGATTATGTATGGATCTACCTAGGCAGGCTACAATCAGTGCAGCTGGGAATCTTTCACTGTATCTCCTTTTGTGCTGAATTTGGATTCCATAGTTTCCTTGTTTTCCCAACATCAACCTGAACTGAGATCATGTCTGACGACCAGCAGATACAGGCTCAGGAAAATTATACTGCAAGGCAGAAAAAGCACAAAGCAACTCCTGGAAGTTTGCAAACCTCTTCTTCACTTAACTCAAGGTCTTATTAAATATCACTGCTTGAAGACCACCCAGGGATAGCAATAAATCAGAGTACTCCCTGCCTTAAAGGTTCTGGTGCTTGACCCAATTCTTACCAAAAAAATATGACATCAGTTGAATTCCTAACCTTACATTTCAGCTCACTAGCAACAGAATGCCTGTGGTTCTCAAAAAGCTTTGGCTCTTTAAAATGTAATAGTCCAGCTTATCGGCTGAGTAACTTCTACTTCCAACATCCCTGGTTCCAAGGTTAACTAGGCCTCTCACGTATGCAGTTTCCAGGTTAGTGATGGGATCCTGTGGTGGCTTAGTCCTCGTCACCACAGTTTCTCGCTCAGCCTCCCCCTCCCCAGTGGGATCAGGAAGAGAAACTGGGAAGAAAGGAAAACTCATGGGTTGAGATGAAGACAGTTTACTAAAATAGCAAAGGAAAACTACAATAATAACAGAATATAAGGATAATAACATATACAAAATTAACAATGTACGATTTCTCACCACCCAATGTCCCAATGACCGATACAGCCCATCCCGAGCAGTGATCATGGAAACAAAACCAAGCAGCAAGCAAAGGAGTGAAAGGGAGCCAGCAAGGTAGAGGGAATGATGCCAGCAAGCAAGCGAGAGGTGGAAGAAGATGAAAATAGATGCAAAGGATGCCCCCTCCCATGGGCAACCCCTGCTTATATACAGAGCATGACATTTATGGCATGAAATACTCCCTTTGGCCAGTTTGGGTCAATTTGTCTGTCTGTCTTTCTCCCAGCTTCCTGCATCTGCACATTAGCAAGACTTGGAAAGGTGGACAGTATCCTTGGTCTCATTAACAACAATTCGTATCATCAGAGTGTTTTTATCAACATTCTTCACATCTGAAATCCAAAACACACCAGCTACTAAGAGGAAAATTAACTCCATCCCTGCTAAAACCAGGACAGATCCACATGCACTGAAGTGCCACATCCTTGGCAGCAGCATCGCAGCAGCTCACTTCTCTCCAGGCACCTTGGGTTCTCTTCAGAGACACTCCTCAGTAGTTGTTTCACTTGCCACAAAATTGTCACCTTTTTAAAGTGTGGGAAACAACCACAGGTCAGGCTGATTGGGTGCTACCTAACCCACTTCTGCTTAGTGAAACAAATCCCCTGCACATATAATTTCCCTGTGAGAAGATTTGTTGTCTTCATGGACCCCCATACTTAAAAACCCTCTGGCAGCTTGGGGGCAGAGGCCCTGGAAGGAAGCACTAGGTTCAGGCTAGTGGAGAGCAGTCAGGGGAGCTTCTGTGCAGGGCTATAGAAGCAAATGGGCCCCACCAGGGTGACAGGCTGACAGGGGGTTAACAGCAAGGCCAGAGCCACGGCAAACAAAGCCAGCGCTTCCTCAGAAGCTGCCTGAAGCAGAGGCTGCTGCCATGAGCCACGGTACAAGCACGACAGAAGTGGCAGATTTCACCCTGAACGGCCCGCTTCGACTGGGCAGCCGCTGCTCAGCTGACCCCAGGGGAAATCGGATGGCAGTAACCCCGCTCCCTTCCCCCCCCGCAGAGCCGCCGAGCTCCAGTCCCGGCTCCACCCCCTAACGGCCACGGCCCGTCACTCGGCCTTCCCAGCATACAGCGCGCGATAGCCGAATGGCCGCGCTGTAGGTTCGAGGGAAGGGGCGGGGCATCACCCTTCCCCCCGCTCACCACGGGAGAGCGAGAGATGGCGAGCGTGGCCGGCGAAGAAGGGGCGGGGCGCGAGGCTCCGCCTACCTCACTCCTCTGGGGAAACCAGGGCGACAGCCAGTGGGGAAGGCGGGGCTTCGGGAGGCCGCGGGGCGGGGTCGGCGCTGAGTTGCCTCAGCGCCACTGCCACTTGTAAACAGATCCTGTCCCACGTGATGTGCGTGAAGTACCTGTGTGGGGGTACTGGGCATTATCCGTCGCGGTGGCAGGTTGATGACCAGAGGTGGTAGGGGCGGGATTTCTCGGCAGTGGGCGCGCAGCGGATACTGAGCAGAGAGGAAGTGATTCCTCTCTGTCCTTCCCCACCCCCGCCGCCTCGGTTGGGATCCAGCGCATCCTCCCCTTTCAGTGCCTTCCCCGTCCTCCCGTCGCTAAGATGGCTGATGGTGGACAGTGAGGCAAGGCTGCGGGGAGCTGTTGTCGGACAGGACAGGACAGGACACGACACGACACGACACGAGTGGGGAGTGTGGTGTGTGCGTGGGAAGCCGTGCAGCGTCATGTCCGCCTTCACTCTGGAAGAAACGCTGGAGGCTGACTGGGTGGCCGTGAGGCCTCACGCCTTCCAGGAGCAGGAGAAGCGTAAATTCGTCTTCATCGTAGCCTGGAACGAGATCGAGGGCAAGTTTGCTATCACCTGCCACAACCGTACGGCCCAGCGCCAGCGCAGCAGCTCCCGCGAGTTCTACCGCGGTGGCCCCACCGGCCCCGAGGCTAGAGCCGCCCCCAAGACCGGCAGCCCCACGGTGAGCAGGGGCTCGGTCTGGGGCACGGACTCCGGCCTGGCGCGCGGCTCCTCGCATCTCCGCGCCGAGGCGGGGCTGTGGGGATACAAGCGGGGCGCGGCGGCCGAGGCGCTGCCGAAGACCCCGCTGCGCGCCAAGAGCAGCCCGACCCGGAGGCCGCTGCGGGGCCCAGAGGCAGCAGCTGCCGCCGAAGAGATAGAAGCGCTGGAGCTGGGGAAGGAAGAGGCCGCTTCGCTGTCGCTGCCGCCCTCGCCGCTGCAGGCAGCTGAGTCGGCCGCTCCCGATGCGGAGCCCGTGGGGGTGGAGTGCAGCTGGGCCGGCCTCTTCTCCTTCCAAGACTTGCGGGCTGTGCACCAGCAACTGTGTTCGGTGAACTCGGAGCTGGAACCCTACCTGCCTGCTTTCCCCGAGGAGCCCTCGGGCGTGTGGACGGTGCTGTTCGGAGCCCCGGAGCTATCCGAGCAGGAGATGGACGCTCTCTGCTACAAACTGCAAGTTTACTTGCTCCATAGCTTGGATACTTGCGGCTGGAAGATTCTTTCGCAGATACTCTTTACTGAGACTGACGACCCCGAAGAGTATTATGAGAGCCTGAGTGAGCTGCGACAAAAGGGGTACGAGGAGGTGCTGCAGCGGGCCCGCAGGCGAATCCAGGAGGTGAGGTTACCGCATGGTCCAGATATCTCCACCTTAGTGTTACCTTTTCCTTACTCTGTGACATCTTATTTAGTTATTCTCTCCAGCTGCTCCCCTCTACCTTTGCAGAATTGATCGATCCACGGGACAAAAAAAAGTACAGGAAAACTATTTAGTTTAAAAAAAAAAACCAAAACAAAACAAAAAAAGGCAAGCTTTGAGAATCAAAGTAAGAAAATGAGACTCAACCTTTCCAAGGTCTCTAGGGCCAAGATTTAAGGTGTGGATTTCCTTAGTCATCTAAGTATGACTCTGTGCAACTGAACGTAGATGTTTGTGAACAAGAATCTGATGGATTTGGCAAGATCTTGCTCCCAGACTTTTGTTCTTGTGTTGCTTTATACCAGGATGTGTTGGAGTCTGAATTTTTCTGTTTAATGGGAGCAGCAACATGTGGTGTTTATTTTGACAGTGCAATTTATGCACTTGAGGCCAAAAAGTTCTAGATTCTTACAGGCTCTGGGTGCTGAATCTGCTATTTCAAATGAGATGAGTAACTACGACTTTTGTTCAGCTAGTAAGTTCTTAGAGTTGGGATTTTAACAAGTAAGCTATCTGGTTCTAGCGAGTATTTACTGTGTTGCCATTGCTAGTGTCTGACAAGACTTGTATGTTTCAGAACATGCCATCTATTTTTCCCATACCATATACTGTTTAGATGAAAGTAGTTGAGGAGGTTCTGCTAACTTCTAGCATCAGTGTGTGAGAATTTTTTCACATCTTTGTGGACTGAGGTATATGAGGACTCATTTTCCCAGTGAAAAAGGAGAATTTTGCACTTGTTTTTATGTTTCGGTGGCCTTGGTCCAGAATGTACCTGGATCTATCTAGGTATGACTGTGTGTATGAATTGTGTTATGGATTTTTTTATTTTTGCAAACACCATCTAAATTCTGTTGTATGGATATAGATCAAGTTTGGCTGCTTCAGCTGCCCACATATATCCTAGAGATATTGTGTGTCCAAAAATGTGTGGTGGTGAACATTTTGGGGTTTTTTTTTCCCTCAATGGAATATGAGTGTATGTGCTTGCTGGTTTTGATGGTATAGTTTTGAGTCTTTGTAGGATTTGGGCCTAGCTTTTCCTTAGTGACTGGAGTTACAGAGTATGAGAAAATTGTTGTTTTATCAGTGATGAAATCGTGATAAGGGCATCTCAGTATAGCATTGTCAAATATAAGTTTATTTCCAAACTATTGTGTTAGGATATATCATTGTGATTTTTTTTTTTTTTTTCATGGCTGTTTAAAGGGCTGAATTAATCCTCATTAATTTTGATATGCAGCCGGTAATTAGTCTAATAGTTTTCTGCAGTAGTTTTAGTCCAGAGAATATGAAAGCATATTGTCATCCACTTTTTTTCTTTGAGTGCATTAATGCTTGGGAGCGTGTGCTTAGATTCATTTGGCCTTCAGCTCAGCAGTTTTTATAAGGAGCTGAGCAGGACAAGAGAAGTTCCCGTTAAACGTGTGGAGTTTAGGAGCTGGGTACCTAACTCAAAGCGCATGGTATTTCTGAGGATTTGCTAAATTGGAATTACTGCGCAAGAACTACTTGTTTCTTGGAGAATCTTAACTTTTATTTTGTTAGCACCAGTACTATCAGAAAAAAAAAAAACAGTTATCAAGAGGCAACACAAGCTTTATCCATCAGGATCTCTAAACTACAACATCTTATTCTCTGTTAATGTTCAGAACTTGGTGCAGACAAAATGGCAGAGCGTATTTGTGTAGTTGACTGCAGTACAACCTTCCTTTCCCATGATAACCAATCCAGTAGTGTACCTAAAGTCAGTACAGCTGTACTACTGCCAGTTGTGTAAATTGATTGTGTAAATAAACCAGTTTATTTTCACGGCAGTTAATAATTGCTACCCTCTGTAATAGGCATTTTTATCTCTGTCTCAATTATAAACCTTTAATAAACCAGAAAAATGTTGCAAGTAGAAACAGATCCAAGATGAGGAAGAAAAATAGTTGTAGAGCAACTGTATGACCTGAAATCAATTTCTACTGCATAATTTGCAGTTTTGAAATAGGACATATTTTTATTATTTCAAATAAAACTATTAATTTTGGAATAACTTAAGAACAGTTAATTTATGTTAAAGTAAAAACTTGTATCTGAAGGAGTAAATATTGTTCTACTTCATTTTTGAAAACTAATAAACAGTTGTTTGGAGCCCTTGTTCATTAAGTTTATGCCTGTTTAAAAAAAAAAATCCGCCATAAGGATACTGTGATACATTTTCAGATAAGCAGAATTAAATCAGAATTAAATGTGGAATGGTTCTCTCCCTCCTCTTTTCTGCAAATAATAAAAATCCAAATCACATGGATATTTTTTTTTCAAAGTGTTTCAGTGAGTTTCTGAAATGTGTTCTATTTATGTAAATACATGTTACAAGTTAAACAATTATGATGTGATACTTACGGAAGACATGGATGTATGGTAGATGGGCTATATCACTTGAGATCCTGGGGCCCTTATAGCAGCAAGGATAATTAAATATGCAACAGCTTAATCATATGGTGGACTTAAAGTTGCTGAAAATCTAAGGTGTGATTACATAGCATTTTAAAATACATGCTTTAAAATGGCTTCTAGGAATTCAGTGTTTAAAGGATATTAGACCACATTATAACAGTATTTGCTTCTCTCTTTTTAGTCTGTATATTAAAACCTTCTAAGTCTGAAGCAAAATAACAATTTACATTTTAATTGGAAATCTTTTATCTTTTACCCTTCTTCCATTTGATATCTTCTTGAGTAAATTTTTTTTCTTTTCTACTGCCCTTCCCTTTTACTTCTGTTTATAGGTAGCTGCAGAGATGTATAGAATTGTGATTGTAGGTTAATTAGATTTATGGCATACATATGTAGATAGACTTCATGCGTTGTTTTATTAATGCCTTCTTAGTTTGACAAGAGCTAGCTGGAGGTGATAAATACTGCTGCTGTATCTGAAATCAGTAGAATGCTTAAAATAATGTACATTTCTTGTAAACATGTACAAATGATATGTACACAAAGAAAATGACATCTGCTTGAAAAACTAGATCTTCCTTGACAGAACTTGTCTTACATGAAAAATAAGAGTACATTCTATAGAATATAGCAATACTGTTTGATATGACTCTTAGTAAGCTTAGACTTAATTTTTAGAAACTGAAGACAGCAGCTTGCCAGTCTCATAGTTCATTTCCCTATCTAAATACATGCCTTTTATTTGTGTTTAACTTTGTCTTCTTGCATATTTACTCAATTTTTCCAGCATTATTTTCTTTCTCTTGAATTGAATATCCTGCTTTCAAGTCAATGCCTTTTAATACTGCTTTCTAAATCCAGGAACTATTTTTCCCCTCTGTTTCTGGCTGAGATAGTATTACACAGGCAGGTTTAGAATTTGAAAGCAGATTTTCTATAGTCATTGCATCTTCTTACATTTCTTTCTATATGTTTTGGTTTTGTTTATTGAGGGGGGGGGGCTAAGGTGGTAGCTTCTGTAGGAAACTGCTAGAAGTCGCTCCCCTTTGTTCAGTGGACTCGGCCGGGCCTAGGACAGACCTGCTGCTGGCCAAGGCTGAGCCAATTAGTAGCAGAATGTCCTGTGATAACGCCTCTGGGATACAGTATTTAAGAAGGGGAAAACAGGGAAAAAAAAAAAAAAAGACGAGAAGATGTGAAGCAGCTGAGCGGGGGGCAGAGAGAGGGAGGCGTGAGCCTTTTGGGCCTTGCAGGCCTCACCCTCTGGCCTCCCGATAGGTGGCTGACTCGGCCCGGCCCGGCTGCAAGAAGTGGAGAGGAGATGTAAATGAGATGTAAAAAGGATCCTGAGAGGTGTCTGCCAGCCTGTTGTAAAGAATTTTCTCTTGTGAGAGGAATGGCTGCAGACACCAAGGTCAGTGAAGAAGGAGGGGGAGGAGTAATGCTGCTCCTGGCCAAGGTTCCCCTGCAGCCTGTGGTGAAGACCATGGTGGAGCAGGTTGTCCCCCTGCAGCCCATGGAGGTCCACAGAGGGGCAGAGATCCACCTGCAGCCCATGGAGGACCCCATGTCAGGGCAGGTGGATGCCTGAAGGAGGCTGTGGCCCATGGAGGGCCCGCTGGGACAGCTGTTCTGGAGAGACTGCACTCCGTGGAAGAGATGACCCACGCTGGAGCAGTTTCACGAAGGACTGTGGCCTGTGGGAGGGACCCTACGATGGAGCAGGGGAGGAATGTGAGGAGTTCTTCCCCCGACCATGAAGCAGCAGCGTAAAACAATGTGTGATGGACTGACCATAAACCCCATTCCCTCTTCCCCCCTGTGCTGCTCCAGGGTGGGGAAGGTAGTAGAGATAATGTTAAGCCCGGGAAGAGGGAGGGGTGGGGGGAGGTTATCTTGTTCCCTGTCTCATTATCCTGCTAGTTTTAGTAATAAATGAATAGTTTTCCCCAAGTCGAGTCTGTTTTGCCTGTAACGGTAACTTTAAGGATTTCTCCCTGTCCTTATCTCAAACCTTGAGCCTTTTTTCCTTATATCATCTCCCCCAGTTCTCTCGGAGGGTGGGGGGAGTGAGAGAGAGACTGCGTAGTCTGGTCCCAATCAGGACTGAACTACGACACTATAATATGACAAGACATTGCTTACAGATGATTAGTGAAGTTTATGTTGTTCTTTATATATGTAAATATTGCTACCACAGAGCTGGAGAAGCTACTGAAAAGTAGAGGTTTTCAAAAATGACTGCACCGACCCTTTTTCCTCTTTGAGGAGGTGCTTTTAGAATTATAGAATGGTTAGGGTTGGAAGGGACCTTCAAAGGTCATCTAGTCCAACCCCCCTGCAAGGAGCAGGGACATCCCCGACTAGATCAGGTTGCTCAGAGCCTCATCCATCCTGGCCTTGAACGTTTCCAGGGATGGGGCCTCCACCACCTCTCTGGGCAACCTGTTCCAGTGTTCTACAACTCGCATTGTAAAAAATTTTTCCTAATATCTAATCTAAATCTACCTCCCTCTATTTTGAAACCATTACCCCTAGTCCTGTCACAACAGGCCCTACTGAACAGCCTCTCCCCATCTTTCTTGTGGGCCCCTGTCGTAGTTCAGCCCCGATCGGGACCAGCCTACGCAGTCTCTCTCTCGCTCCCCCCACCCTCCCAGAGAATAGGAGGAGATGATATAAGGAAAAATGGCTCAAGGTTTGAGATAAGGACAGGGAGAAATCCTTAAAGTTACCATTACGGACAAAATAGACTTGACTGGGGGAAAAACACTCATTTATTTCTAAAATTAGCAGGAGAATGAGACAGAGAACAAGATAACCTCCCCCCACCCCTCCCTCTTCCCGGGCTTAACATTACCTCTACTACCTCACCACCTGAGCGGCACTGGGGGGGGGGGGGGGGGGGGGGGGAAGGGAATGGGGGTCGCGGTCACTTCATCACGTGTTGTTTTATGCCGCTGTTTCATGGTCGGGGGAAGAACTCCTTGCATTCCTCCCCTGCTCCATTGTGGGGTCCCACCCCTACGCCACAGTCCTTCGTGAAACTGCTCCAGCGTGGGTCATCTCTTCCACGGGTGCAGTCTCTCCAGAACAGCTGCCCCAGTGGGCCCTCCACGGGCCACAGCCTCCTTCAGGCCTCCACCTGCTCCGGCGTGGGGTCCTCCACGGGCTGCAGGTGGATCTCTGCCCCTCCGTGGACCTCCATGGGCTGCAGGGGGACAACCTGCTCCACCATGGTCTTCACCACGAGCTGCAGAGGAATCTTGGCCAGGAGCCGCGTTAATCCTCCCCCTCCTTCTTCACTGACCTTGGCGTCTGCAGCCATTCCTCACAACAGGCTGGCAGACGCCTCTCAGGATCCTTTTTACATCTTATTCACTTCAACTTCTCATCTCTTCTCCAATTCTTGCAGCCAGGCCGGGCCGAGTTGGGCCCAGTCGGCTGCCCAGCAGGAGGCCAGAGGGTGAGGCCTGGAAGGCCCACAAGGCTCGCGCCTCCCCCTCTCTGCCCCCCGCTCAGCTGCTTCACATCTCTCCTCCTCTTTTTCTGTTTTCCCCTACTTAAATACATTATCGCAGAGGTGTTATCACAGGACATTTTGCTACCACTTGGCTTGGCCTTGGCCAGCAGTGGGTCTGCCCTAGGCCCGGCCGAGTCCACTAAACAAAGGGGAGCAACTTCTAGCAGTTTCCTACAGAAGCTACCGCCTTAGGCCCCCCCCTCACTAACAAAACCAGAACAGCCCCCTTGAGGTACTGGAAGGCTGCTATAAGGTCTCCTTAGAGCCTCCTCTTCTCCAGGCTGAACAGCCCCAACTCAGGTTGTGATGAACAGGGGTTTGGCCTCTTCTTCCAGGCAACAAACAGGACCCGAGGAAATGGCCACAAGTTGTACCAGAGGAGGTTTAGATTGGACTTGAGGAAAAACTTTTTCTCTCAAAGAGTGGTAAGGCACTGGAACGGCCTGCCCAGGGAGGTGGTGGAGTCTCCGTCCCTGGCAGTGTTCAAGAGGCAGCTTGATGAGAAGCTACAGGATATGGTTTAGTAGCTGTGGCAGCAATGGTAGTGGGAAGACGGTTGGACTAGATGATCTTATAGGTCCCATCCAACCATGTGATTCTATGATTCTATGATTCTAAAAACTCTCTCAGCCTGTCCTCATAAGAGAGGTGCTCCAGCCCTTTTATCATCTTCGTGGCCCTCCTCTGGACCCTCTCCAACTGGTCCATGTTCTTCTTATGTTGGGGGCTCCAGAGCTGGATGCAGCATTCCAGGTGGGGTCTCACCAGGGCAGAGTAGAGGGGGAGAATCACCTCACCTTGCTGGCCACGCTCCTCTTGATGCAGCCCAGGATGTGGTTGGCTTTCTGGGCCACAAGGGTGCATTGCCTGCTCACGTTGAGCTTCTCGTCCACTAACACTCCCAAGTCCTTCTCCTCAGGGCTGCTCTCAATACATTCTCTGCCCAGCCTGTATTTGTGCCTGGGATTGCCACAACCTAAGTGAAGGACCTAGAAACATACCATTGCAGTGCACCAGGAAATTGCTGTTATGGGTGAGAATGTCAGTCAAAGTGAGGGCTTGGTCATCTAACTTGTTTATTTTTTCAGGAGATGAAAACTTAGCCATAAGGAATATGGTAGGGAGCGAAGAAAGATAAGATAGGAGAGGGAAGGAGGATGATGATATTCTTAAGCTACATAATGACTAACTCATTGATGTTATGTATATATATCTGAGCTGTTGCTTTGAACGTGTGGTGAGTTGACCTTGGCTGGATCCCAGGTGCCCACTAAACTGTTCTATCACTCTCACTCCTCAGCTGGCCGGGGAGAGAAAATATGATGAAAAGCTTGTGGGCTGAGATAAGGACAGGGACATCACTTGGCAATTACCATCAAGGGCAAAATAGACTCAACTTGGGGAAAATTAATTTAATTTATTACCAGTCAAATTAGAGTAGGGTAATGAGAAAATAACACTAAATTTTAAAACACCTTCCTCCCACCTCTCCCTTCTTCCCAGGTTCAACTTCACTCCTGATTTTTTTCTACTTCCTCCCCCTGAACTGCACAGGGGGATGAGGAATTGGGGTTGCTGTCAGTTCATTACATGTTGTCTCTGCCACTCCTTCCTCCTCAGAGGGAGGACTCCTCACACTCTTCCCCTGCTCCAGTGTGGAGTCCCTCCCATGTGAGACAGTCCTCCATAAACTGCTCCAGCATGGGTCCTTTCCACAGGGTCAGAGGTCCTACTAGGAGCATGCTGCAGCACAGGCCCTCCATGGGGTCACAGCCTCCTTCAGGTGCATCCACCTGCTCTGGCGTGGGGTCCTCCATGGGCTGCAGGTGGATATCTGCTCCTCCATGGACCTCCATGGGCTGCAGGGAGAGAATCTGCCTCACCATGGTCTTTACCACAGGCCGCAGGGGAATTTCTGCTCCAGTGCCTGGAGCACCTCCTCCCCCTCCTTCTCCACCGACCTTGGTGTCTTCTGCAGGGTTGTTTCTCTCACATATTCTCACTCCTCTCTACCAGCTACTGTTCCACTGCAGGTGTTTTGTTTTGGTTTATTTTCCCTTCTTAAATATATTATCACAGAGGTGCTACCACCCTCGCTGATTGGCTCAGCCTTGGCCAGTGGCAGGTCCATCTTTGAGCCAACTGACATTGACTCTGTTGGACATGGGGGAAACTTACAGCAACTTCTCATAGAAGCCACCCCTGTAGCTCCTCCGCTACTAAAACTTTGCCATGCAAACCCAATACAGAATGCAAACTGCAAAATAGGAGTTAGCAGAATACGGTTGCATTGTGGGATGTTGAGCCTGTTGATAGTATCTTCTAAATTGAATCATAGAATATCTCAAGTTGATATGGACTCATAAGGATCATAGCGTGTAACTCCCTCCTCTTCCTGCTTTATTTTCTCCAGAAAAGAATCAACTATTAACATTTGGTGATACAATAATGGGTGATTCTATAATGCCACAATTTATTTTCTTAGTACCATACAAAAGCAAGTGAAGCAAATGAACATGTATTGAATTCTATAGAGGAGCCTGCACCTAGAACATATATTGTGATTTTTGGGCATCTGGAGTACTGAGGAGTTGCTAGTAATAATACAATTACATTGTTTCTTCTCTCTATCCCAGAAAAAAAAACCCAAAACCAAACCCTAGATAAAGTCAAGTAAGTTTATTTTTAAAAATTTGTCACAAGTTGTTGTTAATTTACTATATAGTAAAAACTTATAAATAAGATATTCTGCTGTTGTAAACATTTTACTGTGTTAAAAATTGAGCGTTCAGAAGTTTTGTCCTCTTAATGGGGTGTATGAGGCTAATAGCAACTGTAGGTTTAACCATGTAATATAAACTGATCTAGATTAGAAGACTGAGAGTTTTTGAGGATGGGAGCCTGTTGGGGACGACGAGTATCAGAAGCCATGGGAATGAGAAACAAGGGACTTTCTGAGAGAAGGAAAACAAGATAAAGGACATCTGGTGGTGGTTGGACGATCGGAGGGTATATAAGCACATAAGCTGTAACAATAAATGATTTTCGCTTAGCATGTGGGGGGGTCTGTGACTACATTCCCACACAGATGGCGCCCGAACAGGGACTTGTTAGAAGTAGTGAAGATTAGAAGACTGTGATTCCAGTGGGAACGCCCGGCTGATTGGTAGGAAGCCTGCACAGCGAATTTGTTACCTCGAGGAAGGGAGGTAAGCGGCCGGGAAGGAGGGGGAGCATGGCTCCAAAAAGAAACCTAGCCAAACTGGGGAAGTCTGTGCAGTATCCGTTACCTTGAATAAGGGAGGTAATGTGGCTAGGAATGACAAGAAGCACTGCTTCAAAGGAACATAAATCAATTTTAACGACTCTAACAAAGGTGTTAGAGGAACAGAACTGTGCTATTAATAACACTGACTTGAAGAGTTTGTTGATTTGAGTGTCTGCTCACATATCAGATGCTAACACCTCCAATATATACACGGTGGGCACCTGGGACAGTGTAAATGTTGATCTATGGGACTGTGCAACGCAGGGTGACCCTGCTGCTCAAAGGTTATTACCAGTGTGGCGTGTAATGTGTGAAGCCTTAAAGAATCACACGCAGAAAGGGGATCCGACAGCACCCGTTACCCCGTCCGTTCCTCCGCCCATGGAAACAAAGACTAACAGCGAGCCGGAAAATCCCTTTGATCCAGGTCCCATAGATCCGGAAAAGGAACCCTCAGTCTTTGGAGCTTCCTTGTTATAGAGGTGGCATGTTTGTGTGCGTGTCCTTCCTGTCGACAGTGTCATGCTTTTTTTTGTGTGCTTGTGTGTCCTTTGTGTCAATGGTGTCATATTTTTGTTACTGTTCAGTGTTGTTGGTGTGGACGTAAGCTTATTCCAGCTGATTTATATTTGTGCTATAGCTGAGTGTTCTGGTGTATGCGGTGTCGCAGGTCGACCCCATTGGAACAAGTGATACATCCAGGTTGGTATTGTTGCCATGCAAGGCGCAGCGTTAAGTTATAAGATCTTTAAGTGGAAATGGACAGACAGTGCAAACAGACAAATTAACAGATTATAGTCCGGAGGAAATGAAAAGTTTCCTAGACAGGTATAGGCAGTCTGTGTGTGTGCGTATAAGCATGAAGTAAATGGTATGGAATAAGGGGTGAATACTGTCTTGGTTTTAGCAGGGATGGAGTTAATTTTCCTCTCAGAAGCTTTGGATTTTGTGTGTGAAGAATGTTGATAAAAACACTCTGATGATCAGGGTTGTTGTTAATGAGACCAAGGACACTGTCTGGCTTTCCAAGTCTCGTTAACGTGCAGGTGCAGGAAGCTGGGCCAAAGACAGACAGAGCATTGGTCATTTGGAGACCGAGTGGTGAGAAATTCTACATTATTCATTTTGTATATATTAACGTCCATATATTTTGTTATTGTTGTAGGTTTCCTCTTAGTAAACTGCAGTGTAAGGCAACGTGTGATTAGCTGACCGTGGCCCCCATTCCCTCTTCCCGCCCCCTGCCTGCCCTGTCCTGCTTGGGGTGGGGGGAAAGGAAGTGGAGATGGTGTTAAGCCTGAGAAGAGGGAGGGGTGGGGAGAGGTTATCTTGTTCCCTTTGTCATTATCCTGCTTTGGTTTTAGTAATAAATGAATAAGTTTCCCCAGGTCGGGTCTGTTTTGCCTGTAATGGTAGCTTTAAGAATCTCTCCCTTTTCTTGTCTCACACCTCAGGCCTTTTTTTTTTTTTCCTGTTATGTGCCTGGGGCCATGGCCGCTGCCAGACGCTCCCCCCATCCGGCGGGGCGGGGGCAGCTTACCCAAAAACTGACATGGTTAACAGATACTCCCATCTGGGTCGACCAGTGGCCTTTAGCAAGAGAAAACAACAACATTTGAATAAGTTACTTGACGAGCGATTACAACTTGGACACATACAGCCAACAGACAGTCCCTGGAATGCACCTGTGTTTGTAATATATTAAAAATCAGGTAAATGGCGACTCTTACAGGATTTAAGGGCAGTAAATTTGGTAATTGAGGATATGGGACCTTTGCAACAGGGGTTACCATCTCCTTCAATGATACCTCGAGATTGGAATATTATCATTATTGATTTAAAAGATTGTTTTTTCACTATGCCTTTGCATCCTGAGGATGCTCCACTATTCGTATTTTCTGTGCCTTCAAACAATATGGGAGAACCCAGTCAGCGATATCACTGGACAGTACTTCCGCAGGGTATGAAAAACAGTCCAACCATCTCCCAATGGTACGTCACACAGGCCATAGCACCAGTAAGGCACTTACATAAGAATAGCCTCATTTATCATTATATGGATGACATCCTAATTGCAGCACCTGATGATTCTCTGGTGGGCAGAGTTCTTAATGATATCACCAGTGCATTATCCTGATTTAAATTGGTTATTGCTCAAGAAAAAATTCAAAAGGTGTGTCCCTGGCAGTATCTCGGCTGACAAATTATGGAAAGAACAATTGCGCCACAAAAGTTAAAAATCCCTCAAACAGTGCTTACCTTAAATGATTTGCAGAAATTGCTGGGAGCTATCAACTGGGTACGCCCGGCTCTAGGCCTCTCTACAGAATTGCTTTCTCCACTATTCCAAATACTTAAAGGAGACTCAGATTTAACCTCTCCTAGGAGACTAATTCCAGAAGCACAAACAGCATTACAAACAGTTTTGCTACAGATCTCCATTCATTGACCCAAGCAACCAGTGCTGCAATTTTTAGGAGAATTAATGTATCCAGCAACTCATCTAAGTTGCACTCCCATAAAAAGCGCCTTGACAGTATTTACAGATGGATCAGGAAAAAACGCACAAATCTGTAATTGTTTGGAAGCAGGATGGTGAGTGGCATCATGATGTACAATTGGTAGAAGGTTCAACCCAAATTGTAGAACTTGCAGCGGTGGTACGAGCTTTGTATAAGTGGAAAGATAAATCCCTCACTATTGTCTCCGATTCTGCCTATGTGGTCAATGTAATACAATGCACTGAATGGGCAATGTTAAAGGAAATTAATAATCCTTTGTTGTATGACCAGTTTCAACAGCTATTATCGGTATTACATGTGCAGGATCATCCTTACGTTATTGTACATCTGAGAGCTCACACTTCGCTTCCAGGACCTGTCACAGAAGGTAACAGGAGAGCAGATGCTCTCACTAATGTGGCCCTCCTTCCAAACACACTCATGCAAGCTAAGCTATCCCATGAATTTTATCACCAAAACTCTGCAGCCCTTCAGCGACAATTTAAGCTGACATGGGAACAAGCTCGGGCAATTGTGCGTTCCTGTAGCAGTTGCCAAAACACAATTATGCCACCTTTATATGGGGTTAATCTGCGCAGTTTGTGCTCTCAAGAATTATGGCAATCTGATATAACTCATGTCCCATCATTGGGAGGACACAAATATGTGCATGTAACCATTGATACCCATTCCAGCTTATTGTTTGCCTCTGCTCATACAGGAGAACGTGCTCAAGATGTTTCCCAGCAGTGGACATCAGCGTTTGCTTTTATGGGGGTTCCCATGCATATAAAAACAGATAATGGGCCAGCGTATGCTTCTCGCGCAGTCCAAACCTTCCTTGCTCTTTGGGGCATCGAGCATGTTCCTGGTATCCCACATAACCCCACTAGACAGGCCATCATTGAACGTGCCCATGGCACACTTAAAAATATGTTGTTAAAACAAGAAGGGGGAATGGAAGGGAAGTCTGCAAACAAAAAGTTAGCGAAAGCAATGTATGTGCTCAATTCTCTAAATCGTTGGAGTGACAATTCTTCCCCAATACAGAAACATTTTGGATCATCTACTGTACATGAGGCCATCCGAGGGCAAGCTCCAGTGATGGCTAAGAATCTGGAAACAGGTAATTGGGAAGGACCGTTCCCTCTTATGACGTGGGGGAAAGGATATGCTTGTGTCTCTACAGGAGCAGTAAACAAGTGGATCCCTGCACGATGGGTACGACCAGCGCTCCAGGCTGCCTTGCGTTCATCGGAGTGTTAGGAAGCTGTATGGCAGCTCCATGGACATCAGTAAAGGAGAGAAGAAATGTATGGGTAACTATGGCTAATGCCATGGGACAGGATACCACTCGTCTGTCTGTATCATCTGCAAATAACCCTTTCACAACATGCTTGGTTAGCCTGCCAGATAACGGTAGGATGGCAACTCTGTATAAAACAACAGCAGCCGCGAACGCTGCGTACTGAACCACGAGAGCGAACTTTTGGGATCAGTAAAGATGGACTTCTGTCTATTTTTTAACTATTCAGGAGCTAATGTTTCTAGAGGGGTAGTGATTTTAAGTGCTTCAGAACCTATACATTGCAATGATACAGTGCGGTGTAATCATGTGAGCACTAACACGTCAAAATCCAGGACTACTCCAGTGGGCCTCCCTGATGGGGTGTTTTTCATATGTGGAGACCGTGCGTGGGCAGGGATACCCTCCCATATAAAAGGGGGCCCCTGCACCATGGGAACCTTGGAGATGTTTATACCCAATAATACAGTGATTTTACAGCATAAAAGACCTAAACGAAGTACACATAGCTTTGAATCTGACTGCCAAGACAATATAGAGTCTTGGAACCCAAGTGAAATTATTGCTGCTGCAATCTTTGCACCTGGTGTGGCAAGTGCCTAGGCATTAGCTACGCTAAATAAATTGGGCTGTTGGCTTGCTAAGCAAATAAACGAAACTGCATCGGCACTATCAACGCTGCTAACTGATATAGATTCTATATGCTACACTACTTTACAAAACAGAACCGCTGTTAGCCTGCAGAGCACATTTGACAGGCCTTGTTGCTATGCGCTGGCCACGGGTGCAGCAACATCTAGTCAGTACTCTTCTACTGAATCTGCTGAGGCTGTAGATAGAGGTGGCTCAGAGCAGAGAGAAGGGGGGACCCAGAGCGCGCGCACTCTACGAACAACAGGGGACGCCCTGAAGGTGCTGTGCCTGCCTCCTTTCTCTGCTCTGACCCAGCTGATAATCACCCTCCTGTTCGGTGGTGTCTCCAGCGTAGTTAGGTTGGTAACAGAATAGAGCAGTGTTCTGGTTTTGTTAGTGAGGGGGGGCCTAAGGTGGTAGCTTCTGTAGGAAGCTGCTAGAAGTCGCTCCCCTTTGTTCAGTGGACTCGGCCGGGCCTAGGGCGGACCCGCTGCTGGCCAAGGCCGAGCCAATTGGTAGCAGAATGTCCCGTGATAACGCCTCTGCGATAACGTATTTAAGTAGGGGAAAACAGGAAAAAGAGGAGGAGAAGATGTGAAGCAGCTGAGTGGGGGGCAGAGAGGGGGAGGCGCGAGCCTCATGGGCCTTGCAGGCCTCACCCTCTGGCCTCCCGCCGGGCAGCCGACTGGGCCCAACTCAGCCCGGCCCGGCTGCAAGAAGTGGAGAGGAGATGAGAAGTGAATAAGATGTAAAAAGGATCCTGAGAGACGTCTGCCAGCCTGTTCTGAGGAACGGCTGCAGACGCCAAGGTCAGTGAAGAAGGAGGGGGAGGAGTAATATGGCTCCTGGCCAAGATTCCTCTGCAGCTCGTGGTGAAGACCATGGTGGAGCGGGTTGTCCCCCTGCAGCCCATGGAGGTCCACGGAGGGGCAGGGATCCACCTGCAGCCCGTGGAGGACCCCACGCCAGAGCAGGTGGAGGCCTGAAGGAGGCTGTGGCCCATGGAGGGCCCTCTGGGGCAGCTGTTCTAGAGGGACTGCACTCCGTGGAAGAGATGACCCACGCCGGAGCAGTTCCACGAAGGACTGTGGCCTGTGGGAGGGACCCCACGCTGGAGCAGAGGAGGAATGCGAGGAGTTCTTCCCCTGACGATGATACAGTGGCGTAAAACAACGCGTGACGGTAACTTTAAGGATTTCTCCCCGTCCTTATCTCAAACCTTGAGCCGTTTTTCTTATATCATCTCCCCCTATTCTCTCGGAGGGTGGGGGGAGCGAGAGGGAGACTGTGTAGTCTGGTCCTGATCGGGGCTGAACTACGACAAGCAGCAATAGATTTTTTATTATTAACACAAAATCATAGTTGCCAGGATTTTGATGGGCTTTGCTGCATGAATCTGTCTGATCATTCGGAATCTATTCACAAAAGTATTCAAAACTTGCAAAAAGGAGTACAGAAACTGCAACAAGGAGATGATTTTGATATATTCAGAAATCTTTTTGGTGGATTGATAAAAGCTTATTACAAATAGCTGTAGGATGCTTATTCATTCTTTTTATATATGTATTTTGATCTGTATTCCATGTGTGTGTTGAAATATGTGCAGACTTTAATAGATAAAGCGTTGAAACAAGCCTCTTCTCATAAACAAATAAGGGTGAGATGTGGGTATTTCTTGAGCCAGTACAGTGTCAGTGAAAGCAAACTGCCCTTGGGAGAGGGATACAATCACGCTCGCTGGAAGAAAGCCATGGAATGAGAAGGGAAGCTTTAGGATACAAGACATTGTTAGCAGAATTTATGGCTTGTTTCAACAGAGGCTTGCAAAAAGTTAGTCACTGGCTTTGTAGATAAGAAGGTTGCTGGAGTTGTTATGTCTGTAATAGTAGAAGAATGCTGTAGTAGAAAATTACTAGAAGGTAGTGAAACTTAGTTTTGCTTAGCAGTCATGAATATGTATAACCTGTGATCAGTAATTTTATTGGCTAAGCTTGTGTGTGGCATAACTGTTGATTGGACAAGAATGAAATAAGGATGGATTATGTTACTCTTGAAAGGAGCCATTATTATAATTATAGTATGGCATGTGTTTTCCCTTGTATTTTACGATGTCTACAAGAAGCCCTCACAAGAGCTTTTGATAGAAGCGCATATGCTGTGCTGTTAAAACAAGAAGGGGGAATTGTTGGGGACGACGAGTATCAGAAGCCATGGGAATGAGAAACAAGGGACTTTCTGAGAGAAGGAAAACAAGATAAAGGACATCTGGTGGTGGTTGGACGATCGGAGGGTATATAAGCACATAAGCTGTAACAATAAATGATTTTCGCTTAGCATGCGGGGGGGTCCGTGACTACATTCCCACACAGGAGCCAAAGTTAAAATACACTGGAACAACTTTTTCGAATTGCTCATACATCTTGCATGGTACTAACATCATTGTAACTATTCAGAACAAGATCTTGGATAGTTCACTGAAAATCTCTGCTTTAAGTGCAGTGCTGTTTAATAACAAACATGCAAGAATGGTGAAGAAATAATTGTTGTACCCTTCTAGGAAGTAATAGTATGATCTCATGTGAAATCTGGTGGTGATATCTGCTAAAATATGGGTTAATATTTAAGAATAATTATTAAAGCCCTTGCCTAACTTGAAACAGAATTATAAAAATAAAGAAAATAGTCCAAATTTGTTGGACTGGAGATTAGATGATCTTGTAGTATCTTCCAGTCATAAGCTGTATTAATAAGGGAAATGTTATTTTGTTTTAATTAGTTTGTTGTTGAAACTTTCCATATGTCACAGCATAGTTGTAGGAGCATAGTCACAAACCCCCTTGCCTGCTAGGTGGAGCCACCTATTGTTACCGTTTCCATGCTTATATACCCATAGATCCTCTAACCACCACCAGGTGTCCCTTATCTTTTTCCCACCGCCAAGGGTCCTCGATCTTGGTTTCCTTCTCTTAGAAAGTCTGTTATTTCTCAATCCCAGGGCTTCTGATATTTGTCAACCCCAACAATTCCCCCTTCTTGTTTTAACAGGACAGAGATATTGTAAAATACAACGGAGAATACATGCCATGGCCAACAATATTATAATAATAATAGTTCTTTCCAAGAGTAACATAAACCATACTACAAACATAGAATCATAGAATAGTTAGAGTTGGAAGGGACCTTCAACGGTCATCTAGTCCAACCCCCCTGCAAGAAGCAGGGACATCCCTGACTAGATCAGGTTGCTCAGAGCCCCATCCAGCCTGGCCTTGAACGATTCCAGGGATGGGGCCTCCACCACCTCTCTGGGCAACCTGTTCCAGTGCTCTACAACTCTCATTGTAAAAAATTTTTTTCTCATATCTAATCTAAACCTACCTCCTTCTAATTTAAACCCATTACTCCTTGTTCTATCACAACAGGCCCTACTGAACAGCTTCTCCCCATCTTTCCTGTAGGCCCCCTTGAGGTATTGGAAGACCGCCATCAGGTCTCCCCGGAGCCTCCTCTTCTCCAGGCTGAACAGCCCCAACTCTCTCAGCCTGTCCTCATAGGAGAGGTGCTCCAGCCCTCTGATCATCTTCGTGGCCCTCCTCTGGACCCTTTCCAACTGGTCCATGTCCTTCTTGTGTTGGGGACTCCAGAACTGGACGCAGTACTCCAGGTGGGGTCTCACCAGGGCAGAGTAGAGGGGCAGAATCACCTCCCTCGACCTGCTGGCCACGCTCCTCTTGATGCAGCCCAGGATGCGGTTGGCCTTCTGGGCCGCAAGGGCGCATTGCCCACTCATGTTGAACCTCTCGTCTACCAACACTCCCAGGTCTTTCTCCTCAGGGCTGCTCTCGATCCAATCCCCGCCCAGCCTGTATTTGTGCTTGGGATTGCCACGACCCATGTGCAGGACCTTGCACTTGGCCTGGTTGAACTTCATGAGGTTGGCACGGGCCCACCTCTCCAGCCTGTCAAGGTCCCTCTGGATGGCATCCCTCCCTTCCAGCGAGTCGACGGCACCACACAGCTTGGTGTCATCGGCGAACTTGCTGAGGGTGCACTCTATCCCACTGTCCATGTCGCCGACAAAGATGTTGAACAGGGCTGGGCCCAGCACGGACCCCTGAGGGACGCCACTCGTGACCGGTCTCCACTTGGACATTGAGCCGTTGACCACCACTCTCTGAGTGCGGCCATCCAGCCAACTCCTTATCCACCTAGTGGTCCATCCATCAAACCCATGTCTCTCTAGTTTAGAGAGAAGGATGTCATGCTGGACAGTGTCAAAAGCTTTGCACAAGTCCAGGTTGATGATGTCAGTTGCTCATCCTTTGTCCACCGATGCTCTAACCCCGTCATAGAAGGCCACCAAGTTGGTCAGGCACGATCTGCCCTTGGTGAAGCCATGCTGGCTGTCACCAATCACCTCCTTGCTCTCCATGTGCCTTAGCATGGTTTCCAGGAGAATCTGCTTCATGACCTTGCCAGGCACAGAGGTGAGGCTGACCGGCCTGTAGTTGCCCGGGTCTTCCTTGTTCCCCTTTTTAAAAATGGGGGTTATGTTTCCTCTCTTCCAGTCATCGGGGACCTCACCAGACCGCCACGACTTCTCAAATATGATGGCCAGTGGCTTGGCAACTTCATCCGCCAGTTCCCTCAGGACCCGCGGATGGATCTCATCAGGCCCCATGGACTTGTGCACCTTCAAGTTCCTTAAATGATCTCGAACCTGCTCTTCGAGCACTGTGGGCGGTTCTTCATCCTTGCAGTCCCTGCCTGTGCCTTCCACAGCTTGGGTGGGGAGACAAGAGTTCTTATCAGTGAAGACTGAGGCAAAAAAGTCATTGAGTACCTCAGCCTTCTCCACATCCCGGGTAACCACGACACCCGTTACCTTCCGGAGGGGGCCTACATTCTCCTTGGATTTTCTTTTGTCCCCTACATACCTGTAAAAGCTTTTCTTGTTACTTTTTATATCCCTGGCCAGATTCGATTCCATCAGGGCTTTAGCCTTCCTCAAACATATCAATTCCAGTCATGCAGCAAACCCATCAAAATCCTAACAACTATAACTTTGTGTTAATAATACTAGACATTGCTGCATGCATGGCCACCGCATGCAACAAGGCCTGTCAAGTATGTGCTCACCGGCTAACAGCGGTCCTGTTTGTAAAGTAGAGGCCCATTGGAGTGTTGCTGGATTTTGATATGTTAGTGCTCGCATGATTACACCACACTGAATCATTGCAATATATATGTTACAATCATTACTTCTCTGGTAACATTAGCTCCTGAATAGTTAAACAATAGACAGAAGTCCAAAAGTTCTATCTCTTGTAGTTCAGCACTCAGCACTCGCAACTGCTGTTATTTAATACAGAGTTGCCGCCCTACCATTGTCTGGCAGGCCGACCAAACACATCCTGGAAGGGTTATTTGCAAATTATACAGACAGACAAAGGTATCCTGTCCTGTGGCATTAGCCATGGTTACCCACACATTTCTTCTTTCCGTGACTAATGTCCATGGAGCTGCCATACAGCTTGTTAACAATCCAATGAACGCAAGGCAGCTTGGAGCGCTGGTCATACCCATCGTGCAGGGATCCACTTGTTTACTGCTCCTGTAGAGACACAAGCGTATCCTTTCCCCCACGTCATAAGAGGGAATGGTCCTTCCCAATTACCTGTTTCTAGATTCTTAACCATCACTGGAGCTTGCCCTCGGATGGCCTCATGTACAGCAGATGATCCAAAATGTTTCTGTATTGGGGAAGAATTGTCACTCCAACGATTTAGAGAATTGAGCACATACATTGCTTTCGCTAACTTTTTGTTTGCAGACTTCCCTTCCATTCCCCCTTCTTGTTTTAACAACATATTTTTAAGTGTGCCATGGGCACGTTCAATGATGGCCTGTCTAGTGGGGTTATGTGGGATACCAGGAACATGCTCGATGCCCCAAAGAGCAAGGAAGGTTTGGACTGCGCGAGAAGCATACGCTGGCCCATTATCTGTTTTTATATGCATGGGAACCCCCATAAAAGCAAACGCTGATGTCCACTGCTGGGAAACATCTTGAGCACGTTCTCCTGTATGAGCAGAGGCAAACAATAAGCTGGAATGGGTATCAATGGTTACATGTACATATTTGTGTCCTCCCAATGATGGGACATGAGTTATATCAGATTGCCATAATTCTTGAGAGCACAAACTGCGCAGATTAACCCCATATAAAGGTGGCATAATTGTGTTTTGGCAACTGCTACAGGAACGCACAATTGCCCGAGCTTGTTCCCATGTCAGCTTAAATTGTCGCTGAAGGGCTGCAGAGTTTTGATGATAAAACTCATGGGACAGCTTAGCTTGCATGAGTGTGTTTGGAACGTAGGGCCACATTAGTGAGAGCATCTGCTCTCCTGTTACCTTCTGTGAAAGGTCCTGGAAGCGAGGTGTGAGCTCTCAGATGTACAATAAAGTAAGGATGATCCCACACATGTAATACCGATAATAGCTGTTGAAACTGGTCATACAACAAAGGATTATTAATTTCCTTTAACATTGCCCATTCAGTGCATTGTATTACATTGACCACATAGGCAGAATCGGAGACAATATTGAGGGATTTATCTTTCCATTCATACAAAGCTCGTACCACCGCTGCAAGCTCTACAATTTGGGTTGAACCTTCTACCAATTGTACATCATGATGCCACTCACCATCCTGCTTCCAAACAATTACAGATTTGTGCGTTTTTTCCCGATCCATCTGTAAATACTGTCAAGGCGCTTTTTATGGGAGTGCAACTTAGATGAGTTGCTGGATACATTAATTCTCCTAAAAATTGCAGCATTGGTTGTTTAAGCCAATGAATACATATCTGTCCTGTGAATCCCACCATGGCATAGTTAAAATGTTCACTAAACGGCCATAGCCAATTCAACTGTTCCATTGTGAGTGGCAAGTACAGCTCCTGTATATCTTGCCCTGTTAATTGGCAAAGCAAAGTCCTGCTTTTAACCACCAACTGTGCTAATTGCTCTGCCCAGGTAGTCAGTGTCTTTTTGCCTGTATGGGATAAAAAGATCCATTCCATTTGTAGAAGCTGTTGTTCCACTTGTTGGCCTATTCATGCTTTAGGTTGCATCTTTCCTGCAAATACATATACATTAAAGGGTAGACTGGGATCACATCGATGAGCTTGGGTAACCTGGATTTGTTGCAAAACTGTTTGTAATGCCATTTGTGCTTCTGGAGTTAATCTCCTAGGAGAGGTTAAATCTGAATCTCCCTTAAGCACTTGAAATAGAGGCCAGAGCATTTCTGTAGAAAGGCCTAATACCGGGCGTATCCAGTTGATAGCTCCCAGCAATTTCTGCAAATCGTTTAAGGTAGACACTGTTAGATGAATTTTTAACGTTTGTGGTGCAATTGTTTTTTCCATAATTCGCCAGCTGAGATATTGCCAGGGACATACATTTTGAGTTTTCTCTGGAGCAATAACCAAATCAAATTGGAATAATGCATTGGTAATATCATCAAGAACTCTGTCCACCAGAGAATCATCAGGTGCTGCAATTAGGATGTCATCCTGTCCTGGTTCTGGCTAGGATAGAGTTAATATTCACCTGAGCTGGGAGGAGAACTGGAGCTGGTGGCCCCTATGGCTGGGGCACCCAGCTGGGATAATTAACTAATTAGCTAACAGCTGGGGTAAATTTATCCAAATTAGTCAAAGGGCTATTCCATCCCATCTGACATCATGCTTAGTATATAAGTGAGAAGGGTGCTAAGGGGAGCCTCCTGCTACTTGGAAGAAACTGGGTGTGGGGATTTGTTGTAAGCCATTTTACTGTATTTGTATTTCATCACTGTTTTGTTTTTCTGTGTTATTGCTGTTAAATTTACTTTTTGTTCCATCTCAACCCATGTGTTTTTGCTGGGTTTTTTTTGTTTACCAATTCTCCCTTCTATCCTACTGGAGGGTGGGGGCAGTGAGAGAGAGACTGCGTGGTCTGGTCCCGATTGGGGCTGAAGTACGACACATCCATATAATGATAAATGACGCTACTCTTATGTAAGTGCCTTATTGGTGCTATAGCCTGTGTGATGTACTACTGGCAGATATTTGGACTGTTTTTCATACCTTGTGGAAGTACCATTCAATGATACTGCCAATTAGGTTCCCCCATATTGATTGAAGGCACAGAAAATGCGACTCGTGAAGCATCCTCAGGATGTAAAGGTATGGTGAAAAAACAATCTTTCAAATCAACTATGGTAATACTCCAATCTCGAGGTATTATTGAAGGAGATGGTAACCCTTGTTGCAAAGGTCCCATATCCTCAATTACCCTATTCACTGCCTTTAAATCCTGTAAGAGTCACTATTTGCCTGATTTTTTTCTGTATTACAAATACAGGTGTATTCCAGGGACTGTGTGTTGGCCTTGTGTCCAAGTTGCAATTGCTCGTCAACTAATTCATTCAAATGATGCAGCTTTTCTTTTGCCAATGGCCACTGGTCAACCCAGACAGGGGTATCTGTAAGCCATGTCAACTTTTGGGTAAGCTGCTTTTCACCAGTGGCCATTACAATAAATTTTTCAACGACATTCCCCACTGAGTGAGGAGATCCCTACCCCATAAGGTAACAGGAATGGGTAAAATCAAAGGCTGCACAGTGCCCACACGATTATCTGGGCCATTAACATGTACCAATGCCTCACTCTGTCTTGGTGCAGTAACTCCTCCTCCTACTCCCGTTACTGTAGTTACTGCCATCCCAGCCCCCCAAGTGGATGGCCAGTCCTGTTTAGTCACTATTGTTATATCTGTTCCAGTGTCAATTAATCCATTAATTATAGCTTGATCACTTCCTTTTGTAACAGTGCATTGCAGCATAGGGCAGCTACTCACTATCTGTTGAGTCCAGTATATCTCAGGGCTACCTGTTGATCCAAACCCCCGCTTCCCACGCTCTTCCCTAGAAGCAGGCATCTCAGTGTCTAGGCTGTCCTTAAAAGGTATCAATTGCCCCAATTTAACTCCAGATGATATAAAACATGGTGGCTGTGGTGTGCATAGCATAATTTTTATTTCCCCTGTATAGTCATAATCAATAACACCTTGTAAAATGAAGAGTCTTTGCATTGTGGTTGATGATCTGTCTAATAGGAGGGCATGGTATCCGTTCCCTATAGGGCCATATACGCCAGTCGCTATAGGCTTAGTGTTTTCTAAATATATAGGTTGGGAGGTGGCCAGGTCCAGCCCTGTGCTTCCTCGGGTGCCTGACTCGAGGGTTGTGACTCGCTTATGCCCATCCACATGTGTGGCTTCTGAGGAGTGTTCCAGGGAGTATTTGTTGTCTGCGCGCACCTCCCTGCGGCGCTCAGCCTGTGGTTTCCCTGATTATGGGCAAATTTTGAGTTACAGTATTTCACATAACATCTCCCCTTGTTACATGGAGGGTATATTTTGGGTTTTCTAGGGCAGTCTCTTTGCAAGTGTCCTAGCTGCCCACAACTATAACATGTTCAAGGTCAGGATGCACCCAGTTGACAAGCAGCAAACGCTTGAGCCATCATCTGCATTTGCCATCCGTGCGTCCCTACCACATTACACGCCTCTACCATTTGAGCCATTGAAGCACCAGGATTTGTTGCCAGTAAAGAGGACAATAGCCTTTTACAATTTTGATTTGCATTAGCAACTGCCAGGTGTTTTAACAATATAGATTGAGCTTCTGGATGATCTACCTGGCATTCTAAAGCCTCATTCAAACAATCTACAGACTTCATATGGGGCTCTGTAGCCTCTTGCTTTATGGTTGCAAAGGACTTTGTCACACTACCACTCTCATCAGGGAGGGTTAAAAGGGCCTGTAAAGCAGCATTCTGACTCTGTACTAAAGCTTCACAGATGATTCACAGCTGTGCATCATGTAGTGGAACATACCCTCTCCCATTAGTGCATCAATCCCAACACCATACAAAGGGTCACCCGGCTGCTGGTTCAAATTCTCAAGCAATGCTTGTTCACAGTGGTCTCTCCACGATTACTGCCACAGCATTCTTTGGGTGGGGGTAAGGATAATTTGTGCCAATGTACAACAATCATTAGGTAGCATCAAGGTTGTATTAAAATTTGATTGAATTGGCCCCCTTGTATATGGTGAATTAAGTCCCTCCTCCTTTACACTATGTCAGATTTCTTTCACTAGCCCGAATTGAAACCCTTCCCACTGAGGGGGGGCCATTGGGCTGTAGTATCACAGGCATGGCCAGAGCCTTCAACAATTCTATGTCCCCTTCCATAGCAGCTTGCTTCCAAACCTCTTTCCACCAATCAACTGATTCTGTGGTCATCACTGGAGCTACTAAATTAACCGAGGAGCCACCTTTTTGCAAATTATCAGGGCAGAGTGGGAAAAAACCCAGTTCTTTTTTTTGGGCCTATGGGACCTGGATCAAATGAATTTTCCAGCTCACTGTCAGTCACTGTTTCCACAAACAGAGGAGCAGACAGGATAACAGGTGCTGTCAAAACCCCTTTCTGTGCATGATTCTCTAAGGCTCCAGACATTACACACCACACCAGTAATAACCCCTGAGCTGTTGAAGCTATGCTTCCCATCATTCCCAGTTGCTTACCTCCCTTAGTTGAGGTAACAAATTAGCTGCACAGTCTTCCTACCATTCAGCCAGGCATTCCCACCGTGTTCAGGTGCCAGTTGTCAGAGCACAGTCTCAGACTGTTGGAGCATAGTTGCAAGAACATAGTCATGGACCCCCTTGCCTGCTAGGCAGAGCCAACTATTATTACCATTTCCATGCTTATATACCCATAGATCCTCTAACCACCACTAGGTGTCCCTTATCTTTTTCCCACCATGAGGTATCCTTGATCTTGCTTTTCTTCTCTTGGTAAGTCCCTTATTTCTCAATCCCATGGCTTCTGATATTTGTCGCCCCCAACAGCCAAATTCCTATTTTCTGAAGAATTTTGGCCTGAAATATAAACCAAACCATTACTAGTTTGTTTGAAGCCTTCATGAAGAATTTTAACACACAGTGCTAGATTTTAACTTGCAATGTCTCCACAAATTGTCTCCTTGTTTACTAGCTCTTGCTTGTCAACTGTGTCCTTGTGTTGGTTTTGTTTAGTGAGGGGGGCTATGGTGGCAGCTTCTGTAAGAAGCCGCTAGAAGTAGTTTCCCCTTTGTGTAGCGGACTTGGCTGGGCCTAGGGTGGACCTGCTGCTGGCCAAAGCTGAGCCGATTGGTAGCAGAATGTGCCCTGATAACGCCTCTGTGATAACGTATTTAAGAAGGGGAAAAAACAAAACAAAGAAAAAAAAAAAAACAAAAAAAAAAAAAAAGAAGAGAAGATGTGAAGGAGCTGAGCGGGTGCAGAGAGGGGGAGGCACGAGCCTTGTGGACCTTGCAGGCCTCACCCTCTGGCCTCCCGAGGGGTGGCTGACTGGGCCTGGCTCGGCCCAGCCTGCCTGCAAGAAGTGGAGAGGAGAGGAGATGTGAAGAGAACCTGAGAGGCATCTGCCTGCCTGTTGTGAAGAATTTATTGTGAGAGGAATGGCTGCAGATGCCAAGGTCAGTGAAGAAGGAGGGGGAGGAGTAATGCTGCTCCTGGCAGAAATTCTCCTGCAGCCCGTGGTGAAGACCATGGTGGAGCAGGTTGTCCCCCTGCAGCCCATGGAGGTCCACGGAGGAGCAGAGATCCACCTGCAGCCTGTGGAGGACCCCATGCCAGAGCAGGTGGAGGCTTGAAGGAGGCTGTGGCCCATGGAGGGCCTGCACTGGCGTAGCCTTTTCCAGAGGGACTGCACCTTGTGAAAAAAAAACTACCCACACTGGAGCAGTTTGTGAAGGACTGTAGCCCGTGTGGGGGGACCTCACACTGGGGCAGGGGAGGAATGTGAGGAGTTCTTCCCCTGAGGAGAAAGGAACAACGTAAAGCGACAAGTGATGAACTGACTATAACCCCCATTCCCTCTTCCCCCCCTGTGCTGTTTGGGTTGGGGGGAAGGAGGCAGAGATAATGTTAAGCTCGGGAAGAGGGAGGGGTGTGGGGAGGTTATCTCTTTCTCATTATCCTGCTTTGATTTTAGTAATAAATGAATAGTTTTTCCCCAGGTTGAGTCTGTTTTGCCTGTAATAGTAACTTTAAGGATTTCTCCCTGTCCTTATCTCAAACCTCAAGTCTTTTTTTTGTTATATTATCTCTCCTTGTTCCCTCAGAGGGTGGGGGGAGTGAGAGAGAGACTGTGTAGTCTGGTCCCAAGCAGGGCTCGACTAGGACATTTGGTTACATATGGGGGGGCAGACAAACATTATCCTTTCTGAAAAATTTGAACAGTCAGTGTACTATTTTTTATAAATGAGTTGCTCCTGAAAAGGTGTTATGAAACATTTAAGATCCCTCAGCAACCTTTTTTATTGTTTCTGAAAGTAAATTGAGTACCTCTGGTTTCTGAAGTGATACTGAAAATTGTTGTTTGTTTTATGCTTCTGTTATAGTACTTTTAAAAATGCATTTGTAGACAAATATTTGTATGGCTTTCTTTTGGAAAAAGTCCTATGATATTGATGTGAGGGAACTGGATCTTTCTTTTTCTTTGAAAATTGTTGTTTAAATAATCAGTTAGCATTTGTTTGTGATCATTTGCAGACAATTTATATGGTCATCTAAAATGAGTAGTAGCATAGCTTTTCTCATAACAGTATTGCATCATGGCTTGTTTTCGGCTACTTTAGGGGAGAGGGTATTATAAAGATTTTTCAATAACTTAGAATCATAGATTATTATGGTATAATGAACCTCTGTGGGTTTTCCAGTGGAACTCCATGCTTAAAGTAGAACTAATTTGGATTAGTAGGGCTTGTTTTTTTAAACAAAGAACCTTAAATAACACTGTGCTTTATATCTGTTTTAAAGAAATTTAAAAAAGAAAAATAAACTTTTGGGGCAGAAAATCTGTAAATCACTTTTATAAGTTTCTGAAAGTTTATAATTTTTCAACCGCATCCTGGGTTGCATCAAGAGAAGCGTGGCCAGCAGGTCGAGGGAGGTGATTCTGCCCCTCTGCTCTGCCCTGGTGAGACCCCACCTGGAGTACTGTGTCCAGTTCTGGAGCCCCCAACACAAGAAGGACATGGACCAGTTGGAGAAGGTCCAGAGGAGGGCCATGAAGATGATAAAAGGGCTGGAGCACCTCTCTTATGAGGACAGGCTGAGAGAGTTGGGGCTGTTCAGCCTGGAGAAGAGGAGGCTCTGGGGAGACCTGATAGCGGTCTTCCAGTACCTCAAGGGGGCCTACAAGAAAGATGGGGAGAGGCTGTTTAGTAGGGCCTGTTGCAATAGGACGAGAGGTAATGGTTTTAAAATAGAGGGGGGTAGATTTAGATTGGATATTAGGAAAAAATTTTTTACAATGCGAGTTGTAGAACACTGGAACAGGTTGCCCAGAAAGGTGGTGGATGCCCCATCCCTGGAAACGTTCAAGGCCAGGCTGGACGAGGCTCTGAGCAACCTGATCTAGTCAGGGATGTCCCTGGTCGTTGCAGGGGGGTTGGACTAGATGACCTTTGAAGGTCCCTTCCAACCCTAACCATTCTATGATTCTATGATTCTATGTGTAGCACTGTGGCTTCAGAGTCCAAATTCTTCAGCCTTCAGTAGTGTGATATTTGTTTATAATAATCAGATGTCAGAATTTTAAATTGTACTCTTTTGTCACTTCAGAGTAGTATAATTCAGCAAAAAATCCATGTGTAGGAGGAATTTAAAAAATCCTAAACTACTTGTAATACTGGAGCAGTTGTGGAAGAGTTGACTTAATAGGTCAATTGTATGTATTATTTCAGCTGTATTTTGTTATGTTGCTTTATTACACATGGATTTTATTTCTCCATAATATTTAATCTGTGTATTTTTTCTCCCTCATTTCTCCATGAAAACAGGAACAAAACCAACCCAAACAGGTAACACCACAGAATACTGTAGCTGGTTCATAGGATTCCTATGCACAAAGTTCACCCAGCATATGATATTTAAAAGCACAACAGTATTTATTGCTCTATTATAGCCTTGCAGAAGCAGTTACAGTTCCTAGCATAAGCAGTTACCAGTGTATTGTTTTCCCTTTGTGAGAGTCTTACCAACCCAACTAAGCCAGAGACACCACCGAGGAGGAGGATGATGATGATGATGATCAGCAGGGTCAGAGCAGAGAAGGGAGGTAGGCGCAGCACCTTCAGGGCATCCCCTGTTGCTCATAGAGTGTGCTCTGGGTCCTTTCTCTCTCCCTCTGCTCTGAGCTGCCTCTGTTTATACCCTCAGCAGATTCAGTGGAAGAGTACTGACCAGGTGTTGGTGCACGTGTGGCCAGCGCATGCAGCAAGGCCTGCCAAGTATGTGCCCTGCTGGCTAACAGCGGTTCCCGGATTGCAACAACATACTGCTCAGTAACAACCCTCCTAGTTCCCCTCTCTGAGATAACAACCCTCCTAGCTCCCCTCTCCAAGGTCACGTTCTCACAGCTGTGTGCAGCTTGTAATTTCCCACAGTGGCCCTACATGGACCATCACTGAAATCCCTCACACAAATACAAATCTGTTTGCCTGATACTAATTTAAATTGCTCTCTTCTGAAATGTTGTGCTGCTATGAAAGTGATTTTATAGCTTGCCATTTACATGATATTTGCTGTTAGAGTAGGAGGAAAAATAGTGTGCATGATATGGGATTACAGGAGTTTCTTGATGTTTCTTTCCCACAGCATTCTCCTGGAGAAACTGGCTGTTCATGGCTTGGACAGGTGTACTCTTTGTTGGGTAAAAAACTGGCTGGATGGCTGGGCCTAAAGAGTTGTGGTGAATGGAGTTAAATCCAGTTGGTGGCTGGTCACAAGCAGTGTTCCCCAGGGCTCAATATTGGGGCCAGTTCTGTTTAATATCTTTATCAATGATCTGGACGAGGGAATCAGGTGCACCCTCAATAAGTTTGCAGACAACACCAAGTTGGGCACGAGTGTCAATCTGCTTGAGGGTAGGAGGGCTCTACAGAGGGATCTGGACAGGCTGGACCAATGGGCCGTGGCCAATTGTATGAGAGTCAACAAAGCCAAGTGCTAGGTCCTGCACTTGGGTGACAACAACCCCATGCAACACTACGGGCTTAGGGAAGAGTGGCTGGAAAGCTGCCTGGCAGAAAGGGACCTGGGGGTGCTGGTAGGCAGCCAGCTGAACATGAGCCAGCAGTGTGCCCAGGTGGCCAAGAAGGCCAATAGCATTCCGGCTTGTATCAGGAACAGTGTGGCCAGCAGGAGTAGGGAAGTGATTGTGCCCCTGTACTCAGCACCAGTGAGGCTGCACCTTGAATACTGTGTGCAGTTTTGGGCCCCTCAGTACAAGAAAGACATTGAGGTGCTGGAGTGTGTCCAAAGAAGAGCAACAAATCTGGTGAAGGGTCTAGAGAACAAGTCCTATGAGGAGTGGCTGAGGGAACTGGGATTGTTTATTCTGGAGAAGAGGAGGCTGAGGGGAGACCTCATTGCTCTCTACAACTACCTGAAAGGAGGTTGTAGCAAGGTGACTGTTGGTCTCTTCTGCCAAGTACCAAGTGATAGAATGAGAGGAAACTGCCTCAGATTGTGCCAGGGGAGGTTTAGATTGGATATTAGGAAAAAGTTATTCACTGAAAGGGTTATCAAGCATTGGAACAGGCTGTCCAGGGAAGTGGTTGAGTCACAAGGGACATGATTTAGTGATGGAGTTGGTAGTGTTAGGTTTGCAGTTGGACTCAATGATCTTAAAGGTTTTTTCCAACCTAAATGATTCTATGATTGATATTTTATCTAGCCTTTTATTAGTAATAGTGGGCTGTAAATGTGTTCTTTCATTTGGGCTTTTTTAGATGTTGTATTCAATTTTTACATTTTAAAAAAAAATCATTATTTTAGCTTAGAAACTTTAAAAAATGGATTTATTCAGCATAATGCTATTTCCTCCTTAGACCTGACTTTCCATGATTTGATCATTATATAAGGTACTGTAGAGGTTGAAAACATGTTGAACTATACCAGCCTTGGGAAATCACACAGAGGACCATTTGAGTTACCTATCAACCGTTGTCCAAGGTTTAAAGACAGCTCATCAGCCGTACTGTTGAATGGAGCTGAAGAACTGGATCATCAGCTTGCTAGTGTTGAAAGGGAGGGTTCCTATCTCTTTCCATCCTTCCCCTTTCAGCTTTGTGTTTCTTTCTGTTGTGCTGCTCTGTCCTTGCAATGTGCTGATTCAACTCAGTATATCCCAGTAAATTAATCAGAGAGAAACTACAGAAATAACTGAGCATCTGTCAGAAAGCTAGTTTGTTGAAGGGTCTGAGAAATACCAAAGCCAGTGCAGTGGAAGATGAGTGCACCTGAGAGTAGAAAAAAAACAAGAAACTTGAAAGAAGAAAAGGAAGAGGGATGGGAAGTGGGATCTCTTTTCAGTAGAAACAAGCCATTAGCTCATCTCAGCTTTAAAAGGTTGTCCTGGTTCTGTCTAGGATAGAGTTAATTTTCACCTGAGCTGGTGGCCCCTGTGGCTGGGGGACACAGCTGGGATAGTTCACTCATTAGCCAACAGCTGGGATAGTTTGCCCAAATTAGCCACAGGGCTATTCCATACCATGTGACATCATGCTCAGTATATAAAGTGGGGACTGGGCTGAGGGGTAGGTTCTACTACTCTGGAAGGAGCCAGGCATCAGGATCTGCTGTGAGCTATTATACTGTAAATTATGTGCTTAAGTATTTTGTGGTGGTGGTTTATTTTTTTTTTTTATTTTCCATCTCTGTTTTCTTTTTCTCTGTTGTTCTCTTGAACTGTTTTATCTCAACTCAGGAATTTTGCCTTCTTTTCGTTTTCAATTCTCCTCCTCGTTCCAATGGGGCGGGGGGAATGAGCAAGTGACTGTGTGGTGTTTTAGCTGTTGAGTGGGGCTAAGCCATGACAGTTATTTTGGTGCTCAACATGGGGCACAAAGAGTTGAGATAACCACAGATCTGACTTGAGTGGCTTGAAACAAAGTTTATTATGCACACTTATTGTATTGGTTATTAGTTGCTGGTCATGATGTTGCTGTGGTTGGTCAGGTTGTTGTGTTATATTCATTCTTATATGTGCTCTGTATTCTCTGTGGTGCTATTTATCATCTTGGGAAGAATTATTAGGATTATCATTTTGTTATACTATACAGTATTAATTTGTTATATGGTAACACCAGTGGTCTTAAAGAGAACTTGGTATCTGTGTGCAGACTATTTCCCCCAACTCTTTTACCCCCAGGGTAGTTACAGCAGTTTTTGAGAACTTTGAATATCTGCGGGATATTCAAGCCGGCATGCTGTTACTGTCATGTCTTTTGAATGTGTCCCAGGTCTTGTTTAGGGTTACAAAAACACTTTTTAAGAATATTCTCCAGAGATCTGCCCTGAGGTGGGATAGTCATGTGTGGCTTGGCATACAGGAAAACGTGGGCACCCATGGTTTGGAATTTTAGTCCTGAACAACTAAAGTACCCTGATAAAGTGACAGAATACTTGAAGAAAACATCGTTGTCCATACTGTACCACAGAGGCTTTAATAGCTTCGCTTGCTTAATTGCAGTGCATGTTTCACATTCATGGATAACCTGTACAATAGTGTCCATGGTTAAATCCACCCCTCGATCACGAGCCCATCTGTATGTTGCATTTCTTCCCTGATGGCCTGAGGTGTCATGGGCCCACCGAGCTAAAAATAGTTCACTTCTGTGTTGCCAGTCTAGGTCCACTTGGGAAACTTTAATCTTAGCAGCCTGATCCACCCACTGGTTGTTTTTATGTTCTTCTGTGGCTCGACTCTTGGGTACATGGGCATCTACGTGACGTACTTTTACAACAAGCTTCTCTAACCGGGCAGCAATATCTTGCCACAGTGCGGCAGCCCAGATGGATTTGCCTCTGTGCTGCCAGTTGCTCTGCTTCCATTGCTTTAACCACCCTCACAGAGCGTTTGCCACCATCCATGAGTCGGTGTAGAGAGAGAGAGCACAGGCCGTTTTTCCTGTTCAGCAATATCATTGGGTTGTTGGGTGGTGAGAAATTGTGTATCATTCATTGTTTTTGTTTGTTTTTTTGAATTATTTTCTATTAGTGTTATCATTATTTTTTTATATGTTATTATTGTAGTTTTCCTTTTCTATCCTAGTAAACTGTCTTTATTTCAACCCATGAGTTTTCTTTTCTTCCCAATTCTTTCCCCTGGTGAGGGGGAGATTTGATTGAACAGCTGTGTGGTACTCAATTGCTGGCTGTAACTAAACCATGACAGTTGCTTAAAGATAGCTTAAAAAGAGAGAGAATAGAAACAATTTTAAGCATGTTCTAAGAGATGAACTTGCAGTCCAAGTTCAGTTGCTAAAATTTTGCAGTCAAATTTTATGTACTCTAGAGCTTTTACTTCTTTGGAAGTCATTGTCTGAAGCTCATTGCAAGTGTATCAGCAGGAGAATTTGGTATTTTATACTTAGAACTGCTGTTCATTGGAAAAGATGGAGTATCTAAAAACTACTCTATCTGCAGTACTATACTTCTCTCTGAAAACAACTCTCCTTAGTTTTACCTGTGATCTTAAATATGCTTCTCCAATTAAAAATCTTTAGAGTTCTTCATGGAAATGGCAAGTAGTACGATCAGGCTTCTGAGAACCTAAGTTCATAGGAGAATAGGGTATTCTGTAACTACTGTTATTCCAAAAATATGAAAAAGCTTAGGAAGAGGCTGAAAAATATCTTTGACTTGTTTTAGCTAAAAATGTATGTCTCCTGTTGCAATGATTTTATAAAATACACAAAATAAATTGGGAATAACAGCAAAAGTTTTGGAAATAATAGAAAAGGAAATGTAAGATTGAACTCTTCACTGATTTTATCAAGCTTTGGATTATGCTCCCAGCTGAGGGCAACTTGCACATAACTGCACTGTCCTCTGTAATGATTTTAAAGCTTTATGGACTTTTTTTTTAATACTGAAGACAGAAATAATCTTTGTTATATCAGCTCAGTTGATTGCCATGGATGCCAGAGAAGTGTGAGGAGCACCAGCAGTGAAGGTAGCAAGCAGCAATGGGGGACACAAGAGGGGATACATGTGGACAAGGAGAGGCTTGTCTGAACAGGAGGCATTCCCTGAGCAACTGACTCTAGACCTGCTGATTGGATGAGACATCATGGGGCAGAGCCTGCACTGGGCAGCATGGGAGACTTAAACAGGTTAAAACTATCAGCACAGCTACTGCAATAGACAAGCATATATATTTCCCAGTGGGCGGGTGTGTGGCAGCAGGCAGCGTGGTGACCACCTGGCAAAAAGCAGTATTCTGTGCTTCTAGCACCCAGTAGAACAAATGCAGCCATACAGACAAAGCTCCTGTCAAAGTATGTGACCACTCAGGTTTCCAGCTGTGAGACGTGTGAAGGGATGTTCCTGGAGGTAGAAAGTGATAGCAAGCAAGCCTGTGGGAGATGTGACCAGATAGATGAACTGTTCTGCTCATCTTGGTGGATGAGCTGCAGGAGGCAGTGGGCAGACTGAGGAGTATTCAAGAGCTTGAGAAGGAGATTGATCAATGGAGCTATACTCTGCCATTTTTGATGCATGCAAGCAAGCCAACTCAGCATGGCCACTACGGAGGCAGGACCAGGATCTGTTTTGTGCCAGGAGGAAGGCAATGCTACAAGGGATAAGGAGGAGTGGAAGAAGGTTACAGCACGGAGTGGCAAGAGAAACCCTTCCTTACCTGCTTAAGATACCCTTACAGAATAGGTATGAGGCACTAGGTATGGTAGATGAAGCACATAATGAGATAGAGGGAGGAACCTGCACAAGCAGTCTTGCCAAGGTCAGAGACCAACCCCTCACAACAAAACCTGCATGAAGACCAGTGCTGAGAAGAAACCATGCTGAATTATGGTCATTGTTGATTCCCTCCTGTCTGGAATGGAAGCACCTGTTTGCAGACTGGACCCTCTCTTCAGGGAAGTTTGCTGCCTCCCTAGGGCCTGAATTAGGGACATCACCACAAGACTGAAGAGTTTAGTACAACCTTCAGATTAC
Organism: Chlamydotis macqueenii; assembly: GCF_036417535.1. Lineage (NCBI taxonomy): Eukaryota > Metazoa > Chordata > Aves > Otidiformes > Otididae > Chlamydotis > Chlamydotis macqueenii. The sequence continues at coordinate 53,062,741 of NC_141592.1, read as the reverse complement.
TATCCATTCATGCTCTTTCACGTGGATACTAATGATGTTGCAACAAAAAGTCTGAAAGAGATTTCAGAGCCCTGGGAAGAATACTAAAAAAATCAGGAGCATAGACAATATTTTCCTCAATCCTCCCAGTAATGGGGAGTGACACTGAAAGAAACAGGTGAGCCCAGGATATCAATACCTGGCTACAGGACTGGTGCCTCTGACAAAACTTTGGGTTTTACAGCCGAGGTGGAGTCTTTGAGGCACGAAGTATGCTGGGGCCTGATGGGATCCACCTGTACCAATGAGGGAAATGCATCTGCTCATAAGCTGATAGGACTGACCGAGAGGACTTTAAACTGAAATCAATGGGGGAAGAGGATACCAACAGGAGAGCTGAAGGCAAGTCAAGGGTTTGCATGGCATTGCCTGAACATAGCAATGCTAGTGGGAACATTTACACTGTTCCAGGGAACATGGAAGGTTCAGGAGCACATCTGAAATGCTTGTACACCAATGCACGCAGTATGAGAAACCAGTGGGATTAACTGGAAGCGTTGATCAGTTCCCAGAGCTGCAATATCATTGGTATTAGTAAGACTTGGTGGAATGACTCCCACGACTGGAGTGCTGGGATGGAGGGCTACAGGCTGTTCAGGAGGGATAGGCAGGGCAGGTGAGATGGAGGTGTTGCGCTGTATGTAAGGGAGAGGTTTGATTGTATAGCCCTTACAGTTAGTGATTATTTGGTTTAGAGCCTCTGGGTGAGGATTAGGGGGATGGAAGACAGAGGAGATGTCGTAGTGGGTGTCTACTACCAATTGCCCAGCCAGGATGATAGCACTGATGAGTTATTCTATAGGCAATTAGGAGAAATCTCTGGATTGGTAGCCCTTGTCCTTATGGGAGATTTCAACTTCCCAGACATCAGCTGGGAATACCATACTGCTGTGATGAGCAAGCCTGGGAGATTCCTGAAGTTTGTAGGAGAACTTCTTGACACAAGTACTCAGGGAGCCAACTAGGAAAGATGTCCTCCTAGACTTGCTATTTGTGAATAGAGAAGGACTCGTGGGAGATGTGATGGTAGGTGGCTGTCTTGGCCATTGTGAGATGGCCAAGTTTAAAATTTTCCATGTAATGAGAAAAAAAGGACAGCAGAGTTGCTACCCTGGACTTCAGGAGAGCAAACTTTAAGCTATTCAGGGAGCTACTTAGCAGAGTACCCTGGGGATGTGCTTTTGAGGGCTTAGGAGTCCACGAGTGCTGGTCAGCTTTTAAGAACCACCTTTTAGAAGCAGAGGAGCAGGCAATCCCATTGTGTCAAAAGTCAAGCAAGAGGGGCAGAAGACTAGCTTGGCTGAACAGGGAACTCCTCTCCTCTTGGAGCTCAAGAGGAAAAAGAATTTATATGATCTCTGGAAGCGAGGTCAGGCTTCGCTGGAAGATTACAGAGCCGTGGTTTGCATATGCAGGGAGAAGAGACAAAAGGGCAGAGCTCAGTTGGAGTTGAAACTGGCTAGTGCTGTTTCAGATAACAAGAAGGGCTTTTTGAAGTACCTTAATAGCAAGAGGAGGTCTAACGAAAATATTGGAATTATACTTGTTGAAGATGGTCACCTGACTAATAGGGATGAAGATGCTTCTTTTTTTTTTTTTGCCTTGATCTTTAATAATACTGATAGACCTCAGGCTGCCCGGTCCCCTGAGTCAGAGGACCACGAGTGTGGAAACAGTGACTTTCCATTTGTGGACACTGACATTGGTAAGGGACCAGCTGTATCAGCTGAATGTTCAAAAGTCCATGGGGCCTGATGAGATTCATCCCAGAGTACTGAAGGAGCTAGCGGATGTTATGGCAGGACTCTTCTTGATCATCTACCAAAGGTCTTGGGAGTCTGGGGAGGTCCCTGCTAGCTTCCAGTCAGCCAATGTTATTCCCATCTACAAAAAGGGTGTGAGGGAAGACCCAGGGAACTACAGACCTGTTAGTCTAACCTCACTCAGTTCCTGAAAAAATTATGGAGAAGATCATACTGGGCGCTATTGAAAGACATTTAAAGAACAATGCAATCATCAGGCACAGTCAACATGGATTCACAAAGGGAAAGTCCTGTTTATCTCATTTGATATCCTTCCATGATAAGGTCACTTGCCTACTGGATGAAGGGAAGGTGGTGGATGTAGTTTTTTTGGATTTCAGTGAGGCTTTTGATACCGTCCCTCACAGCATCCTTCTGGACAAGTTGTCCAACTGTGAGATAAGCGGGTTCACAGTGCGCTGAGTGAAGAACTGGCTGAACAGCAGGGCTCATAGGGCTGCAGTGAATGGGGCTACATCCGGCTGGTGACCAGTCACCAGTGGTGTTCCTCAGGGTTCAATTCCAGGGCCAGTTCTGTTCAATGTATTTACCAATGATCTGGATGCAGGAGTTGAATGCACCATTAGCAAGTTTACTGATTGTGGTGGGTTGACTCTGACTGGATGCTAGTTGCCCACCAAGCCGCTCTATCACTCCCCCTCCTCAGCTGGACAGGAGAGAGAAAATATAATTAAAGGCTCGTAGGTTGAGATAAGGACAGGGACATCACTCAGCAATTACTATCATGGGCAAAACAGACTCGGCTTAGGGAAATAAGTTTAATTTATTGCCAGTCAAATCAGAGTAGGGTAATGAGAAATGAAACCAAATCTTAGAAACACCTTCCCCCCACCCCTCCCTTCTTCCCAGGCTTAAATTCATTCCCAACTTCTCTACCTCCCGAAGCTAGCCAATGTTATTCTAATTTACAAGAAGGGCAGGAGGGAAGGCCCAGGAAACTACAGTTCTGTTAGTCCAAAGTACAGATAGGAAAAAAAAAAAAGAAACCTAGAAAAATCCAACTGTGGTGACTTCTCTTCTGTCTCCTTTCCTAGCACTCTTCCTCCCCTCATACTTGAAAGGGGGAAACATGTGAAGTAACTTTGATTACTACATTATAGATTCTTGTACTAAGTTGCTTTTTGTGCTTTGTGCCCATAGTCGTTGCCTTCGAAAGATTTTTTTTTTTTTTTGTATTTGTCGTAGTTCAGCCCCGATCGGACCAGACTACGCAGTCTCTCTCTCAACTCCCCCCCACCTTCTGAGAGAACAGGGAGAGAAAATATAAGGAAAAACGGCTTGAGGCTTGAGATAAGGACAGGGAGAAATCCTTAAAGTTACCATCACGGGCAAAACAGACTCGACTTGGGGAAAACTATTCATTTATTACTACAAACAGCAGGAGAATGAGACAGAGAACAAGATAACCTCCCCCCACCCCTCCCTCTTCCCAAGCTTAACATTATCTCTACTACCTTCCCCCCCCCGAGCGGCACAGGGGGGAAGAGGGAATGGGGGTTGCAGTCAGTTCATCATGTGTTGTTCTACGCCGCTTCTTCATGGTCAGGGGAAGAACTCCTCACATTCCTCCCCTGCTCCATCGTGGGGTCCCTCCCACGGGCCACAGTCCTTCGTGGAACTGCTCCAGTGTGGGTCATCTCTTCCACGGAGTGCAGTCTCTCCAGAACAGCTGTCCCAGTGGGCCCTCCACAGGCCACAGCCTCCTTCAGGCATCCACCTCCCCCGGTGTGGGGTCCTTCATGGGCTCCAAGTGTATCTCTGCTCCTCTGTGGACCTCCATGGGCTGCAAGGGGACAACCTGCTCCACCATGGTCGTCACCACAGGCTGCAGAGGAATCTTGGCCAGGAGCCGCATTACTCCTCCCCCTCCTTCTTCACTGACCTTGGCGTCTGCAGCTGTTCCTCACAACAGGCTGGTAGATGTCTCTCAGGATCTTTTTTTTTACATCTTATTCACTTCTCATCTCCTTTCCACTTCTTGCAGCTGGGCTGGGCCGAGTTGGGCCCAGTCGGCTGCCTGGCGAGAGGCCAGAGGGTGAGGCCTGCAAGGCCCATGAGGCCTGAGCCTCCCCCTCTGCGCCTCTGCCCCTGCTCAGCTTCTTCACATCTTCTCTTCTCTTTTTTTTCCTGTTTTCCCCTTCTTAAATACGTTATCGCAGAGGCGTTATCACGGGACATTCTGCTACTAATTGGCTTGGCCTTGGCCAGCAGTGGGTCCGCCCTAGGCCCGGCCGAGTCCACTGAAGAAAGGGGAGCAACTTCTAGCAGTTTCCTACAGAAGCTACCACCTTAGGCCCCCCCTTACTAACAAAACCACGACAGTATTAAAAAAAAAAAAAAGTTGTTAGGAGTGGTGCACATGTTGAGTTAAGATTATCAGAGACGTACTCATGCTTGATTGGCTAAATTAAAGATGTGGTTGAGGTTGAAGACATTTCTTTTAGTATGTCTGAGTGATGATTTTGTGAGGTAGAGAACATAATACAAAGACTAAAAAATGTTTTTTATAATGACTGTCACTTTTATCAGGAATGTTTGAATACATTCACTAAAATTAGCACTTTTTTTACAGCTTCTGGAAAAACATAAGAACACAGAAAGCATGGTAGAGCTGCTTGAACTGTATCAAATGGAAGATGAAGCCTACAGTAGTCTTGCAGAAGCTAGCATGGAGCTCTACCAGTACTTACTACAGCCATTCCGAGATATGAGGGAACTTGCAATGCTTAGAAGACAGCAGATAAAGGTATGGTAAAAGTAACTGAACTTCTTATTAATGGTGAAATCATGCTTTTCAGTTACTGTTTACTACTTTTATTATGCAATATATGCAGTGATGGTTTCTCCACTAAATGTTGACCCTATTTTTCTGTTTCCTTCACTCAGAGGAGTGCTTTTGAAGAGTGACAATGTCTCTGACGTGTAGCTAACCATCAACTATTTAACTTATTATGTTTGACTATTTGAATTCATTGTTGAATTTAATAGGCAAAGCTTAACAACTTCGTGATTACTGGGAATACTGACTAATACATAAAACAGAAAGAGACACATTGTACAGTATCTATATGATTGTTAATTCTTTTAAAAGATTCTACAGGAAGTTACTTTTCATTCTGGTGTTCTGAGATAATCTGATAAACCATGAGAAGTCAGTAGTTTCTCATCTCATGTTGTGAAACACTTAAACATGAAAGTGTATTAAAAGTATGTAATTTGTTGTAACACTTTGACAGTACATCTTCCTAACAGCTGAAAAAGTATAGCCAGCTAAAGAATACTACATTTTGGTAAAAGTGATTTATAATGCATATGTTTGTTATATTTAAAAATAATTCTAATTTTAAATACTTAACTAAAAATAACAAATGTCATCTTTATTGCATCTCAGAAGTACTTTTGATAGAATCAGTAGTTCCTACGCAGATTAAGACTGTAGTCTTCTGATTCTTTTAAAATATGTATTGTAACATAGAAGCTAAAATGAGTGTCTCATTTAATCTGTATTGTAAATGTCAGTATGTTTGTTTGCCTTATTCAGTTAGCCAACATTGTTTTTACTGCTTTCAATTTATAAATATAGTATTTTTCTCTGTGTTTGATTATAGCATGAGGGAGGCAGGCAAAAGGATTTAAAATTCCAAAACTAGTTTTATTTTGAGCTATTGTTGTGTCTATAAAGTAATTTTTCAGAAAGTTCAGCAATCTGAAACTAACTCTGTGAGATAATGTTATGATATTTGAAATAAAAGTGCTTTTTTCCCCCTGAATGATAAAAATTGCTGCATAGAGAATTGGGCTGTTGTCGTAGTTCAGCCCCAATCGGGACCAGACTATGCAGTCTCTCTCTCACTCCCCCCACCCTCCGAGAGAATAGGGGGAGATGATATAAGGAAAAACGGCTCGAGGTTTGAGATAAGGACGGGAAGAAATTCTTAAAGTTACCGTTACGGGCAAAACAGACTCGACTTGGGGAAAAACACTCATTTATAAAAATTAGCAGGAGAATGAGACAGGGAACAAGATAACCTCCCCCCACCCCTCCCTCTTCCCGGGCTTAACATTATCTCTACTACCTCACCTCGCGAGCGGCACGGGGGAGGGAAAAAGGGAATGGGGTCACGGTCAGTTCATCATGCGTTGTTAAATGCCGCTGTGCCATCGTTGGGGGAAGAACTCCTCATGTTCCTCCTCTGCTCCAGTGTGGGGTCCCTCCCACGGGCCACAGTCCTTCCTGAAACTGCTCTGGCGTGGGTCATCTCTTCCACGGGGTGCAGTCCCTCTAGAACAGCTGCCCCAGTGGGCCCTCTTTGGGCCACAGCCTCCTTCAGGCCTCCACCTGCTCTGGCATAGGGTCCTCCATGGGCTGCAGGTGGATCTCTGCCCCTCAGTGGACCTCCATGGGCTGCAGGGGGACCACCTGCTCCACCATGGTCTTCACCACGAGTTGCAGAGGAATCTTGGCCAGGAGCCATATTACTCCTCCCCCTCCTTCTTCACTGACCTTGGTGTCTGCAGCTGTTCCTTAAAACAGGCTGGCAGACGCCTCTCAGGATCCTTTTTACATCTTATTCACTTCAACTTCTCATCTCCTCTCCACTTCTTGCAGCCAGGCTGGGCCGAGTTGGGCCCAGTCGGCTGCCCAGCAGGAGGCCAGAGGGTGAAGCCTGCAAGGCCCATGAGGCCTGCGCCTCCCCCTCTCTGCCCCCTAGAACATTCTGCTACCAATTGGCTCGGCCCTGGCCAGCAGCGGGTCCGCCCTAGGCCCGGCCGAGTCCACTGAACAAAGGGGAGCAACTTCTAGCAGCTTCCTACAGAAGCTGCCACCTTAGGCCCCCCCCTCACTAACAAAACCAGAACAAACCTATGTGTAGATGCCAGCAGAACTTTGACACAAGCATTCTTGAAGATCCGAGTTGGACTGGATTTGCTTAACTGAGCACTGATAATATCTTGATACAGGTAAGAGACTACAGTCATCACTACCTCTCAATCTTCAGGAAATGAGGACATTAAAATATAGTTGTACATTAAATATATTTAAAAGCACTCAGTTTCATTACATACGTATTTATTATCTTCACTGACATGTTAATTCACTTGAATGTGAGGGATTTTTAAGGATTTAAATATACTAATGTTGAGATCTAGCACTGGAAATAAAGGAATAGAGCAGCATATAGCTTGATAATTCATCAAATTCACATTTTTGGAATTGTAGAATACTTCATTAGTCTACTATGTGCTTTTCTTTCAAGCTTCTTTAAGCAGATACTAGTGTAGTTAAATGTTTGGGCCAGAGTTAGATTTTTTTTTTTTTTATTTGTTGGTTTAATACTTGGTGGTGAAGTGCAGTAGTGAGCCTTATAGCTGATTTAATTTTGATTTGTGTAAAATGAAATATTTTAAAATAAATTATATTGCAGTGAACATCTTAATTTTTGGTTAAAAAAATGTTTTTGCAAAGTATGAAACAAGTTCAAAAGAGAGCATAAGTTTAGTGATGAGGATACTGTCCTGGTTTCAGCTGCAATGGAGCTAGTTTTCCTATCAGTAGCTGCTGTGTTTTGGATTTAGTATGGGATTTTGTATGTGAAGAATGTTAATACACTGATGTTATCAGTTGTTGCTAATGAGCCTAAGGACACTTTCTAGCTTCCCAGGTTTTGCTAATGTGCAGATACAAAAAGCTGGGAGGGGTATAGCCAGAACAGTTGACCCAAACTGGCCAAAGAGTATTCCATGCCATAAATGTCACGCTCAGTATATAAGTGGGGGTTGGCCCATTAGCTGGCTTGCTTTTTCTCTTGCTGTTTGGAATTGTTCCAGGATTGTCTTCAGTTTTTTGTTCTGTGATTGCTGCTTGGGACAAGCTGTGTCAGTCATTGGGACATCAGGTGGTAAGAAATTGTGCATTGTTAATTTTGTATATTTTAGTATCCCTATTATTATTATTGTTTTATATATATATTATCTTTTCCTCTGCTATCCTAGTAAACTGTCTTTATCTCAACCCACGAGTTTTCTTTTCTTCCCAATTGTCTTCCCCATCCCCTGGGGAGGAGGAGCAAGTGGCTACATGGTACTAAATTGCTGCCTGGGGTTAAACTACAACAGATAGCTAGCAAAATAGAGAGAAATACTTTATAAATACCTAAAGATAAATACTTGGGGGGGGAGAATCTGAGTCAACTGAAGATCCTTTTGGGAAGGGAGTGGACATCAATGCTTCATACTCTTAATTTGTAGTCTTGCTCCCATACATCAAATGGATGAGCTCTGTATTATTAAATCCTTGTTTTTATCATTGGTTCTAGAATAACTGATGTCCTGGTGAACTGGTTTTTGAACTGTGTGTTTTTTGTCTCATAATATTTTTGAGTGCATGGTGGTCTCGCACTGAAAAACATGAAAACAAAGCTACATAAGCTGCATTGGAGGACACTAAAGTAGTGCTGATTTAAAATGTATAGATTACTTGCATGGCAATCAGCTCAACTTCATTCCTAAGTTTCTTTTGGTATATCTGTAGCTGACGATGTGTCCTCACATCATCAGAAATCATAGATAAGCTTGGCTTCTGAAAAACCTGTAGAGAAGGGAATAAATGGTTATCTAAGTTGATGCAAAATGGCTGGATTTGTAAATGAAGGTAATAAACTTTGTTGAAACTATTGCTTTTTTTTTTTTTGAGGAACTGGTATAATATGCTGAATTATGCTGTGATAGTCTTCATTGTCTCAAAGTCTATTTAGGACTTAGAGAGAGAGAGATATACACGCGCACACACACAGATATTCCCTCAGTCTATGGTTCCATCACTGGTCAGTTTCATCAGAGTACATTCTTCACTGATCAGGGTCACTGTTGCTGCAATACCTGTGATATAACAACTATAGAAATGATGACATATTGTATTATATAGAAATTAACATCATACAGTTCAAATTATTGGCTATTTTTGCCTAAAATCAGATCTCTGTGAGGTATACATGGGGCTTCCCCATCCTCCTGCATCATCCACCAAGTACATCCAGGTCCTTCAGCAAAAGCAATCCCATGCATGGGTTTGCCTTTGCCTAGGGGAAGAATAACCCAGACTGTCTTTCCCAACATATTCCTTAAAAGCACCACAGGAACTTAGAAGTTCTGACTGGGCAGGGCCAGCTCAATTGGTGGATCCCTGAGTATTGACTAACCAGGTGGCTTTGGCTAAATGTTTGTCCCGGTTTTTGAAGGTTCCACCACCCATTGCTCTCAGTGTAGTTTTCAGCAGTCCATTGTACTGTTCAATCTTTCCAGAGGCTGGTGCATGATAAGGGATGTGATATACCCACTCAATGCCATGCTCTTTGGCCCAGGTGTCTATGCAGTTGTTTCAGAAATGAGTCTCATTGTCTGATTCAATTCTTTCTGGGGTACCACGTAGCCATAAGACTTGCTTCTCAAGGCCCAGGATGGTGTTTCGGGCAGTGGCATGGGGTACAGGATATGTCTCTAGCCACCCAGTGGTTGCTTCCACCATTGTAAGTACATAGTGCTTGCCTTGGTGGGTTTGTGGGAATGTGATGTAATCAATCTGCCAGGCCTCTCCATATTTATACTTCAGCCATCGTCCTCCATACCACAGAGGCTTTAACTGCTTGGCTTGTTTGAATGCAGCGCATATTTCACATTCAAGGATAACCTGTTGTCCTGGTTCTGGCCAGGATAGAGTTAATATTTACCTGAGCTGGGTGGAGAACTGAAGCTGGTAGCCCCTATGGCTGGGATAGTTAACTAATTAGCTAACAGCTGGGGTTAATTTACCCAAATTAGCCAAAGGGCTATTCCATCCCATGTGACATCATGCTCAGTATATAAGTGAGGAGGGTGCTGAAGGGAGGCCCTGCTACTTGGAAGAGACTGGATGTGGAGATCTGTTGTGAGCTATTATACTGTATTTGTGTTCCATCACTCTCTTGTTTTCTTCTGTCATTACTGTTAAATTTACTTTTTTTGTTCAATCTCAACCTGCGTGTTTGGGTTTTTTTTCCTGGTTTTCTTTTGTTTGTCAAATCTCCTCCTATTCTCTTGGAGAGTGGGGGGAGTGAGAGAGAGACTGCGTAGTCTGGTCCCTGTTGGGGCTGAACTATGACACCTGTGCAAGTCCACCCCTCGATCACAAGCCCATTTGTATGTTGCATCTCTTCCCTGATGGCCTGAGGTGTTATGGGCCTACTGAGCTAAAAATAGTTCACCCCTGTGTTGCCAGTGTTATAAATGAGTCCCAAAACAGGATTCCAATTGAAGTTTCCAATTTATTGAATAGAAACAAGCAAACAGCGCTGGGTACGCCAGGAGTCTTCGCTCCACCAAGACGCACACCCCTTTGTTCACAGTTACAGTATTTATAACCTCTCCCGGTCCCCCCATCGTGCCTGTCTCCTCTTTTTTTGGGGGGAAGCTCACAATCTACATTCCATTGGTTACTCACACCGTTTGCGGCAGGTATTGATTGGCCAAGAGCGTCTCACTAGCCACTATACAGGTGTTAATTGGCTAAAAGTACAGAAGGGGCGGGTCCCATATTTGGGGTTGTTTACATGCCCGTGGCCATCAGCCCCCAGCCCGCTTTTCCCGCCTTTTGTTCCCTCCATTGTCAAGTGTCCTTCTTATGCAAACAGCGCTGTTAAGCAGGTAAAATCCTTAATTATGTCAAACTACTAAGGCAGGGGTGTATCCTGCCAAACACATTTTTAATAAATAAACCTCCCAAATACTTTTGTAACTTTAAACAAAACTTACAGAACTATGTACATATCTTCCTGTTTCCCCTAAGCCTGTGGCTATAGAAGAACAAACAGGATAATTAAAGATTCCATATACAGAGAGGGTCACATTTCACCATGCAACCCTAGGATTGCTTCACATTAACACGAATCAGGTGAACATATCTCACAATCCCCCATCTTCTTTTTGTTGGTATTGACTCGTGTTTTTGTTTCCAATCGTGCTAACACTTGCCGAATTGATGTTAATTCTGGATCCTCTTTTGTTTTTATTATCTTCAGGGAATGGTTTCTTTCTTTCCCTGGTTCTGGATCAGTAGGTATCACTGAATGTATTAGCTTAGTACAGCAAGGTATTAAACATGGAATTATTAATAATCCTCCACATATCCCCAATATAACTATTCCAATTTTTGTAAGCCAATCACCGCCCATAAAGTCTCCCATACTTCCCCTAAATTGATTCCATTCCAAGTCTGAACTGGAACATGCACAGTTTTCTTTATTTCCTTTACAAGCTCAGTTATAGCTCTTCCTTCATCATCAATTTCTAGACATCAATTTCTAAGATTAAATTTTCCACAAACATTCCCTTCTTGTGCTAGTAAATAATCTAAAACTAAGCGATTTTGATATAGGGCAGTTCTCATCTTGGTGTTCTGTTTTGCAATTAATCTAAGTGCATCTCCGGTTTTATTTACAACTATTTCTACTACAGCTTGTAACCTTATTATTCTATTAAGCATATACATTGGGGTTCTGTAGCCCCAGGATCCGTTTTCTGCCCATTTAGCTGGATCATAATAGGCAATGATTCTTTCAGGAGGCCATTTGTTATCTTTCCAATTTCCAATCTGTAAGTCTCACTTATGGCGCCTTTTTCTTAACTCTTCGGCTTCAGTATACACCTGAACCCCTAGCCGTTCTCCCCTATTTATGGGTAACAGGAAAAAACTGGGTCTTATAGTTCCTAATACACAGGGGATCCTGTCCAATTCTTTGGCAAATATGCATAAGCTGATTTGCCACAAATCCAATAATGTCCTTCAGGAGTTGGCCAACCATGTGGTATATTTGTTCCATTGGTTCAGTTCTTAAATTGATTATTTATTTCCAAGGGGTTTCCCCACTTATCCAATTATTCCGAGTTTCATTCTCTAGGTAACCTCCTTTACACTCCAGGTTACCTACTTGACTCCCATTGTCCCTTAAATTTTGCCAACAACTTTTTCCAATTATACTTGTTTGGAGTACCCATCGTTGTTTCCTTTTACCTTTTCCCATTGTTTTCCATATTTGGGGTTCACTTATGTTGCTTTCCATAGCCTCCCATGGCCATAGTTCACCTTGATTTGTTCCACCACAAACATAAGTTAGTTGCATTTAATGATTTAGCTATGTTTTCTGCAAGATTCACAAATATATTTTTAGCAACTTTGGTAATTTCATATTTCACTCCTGTTTCCATCTCATGATAAAAAGAGTTAAACAATAACTGGTGGTGTATTGATTCTCTAGACTTTTCTTTAATTTTTTTTGAATTCAAAACAATGCCTGGGTCTTCTCCTGTCCCATAGATTTCGTTTGTTCTAATTTCCACCTAATATTGATAAGGGAGTTCTTTTGGATCATAGCATACAGCTTTGTTTCACAAGGTATACCACGTCCGGTTATTAATACAGTTTCCCAACTTCTGACCCTTACAGTCATAAATAGTATGACAGACCAAAGTCAGGGAGGTTATTCTTCCCCTCCTTGTGGTCACTACACACTGACTACAGTTACTCACTGTCATCACCAGAGTCAGGAAGCTCACCCCTAACACGGTTAGAAGAGGTCCGGTTAGGGCCATAGTGCTCGGTAGTCACAGCCCGAAGGGGTTGCAGCCCTTGGCAGACTTCTTTAAACCACAGCACCAGTTCCCACTCTGGTCTTGCCCTCTCCTTTACCTTTTGTGTTCCAAAGGGGTGGTTCCTTTAAGGGTCAAATGGGATCAGAAAGTAATTCCTGTGCGGTTGTTAACCATCCTTTTAAAACCTGTATGTTATATCCCAAAAATTTATACTTCCTCTACACCAGTCTTCAATATATTTTAAAAGAACCTTTGTTATTATAATGTTTACTTAGAACCTTTTCAGATTGCTACAGGAGTTGCCACAATGAAATTTCCCAGTTACTTAGCTTATTGAGGTGTTTAATTCTGTTGTCAGCAGCCTCGATTCAGGTTCACTTTCGTTGTAACACTATTTTGGTCTCCCCTGGTCTCGAAGTCACGGTCCACTCAGAAATGGGTCCTTTAACTCGTGATACGTGAGTCCACCCCTTCTCTGCAGTCCGGATGGCAGTATCTGTTGTTAACAACACAAGAAAAGGTCCTTCCCATAGGGGAGATAAGGTTTCTCCTTTCCACGTTTTTATTAAAACTCTATCCCCAGGTCTAAATTGATGGATGGCAAATCCCAAGGGTGGTGTTTGAGCCATCATTCCCATTTCCCTTAGTTCCTTTAGTCTCTCCCCAATAGCAGTTATATACTTTTTCATATCATAATCTTCAACTGTATTGTTTCCCAGGGGCATCCCCTGAGAATATGGCATTCCGTACAACATTTCGTATGGTGATAATCCAGTCTCACTATGAGGTTTTGTTCTTATATTCAAAAGTGCCAATGGTAAGCATTTTGTCCAAGGCATTTGGGTCTCAATCATTAGTTTAGCCAATTGTTTTATTGTTTGATTCATCCTTTCTACTTTCCCTGAGCTTTGTGGATGCTGTGGAGTATGGTATTCCCACTGAATACCTAGTGATTGGCATAATAGTTTTATTATCTTAGAAGTAAAGTGTGTGCCCTGATCGGAATCAATGTACTGGATTATCCCATATCTAGGTATCAGTGTTCCAATAAAATTTTTACCACCATCTGTGCTGTGGCTCGGGCTACAGGGTAGGCTTCTACCCATTGTGTTAAATGATCCACTATTACCAATAGATATTTTATCCTCCCCACCTTGGGCAATTCAGTGAAATCCATTTGTACTTGAACTTTTAATTTGGTTCATCCCATTAAATGTAATGTATGACTACTATTTGCAGTGGTTTGCATTTATGTTTGCATGTTTGTATATTCTGGAATTTTACAAAGGAAGCAGTGAAAAAGGCTAACTCATGATCCTAATTAGCTGTCCCAGAATATGCTTTTGAATGAGTTTTGAGCTCTCCAGACATGTCAGTTCCTTCTGTAAAAGGAAGTTAAGCCATCTTCCCCATGGGCCTGGTTCAGCAAATGATACATGTTTGCCAAAGCAACTCTTCAGAGTCTGAACAAAGGGAGGGGATTTGGAAATAGGCAGGTCTTTGAAATAAGATTTTAAAAATTAGTAGCTATTAATATTCTCACTTGAACTATAAGCATTTTTTATATAGAGAGATGCTGGACAAAGTTAGTACATCCTTGAACAACCACCTGAACTAAGTACAGTATATAAATTAGAGAATTGTTATAGGCAAAACGTACAAGGCCCTAAACCTAGACTTGAAACAGCACCATAACAAATGACCTCAATACTGTCAAGTGTACCTACTTAATAAAAGTTTCAGAACAAGGCACAATGCACTTGAAAAAATCTATTGAATAGAAACAAGCAAACAGCGCTGGGTGTGCCAGGAGTCTTCGCTCCATCAAGACGCAGACCCCTTTGTTTACAGTTACAGTATTTATAACCTCTCCCAGTCCCCCCATCACGCCTGTCTCCTTTTTTTGGGGAGCTCACAATCTACACTCCATTGGTTACTCACACCGTTCGCGGCAGGTACTGATTGGCCAAGAGCGTCTCACTAGCCACTATACAGGTGTTAATTGGCTAAAAGTACAGAAGGGGCTGGTCCCATATTTGGGGTTGTTTACATGCCCGTGGCCATCAGCCCCCAGCCCGCTTTTCCCGCCTTTTGTTCCCTCCATTGTCAAGTGTCCTTCTTATGCAAACAGCGCTGTTAAGCAGGTAAAATCCTTAATTATGTCAAACTACTAAGGCAGGAGTGAATCCTGCCAAACACATTTTTAATAACTTAAATAAACCTCCCAAATACATTTATAACTTCAAACAAAACTTATGGAACTATGTACATATCTTCCTGTTTCCCCTAAGCCTGTGGCTATAGAAGAACAAACAGGATAATTAAAGATTCCATATACAGAGAGGGTCACATTTCACCATGCAACCCTAGGATTGCTTCACATTAACACGAATCAGGTGACCAGTACAGTATATAAATTAGAGAATTGTTATAGGCAAAACGTACAAGGCCCTAAACCTAGACTTGAAATAGCACCATAACAAATGACCTCAATACTGTCAAGTGCACCTACTTAATAAAAGTTTGTCGTAGTTCAGCCCCAATTGGGACCAGACTACGCAGTCTCTCTCTCACTCCCCCCCCCAAGAGAACAGGGGGAGATGTAGTAAACAAAAGAAAACCAGGAAAAAACCAAACACGTGGGTTGAGATTGAACAAAAAGTAAATTTAACAGTAATGACAGAAGAAAACAAAACAGTGATGGAATACAAATACCATATAATGCCTTACAACAAATCTCCACCCCTAGTTTCTTCCAAGTAGCAGGGAGGCTCCCTTCAGCACCCTCCTCACTTATATACTGAGCATGATGTCAGATGGGATGGACTAGTCCTTTGGCTAATTTGGGTAAATTAACCCCAGCTGTTAGCTAATTAGTTAACTATCCCAGCCATAGGGGCTACCAGCTTCAGTTCTCCACCCAGCTCAGGTAAATATTAACTCTATCCTAGCCAGAACCAGGACATTATCCACCCCTTATTCCATACCATCTATATCATGCCCAGATCCTACACTTTCTGATTAATCATCAACTTTTTCTTCCTTTGATCTACTTGTATGCATACACACAGATGTCACTCCCTTAGTCCATGGCCCATCCCTCCAAAAGGTCTGTTGAGTTTATCCAGTCCATAACTTTGGGCTCCATCTGTCATAACAGTCTCTCAGCATAGGACAGACAACACAGTGTTTCCTCAGGTAGTCTGTCTGGTACAAGTTCATAGTCTGCAGAGTGAAGATCTGTTGGCAGGTGCTAGTAGCAAGAGCCAGTTCTGGTTGCATCACTGCTGCAATTTTTCCTGTTTTATCAAAGTTCATTCTTTGTTGGTATAGATGATTTTACTATAATACTTTTGACACAACATAAGTATCTCAGGGCGTGGAGCAGGAAGAAGCAAGGAGGGACACCTAATAGCTAGATAATGACATACAGTACTGTATAGTAACCGACATCAAGCACTTCAAATTCTTGGCTCTTTTCACCTGGAATCAAATCTCCTTGAGGTACACATGGGACTTCCCCAGCCTCCTGCATTACCCACCAACTACACCCAGGTCCTTGAGCAAAAGCAATCCCATGCATGGGTTTGCCTTTGCCCAAGGGAGAAATGACCCAGACTGTCTTCCCCAGTATATTCCTTAGATGCACCACAGGGACTTTATCCCCTTCTACAGTATGTAGAGGTTCAGATTGGGCAGGGCCAGCTCGATTGGTGGACCCCCGAGTGTTGACTAGCCAAGTGGCTTTTGCTAAATGTTTATCCCAATTTTTGAAGGTTCCACCACTCATTGCTTTCAGAGTTGTTTTCAGCAGCCTATTGTACCGTTCAATTTTTCCAGAGGCTGGTGCATGATAGGGGATGTGGTATACCCACTCGATGCCATGCTCTTTGGCCCAGGTGTCTATGAGATTGTTTCGGAAGTGGGTACCATTGTCTGATTCAATTCTTTCTGGAGTGTCATGTCGCCATAAGACTTGTTTCTCAAGGCCCAGGATGGTGTTTTGGGCAGTGGCATGGGGTACAGGATATGTTTCCAGCCATCTAGTGGTTGCTTCCACCATTGTAAGTACATAGCGCTTGCCTTGGCGAGTTTGTGGGAGTGTAATGTAATCAGTTTGCCAGGCCTCTCCATATTTATACTTCAGCCATCATCCTCCATACCAAAGAGGCTTTAACCGCTTGGCTTGTTTGATTGCAGCACATATTTCACATTCAAGGATAACCTGTGCAATAGTGTCCATGGTTAAATCCACCCCTCGATCACGAGCCCATTTGTATGTTGCATCTCTTCCCTGATGGCCTGAGGTATCATGGGCCCACCAAGCTAAAAATAGTTCACCCTTATGCTGCCAGGCCAGATCCACCTGAGCACTCCAGTTTTAGAAGCTTGATCCACTTGCTGGTTGTTTTGATGTTCTTCCATGGCCCGACTCTTGGGTACGTGGGCATCTACATGATGTACTTTCACAACCAGATGCTCTAACCAGGCAGCAATATCTTGCCACAGTGCGGCAGCCCAGATAGGTTTGCCCCTACGCTGCCAGTTGCTCTGCTTCCATTGCTTTAACCACCCCCACAGAGCATTTGCCACCATCCATGAGTCGGTGTAGAGAGAGAGCACAGGCCATTTTTCCCTTTCAGCAATGTTAAAAGCCAGCTGGATGGCCTTCACCTCCGCAAACTGACTCAATTCACCTTGGCCTTCAGTGGCTTCTGCAACTCATCGTGTAGGACTCCACACAGCAGCTTTCCACTTCCGATGTTTTCCTACAATACAACAGGACCCATCAGTAAATAGGGCATATCGCTTCTCATTTTCTGGGAGGTTGTTATATGGTGGGGCCTCTTCAGCACGCGTTACCTCTTCCTCTGGTGGCTATCCAAAATCTTTGCCTTCTGGCCAGTCTGTAATTACTTCTGATATGCCTGGGCGATGGGGGTATCCTATTCGGGCCCACTGTGTGAGCAGTGCGGCCCACTTGCTCCATGTAGCATCCGTTGCATGATGTGTAGAGGGGACCCTTCCTTTGAACATCCAGCCCAGCACTGGCAGTCGGGGTGCCAAAAGGAGCTGTGCTTCAGTACCAATCACTTCTGAAGCAGCTCGAACTCCTTCGTATGCCGACAGGATTTCTTTTTCAGTTGGAGTATAGCAGGCCTCAGATCCTTTATATCCCCAGCTCCAAAACCCAAGGGGTTGACCACGGGTTTCCCCTGGGGCTTTCTGCCAGAGACTCCAGGTAGGGCCATTCTCCCCAGCTGCGGTGTAGAGCACATTTCTTACCTCTTGCCCTGTCCGGACTGGCCCAAGAGCCACCGCATGAACAATTTCTTGTTTAATTTGTTCAAAAGCCTGCTGTTGTTCAGGGCCCCATTTAAAAACATTCTTCTTTCGGGTGACTTTATACAGAGGGCTTACAATCATACTATAATTTGGGATATGCATCCTCCAGAAACCCACAACGCCCAGGAAAGCTTGCGTTTCCTTTTTGTCAGTCAGTGCAGCCATAGCTGTTATTTTGTTGACTATATCTATTGGAATCTGACAACGCCCATCTTGCCATTTTATCCCCAAAAACTGTCTCTCTCTTGCAGGTCCTTTCACCTTACATCATTTTATGGCAAACCCAGCTTTCAGGAGGATTTCAATTATTTTCTCCCCTTTTTCAAAAGCTTCTGCTGCTGTGTTGCCCCATACAATGATGTCATCAATGTATTCCAAGTGCTCTGGAGCGCCACCCTTTTCCAGTGCAGTCTGGATCAGCCCATGGCAGATGGTGGGGCTGTGTTTCCACCCCTGGGGCAGTCAATTCCAAGTGTACTGGACCCCCCTCCAAGTGAATGCAAACTGCAGCCTGCATTCTGGTGCCAATGGGATTGAGAAAAACACGTTGGCAATATCAATGGTGGCATACCACTTGGCTGCCTTGGATTCCAGTTCATACTGAAGTTCTAACATGTCTGGCACAGCAGCACTCAGTGGTGGTGTTACCTCATTCAGGCCACGATAGTCCACTATTAACCTCCACTCTCCACTTGATTTTCACACTGGCCATATGGGACTGTTAAAAGGTGAGTGGATCTTGCTGATCACTCCCTGGCTCTCCAGCTGATGAATCAGCTTATGGATGGGGATCAGGGAGTCTCGGTTGCTGCAATACTGCCACCAGTGCACAGTTATGGTAGCAATTGGCACCTGTTGTTCTTCAACCTTCAGCAACCCCACAATGGAAGGATCCTCTGACAGACCAGGCAAGGTGGACAACTGTATGATTTCCTCCATCTCCAAAGCACCTACACCAAAAGCCCACCGATACCCTTTTGGGTCCTTGAAATATCCCCTTCTGAGGTAATCTATACCAAGAATGCATGGAGCATCTGGGCCAGTCACTATGGGGTGCTTTTGCCACTCATTCCCTGTCAGGCTCACTTCAGCCTCCAATACAGACAGCTGTTGGGATCCTCCTGTCACTCCAGAAATACAAATGGGTTCTGCCCCATTATATCTTGATGGCATCAAAGTGCATTGTGCACCAGTATCCACTAGAGCTTTATACTCTTGTGGGTCTGACACGCCAGGCCATGGGATCCACACAGTCCAATAAACTCTGTTGTCCCTCTCCTCCACCTGGCTGGAGGCAGGGCCTCTCTAATCCTGGCCCCAGTATTCATTGGTCATTTCTTTTAAATATGCATGAGAGGTCCCTTCAAGAGGGTCAGAACTAAAGCTATTCCTTCTACTCTGCCTATTGGAGACTGGTGCAACAATTTTCCAGGGAGAACTTCTATTTGCAATGGTTTTTCCCTGCAACTCACGTACCCGTGCCTCTAGGGCAGAGGTAGGCTTCCCATCCCACTCCCTCATGTCCTCTCCTTGGTCACGCAAGGTAAACCACAGGGTACCTCGCCACATATACCATCTCTCTTGAGCAGGGAAACGTTTACTCCTAATAGCTGAAATATTGGCCCTTACCAGTGGGGAATGGGACATATCTGCTTTGAATTGCTGGAACTCCTGGGACAGTTTCTCCACAGCCAAGACACAGGCCCATAGGGAGGAAGACAGGCTTTCCTCGTACTGCCAGAGTCGGCCAGCCAGTTCATCCACTGTTTCTTCCTCTCCATCTTTCCAGGTCATAACTGCCAGTGAGTTGGCATATGATGATGGTGCACTTCGAACAAACTTCCGCCACATTTGTCGTATGCACCTAACTTCATCTGGATCCTTAGGTAACTGATCATTGTCCAGGTCATCATAAATGACCTCCGGCACAGCCAGTTCCCTCAGGTACTGGATACCCTTCTCCATGGTAGCCCACTTGCCTGGGTGACATCTTACATCCTCCTTGAAAGGATACCTCTCCTTCACACCTGACAGGAGTCTCCTCCAGAGGCTGAGGGCTTGTGTCCCTTTTCCAACTGCTTTGTCAATGCTCCCTTCTCTAGAAATGGATCCCAGCTGCCTAGCTTCTCTGCCCTCTAATTCCAAGCTATTGGCCCCATTGTCCCAGCACCACAGCAGCCAGCTGATAATGTGCTCCCCAAGATGACAGCTAAAAATCTTTCCACATGTCTCGCAGCTTGCTCAGGGATAGAAATCAGGTGCTCACTGTCTCCTTTAGGAGTTCTTCCTCTGAGGAAGAGCCTGCCTGCAGAGTTCCTCCTTGGCATGAAGCAAATAAACCTTCCTCTTCTTCCTCCTGCTCCATCCTAGAAGGGGCTTCTTCATCCCTCACTAAACAAGCTGACTTCCGCTTCCAAGTCTTCTTGTACACAGGGGCAACTGAAACTAGCACGGGTTCTCCCTCTGATTCAGCTGCAATGCCTGGTGCTGGAGTTTGAATCCCTACATTGCAGGTCAGTTTGTTCTCCCTCATACCATGCCACGTATTAGTATCTTGCCTTAGGGTAAATCTCAGGAGGAGATTCCCAAAAAGTGGGTTTGCAGCCCTAGACAAGACTTGGCACACATTCAAGATACATAACAACATCATAGTGGCTTAAATATCCCCCAGATCTTCAAAGTTCTCAAAAAGTGGTTTAACTACCCTGGAAGTGAAAGAATTCAGGAAGCTGTCCACATAGGAATACCAATTTATCTCTAAGGCCATTGATGTCACCATGTCTCAGATGGATATGGCATAGTAGAACAGAAGGATAATTCTGATCATTTTCCCTGAGGTGATAAACACCACCACTGGGAACACATATTACATATAGGAGCATAGACAATACAACAACATAACCAACCACTGCAACATCATGACCAATAACTGACAACCAATACAATGAGCATGTATAAACAAATTTGTTTCAAGCAAAAAAAAAAAAAAGAGAGTCAGATCTGTTATTATCTCAACCCTTCGAGCCCCACGTTGGGCACCAAAAATAACTGTCGTAGTTCAGCCCCAATCGAGACCAGACTACGCAGTCTCTCTCTCACTCCCCCCCCCCCCCCCCCCCCCCAAGAGAACAGGGGGAGATGTGGTAAACAAAAGAAAACCAGGAAAAAACCAAACACGTGGGTTGAGATTGAACAAAAAGTAAATTTAACAGTAATGACAGAAGAAAACAAAACAGTGATGGACTACAAATACCATATAATGCCTTACAACAAATCTCCACCCCTAGTTTCTTCCAAGTAGCAGGAAGACTCCCTTTAGCACCCTCCTCACTTATATACTGAGCATGATGTCACATGGGATGGAATAGCCCTTTGGCTAATTTGGGTAAATTAACCCCAGCTGTTAGCTAATTAGTTAACTATCCCAGCCATAGGGGCTACCAGCTTCAGTTCTCCACCCAGCTCAGGTAAATATTAACTCTATCCTAGCCAGAACCAGGACAAAGTTTCAGAACAAGACACAATACACTTGAAAAAATCTATTGCACTTTAGGAGATTTTCACCATTTTCTATGCCACTGTAGATTAGTTGGTAATTGCTCTGGCCACAAAGTCAGCACAGAAATTCCAAGTGGCAGAGGCATTTTTCTGGTGGACAATACTTATCTTTGGCCAGATTTAGCATAAACAGACTATAAATATAATGGAAACCTATCCCAAATTTTTCCAAAAGTGTGGACTACCCCATATGCATATTTAGAATCTGTAAATATAGTCCCCTTGACTCCAAATACTCAAGTTTAATTCCAAAGTCAGGTCCCTTCCTTATAAATTGTATTCTGCCTTAGGGAGTAAAAGTAAATCATTAAGGCAAATTTTCTTTTCTATTTCCACTTCCACTTCCTTCAAAATAGGCACTTTAAAAGGCTCTCCCTTTGCCCCCACCACTGAAATACTAAAAATAAAAATAATAAAAATTTCTTCCCCATGGGGACCAATCAATAGTTCTATCAAGGGCTCTGCTGATGCCGAAGTCCCCAGAAGACACAGCCCCCGACACCCCCACTCTTCCCTAAACACCCTCTCATCTCGCTCCCGCCCACCACCGGCTGCTCCTCATCCGCCAGATCCCAACACTGGGAAGCAGACAAGGAACCAGCGGTGGGATCAGCCCCGACCTCAGCTCCTCCTTTCTCTCTCCTTCCACCCAACGCTTCTCCCTCGCCAGAGCGGGAGCCGAGCAGCCGGCCAGCTGAGCCGCACAGGCACTGCCGGACCACAACCGCTCGCTCCCGCCTCGCGTCCCAGCTCCCAGCGACAGGGACCCAGCGACAAAGCCAAATGTTTACAACACATTTTGTCATTCCTGGCACTCCCGGACCAAGGGAGACAAGCACATTTGTTGCAAGGCCCCCTGGAGCAATTTGGGCAGATCTGAGGCCCAGAGCCGATCCCTTTGCTGCACGACGGGTCATTTCTACACCTTTTTTGGACCACGCGTTCCCTGCCGCAGCTTTACACCCCGCACCCAACAGCAGCTCCAAGACCCGGAACCGGGCTGGATCCGGTGCCTCCTGCAAACCCTCCAGTCTTTCCAGTTTCCTTCCTATATCCCCCCAGGATTTAGCCACAAACTGTGCTCTAAGAAGTGCGGTCCCAGCCACTGTATTTGGCGCCGCTGCGAGGGGGGGGGAGCCGCGAGCCGCCGCCGCAGGGGGGGGCGGGAACCGCCGGAGATTGAAGTCACCAGAAGACATAGTGCTTGACACCCCTGTTTTTCTTTATGCATTTTCTCATCTCGTTTCCGCTTACAGCGGCTCCTTTGAACATGTCCCTTCTTATTACAGTAGTAACAAACAGGGATTGTAAACCTTTCTCTCATGGTTGTTCCTGGGGTGTTTGTTCTACTTCTTTTTCCTTTTTCTCTCCAGACGGAGTCTTATCCTCCCAACTTTCTTTTACTGCTGCTACAAAAATTCTTGTTCTAGTTTTCTGTTTTTCCTCGTCTCTCAAATCCAGTTTTTCAAAAGAACAGGCTAAAAGACATACGGTTTTAGAGGTTCCTTTGGCCATTTTAATTTATCTTTTTCTTTTACAGAGCCCCTTTTATCCCAATTTCTAATTATTAGTATTCCCAATTAACTTTTTACCGGTATATCTGATAATTTGCTCCCTTTTTCTCCTGGTCCTTGGTCTTCGATTTTGTCTGACCCATCTAGGAATTTTGCTGTGGCAATTCCTACAGCCCTTGGTTACCGGTAAGAGTGTCTTGCAGGGGGTTTAGGACCTATCACCCACCCACGACTCCTATAGGAATCGCTTCGGTCCTTCACCGGCCAAGTCCCTCGCGGGAGATTGGAACCGCGGTTAGAAGACCTCCGCACTCGCTTTGGAACCAGGTTCCATCTCAATCACACTCTTACACACACAGGCAACCGACTCCCACCCAACCAAACTGTATACACTTCGTTCGGATCCAACAGAACGGTTTACTCACGACGCCGTCGTCTTCGTTCGGATTCAACCGAACGGTGCTCCATTGTCTTCGTTTGGATCTTCGCGCGCAGAATTAGGGGCAAAATAAACTGCTGCAGCCGGCAAGGGAGCTCATAAAAATCAAATTCTTTGCTTGCTTCTATTCAGGTTCAGGATGGTGTCAGTCCCGACCCGACCTGACCAGGAGCCACCAATCAAACAAAAAACGGTGGGGCGCCCCTCCTAGATCAAGTCAGAATTCAGGAACTAAGACCCTCCCGGACGAGCCCCCAATTTGTGATAAATGAGTTGAGTTCCAAAACAGGATTCCAATTAAAGTTTCCAATTTATTGAATATAAACAAGCAAACAGTGCTGGGTGCGCCGGGAGTCTTCGCTCCACCAAGACGCAGACCCCTTTGCTTACAGTTCCCCCCATCGTGCCTGTCTCCTCTTTTTTTGGGGGGAGCTCACAATCTACACTCCATTGGTTACTCACACAGTTCGCGGCAGGTACTGATTGGCCAAGAGCGTATCACTAGCCACTATACAGGTGTTAATTGGCTAAAAGTACAGAAGGGGCTGGTCCCATATTTGGGGTTGTTTACGTGCCCGTGGCCATCAGCCCCCAGCCCGCTTTTCCCGCCTTTTGTTCCCTCCATTGTCAAGTGTCTTTCTTATGCAAACAGCGCTGTTAAGCAGGTAAAATCCTTAATTATGTCAAACTACTAAGGCAGGAGTGAATCCTGCCAAACACATTTTTAATAACTTAAATAAACCTCCCAAATACGTTTATAACTTTAAACAAAACTTATGGAACTATATACATATCTTCCTGTTTCCCCTAAGCCTGTGGCTATAGAAGAACAAACAGGATAATTAAAGATTCCATATACAGAGAGGGTCACATTTCACCATGCAACCCTAGGATTGCTTCACATTAACACGAATCAGGTGAACATATCTCACACCAGTCTAGGTCCACTTGGGAAACTTTAATCTTAGCAGCCTGATCCACCTGCTGGTTGTTTTGATGTTCTTCGGTGGCCCGACTCTTGGGTACATGGGCATCTACACGATGTACCTTTACAACCCAATTCTCTAACCGGGCAGCAGTATCTTGCCACAATGTGGCAGCCCAGATAGGTTTGCCTCTGCGCTGCCAGTTGCTCTGCTTCCATTGCTTTAACCACTCCCACAGAGCATTTGCCACCATCCATGAGTCAGTGCAGAGCCATTTTTCCTATTCAGCGATGTCTAAAGCCAGCTGGCTGGCTTTCCCCTCTGCAAACTGACTAGGTTCACCTTGGCCTTCAGTGGCTTCTGTGGCTTGTTGTGTAGGACTCCACACAGCAGCTTTCCACTTTTGCTCTTTTCCTACAGTAAGACAAGACCCATCAGCGAACAAGGCATATCTCTTCTCATTTTCTGGTAGATTATTATATGGTGGGGCATCTTCAGCACCTTTTACCTTCTCCTCTGGTAGCATTCCAAAATCTTTGCCTTCCAGCCGATCCATGATCACTTCCAAGATTCCTGGGCGATTGGGGTTTCCTATTTGTGGTGGTGGTTTAGCCCTCATCTCCACACAGTTTCTTGCTCACCATCCCCCTCCCCAGCGAGAATGGGGGAGAGAAATGGAAAGAAAGGAAAACTCATGGGTTGAGATGAAGACAGTTTACTAGAATAGCAAAGGAAAACTACAATAATAACAGACTATAAGGGTACTAAAATATACAAAATGAACAATGCACAATTTCTCCTCACCTGTCACAGTCCACTCAGGAGTTGTAATGGTTCTTTTAGTGTCATCTCGAAGTGCAAAATTACAGTGAACACACCAAAGGGGTTGGTTTCAATTAAACAGCACAAACTTTATTATTTTGCCCATAAAGCAGCATGCGATAGGTGAAAGGGAGTGAAAAGAAAAAGTACAGATAGGAAAAAAAAAAAAGGATAATAGCTACCACCGTGGGTCCAAGGCATCCCTATGGTCCCAGATCCAGGCAGCATCCTACCAGTCCTCGCGATCGATGTCGATCCTTGGTGGGGAAAGCTCTCCAGGGTCTCATTGTTAGGGGTTGACCTTTTATGCCAAATAACAAACCTTGTTCCTCCTTTACTTCGGGGATCTCCGCCTGTTCTCGGCCCTTAGGATAGAAGTGTGTTTTTTGGACATTATAATGAGCAAAGTTCAGTAAAAGGGCACTTTCTCACCGTTGTTTTTGAGATAGCAGTTGTGATTTATCCTCCTCGATAGCAGCTACAGGGTTATCTCTGCCAGTCTTGACAACAGGGATGAGTGGTAGCACCTCTGCGCCACTCTCTCCACCATCTCAAGGATGTTGTACATTTTGTTGTTAGGCCAGAATCGGCCTTGTCCATAACAATTCCATTCCTGGGAAAAGCATCTGTGTCTCAGGCAGGCTGCTCGCAGCAACTCATGTCAAGTTGTGAGCCTAACTTTTAAGGCCACATCAAATTCATAGTCCAGCTGGAGAGGGCCTCGATGATCAAGGTTGAGACAATACTGATTTTCTCACCAACCCTTACACCACCCGATGTCCCAATGACCAATATGGCCCGTCCCGAGCAGCGATCACGGAAACAAAACTGAGCAGCAAGCAGAGAGAGCGAGCCAGCAAGCTAGAGAGAACGATGCCAGCGAGCAAGAGAAAGAGATGAGATGGAAAAATGGATGCCCCTCCCATGGGCAACCTCCACTTGTATACTGAGCATGACGTTTATGGCATGGAATACTCTCTTGGGCCAGTTTGGGTCAATTATTCTGTCTGTCTTTCACCCAGCTTCCTGCACATTAGTGACACTTGGAAAGCTGTACAGTGTCCTTGGTCTCATTCACAACAACTCATATCATCAGGGTGTTTTTATCAACATTCTTCACATACAAAACCCAAAACTGCACTGGCTACTGGCTGGAGGAAAA
Source organism: Chlamydotis macqueenii (assembly GCF_036417535.1). NCBI lineage: Eukaryota > Metazoa > Chordata > Aves > Otidiformes > Otididae > Chlamydotis > Chlamydotis macqueenii. Next base: position 53,036,489 of record NC_141592.1, on the reverse strand, counting down.
TTAACTCCATCCCTGCCGAAACCAGGACACTATTTGAGCCCGCTGTGTGATCAGTGTGACCCATTTACTCCACGTGGCATCAGTTGCATGATGTGTAGAGGGGATCCTCCCTTTGAACATCCAGCTCAGCACTGGCAGTCGGGGGGCCAGGAGGAGCTGTGCTTCAGTACCAGTCACTTCTGAAGCAGCTCAAACTCCTTCATATGCTGCCAGTATCTCTTTTTCAGTTGGAGTATAGCGGGCCTCAGATCCTCTATATACCTAGCTCCAAAACCCAAGGGGTCGACCTCGAGTCTCCCCTGGTGTTTTCTGCCAAAGAGTCCAGGTAGGGCCATTCTTCTCGTTGTGGTGTAGAGGATGTTTTTCACATCTTGTCCTGTTCAGACTGGCCCAAGGGCTACTGCATGAACAATTTCCTGTTTAATTTGTTCAAAGGCTTGTTGTTGTTCAGGGCCCCATTTAAAATCATTCCTCTTTTGGGTCACTTCATAGAGAGGGCTTACAGCCATACCGTAATTTGGAATATGCATTCTCCAGAAACCCCCAATGCCGAAGAAGGCTTCTGTTTCCTTTTTGTTAGTTGGTGGAGCCATAGCTGTTATTTTGTTGACCATGTCCATTGGAATGTGATGACGTCCATCTTGCCATTTTACTCCTAAAAACTGGATCTCTTGTGCAGGCCCCTTGTCTTCATTTTATGGCAAAACTGGCTTTCAGAAGGATTTGGATTATTTTCTCCCCTTTCTCAAAAACCTCTGCTGCTGTGTTGTCCCATACAATTATGTCATCAATGTACTGCAGGTGTTCTGGAGCTCCACCCTTTTCCAGTGCAGGCTGGATCAGTCCATGGCAAATGGTGGGGCTGTATTTCCATCACTGGGGCAGTTGATTCCAGGTGTACTGGACCTCCCTCCAAGTGAAAGCAAACTCTGACCTGCATTCTGCTGCCAAAGGGATTGAGAAGAATGCATTGGCAATATCAGTGGTGTCATACCAGTTGGCTGCCTTTGACTCCAGTTCATACTGAAGTTCTAGCATGTCTGGCATGGCAGCACTCAGTGGTGGCTTAATCTCCTTCAGGCCACGATAGTCCACTGTGAGTCTCCACTCTCCACTTGTTTTTCTTACTGGTCGTATGGGACTTTTAAAGGGTGAGCCAGTCTTGCTGATCACTCCCTGGCTCTGCAGTTGACGAATCAGCTTATGGATGGGGATTATGGAGTCTCAGTTGGTGCAATATTGCCACCAGTGCACCGTGGTGGTAGCAATTGGTACCTGTTATTCTTCAGCCTTCAGCATCCCCACAACAGAAGGGTCCTCTGAGAGGACAGGTAAAATAGACAGCTGTTTGATTTCCTCCATCTCCAAGGTGGCTATACCAAAAGCCCACCGGTGCCCTTTTGAGTCCTTGAAATACCCCTTCTGAAGTAATCTATACCAAGAATGCAGGGAGCATCTGGGCCAGTCACAGTGGGGTGCTTTTGCCACTCATTCCCAGTGAGACTCACTTTGGCCTCTAATACAGTTAACTGATAGGATCCTCCTGTCACTCCAGAAGTACAAATGGGTTCTGCCCCTTTATAGCTTGATGGCATTAGGGTGCATTGTGCACTGTAGCCATATTCTCTTGTACATCTGATGTGCCAGGCCATTTAATCCATACAGTCCAATAAACTCTGTTGTCCCTCTCCTCTGCCTGGCTGGAGGCAGGGCCCCTCTAGTCCTGTTTGTAATATTTTCTAATCACTTTTTGTGAATGTGAATCAGAAGTCCCTTCCATAGGATCAGAGGTGAGATCAGTCCTTTTATGTTGTCTGGGGAACTGCCCACTGTAGATTGGAGCAGCATTTTTTTCTGGGAGAACCTCCTTTTGCAATTGTTTTTCCTCGCAACTCTCATACCTGTGCCTCTAGGGCCAAGGTAGGCTTTCCATCCCACTTCCTCATATCCTCTCCTTGGTCACGCAAGGTAAAGCACAAGGTACCTTGTTGCATATATCGCCTCTCTTGAGCAGGGGAATGTACAGGTGGGGCGTAGAATTTATTCTCTTTTAACTGCTGGAAGTCCTGAAACAGTTTCTACACAGTCAAGATGAGGGAGGAAGAGAGATTTTCTTCATATTGCCAGAGTTTTCCGGACAGTTCATCCACTATTGGTCCCTCTCCAGCTGTAGTGCCTGTTGCAGGGGTTGGGGTAGCTGCAGTGTCTATTGCTTGATTTTCCCTCTCTTTTTCCTGAGGGTGCTGTATAACGCTGAGCAGTGTTTGGTAGATACTAGCCAGCGCCCAACACAAAGTGGTAAGTGGTGCCTCTTTGGAATAGCCATGGCATTTTCCTTTCAAATATTCGATCACTTCATCAGGATTCTGTAGTTGTTTGGGAGTGAAGTTCCAGACTATTGGAGGTGAGAAGTTCTCTAGGTACCTGCCCATATTCTCCCACATGCCATGCCACCCCTGCCCCTCCAACCTCGAAGCAGATCTCCGGGTGATTTTTTTAAATAGTTGTTTAATCCTAAACAAAACCTGAAACCCATTCAGGAGACAGAGCAATAGGAGTATGCTGGCTTGCACATCCCTAGGATATTCAAAATTCTCAAGAACTGATGTGACTAGCCTGAAGGAAAAAGGGAAGGTATAAGAGTAAGGGAAAAGTATCCTCCCCTGGCTTCCCCATAGATTGGATCTCCAGGGAGAAAAAGGAAAAAGTGTGACTATTAAGAATTCCTGCGAAATGACACCTGAGGTATGGAGATGCCAGCAATGCCGAAAACAAGGACCAGACTGATTTCATGACCAGTGATGTCATCATATCATAAATCAGTAGTGTCTAGTACAGCAAAATGAGAATTCTGATCCATTTCTGAGAAGTGAGAAACAGCACCACAGGAAATATGTGCTGCAACTGAGGATTTACACAACACAACCATGCGAACACATAGTACAACATTGTGACCAGGGACTCTTAAATGAAAATAATGAACACTTGTAACAACTTTAACACACTCTGGTCAGATCTGTCATTACCTCAACCCTTCATGCCACACGTTGGGCACCAAAAGAACTGTCATGGTTTAGCTACAGTCAGCAATCGAGTACCACACAGCTGCTCAATCACTCTCCCCATCCCCAGGGGATGGAGGAGAGAATCGGGAAGAAAAGAAAACTCATGAGTTGAGATAAAGGCAGTTTACTAGGATAGAAAAGGAAAAATAATAATATATATTATAATGATAATAATACTAATAGAAAATAATAATATTAATAATAATAAATGATAAAAAAGAAATGAAACAAACAAAACCAACGAATGATGCACAGTTTCTCACCACCCAAGGACCCGATGACCGATACAGCCCTTGCGGAGCAGCAGTCACGGAACAAAAAAAACCTGTAAATGATCCCAGAATGATTCCAAACAGCAAGAGAGAAAAAAAAAGAGGCAGCTCACCCCTCCACTTAAGTACTGATTGTGACGTTTATGGCATGGAATACTCTCTTTGGCCAGTTTGGGTTAACTGTTCTGGCTATATCCCTCCCAGTTTCCTGCACCTGCAGGTTAGTGAGACCTGGGAAGACAGACAGTGTCCATGGTCTCTTTAGCAACAACTAGCAACATCAGTGTGTTTATCAACATTCTTCACATCTGAAATCTAAAACGCATGAGCTATTGAGAGTAAAATTAACTCTGTCCTAGCCAAAACCTGGACAGTTTCAAAGCATTATCTTAAGTAAAGCTTGCAAAACATGAAAGTTTACAAAAGCGAGTCTCATCTTCACACACACAAAAAATAATTTTATTTTAGCCAATTTTACCATGAGGCTTGGTTTCTTCTCAAAGAGAACATAGGGGTTTGTTAGGAAGTATTAGCTGGAATGGACTTTTTGAGAAAATGTTTGCTAGAAGGGAAACTGTAGATTTGGCTATGTGATCTAGTTGTGAAATTCTGTTAGACCACACTTTTTCCAGAAATTCAAGTCTAAATGAGGAACTTTCAGACCAAAAAGTGAGTTTGAGAAAATGTTAGGGAATCTAAAAGCTTTTTAGGTTAGAAAAATCTGCAACTATATCAGAGTTTCTTAATTTTTAACTAAAATAATTTTTTACTGAGTTGGAAGCAGATACGTATGTTAAAAAGATTTATCATTTAGATGACAGCACTATGCTGTTTATTTAAATTCTCTAGTGCCTTTTCTTAGTCATATCTAACATGGACAATGGTCATTCTAATATTGTTGTGGTTTTGTTTAGTGAGGGGGGGGGCTAAGGTGGTAGCTTCTGTAGGAAACTGCTAGAAGTTGCTCCCCTTTGTTCAGTGGACTCAGCCAGGCCTAGGGCAGACCCGCTGCTGGCCAAGGCCGAGCCAATTAGTAGCAAAATGTTCCCTGATAATGCCTCTGTGATAATGTATTTAAGAAGGGGAAAAACAGAAAAAAAAAGTGGTGAAGATGTAGAGTAGCTGAGTGGGGGCAGAGAGGGGGAGGTGCTAAGCCTTATGGGCCTTGCAGGCCTCACCCTCTGGCCTCCTGCTGGGTGGCTGTCTGGGCCGGACTTGGCCCGGCCTGGCTCCGAGAAGTGGAGAGGAGATGAGATGTGAATGAGATGTAAAAAGATCCTGAGAGGTGTCTGCCAGCCTGTTGTGAAGAATTTTTCTTGTGAGAGGAACAGCTGCAGATGCCAAGGTCAGTGAAGAAGGAGGGGGAGGAGTAATGTGGCTCCTGGTAGAGATTCCCCTGCAGCCTGTGGTGATGACCATGGTGGAGCGGGTTGTCCCCCTGCAGCCCATGGAGGCCCACAGAGGGGCAGAGATCCACCTGCAGCCCGTGGAGGACCCCATGCTGGGGCAGGCGGATGCCTGAAGGAGGCTGTGGCCCCTGGAGGGCCCACTGGGGCAGCTGTTCTGGAGGGACTGCACCCCGTGGAAGAGATGACCCACGCTGGAGCAGTTTCAGGAAGGACTGTGGTCTGTGGGAGGGAGCCTACAATGGAGCAGGGGAGGAATGTGAGGAGTTCTTCCCCTGACAACGAAGTAGTGGCATGAAACAACACGTGATGAACTGACCATAAACCCCATTCCCTCTTCCCCTCTGTGCTGCTCCAGGGTGGGGAAGGTAGTAGAGATAATGTTAAGCTCGGGAAGAGGGAGGGGTGGGGGGAGGTTATCTCATTCTCTTTCTCATTCTCCTGGTAGTTTTAGTAATAAATGAATAGTTTTCCCCAAGTCAAGTCTGTTTTGCCCGTAACGGTAACTGTAAGGATTTTCTCCCTGTCCTTATCTCAAACCTCGAGCTGTTTTTCCTTATATTATCTCTCCCTGTTCTCTCGGAGGGTGGGGGGAGTGAGAGAGAGACTGCGTAGTCTGGCCCTGATCGGGGCCGAACTATGACCAATATGTTTCATTTTAGTCTATAAAATGACCTGTGCTCTTTTATGGACTATAAAAATAAAAGATGCTGGCATCATTAAGGTATGCATGTATGTAGTGAGCAAAATTAAGCATAAACATGTTATGCATGTATTGCAAATTGTAATGGAATACAGAAGCACATAAGAACTTTAATTCCATAATTACAGTTATTGTCTTCACATATATATTTATTAAAAGTTATTAATTATTGAAGAGAATATAGAAAACAGAGTCTTCAAAACTTAAGTCTGTTCATGTTGCTATTTAATGGTCCACATGTGTTTCCCTTTTCCTCTTTAAATTCTCAGCTAGGATAAACTAGGTTTGAGAGAGTGGTCTCTTTCTCTGTTTCATGAAGTTATTGTAGGTGGGGAGACAAGCTGCCATATGTTCTTCATAAGCTACAATCTTCAGAGGCGTGTTCTCTCTCTTTCCTCCCCAGCTTTTCTCCTTATTACAGCTGTGGTCTTTTCTTAATTAAACTACCATTTTTTTCTGCAGGCTTACTTTCTAGTTCCTGTGATAAGATATAACTCTAATTTATATCTCCTATATAAATATACCCACATTATATTATTTAAATTTAATATTATGATTTAATATATATTTGCTTTAGTGGCACTGTACTGGGTTAGAGAGAATTCACTGTCCAGGAAGGATTGTTTAAATGAAGACACTGGGACATAATGCTCAGCAAGCCATTTGGCTCTCTATTTTTCTCTGATGATTCTGTCCTGCCCTGTAAGGATGACAGGCATAAATTTCATTAATGACTGAGAGATTATAATAATTTTCTAGGTAGGTTGCACTTGAAAATTCTTCTCTCAAGTGATTGGTAATTGTCAGTATTTACATTCACAGTATGGCTATCTGTTTTTTCTTTTTTTTTTTTTTTTTTTTTTTTTTTTTTTTCCCCCCCATGTTTCCTCAGAGTGTGACAGGTGCGTGGCCAGAAGTGACTGTTTGCATGCCTTTTATCTTTTATTTTATCACAGTTATTGAGCATAGATTATAAAGAATTATATTAATTACCTTTGGAAAGGTTGCTAGCAGTATTTTCTTTTACACTGGTTTTAATTTGTTTGGGTTTTTTTAATTACTCAATTTTTCTTTTTACATTTCTTGATGGAGAAATTGAATCAGGTGGAATGCACTGACTGGATGGGAAGAGATTGCTTTTCCCCTGGGGAGCACTAGAGCAGAATGCAAGCCCAGAAAAGGAAGCCTTGAGCAGGAACATCATTTTGGTACCTTGGAAGTTGCAATCTCTATTCTGTTCTATTAGGTCAATGACTTTCTGAGTGGTTTGCAACTTCCAAGGTATTGAAGTGGTTTGCTGCCGCTCTGAAAGTCATTGACCTAGTAGAAACAAAGATGGAAAGCAAGGACTTGTCTTTAAGGACACAGTGCAGAGTGTGTTTATTGAATACCTTTCTGGAGTCTCCTTCTGACAGTCTGCTTTCCACAAAATGAGATCCTCTCATGAAGTAAAATATTAAGGTAACTTGATTGCTTTCCTTCCCCTTGCATGAAAATATCTCTGGTTGCTCTATGTAAGACTATTTATGTTTGTAATACACAATGCCAAGCTTCTGACGTGCTGATAAACAGTTAACTTCCCTGAATTTTTTTTGATTCATTTAACTCCTACTGCCCCATGAGTGGTCTGAGATGCCTTCTGCTGTCAACAAGTGGCCACAGTGTGTTATCCTGAACTTAACTAGACTATCCAAAAGGTGACAAAGATATCTGTGGCTGAGAACCCTTACTCCAGGAATCAGCCCAGGAGCCTGGATCTTCTGAGCATTTGCAGCTCTTGATTTCCAGAACTCTTGGCCCTTATTCTTGAACTTTCTCATTCTGAATTTGTCACCTTGAACCTCAGTTGCCTCTGACTGGCATATCTGTTAAATGATTGCTGGGACAAGCGACATACTCTGGTCTCTGGTCATGGATATCCTAAACAATAGCAGTAAGGACTAAACTTAGCATTTCTTTATGGTCAAATGGTCCAGGTTCTTTTCCTATTAACCTAGGCTACTTGTCAGATGTGAAGGAAACAAGCTTTTCAGTTTAAGGTTCATCCTCAGCTCCTACCTAGCCACCTTTCTTAAAGAAGCAGCTGGGGTTTTTCACCTGTCAAAGACTGTTCCCCACTGGTACTTATGTTGTCCCAAAAGTGGGATCGTTTACCCAGTGTGCAGTATACTAATCTTACACACAGAGCAGAGGTATTTATTTATTTCATTTCTGCACAGAGATGGGTGCTGGGTGGTAAATCCACAAAGCTAGCACACCTGGTTACAATTGCATTACATATTTATACAATTCAGACTAATAGTTCTGGTCACACCTACTTAACTACAATTGATTAGTCTTTTTTTCTTACATTAGGTTAAAGATACAATGCTTCTTAAATTTACTATGCATGCTCAGTGAGTAGGGGTCTTTATCTGAGGAGGGGGCGATTTTAGCACTAGAGGTGTGTTTTTCATATTATAATGAGAGAGTTCACTTTGAGGACACTAATTAGTGGGATTTTGCTGACCATTCACAACCTTTATCAATGCTATGCACCTGCAAGGATATACGTCCCCTTAGTTTAATAAATATTTCCATGCTCCTGATCCCTCCTTATCTGTTTGGGCTTCTTCAGCAAGTCTGCTCTCCTTGAACCTATCTTGGTGTTTCTTTGTTCTGGCAGTTTTATGGCATCATCCTGCTCTTTCAGGGTTATGTCTGTCGTGTTACTCTCTGCTTAGCTTGGTTCTTCCTTTCCCATGCAGATCCTTGCTGACTTCATGCTCCTTTGACAGTCCATCCAGCTTTTGACACCTTCTGGGGCAAGATGTTTCTTTTTTATCATTCTCTCAGTTTCACTTCAAGGGTATAGTTGTTACCAGGGTATGCATTGTTTATACAAAGTAACTTGGCTTGCTTAAGTCAGATTCTGTTTCACAAAATATTCATTTTCCTTGTCCAATGGAAAATTTCATAAAAACTGTTGTATATCACTTAGATTCTGTCTTCACCTGTTGAATGGATGTTCCCTTTGAAACAATGAGAGCCTGCTCCTTCCTTCATCATTTCATAGCTTTGGAGTCAGGAAATTAACAGTGTGTGTGTGTGTGTGCGCGTGCGTGTGCGTGCCTTATCCAAGCTACAGAATGCTAAGACCGAAGTGACCCTCTGTATTGTTCTTGCATATCATGAACATTGGATCTGCTTTGGTCTTTTGCTTGTACTACAAGACACTTCAAGAAGAATCCTCATCTACTTGTGTTCATGGTCAATAATTCTAAGAGTTTGACTGTTTTGCTAGATAACGAGCTGTGTAGGTATAGGCTATAAGACTGTTAAGCATCAAGGCAGATCAGCTCAAGCAGCGCTAGGGAAATGCTTCTGTCCTGTGTATCTTTCTGGGGCTCTGTTCAGACTTTTGTTAAGCATGCCATTATTGCTGCAACCTCAAGGCATGATGTTGGGCTGTTCTTGTTCATGCAACTACTTGGGGACCTCCTTCCAAACAGTAGTCATTTGTGGAGTGTGATACTTGGTGTCTTTTAAATGTGAATGTGTATATGAACAGATGCATAAAAGGAGAGGGAAGGTACTCCTCAGTAACTGTACCACCTTGAACAGTGCCGTTCTCAAAAACACTTACAGTTCCATCTTCTTCCTTGTTTCCCCAGTTTCTAAAGCTTTGTAGGACCATGATCATCTGCTTAAGGTTGCACATAAATATGCATACTTGTATGGGTATTGCTAAAGCAAAGACCATTGGGTTTTCTGGGCCTTGCCATATGAATACCCTCAGCATGAATGAATGTATGGATGACGTACTTGGAACTGCAGTTAATGAAAAGGTGCTTCCCATTTTTGTTACTTGTAAATACTTGCTTTAGGAAACAAAGACAGAATTTGTATTGTGCCTTCATAAATCTCTAGCTTGCACTGTGTGTGATTAATGTTTTAGCAGGCAAAACTTTATGAAGAAATGTTACCTTTAGGCTTCTTATTCTCTTAGAAATGATGGCTAACAAGAATGTTACTCAAATTACTCGGTGATCCCATGTCAATTCCAGTATCAAATTACCTCATCTTTACCAAAGAACAGAAAAGGAAGACTTTTAACTGTATTGTTTTTATCCTACTTCTCAAAGGAGCTTATTGTTTCAGAGTTCTGCGTACATGGAAAGCATTAAATTCACCAGTCATCATTCACTGGTATATACATACAGGTTGACATTTATTTGGAAATTCTTGTCTGTGCATTCATAAGCATTCCTTGTGAAAATCATAGTACATATGCGCTTCATCAAATTACATGTTACAACCCATCTAGAAAAATTATTATATGCTGTCATAGTTTAGCCCTGATCAGGACCAGACTATGCAGTCTCTCTCTCACTCCTCCCCTCCTCCAGTGGGACAGAAGGGAAAACTGGTAAACAAAAGGCAGCAAAAACTCATGGGTTGAGATGGAACAAAAAATAAATTTAAGAGAAATAACAGAAAAAAAAAACCAAAACAGTGATGGAAAACAAATACACTCCAGGGGCTCACAACCACTCTCAATGCCTAGTTTCCTCCCACATAGCAGGAGACGACCCCCCCCCTCAGCCCCCTCCTCACTTATATACTGAGCACGATGCCAGATGGGATGGAATAGCCCTCTGACTAATTTGGGTAAACTTACCCCAGCTGTTGGCTAATTAGTAACCTATCCCAGCTGGGTGCTAGTTCTGACTAATGAGCATTCATTTACTTTGGAATGGAATCATAGAATATCTCAAGCTGGAAGGGACCCATAAGGATCATCAAGTCCAACTCCCTGTTCTACCTAAAAGTAAACCATATGACTAGGAGCATCATCCAGTCACTCCTTGAACTCTGACAGGCTTGGTGCTGTGACCACTTCCCTGGGGAGTCTGTTCCAGTGACTGACCACCCTCTCAGTGAAGAACCTTTTCCTCATGTCCAGTCTGAACTTCTTCTGACACCATAGCTTCATCCTATTTCCACATGTCCTGTCACTGGTCACCAGAGAGAGGAGATCAGCATTTCCCCCTCCACTGCCTCCCTTGAGGAAGTTGTAGACTGCAATGAGGTCACTCCTTAGTCTCCTCTTCTCCAAGCTGAACAAGCCAAGTGACCTCAGCTGCTCCTCATAAGTCTTGCCCTTGAGACCTTTCACCATCTTGGTTGCCCTCCTCTGGATACACTCTAATAGTTTGATGTCCTTCTTACATTGAGGAGCCCAAAACAGCACACAGTACTCAAGGTGGGGCTGCACCAGTGCAGTGTAGAGGGGGGGCTGTAGTAGGTTTGTGATTCCCTCGGACTAAATTAAGGTAAAACAACACCAAACAATCGATTTAGGATTTTATTTAACATTTGAAGGAATGATTTAACTTTGGAAACTTGGAAAGCATGAAGGGGATTGGTAGCCGGGGCTCTTGTCAGAATATTTCTAAGAAGGAAAAGGAAAATAAAAAAAGAGACAGAGGGAAAGAGATACCACCACCCTTGGATCCAGCAACGACGATGACGGGTGGGTGTGCAGATCCTCCAGTGGGGTAGCAGGCGCGTGGCTTCTGGTGGCAGGCAGCCGTGAGGATCTTCCAGTAGGGGGCTTGCCACGCAGCTCCCTCAGGCAGTGTCTTTTATAGTCTAATCACTGCCTCCAGTTCTGCCCCTTGAAGCATCTGGTTCCAGAAAGTTCCGAGTCCTCTGCACAGGTGCGAAGCGGGCACTAAATGTGAGGAGTGGTCGGAAGCCCCCTCCTCAGATGACCGCTGTGTGACCCCTGGCCATATTTGGCAAGTCGTTAACAGCGGCCTGCGGAGCTGCACATCCCCCATGCAGCCTCCACCTCCCCTATGCAGACTGCAGACCGCACCGGTGCCACAGCCACAACAATGTTTGAGAAATTAACTCTTTCAGTCCCTGACAGCCTCCCAGGTGAATATTTTAGGCTGGAAGAAAGCCTGGATGAAGCATGTTTGTTATCTGAAGATAATAAGATATTTAACAAAAAGATACTGGCAGATCAAATTTACATTTGAGTTTGTTGTGCTTCCAGTAAGAATAGCAATGAAACCATGGATATACTTTTTCAACAGAAAGGAGCACTTTAAAGAGTTTTTCCTGTAGAACAGAAGCCATGGTAATTTGCTTGTAGTTTTATCTTCTTCATGTTTTTCTTTCTATCTTAGCCACCCTAAAACTGGGCGGTGTTGGCAAAATAGCAATGATTAATTGTATTGTTGATTATGGACTGATTTATTTTCAGATCTCGGTAGAGAATGACTACCTAGGCCCCAGAAGAATTGAGAGTCTGCAAAAAGAAGATGCTGATTGGCAGAGAAAAGCCCACATGGCTGTGCTTTCTATTCAAGATCTTACAGTTAAATACTTTGAAATAACAGCTAAAGCACAGAAAGGTAGTTATTTTCTACTATCCTATACTTCAAACAACAAATCTTTAGAAGTGTATTTAATGTTTACCATGTTCTGTATCGTACCATGTGACTCATTCATTTTTTTCATCAGTCGTCCATAAGGAAAATGCAATCATAGAATGGTTAGGGTTGAAAGGGACCTTCAAAGGTCATCTAGTCCAACCCCCCTGCAAGGAGCAGGGACATCTCCAACTAGATCAGGTTGCTCAGAGCCCTGTCCAACCTGGCCTTGAACGTTTCCAGGGATGGGGCTTCCACGACTTCTCTGGGCAACCTGTTCCAGTGTTCTACAACTCACATTGTAAAAAATTTTTTCCTAATATCCAATCTAAATCTACCCCCCACTATTTTAAAACCATTACCCCTTGTCCTGTCACAACAGGCCCTACTGAACAGTCTCTCCCTGTCTTTTCTGTAGGCCCCCTTGAGGTATTGGAAGACCGCTATCAGGTCTCCCCAGAGCCTCCTCTTCTCCAGGCTGAACAGCCCCAACTCTCTCAGCCTGGCCTCATAGGAGAGGTGCTCCAGCCCTCCGATCATCTTCGTGGCCCTCCTCTGGACCCTCTCCAGCTGGTCCATGTCCTTCTTATGTTAGGGGCTCCAGAACTGGATGCAGTACTCCAGGTGGGGTCTCACCAGAGCAGAGCAGAGGGGCAGAATCACCTCCCTTGACCTGCTGGCCTCACTCCTCTTGATGCAGCCCAGGATGCGGTTGGCCTTCTGGGCCGCAAGGGCGCATTGCCTGCTCATGTTGAGCTTCTCGTCCACCAGCACTCCCAAGTCCTTCTCCTCAGGGCTGCTCTCAATCCATTCTCCACCCAGCCTGTATTTGTGCCTGGGATTGCCACGACCCATGTGCAGGACCATGCACTTGGCCTGGTTGAATTTCATAAGGTTCGCACAGGCCCACCTCTCCAGCCTGTCAAGGTCCCTCTGGATGGCATCCCTCCCCTCAAGCATGTCAGCATGTCGACGGCACCACACAGCTTGGCGTCATCAGCAAACTTGCTGAGGGTGCACTCTATGCCACTGTCCATGTCGCCGACAAAGATGTTGAACAGGGCTGGGCCCAACATGGACCCCTGAGGGACGCCACTCATCCCCGGTCTCCACCTGGACATTGAGCCTTTGACCACCACTCTCTGAGTGCAGCCATCCAGCCAGTTCCCTATCCACTGAGTGGTCCGTCAATCAAACCCATGCCTCTCCAGTTTAGAGAGAAGGATGTCGTGCGGGACAGTGTCCAATGCCTTGCACAAATCCAGGTAGATGATGTCCGTTGCTCGTCCCGTGTCCACCGATGCTGTAACCCCATCACAGAAGGCCACCAAGTTGGTCAGGCACGATCTGTCCTTTGTGAAGCCGTGTTGGTTATCACCAACCACCTCCTTGCTCTCCATGTGCCTTAGCATGGTTTCCAGGAGAATCTGCTCCATGACCTTGCCAGGCACAGAGGTGAGGCTGACCGGCCTGTAGTTGCCTGGGTCCTCCTTGTTTCCCTTTTTAAAAATAGGGATTATCTTCCCTCTCTTCCAGTCATTGAGGACCTCACCAGACCACCACGACTTCTCAAATACGATGGCCAGCAGCTTGGCAGCTTCATCCGCCAGTTCCCTCAGTACCTGCGGATGCATCTCATCAGGTCCCATGGACTTGTGCACCTTCAAGTTCCTCAGATGTTCCTGAACCTGCTCTTCCACTACAGTGGGCAGTTCTTCATTCTCCCAGTCCCTGCTTGTGCTTTCCACAGCTTTGGTGGCGCGACAAGAGCCCTTATTGGTGAAGACTGAGGCAAAAAAGTCATTGAGAACCTCAGCCTTCTCCATGTCCCAGGTAACCAGGTCACCCGTTTCCTTCCGGAGGGGGGCCTACATCCTCCCTGGACCTCCTTTTGTCCCTGATATACCTTTAGAAGCCTTTCTTGTTGCCCTGGCCAGATTCAATTCTATCAGGGCTTTAGCCTGCCTCACCTGATCCCTGGCCACTCACACAGCCCCTCTGTAATCCTCCCAGGTTACCTGTCCTCACTTCCACCCTCTATAGGCTTCCTTTTTTACTTTCAGTTGGTTCAGGAGCTCCTTGCTCATCCATGCGGGCCTCCTGGCCTTTTTGCCCAACTTGCTCTTCATCGGGATGCATCGCTCCTGAGTTGGAGGAGGTGCTCCTTGAATATGGACCAACTTTCCTGGGCCCCTCTTCCCTCCAGGGCTGCCTCCCATTGCACTTTGCCCATCAGGTCCCTGAAGAGGCCAAAGTCTGCTCTCCTGAACTCCAGGGCAGAGAGCTTGCTGCGTAGCTTCCTCGCTGCCCTAAGGATCTTGAACTCCACCATCTCATGGTCACTGCAGCCAAGGCTGCCCTTGAGCTCCACATTCCACAACAGCCCCTCACTGTTGGTGAGAACAAGGTCCAGCATGGCACCCCTCCTCATTGGCTCCTCTGTCGCCTGCAGGAGGAAGTTGTCATCCACACATTCCAGGAACCTCCTGGACTGCCTATGCCCTGCTGTGTTGTCCCTCCAACAGATGTCAGGGTGGTTCAAGTCCCCCATGCGGATCAGAGCTTGTGACTGTGAGGCTGCCCCTATCTGCCTGTAGAGGGTCTCATCCGCTCTGTCCTCCTGGCCAGGTGGCCTGTAACACACCCCCACCCTAATGTCCCCTGTTCCTGCCCTTCCTCTAATCCTGACCCATAAGCTCTCTGTCAGGTCCTCATCCGTCCCCAGGTGGAGCTCCATGTAGGAGCAGGGCTATGACCTTGTTGGCATCACGGGGGATCGCATATTTCTCGGAAATCTAGTGAATAACAGGTGTGTATTTAATCTGTGCTGTTGGATCAAACAGGTGCGCACGCTAGGTGGAGCGATCCCCCGTGCGCCCAGCGCTGCAATAAAGGAGTGCCTGCTTCTTAACTTCTCATTGCTGTTAAGGAGTTTTATTCCGGATTTCGGTAACACATGCACTCCAGCCGGTTGCTGACAGAGAGTGCGACACCCTCTCCTCATCTCCCCTGCCTGTCCTTCCTAAAAAGCCTATATCCCTCCATCCCAACGCTCCAGTCGTAGGAGTCGTCCCACCACGTCTCCATGATGCCAACAAGGTCATAGCCCTGCTCGTGTGCATGCATCTCTGGCTCTTCCTGTTTGTTCCCCATGCTACATGCATTGGTCTATGGACACTTAAGCTGGGCCCCCGACAAAGCCAACTTGCTGGCTGGAGCAATAGGAGTTCTTTTGGTCCACAGTTTAGGTTCTCTCGCACTCACCTGCGATCCTTCCCTGGCTTCTGGGCACTTGGTGCTGGCACTGGCGCCATGCTGACAGTGGTGGGCTGGACTGTGCTCCCCCTCCCCCAGCAACACTAGTTTAAAGCCCTCTTGACAAGCCTGGCAAGCCTTTGGCCAAA
This sequence comes from Chlamydotis macqueenii, assembly GCF_036417535.1. NCBI lineage: Eukaryota > Metazoa > Chordata > Aves > Otidiformes > Otididae > Chlamydotis > Chlamydotis macqueenii. The sequence continues at coordinate 53,021,214 of NC_141592.1, read as the reverse complement.
GATGCTCTTCCCCTTCTCAGTTAGGTGTACCCCATCAGCCCCTAGTAAACTCAGCTTCTCAAAGCAAATCCTGTGGTCTAAATACCCAAAGCCCTGGCTGTAGCACCACTCCTTAAGCCATGAGTTGACTTGCCAAATTCAACCGGCCCTTTCAGGTCCCTTCCCTTCAACCAGGAGGATTGATGAAAAGACCACCTGTGCCCCAGAGTCCTTGACTGTTGCTCCCAGGGCCCATTCCCATCATCATTCCCATTTGTTTTTTCTTCTGTGTCTATTTGGATTTTTCACAAATAAGCCTTTTCAGAACATCATCAGAAGGGGGCAGAATAGAAATTTTTAAATATAGTTTCACAACCACTTTTTCAATGCGATTATATTAGCTGTACTGTACATTTGCAAAGGATTTAGGGAGCGTAGAGTCCCTGATGGATTCTGTCTTTTATACTGGATATGGCAGACCACCATAATAAGTGTTTATTATCTTATATTTAATTTCCTTTTCTTGTCTCCCCTGCCTTTCATTATTTTTTTCATAGCTCTAAATATTAATCAACAACTTAGTTTAATCAGGGAAAGCTGTTCTGTTATTCAGAAATCTTCATGGATATAACCTTGACATTTCTATACTTGAAGAATGTGGCAGCTTTAGAGTTGGTGCAGTTAAACCAGGTCATATGACTTACATATTCATCTGCGCTCTCATCTTTCTACCATTTTAACCTAAATAATCAGTTTATTAGGGCAAACAAACCTGAGGATGTGGTTTCATGTCACCTCTTTTAGTTTGACTGTGGGCTACCACTTACAGAGTTTGTCTCACTCTCTTCCCTGCCTGAGTGCGAGTTCCTGTTTGTTTCTTTGCCTTGGTGATAGTGATTGTGCAACCAGATAAATGAGCTGTACCCCTGGGAGAAAATATTTTTTGATTGATAGGTTTCCTGTCATGTCCCTACATGACTGCTAGATCTGTCTCGAGAGAAGCAGTCACTGCAAAATGATTCCTTTCAGTGACGACCCAAGTTAAGGATAACATGAAACTCCACCTTATTTTGAAAAAGTGACTAAACCAGTTCAAGCATGTTGTAATTAATTTAATTAGAGTAAATTCTAAATGTATTTAATCAATTTGGTTCCTTTACTAGTATGACAAAGGCAAGTAAAATACCCCATTAGTTGATAGAGAATGTGTATTTACAGTTACTTAGTTTTCATTTTGTTTACATGCTGTGTTTATGTACAGCAGTCAGGATTGTGGGGAAAACCACTGAGAAATGAAATGCCTGGAGATTATTGACAACCATAGACCTTTGGTGTACAGGTTACTTGCCTTTTTTGTTATGTTTTGGGGTTTTTTGGCCTCCTGCTGATCACAGGGTGGTCTTACATACCAAAATATTAACAGATGATAGAGGAAAACCACATGAGAACAAAAAGGTATTTTTTATTACCTAACAACAGCGTGTAATATCTTCTGGCACCTAGGGACTTTGGTTCTGTGACTCTCATGGCTTTAGATTTGCAAAGCTAAGTATACAGTATCACGTGATTGTTCTGTATATTAAAAATGGTTAAAATCTCATGTATGTCAGCCTAAACGATGTCTGGGGCTCAAGAAGAGAAAGTCTGAATCAAGCAAGTGACTACTGCTACTCTGAGCTCTTACTGAAAAGATTCTCATTCATCTCTTCATATTAAGGGCAGATTGTACTTAGTTTAGTAAATTTGAATTAATTTTGTAAAGCAACCTGCATTTCGAGGTTAAAAAACCTAGATGTTTTTATTTAAATTTAATTCAATATTCTTACAGAATCGCACTGGAGGTCAAGCTGAATTTTTTGTTTTAAATTATAATTCTTATTTCGCTCTGCAGATTTGTGTTAAACTTATGACTGCACTATAAAAGTTACTAAGGGAAACTGGGGACTTTAATAGCTGATGATTGGGACTTTCAGAGGCAGGGAAAATTTGGGATGTAGTTTAAGGCTCCATGGTAATATTAACCAGATATTTTTATTAAGTCAAGAGTTGTGAATGTGTAGTTCAAGTACTGTATATTCAGAATGGTTCCTCTGTGGGTAACAAAAATTTGAATTATAATGATAAAATTATCAACAAATAGCTAATTGCATATTTACACAAATCCAAAGAATACTTACATATTGGATATGAAGGTTAATACTCTGTAGAATGACTACTCTTGGCTAAGAGAACTTTGTATGCTTTTGGATACAAATGTATGCATAGTCTCTACAGTAGAATCACTAGTGATCTGAAGAGTAGACTGGTAAGTTGTCTGCTTTTTTTTCCTACTCTAGCTGTGTATGATCGAATGCGAGCAGACCAGAAAAAATTTGGTAAGGCAGCATGGGCAGCAGCAGTAGAACGTATGGAAAAGCTTCAGTATGCATTTTCTAAGGAGACTTTACAGTTGATGCGTGCTAAAGAAATCTGTTTGGAGCAGAAGAAACATGCACTGAAGGAGGAGGTAATTTTTCATATCAATAAATAGAAAAATAAAACATGCAGAAAAAATCAAACCTTGAAGAATGTTAATATGGGTGGGGGTTTTTTGGTTTTTTTTATGATTTTTTTTTTTTTTTTTTTGCTTTGGGAATATAGTAGCCCTAAGTAGGCAGAGTTGGATGTGACAAAAGTGACTGGGAATCCCATATTGGAGAAGGGTTGCAGTCTTATAATAAAGAAAATATTTGGCGATTCTCCTTTTAAGCTTAAGAAGTGAGGACCTTCCTGCTGTACTTGGTTATATAAATTTGCCTCCACCGAGCAGGAAAGGGAGACATATGGGAGGAAATAATATACTTGTTTCTCTTGCACTTAATAATTCCCTCTTCTCCAAATCTAAAGCCATCTTGCTGACTGATTATTTTATTTTATTTTATTTATTTTTTTAAGATGGACAATAAAAATGTCCTTGTTTCTGTAGTTTTCACTTAGTATGTTACTCGGGCACTTTTTTGTTTCCTAAAATGTGTTCACACTGTAAATATCTAGAAAGCTACTACATTTTCCAAGTTATTGTATGCAAATCACCTGTCTCTTTCTCACCTGAGCAGTAATAAAATGGATTTCTCTATGTATAATATTTTTTAAAAACTTCTATGGATAATTGCCTGTGCAGGAACAGCATCTTCTGATTTTGGTTTCAATACAGAGTTTTCCAAATACTGTGTTGGTTTAGTTTGAGAAGATGGAGATAAGCACAAAAATTTACAACCTTGATAAAGTCTATGTAAGCTGGAGTTAAGGGCAGGCTGTTGGAAGGAGCACTGTTGGATCAGAGTGCAGGACATTCGTTAGTGTAGCACAGCAAGGATCAGTCTCAGAATTGTTCTTTGTGTTTATTAGTGATTATCTCTGTCTTGATGTGAGTGTATCTTTTGGTTTAAAACTTGAGGAGCCGTATTGGATATCATGTCGCCCCTGACTCTTGACAGGCCTACAGAGACCTAGCACCACCTGTTCCTCTACCTTCCACTTGTATTAGCAAGTATCTGTAGCATTATGAAGATTTGGGGCCAAAATTTCCCAAAGCCACTAAAGTCATACCTCTGCTAGACACGCTACAGCCTCTCTTCTGCTCTGTGCACCTATTTGGTATAGCAGATACTTGGTCTGCCAACCAGCTGTACTGGGTGCATACACTTTAGGGAGACTCAGTCCTTCTGTTTGGAGAGAATAGATATTTGTGAAGTAAAAGAAACTCTGCTAGAAAGTAATGTGCAAAGTCTCATTAAAGGATTATATTGATTGTGAAGTTATTTGCTTGGAATTACCTGTAGTTTTTAGGGAAGAACAGCTGTTCTGCTGCTATTTGATTCTTTTGAGTCTTCATGGATGTTATTTAGTGGATAAAATAATATAAAATTGCTGAAGTGGGCAGACTTTAAGAAGAGTCCTCTTTTTAATACTTCACTTAACTTTTTTGTCATTGTCACAAGCTCTTATAAAATTAAACCAAATAAATGTATTTGCTTTTTTCGTGTATAGGTTGTTTGAAGACTACTCCAGTCACACATCAAAAACTGCTTGCAAAAGCTGTCCATGTCAATGACAATGTCTTTTAAACAGTGATAGCATCTTCTAAATTTTAATAAAATTATAATTTTAATATTTAGATTTATATAGGTAAAGTAGAAATTCTAATATATTACTAATGTATCTCTATATGTGGAAGGAGGGTAATTGCAAGTATAGTGTGATAAGGGATTTAAGCAATTCAGGTACAGTAGGAGGAGCTGCAAACGGGCTGTAACTTCACAGATGTAGATACTTTGAATTTGAGCAGCATCTGAAAAGTCTGAATTGAAGAGAAAATTAGGTTAGTTATCTTTTTATTTATTTATTTTTATGTTAGCCCTATGGTTATCTGTATTTAAAGAAAATTAAAAGAAATGACAAATTATATATTGCACTTTTTTATTTTGCTGATTTGTACCTCTTAAGTTCCATCTGTTGTTGTTCTGAAATTTGTTTAATGGGAATGATAACTTTCCTTTTGAGGTAGACTAGAGTGCTTTCGTGGGTTGGTTGTCAAGTCTTGTCCTCATGACATTAAACGGAAACATTAAATCACAGTGAGAACCCTTAGTAATTCTCTAATTATGTAAAATAGTTTGGACAAATGGAAGTGAGTGACTGGATACTTAAATTCCAAGAAGTCTCATCTTGCATATATAGGATTCAGAAACTAATTTTCTCTTCCTTCCTTTTAGAAGCATATAGTTCAGTTCTAAAGATACACTTCAAAAACTATTTTTAATTTACACTATAAATGTTCTGATATTTTCATTAAAAAAATGATATTCCAAAGTACTGCTCAGATTTTTTAAGAAAGCTTTTTCATAGCTGCATAATTCTAAGAGTACTTCCCCTTCCTGTACCATTAAGCATGAATCAAAGATATATTTGCTTCCAAAGATTTTGAGTATTTAAGCATATCTTGAATTTCACACCTGTCATTTTACTTTTAGAATCATAGAATGGTTAGGGTTGGAAGGGACTTTAAAGGTCATCTAGTCCAACCTCCTTGCAAGAAGCAGGGACATCCCCAACTAGATCAGGTTGCTCAGAGCCTCATCCAACCAGGCCTTGAATGTTTCCAGGGATGGGGCATCCACCACCTCTCTGGGCAACCTGTTCCAGTGCTCTACCACCCTCACTGTAAAAAATATTTTCCTAATATCTAATCTAAATCTACCTCCCTCTATTATGAAACCATTACCCCTAGTCCTGTCACAACAGGCCCTACTAAACAGTCTCTCCCCATCTTTCCTGTAGGCCCCCTTGAGGTACTGGAAGACCGCTATCAGGTCTCCCCGGAGCCTCCTCTTCTGCAGGCTGAACAGCCCCAACTCTCTCAGCCTGTCCTCATAGGAGAGGTGCTCCAGCCCTCTGATCATCTTCGTGGCCCTCCTCTGGACCCTCTCCAACTGGTCCATGTCCTTCTTATGTTGGGGGCTCCAGAAATGGACACAGTACTCCAGGTGGGGTCTCACCAGGGCAGAGTAGAGGGGCAGAATCACCTCCCTCGACCTGCTGGCCACACTCCTCTTGATGCAGCCCAGGATGCGGTTGGCCTTCTGGGCCGCAAGGGCGCATTGCCTGCTCATGTTGAGCTTCTCGTCCACCAGCACTCCCAAGTCCTTCTTCTCAGGCCTGCTCTCCATCCATTCTCTGCCCAGCCTGTATTTGTGCCTGGGATTGCCACGACCCATGTGCAGGACCATGCACTTGGCCTGGTTGAACTTCATGTGGTTGGCACAGGCCCACCTCTCCAGCCTGTCAAGGTCCCTCTGGATGGCATCCATCCCGTCCAGCCTGTTAACCACACCACACAGCTTGGTGTCATCAGCAAACTTGCTGAGGGTGCACTCTATGCCACTGTCCATGTCGCCGACAAAGATGTTGAACAGGGCTGGGCCCAACATGGACCCCTGAGGGACGCCACTCATCCCCGGTCTCCACCTGGACATTGAGCCTTTGACCACCACTCTCTGAGTGCAGCCATCCAGCCAGTTCCCTATCCACTGAGTGGTCCGTCAATCAAACCCATGCCTCTCCAGTTTAGAGAGAAGGATGTCGTGCGGGACAGTGTCCAATGCCTTGCACAAATCCAGGTAGATGATGTCCGTTGCTCATCCCTTGTCCACCGATGCTGTAACCCCATCACAGAAGGCCACCAAGTTGGTCAGGCACGATCTGTCCTTTGTGAAGCCATGTTGGCTGTCACCAATCACCTCCTTGCTCTCCATGTGCCTCAGCATGGTTTCCAGGAGAATCTGCTCCATGACCTTGCCAGGCACAGAGGTGAGGCTGACCAGCCTGTGGTTGCCTGGGTTTTGCTTGTTTCCCTTTTTTAAAAATGGGGGCTATGTTCCCCCTCTTCCAGTCATTGAGGACCTCACCAGACCACCACGATTTCTCAAATACGATGGCCAGCAGCTTGACAACTTCCTCCGCCAGTTCCCTCAGGACCCGCGGATGCATCTCAACTTAGCACTACACTAATTGCTATAGCAGTGAAGCATTCCTTTTTGCTTGCTACTGCTTTTATACAGAACATGATCTTCTTATGATCAGCTTCTAAATCTCTCCAGCAGCAGTATACAAAGAAATTGCTTTGCACTGCATGTATTTAGAAGGGATGAAGGCTACCTTTGTGTGACACAATCTCTTAAACTATGTTCAGTCAGAACTTCACTTGGTATCCAAGATCTATGTGGTGGTTTAGCCCGGATCACCACAGTTTCTTACTCACCCTCCCCCTACCCAGTGGGACGGGGGAGAGAAATTGGGAAGAAAGGAAAACTCGTGGGTTGAGATAAAAACAGTTTACTAAAAATACTAAAAACTACAAAGCTAACAGGATATAAGGATATTAATATATAGAAAATATACAAAATGAACAATGTACAATTTCTCACCACCCGATGTCCGAGTGACCGACGCAGCCCGTCCTGAGCAGCGATCACAGGAACGACACCGAGCAGCAAGCAAAGTGGGGGGAGAGCAAGCTAGCAAGGTAGAGGGAACGATGCCAGCAAGCAAGAGAGAAGAAAAAGATGCCAAGGGTGCCCGCATGGATACCCAACAAGAATGCCAAAAAGAATGCCCGACAAGAATGTCCGAACAGAAAAGGATGCCCCCTCCCATGGGCAACCCCCACTTATATACTGAGCATGACGTTTATGGCATGGAATACTCTCTTTGGCCAGTTTGGATCAATTATTCTGTCTGTCTTTCGCCCAGCTTCCCGCATCTGCACGTTAATGAGACTTTAACGAGACTTAGAAAGCCAGACAGTGTCCTTGGTCTCATTAACAACTCGTATCATCAGAATGTTTTTATCAACATTCTTCACACACGAAATCCAAAACACACCGGCTACTGAGAAGAAAATTAACTCCATCCCTGCTGAAACCAGGACAATCTAAAAAACCCTTATTGTCTTTAATCTACTTCTCCTGGTAGGCTATTAGTATTTGAGGAGGTATCATTTCTCTCCACTGGTATCGTATTGAGAAGAGGGGCTAAGGAAACTTTAATAGATATGGCATTTATTAATTATTGCTGTGCATACTAATACAAATGGCGCTTTATGCTTTGCTAACTAACTGTTGTAAAAACTACCCGAGGGGGGAGAAGTCTTGCATTCCCCAACCGAGGGGCCTTGCTTTGTGCTTTGAACTCTTTATCTGAAATGAGAAGTCCTGCACCTCCCGCAGAAGGACAGTCCTGATAAGAACCAAGGGGCCTCCTTCAGGAGCCAGCTAAAACTGGCCAAATGACCTCTTGAAACTAATTGTAATACCTAAATGACCTCTTAGAACTAATTTTAATACGGAACGGGAATAATTCATGCATATGTATAGGCGTGGTTTTTTTAACTTCATGAATATGTAACACTTGATTGTATAAAATTCAAAATAAATTGCCACGCCAGGCGCGCACGATTTTGGCGGGACTACCCCCCGTGCTGCCCGGCGCCGAATAAACATACCTACTTTACAATCTTACAGATTGTGGAGTCTGCTTTCCGCACGTCAGTATTTTTCAGCTGTCAGGTTATTTAAAAGCATATGTTTCCTGAATATAGAAGGAAACAAAATATACCATCCTGAAACTCTAATTCAGCATCAAAATGGTCTCAGAACAGATTATAAAATTGGTAACAGATCACCAGAACTGAATGATACTCATTTAAGAGTTGTAGATAGACCTCAAAATCTGATAGACAACCTATTATTTAAATCAGCTTTAGGACCTGATGATTGATAAGTGAGAAAACACAATTCTGAGGTTTAGAATGGCTGAAGACATACAAGGCAGTAAATATGATCTTCTGTATCACAGTGGTCAAAATTGTAAACAAAATGTATACATAATGAACAGACAGATAAATATATAACATTCTAAGAAAAAGCCAACAAGGCTGAAGTTAAAGGAAATTTTCACAAACTTACTAGAATTCCTTGAGGCAGTCAGGTGATAGATAATAGCAATCTCTTGACAAAATTCCTAAATAAGAAAGATGAGATCTCATGCTATGAAAGGAAGTGTTCTCTGGAGGATTTAAGGAAAAGATGGAAAACTTGTGGAGGGATACTACAAGAGGATCTCATAAGTACCTGTGATGGTCCTTTTGGCATTTAGCATTGTGTTGGTTTTATTTAGTGAGGGGGGGGCTACGGTGGTAGCTTCTGTAAGAAGCTGAGAGAAGTTGTTTCCTCTTTGTCTGGTGTACTTGGCCAGGCCTAGGGCAGACCCACTGCTGGCCAGGGCTGAGGCAATTGGTAGCAGAATGTTCCCTGATAACACCTCTGCGATAACGTATTTAAGAAAGGGAAAAACAGAAAAAAAAAAAGAGAAGATGTGAAGATGCTGAGCGGGGAGGCGCAAGCCTTGTGGGCCTTGCAGGCCTCACCCTCTGGCCTCCCGCCGGGCAGCCGTCTGGGCTCGACTTGGCCCGGCCCGGCTGCAAGAAGTGGAGAGGAGATGAGATGTGAAGAGAACCTGAGAGGCGTCTGCCTGAGCCGATTGTGAAGAATTTCTTGTGAGAGGAACGGCTGCAGACGCCAAGGTCAGTGAAGAAGGAGCGGGAGGAGTAATGCTGATCCTGGCAGAAATTCTCCTGCAGCCCGTGGTGAAGACTATGGTGAAGCAGGCTGTCCCCCTGCAGCCCATGGAGGTCCACGGAGGGGCAGAGATCCACCTGCAGCCCATGGAGGACCCCACGTCGGGGAAGGCGGATGCCTGAAGGAGGCTGTGGCCTGTGGAGGGCCCGCACTGAGGCAGCTGTTCTGGAGGAACTGCACCTCGTGGAAAAACGACCCATGTCGGAGCAGTTTGAAGAAGGACTGTAGCCCATGGGAGGGACCCCACGCTGGAGCAAGGGAGGGATGTGGGGAGTTCTTCCCCCAAGGAGGAAGGAGCGGCATAAAGCGACATGTGATGAACTGACCATAACCCCCATTTCCTCTTCCCTCCTGTGCCGCTTGGGGTGAGGGGAAGGAGGTAGAGATAATGTTAAGCCCGGGAAGAGGGAGGGGTGGGGGGAGGTTATCTTGTTCTCTGTCTCATTATCCTGCTTTGGTTTTAATAATAAACAAGTAGTTTTCCCCAAGTCGAGTCTGTTTTGCCCGTAATGGTAACTTTAAGGACCTCTCCCTGTCCTTATCTCAGACTTTGAGCTTTTTTTTTCTTCTTATATTATCTCCTCCTATTCTCTCGGAGGGTGGGGGGAGTGAGAGAGAGACTGAGTAGTCTGGTCCTGAGCGGGGCTAAACTATGACAGCATACTCTGATTTGGAATAAACAGAGTCAACTAATTCAAAGGGATAAAACAGACAGCAGTCCTGACAAGGAATATTTCTTCCCATACAGCAGGATACTATCAAAAGCACATATTTGTGTTCTGGAAGATAAATTAGCCTCAGTTTTCTCTGAGTATCATGGGACGTTCTTTTCCTCCTACTACAGCAGCCAGAGGGACTGTGCTAGGAAATCATGATCCTGTGAAAGGAATATTCTTCAATATAGGAATAATCTTTTAGGTATCACTGACTTCTGCCTGACTCCTGATGGAACAATCTTGAGGTGAATTTGTGGTCTGACATATTGAGAATAGGTGTAATGAAGATAAACAACTGTTTAATTAATTTTCCTCTATACTCCTTGAGTGTGAAGTTGATTAGAGTGCCTTTATTTTTATACTGGATAGTCTCGCTCCACTAATTCTTACAGTCACAATAATCATCCAGAAAGAGGTTTCACTCTACCCTAGTACTCAGTTTAGGAGGACAAAGGCACACGAACCAAAAAGGAATAGTCCAAAAGTCAAACACTTGATATATGCTTTGGAAATCATCTACTTGTTTAGAGTGACACAGCTAAGCAGACAATGATCTGAGAATAACCAGTTTATTTGAAGACATTACTTTTATCATCCCTGCTCTGACTATTTGCTTCATTAACCTGTTGATATCAGTCACAGACTAGACTAAGATTTTTGTGGTTGCAGGCTGTCTTTTGCTCCCTGGAACTTGAAACATTTCATTGGGGCCCAGGGACACCACTGCAAAACAAATTACATACAACAGGGCTGTTCACTTAGGGACTTTGATAAACCGAGTACAGAATAAATTTTTCCAGCAACTTCTAGAAGCAACCTGTTTCTCCACAAATCCATTAATATAGTTTATTTGATAGCACTATTACTAATATCCAGTAGTACCTTGAGCCCTAAATTAGATTTCATGTCCTATAATGCTAGGTGTACCAAAGAGCACTCTGGTAAACCTGACTACAATGCCAGTGCACAGAAGTGAGAGTTAGTAATCTGAGCAGAGACACAAGACAAGACAAGATAAGATAGATGTGATTTCTCTGAAGCTACACAGCAGATCCAGGGTTTCCAATTCAGCTTTTCTGATTCCAAGACCAATATATCTGCCAAGTCCAGTGACTGAATAGACTACAATCTAAACAAAAGTTTCTTTTTCCCTGATCAAATATGTTTGCTAATTTTACAGTAATACAAAAAGTTTCACCTTTATGAATTTTAGTAGCAATGATCAGCAATTTTATTTCACATGAAAATCGCAATTTGATAATTAAAATATAATACAAGGGAAACAGTTTGCTGAAAAGATCCTGAAGATTCATCACCGTAAGCTTCTGAAAAGGTCTGTGACTTGGCATTTTTCTCAACAGATCTGTGTATTCTTCATAAATCACAACAATCTGAGTAACCGCTAATCAAACGTACTTAAGACAAAATATCTACTGTAGCCTTTCAGATTATTTTTTTCAAAAGCAATATAAAGTTTTAAGCCAAGGGCATACTGAAAGCTCTTAGACATCAGTTTGAGGGCAGAGAAAGAATGGGATTGAAACAACTGTAAGAAGGAAGTAAGTATCACTTGGGGAGAGCAAGGAAAGAGTGAAGGAAAGGACAGATGAAAAAAAAATATTTTCACTGGCAAGGACAACCCAGTGTTTAAAGGCAGGCAAAGACAGGCTATGCATGACTACAGCATGATGCTTTGCCTCCAAAGCAGCATTCCATGATTAAGGAAAACAAGCTAGTATACGAGAGAGGTAAACTAAATTAGGATTTATGCTAAATCCTTTGAAATATTAACAAAGGTTATTATCATGTTGGTAAACAAGTGCCTCTAGGACATACACACCAATTTAAATACATTACAAAGTTCCCAAGTTCACTGAAGCAATGACACATGCACAAATGCACATGCATATATTCAATATTAATATCACTCAATTTCCTGGGTTTGTGTTGCTTCATAGAAATGAAAGCTATCGGATTATGAAAGGAAAAAATCTTACAAGCGTATCACACTGTCCAAACAAAGCAGATGTACTGGTTCTCTTTTCAGTGGTTTTCTGACAGGCCCATGCTTATCCTTGGATAGTGACAATTACTTTCTCAAAAGGGCCAGTATGATTTTTTTTTTGTTTATTTAGGGGTTTTTTAATAACAAGCCAACCATTATTCCTTACTCAAATATGTATTATACATTCCTTTTTATTGCATTTGGGTTTCCAGATCTCTTGTATATTTCAAACACAAAAATTCTCTGCTTAATGTAGAAACATGTTTTTAAACTGAATATGGAATTTCTCATCTGGAGAAAAACAACATCAACTTTTACAGGTTCCTGGACTCATCTACCAGAGTAGTATCAATAACAACAGGAATTGTAGAAAGGGTGCTCACAGGAACCATACCATCACTTTGAGAAAAAGGAGTTACTGCTTTCCTTGGATTAAGGTGGACTTCCCTCTTGCACAAGTAGACTAGAAAAAAAACCTCATAGGGCATTGAGTTTCTTCAGTAAAAATTTCAACTTTTGTATTCCAACAAGAAAACACAGTTTTCTTTTACATTGAATAGTTTTCCCACTAACTTTACTTTAAGCCTGCACATGTTGAAATATCTGTTATTTGATGCACTACACAGCAGAAAGGTGAAAGTGAACATGGCCTAAAAGACAAAAATGCATCCGAAGACTACCAACAATTTTTTTCTAGGAGATCTAAACACAGAAGAAACACTACATGGTCTACTCCTTCAAAGTCTATCATGAATAACTGTAACGGAAGAACAACTTTAAAGAAGAGAAACCTAACAAGCGAATACCTAGAAAGCATTAACAGCATACAGTGTGACAGCTTAAATCTCCCTCCTTTCCTCAATAAGTTGAAATAAAATTCATAGGCAACAAAGTGTTAGAACAATATTGTCTTGTCTTTTTACATTATAAGGATGTATACTGAACATTTTTTGTAAACTGTTTTTAAATAACAACAGTAGTGAGCACTGAGTCAAGATACAACCAGCAGGAATCAAATACTCTTAAATTGCTTGACTGGCCAAATAGTTGTCATTGATCATACTTACTTTTGAAAGGTGATGTTCAGATGAAAATCCCAAGCCATAAACTGTATTTGCCCTGCTGTCTGCCCATTGGCCAAACTTCTGGGATGTTTTAGTAAATGTCATGTTGGGGGTGACAGTGCTATTTATTATTGCCTGAAAAAAAGTAATACTTGTAAAAAAGAGGTTCTGTGGTTT